>NW_022145612.1:5428837-6628837 GCF_000002235.5 Strongylocentrotus purpuratus
CGTTTGGTCTATTTCAAATCGGGTAGGAAAGGTCATAAACTCAGGATCTATATATTTTATATATTTTCTATTATTTTGCTTTCATTGTCTAAATCAAAGATAGTGCATATTTTTTATAATGGTGATAATAACGATATATGGACATTTTGTATACTTTAAAGTAAATAATATCTGGGGAAAAAAACTTTAAAAAACACCCCTGGCCTGTAAAGAACATCACAGTTCTGCTCATAAGATTATATTGTGGAAGAAACTAACTGGAAGTTATTTAGACAGGTTAATTAAGAAGTACACAATGATTGGTGAACACAATTTAAAGATGTGTCCACTGTGAGGTTTTGAATCATCAACATGATAGATAATAAACCCCGTCTTGCTGAAAGCCACATGCACTCCATGCAGAAATGTATTTTGGACTTCACACATATACACACACATGATCATGATAAGAAAGTCTGGTGCTAATTTTCCAGCTATTTATAGTCATATTTGTGAGAACGATCCTTTTCAGAGGATATTTCCTCTATGGTATTCGTCCAGACCGTCGTAAAAAGAATGAAGAAGTTTTGAAATTTAGAATTCCAGAATTCAGCGTCATGTCTTTATTCTTCAGGGGTTCGAAAAGACAACAGCAAGAAGATAATATTGTGTCTGTTTTGAGCTTCACATTGAAAGTTTCCCTGGTGTTGCATTATTCCATTGTCTACAATCAAAATGGCCGTATCGCGTTCTTCGAATGCACACCACTCAGTCACCAGTCGAATGGTAGCGGTGGAGTATTATCCAAAGTCCCGGGAAAATCATGCCACAAATGGAAGGTCCTTAAACTTGGTTAGGTCTTCTGGATTACTGTGTAAATAATTTAAATTTGTCAATATTCTGGAAGCAGTGTCTTGATCAAGTTAGTAACCATACGATGATTTAGGGACCTCTTTAATGATGATACGAGAAGCACTATTCCATCCCGTGTATGCATCGTAGTTTCCATACCCGGAGCAGTCCCCGACCAGGAATTTCACATTAATTGATCCAGCTCCGATTGTGTGGCAGTACCCTGAGAAAATGATAAATGGGTTAGTTACTTTTGTTCATCACAAAGTAAAGGTAATTTTCATTATTTTTTGCATTTCATCTTTCTGAAATATACTGACAATGGTCTACGGCCCACTAAATCCCGGAATGGTTCTCGTTATTAATTCGCAGGATACTTTGATTGGTTATACGTTGCTTTTTTCTTTTCTTTTCTTTTCCTTTGCTTGTTTGTTTTTTGGAAGTGAGGGGCTAAATCTGCGGTTCTGTTTAGTCAATTTAATCATGGTAATGGTGCCGGCTAAACTGGTAAGTTTTAAGTGACTTATACGCAACATTTCACACGGTTGAGCACAACGAATTTGGCAACCAATGAAGAAAAAAAATATTTAAAAATGTAGGGATTCGGCAAGGGTTAGAGAGAAGAACGACTTGTGACATCATCAATAGCTCTGATGAAGTGATTTCAGAAAAAAAAGAATGATCTCCGAAAATATGAAGCCATAATGGGAGTGACCCTTGCCTAGACTTACGGGCGTCGATCCAGGATGGGGAGGAGGGGGAAAGGAGGGGGGATGTTGCAAATGCAATGATCTGAAGTATACGATATCAGCAATCATTAGCACTGCTGCACCCCTTCCCCACCCCTCTCCCCTACCCCCCCCCCCCCCCTCTGCTGAAACCACCAACCTTGTCCTGAATAATTTGAAGTATAATTAGGGTATTTTACCGTCATCGCTACTACTGCTATATTTTCAAATCCGCCATCTTTCGGTGAAGATGTCAAAAGAATACCCTGCGTTTAAAAGTGAATCTGTTATCTTTACCTGAAATACTCCTGTGTCTGTGCAGGTTCATGTTGTTAGTGTTGGCTTGATATACCACGCCATCGATAGGTGTAGGAGAACATTCATTGTCATTGAAAGTAAAATACCATCTCTTACAGCATCCACTGCATCCATAGAGACGAATATTGCCGCCATAGTAGACCCAAAGAGCGGAGTCACTCACCCGCTTTGTGAATGTGCACGTCTGATCGTTTGCAAGAAGTGGAGAAGATGGAATAAAATTGCCTTATATTATAAAAGTACGAATCAGACTTCTAAATAGAACTATCATGCATAACAACCCATTCACATCGTCAAACAAACTTCAAACTAACGTAAAATCAACCGACCGCCTTGACAAGTCAGGGGTAATGTAATACTTAATCCATCTATTGTCGGTCTGGTGCCGGTCTCGTTGGTGCAATACAAGTCGTTATTTTACATGCAAAATCCTTGGAATAGTTTAGAGTGTTGGATAAGATAGTATACATATTGCCAAAGGGTCCGCAAACGTAATTTCTTGTCTTATTATAGTGATAGTGATCGCCTATTCTTGTGATGTTCAAAAGAGATGTAGGCCTACATGTATTTTGTTTTCTGAAACCTTAAAAAAAATATAATGAAACAAATTGTGATTGATTGATTGAACATATTGCATTTAGAATATGACAGAACAGATATGTACTCACATAGATAGTGTCATAGTCATTGCCGTTAGCCGAGTACCAGGCACATTGTTTCCAGTTGTTATATTCAAGGAGTTCACCATCTCCTGGACTACCTGAGGGCCCAGTGGGTCCGGGAGGTCCCGGTGGCCCTGGTTTGCCCGCGGAACAAGACTGTGGAAGAAGACGATAACAAAAGACAGTTAAATTATTTTAAGATAGCCTATGCGGTCTTTTTTATAACCCAATAAGACAAGTCATCGTCCAGTGGTTTAACGCTTGACCTGAGATGTGAAGGTCGTGGGTTCCATCTCCGGTGCGGCACTTATTGTCCTTGAGCATTTGTTTACATCGCTTTTTTCCACCAAGTGTAAAATGGGTACTCGGTAAAATGAACGTTAATTTAGTTGGATTGCCACATTCAAGTTATATTCTTCCTACCGGGTAACCATTCACTATACCTGGGTGGAGAGTGGTAAATGCAGATTAATGTATCCCCAAGGGACATTAATGCCGTTATGTTTAAAGTTTCTTTTTTTTTCTTTCTTCAATGTTTGTATGCTTATCTAACAAATCATTTGATATAAGATATTATGGAAGAGTCAGTCCTCTTTACGTAGTTATAGCAAACATTTATACACGAAAAATGTAATGAACGCACTTTAAACAATGTAAAGAGGGGGAAATCTACTAATAAGGCAAAGCTTGTATGAAATTAAAAATCGTACATAGTTTCCGCTGAGATTTGCATACAAAATAACAATTTCACATAAAGATGACGAGGTGGGGCGCAGTGGCTCATGTCAGGGTCAAACATAGATTGAATGAAAACACAGATTTATCAAGAGATAAATAAAGACATCAAGAGAAACGAATTATCGAGTTTATGTAGTACGTCAAATGTTGAGGTAGGTCATGGTTGACACAATGAAATATTTTCTTCTTTTTTACATTGCCAATTGCCATTAACTTCAACGATCAGGAGTGGAAAAGTATGTTGGATATTGATGATAATATTTGACATCATATTTTCGTCAAACACATTTATTTTATGGGGAAAAATGACGGAATTTTAAGAGAATCGAAGAAAAAAAAAATTCAATTTGACCACAAACTGATTGTAATCCATTAACCTTCAGTGAAACTCACCGCTCCCCAAGCATTAACTTCTGCCATCGAGAGAAGAAGAAGCAAAGAAACCAAAGACAAAGCAATCAACATCCTTCCTGTTAAGGCCATTGCTTTTATTCCATGTAATATTCCAATATAGATGACGATATTCCGAAAAATGGCTTACGATGATGAAGATTAAATGAAAGACTCAAGTTTTAGTTTCCAGAAGATGAAAATTAAAATGGAGATGGGTTTGACGGACGGACAAGTGTCTAATAACCCATCCTTGAAGAGGGTGGATGAGTTCCAATGCACTCCCTCATCCTTAAGTTAAGAGCCAAAGCTTTATTGATTATTATGATGAGGGGGGTCCGCTTTTATTATTGAGAAGTAAAAGAATATCGATAGACCTTTCTCGCGTTTGAAAAATAGGCACAAAAACAGCCGGGACACGATTCTAAGAACCCTCCTGTCATTGTATTCAACCCCTTCACCCCCCACAATTTGCTTCTGTCCCTTCTCTCTCCCTCTCTCTCTCTCTCTATCTCCCCCTCCCCCTCCCCCTCTCTCTCTCTCTCTCACTCTCTCTCTCTCTCTCTCCCGCTCTTCCTCTTCCTCCCTCACTTCCACTCTCTCCCTCTCTCTCTGCACCCCTTTCTCTTCCTCTCCCTGTCTTATTCTCTTCCTCATCTCTCTCTTTATTTTACTATTTCTCTCTCACATCTGACGAAATGCGTGTGACGTGTTTCCTATAATAACATTTATTATGCTTACCTACAGCACTTTACACAATTTTTTTTTCTTTTTCAGGAGCGTCTTTTTTTTCTCTCAGACAAAAAATAAAAACAAGGTGGTCATCATTATTTCAAGAGCGTGTTCAGGAAAAAAAATACAAAAACCTAATTGAAATAAAGATATACCGGGAAGGGCGGCACACAACAACAAATTTATGCACATGGTTTGTTCATTTTTTATTTTTTGTGGGGGTTGGGGATGGGGGATGTTGTTATTTTAAATTGAGCAGTAAAGCGAATACTTTAATCAGAAAACACGATATGGCACAATTTCCTCCTAGATGTATACACGTACAATGATTGATATATCTCTTGTACAATAGATCCTAATTATCGATTTCTCTTTGTTGCAAAGCTTCAGAAGAACGCCGCAAATTGTAAACCGATCATCATCAATGTGTCATTTGATTGATGAATTGATTAATAATGCGGCTTTGTCTATAATTTTATATTTATTTGGAGATAAAGAAATTAATCTCATTTGAGCGCCCTTGTGTGTTAAAAGATTATTATCATGTTCGATGCTCATTTGTATGGCTTCCCGATCACGTTTTATTTGTCAAAATGCAGTGTGTTACTATATTTATTTTTCGGTTTTGACGACAATAATTGGAAAGAGGAGAATAATAAAAGAAAATGTTGTTAAAAGGGGACAATTATTATCGGGGGTAATTCAATGCCATGTATTTTTTCCTGACATGATTTCTAGGATCCCCGCCCCCCCCCCCACCCCCTTCGTGAATATGATCTTTAAAAGATCCGCCAGAAAATTTGTATTCCCTGCCCGCTTTCTTAATTCTCAGGTTGAAGGATTGATGATTTGGGATTCACAGATTTGAATAGGAGTGACACCCCCGATGTTGGGACTTCTTCCACTCCGTGTCAGCCCTCTTTTGGTACCACCCAACACCCCCTGGAACATCCTCTCGAAGACAACAGAGAGAGTGTGTTTGCCCCATCGATCCGCTCAAAATAGCTAATCGTATCGATTGGTTCATATGGGACTAGAGGATTATGGGAAGGGTTAGAAGTCCTACAAGACACTTCACAGGCGAAGAGATAGAGGGATTTAGATGGAGAATTAGTTAATCGAGTTGAAGCTGGAATAAATGTATCCATAAATCGATATTATTGTTTCTCATGGCTCGGGACCATATTTTTGTTATTCGATTATAATGATTTGATTATATTTCTTCAGGATGTTCAGACATGTTCCATCGAATCAAAAACGAATTATCATGTGGAATTGATAAACTCAAAACGAGCACATATTTCAAATATGAAGCTAGGTCAAAGGATGCTTATTTAACGCGATTCATAATTTGCGTAGATTGATTCAACATTTCTTTTTAATATTTTTACTCTCCTCTCACTCCATCCAGTCTCAAGCTGTCCCTCTCTCTACCCACTTTCCACCATCTCTCGTTTGTTTCCTTTTCCTATCTTCTATCCCAATTCTCCCGTGTATAGTCTCTCATGATGCAAGCAAGCCCCCTCCTTCAGTTTATCGTCCCTTTCCGCTTCCTCTTCTACCCTCTCCCCCTCCCACCACCGCCTCATCCACTCCATATTATGGCCTCTCTCTCTCCCCCCCCCCCTCCCTCCCTTTTTACTTCGTTCTCTCTCTCCCTCTCTCTTTCTCTCTTCTTCTTTCCCTCCCCCTCTCTCTCTCTCTCTCTCTCTGCCCCAAGCTGCTGTTTTCTTTCCCTTAACAACAAATATAATGAAAGTTCCGACGGTATAAGGGCAATGTAATCAAATGATCCGATCTCTTTATACATTTTCTATTTTATCACTTAATAAAATATTATATCCATATGTACATGACAAAGTATTTATCTAACTTAAACATATTTATTTTTTTCTCCATTAACAAAAATATCGTTACAATTCTGTTTTCACAACTATTTCATGTCAAATTCTACTTTGAAGCCAAGGTCTCGGTTCTGTTCATCAGGATGTAAATTTTGTGAGCAAGAGAATCAAACTAATGGAAACTTATTATTATCATAAAATATGACAAACAAGGTATACAATTTACAAAAAACCACCTCGCTGCCTGTATGTGAGGTGACGATTGCCTGAACTTTGGAAATTTCAAAATTCTCATGTAGCTGCAGCCTTATGCCATCTCGTATACAAATGAAGTTGTCTGGTGGCGTCTATACGTTAAGTCTCTGAAGTTCAGTCGTAGGAGCTTTAGTCCAGATACATGTTTTTTTTGTTTAAAGGAATAAGGTGAAACTGGTAATTCCTCCACTCTAATTATCGCACCACCGTTCCATTCCGTGTAACTGTATTGTATTGTATTGTATTTATTTTCCGTCATTTAAAAAAAACATGAACATAATTATATATATATATATATATATATATATATATACAATCATAAAGACACACTTATAAAAAAAGAAAGACGGAGGGATGGCCCTACTCAGCGTTGTTAGCATAACAATGCTGGTTTACAGGGGGGTCCCTATAGAAATAGAAAACATGAAAATAGTTATTACAAAAGTAAGGAAAACTTACAGCAAAATAAGAACTTACAATAATAATTACAAATTCAAGTAAAACAAGAAACATGAGAGAAATAGTTACGATATTTATACAAGAGAGAAAGCTAGACAAGTAAATTATTTATTTAAAAAAATTAAAAAAAAAAAAAAAAAAGTAACAGTCGAAGTATTAAATACATATCTTAAGTTTCTAATGCCCTTTACACACGACGCATCAATTTTATTGAGTTATTTCCTGCGCTATTATAATTTGCAAATTAAAGTATGTATATGCGCCAGTAATTCCAAAAATGGTATGCACTGTTGCATTCACCCTTTGTATGATATCCTTCTTTCAAGGCGCGTCAAAGATCGCGTCAGTCTCTGACGCAGTTTTACGTCAGTAAAGAACGCATCGTGTGCAACTGGCGTAAGGCTCTGAGCGTTTTGGTCCAGATTGCTTTTTTTTTAGGAATATGGTGAAGCTGGTAGTTCCTCCACTATAATCCTCGAAACAGCGTTCCATCCCGTGTAGCAGTCGTAGGTTCCATACCCACTGCAAGCGCCAACATTGAGGGCGACCGTCACTGAACCAGCTGCAATGTTGTCACAGACTCCTGTAAGAAAATGAGAGAAAGAACGAGTGAATTGCGAGTAATTTTGTTTATAGCAGACGATGAATCATACTGTCTTGATGATCATAATATATTATCAAAGGCGTAGCTAAGAAAGTCGCGGGTGTATGTGCCCAACACCCCCCCCCCCCTCCCAATTGAATGGCGATCTTAGAAACTAGGAAGGGTATAACAAGAGATTTTTATTTCAAAAAAGAGAAGAGAAGAAGGCAAATGAGAGGACACGGCACCCCATAGTCGATAGCATTACTAATTCATTTTCCAATCAGAGCATACGACTGGTGCCCCCTCCCCTGACGTCCTCTTAATGGCTGAACGCTATACCGGTAGCTTTTAAATAACCGCGCACAGTAATAAGGTCTATGAGATCTAACAAAACGGTTTTACCAATAGGGGTTGTTGATAATTGTTAAGAATTTTAAAATGTAAAACTTTTAGCAACAACATGGCCTTCTGTTGAATATTGTGCGATAAGAGCTGTTGGATCAACAGTAAGATCTGTTTTATACTAAAATTAAGGATTCTGCCACAACTGGATACCCAGGAGTACCAAAGATTACGATTTCTTCATAATTATCATGTTGATTTTGGGAAGCAATCAGTGGCAATCAGTGGCTAGTGGTCCGACAGTACAGGAGACCAAGGGTATCCGTGTCATGAACTCTCAGATCACTTTTCACGAGGGTGAAATAGCTGCTGGTCTCTTTAGCCAACAGGCTATACCGGGAATTTTCTATGCATTGCCTTTTTCTTAAATCACTCCTACCCGATATCGTACGATGTCGGTGAAGATCAGCAGCGTTGTAATACGCCATGTAGACGGTTCCGTCAATGACTTGAGGTGAACTGCATTCAGCGCCGTTGAACGTCAAGTACCATCTACAACAGCAACCGTGACAATTATGAAGTCGTGTCGTACCACTGAAGGCAGCATACAGAGAAGAGGTGGCTGAGTTCTTGGTGAAACTACACGTCTTCAAAATAAAGAGAGACATTAAGATCAATATCAATATAAATCAAAGGCATATTTTGTGTGTTTGATTAATTTTTTATGTTTCATTAATGAGAATATGACATCAGGCGCAAAAAAAAATCTGACAAGAAAAAGAAGAAATTGTACAGCTTGTTCGGGTGCCTCTGGGGTCTAAAATATTTGACATGGTGAACAAAAATTAAATAAGGGCCTATTTTTTTCTTGGTGTACTTGATAGAATAATAATATTCCGCTTTTATATAGCGCTTAATACAAATGTCTCTAAGAGCTTTACAGATATACTATTCCAGTCATTGGATTCAATACTTGTCCTCACACACTGTGTGCACAATTACCCCTCCCTGGGGAGCATTCCAGCCATGCGTTACTTATTGTATTGAGACGTAGTTCAGATATATAAGACACGCGCATGCGTGGACTTTATTAAGTCATTCAATCCCGTAGGATACATACATGTATATCATAACATCCCCTTTTTTTTCAAATTAAAATGTTAACTATTGAATGTACACTTATAGCCTTTTGCTAGATAAAAACTTTCCTTTCTAATATGAAAATCTTAGAAAAACTCTTAAATGATTTTCTTTAAATAAAACTCAAATATTTGTTATTGTTGTAAAACTTATTAATTTCATACGATTTTGGAATGTGAGGTCAGGTTGATCATTTGCTGATCTTGTATAATATTGTTATCCAATTATTTGTACTGTCTGATACAACTTTGAGTAAATACGTGCACTTATTCAACTCAAAATTACACTCAAGTATAATCAGTTACTACTGTTTTCCTAAGCAATAATAATCAATTTCCACATTGTTTGTATAAAACACTTGTTACGTGTCTCTGACAAATGTTACGGTAATTTGAACTTATTGATTTATTTCAATGTCTAAATATGTAACAGACAATTAACAAATTGTCGCCTCGTTACTCGTATTCTGCTTAATTACGAATCAATGTCATTTCACTTTCATCTGCTATGATTACTATGAACTTGTATTTTACCATAATAAATGATGAGTACAGCTCTGGAACATGAATCAATGTAATGTCTTACTTTGTACTTTCTAACTCTAATAACTAACTCTATGATATTTACAAGTTTGTTCCCATCTCATCCTGTATGGAAAAAAGCATATACTGTACACGACTTAGTGTAGGTCCTGTGCTTTGCAGTTGAACATATCTATAAAATGTAGTAAACTTCTTACTAGTGAATTGAGATCCACATGGCAATAATAGATCAACATTTTACTCAAAGATCAAGAAAATATCACTTCCTGTATAACGTTCAAATAAACGTGATAATCGAATATGTCAGTTATAGGAGCATGAATATTTATCCACGGGCATGCAAATTAACGAGTAACATAGTCCTTCAGATAGTTTGGACGTTTGACCGTACGCCCTGAACGAGTTTTCGGCGCTAGTTCAATGTCATTTGATTGGCTTGCCTGAGGGGCAGGCCGCGCTTCAGTTTCATCAGGTGTTGCATTGTGGTCATTTGCGTGTTGAATTTCCGCGGTTTCGTTGCTGCTCGTGGTTGTTTCATCAGGAGGATTTTCAGGTGTTTGACGCAAGTGTACGCGATTGCGACGGTAGATGCCGGAGGGCGTTTCGACAACGTAGGAACGCTCATCCAAGCGTCGCTTCACGATTGCTCTTTCCCAGTTCTTTTGCCCCTGGACAAGAGGTTGCATTCGCACGGTATCACCTTCCTGCAGTGGGGTCAAATCTTTTGCAGATTTGTTGTAGTTGTACGCTTGCTTTGCGATACGTAATTGCATCTTCTCACGTTCACGTATTACCCTTGGCTCGAGTAGACTGGCTGAAGTAGGCAAGAGCGTGCGTGTACGGCGATTCATAAGTCGTTGGGCCGGACTTGTATCCAGACCTTGCGAAGGTGTATTGCGGTGATCCAACAATGCAAGGTAAGTATCGGACCGCGACTTATCACTCTTCATGATGATGCGTTTTGCTGTTTTGACTGCGGATTCTGCCTTTCCATTGGCTCTGCTGTTACCGGGACTACTGCAGAGATGCTCGAAATCCCATTCACTTGCGAACTGCCGAAACACGGCTGATGTATACTGGGGCCCGTTGTCGCTAACGACTTGCGTAGGGCTTCCATATCTCGCGAAGTGTGCTTTGAGCTTTCGAATCACCAATTGGCTACTTGTGTTATCCAATCGGTCAACTTCAAAGAAGTTGCTGTAGTAATCGACGGTTACCATGTAATCTTTTCCCTTCAATGAGAAAAGATCTGTGCCTATTTTTTCCCATGGCCTTTGAGGCAGATCATGAGCCATCAGAGGCTCCTTTTGTTGCTTGACTTCGTATGATCGGCATACATCACATGTCGCGATAAACTGCTTGATTTCACTAGCCATACCAGGCCAAAAGATTGATTCGCGAGCACGTCGAAGACACCCTTCCATGCCCAGATGGGATGAGTGGATCTTTTCCTTCATCTCCCTGCGAAGGCTTATTGGAATTATCACACGCTCTCCTTTGAAGATTAGACCATCATGAACTGCTAGTTCATCTCTGTAACCGAAATATGGTGTTAGCTCCTCAGGCAGAGTGTGCCGGTCATTCGGCCACCCGCTGACGATGACGCTCTTGAGCTTCTGAAGTATTTGATCTGCAGCGGTCTGCTCACGAATTTGCTGAAGGCGCTCATCTCGGATAGGTAAATGTGCTACCATATTCACTTCTTCAAAGAAATTCACTTCGCTTGGATCACCACCAACTGCCCGCGACAAGGTATCTGCGAGATACATGAGCTTTCCTTGTTGATAGCTGATATCAAAATGATATTTTTGAAGACGGAGGAGCATCCCCTGAAGGCGTTTCGGAGCCTTCACCAGCGGCTTCTTTATGATCATTTCAAGCGGCTTGTGGTCGCTCACAACGCTAGTAAATCGACCAAACGTGTATTGATGAAAACGCTCCATTGAAAACACTACAGCTAGCATTTCCTTCTCAATTGAGGCGTACCGCGATTCTGTGTCGGTCAAGGATCTACTGGCATACGCTATGGGGCGTCCATTCTGCAGAAGTGCTGCTCCCAAACCCTTGTTGCTTGCGTCGCATTGGATGGTTAGCTCTTCCTTAGGGTTGTAGTAGGCCAAGAGTGGTGCTTCTGAAACCATTCTTTTGATGTTTGACATTGCGTTGGCTTGCTCTGTAGACCATTCCCATGCTATGTCTGGGCGTGTCAGCTGTCTGATGGGTTCTAGCGTATCGGACAGACTGGGCAAGAATCTGCTTAGGTAGTTCACAAATCCCACTAACCTCTGCACGCCTTGTACGTCAGAGGGATTTGGCATTTTGAGGACATCAGCAACCTTCTTTGGATCAGGCTGTAGTCCTGCACTTGTGACGACATGTCCTAGGAAAGGAATCTCAGTTGCTCTGAACACGGACTTCTCCTTGTTGAGCTTGATGTGTTGTTCAACACATCGCTGGAACAATTGCTCAAGCTTCGAGTCGTGGTCGATGATTGCTTCTTCCATCGTTGTCCCTTTCCCATACACAAGGATATCGTCTGCTACGCAAATCACCCCTGGCAGTCCTTCAAGTGCTTGATGCAATCTTTGCTGGAAGATTTCTGATGAGGCACTTGTACCGAATGGTAAACGGCGCCATCGGTAGCGGCCAAAGGGCGTGTTGAATGTCGTCAGGTGGCTTGAGGGCTCATCAAGTTTCACTTGCCAGAATGCAGAACTCATATCAAGCTTGCTGAAGATCTTTGCTTGGTTGAGATCTGGCAAGATATCCTCAACTATAGGTAGAGGGTAGTGCTCGCGTTTGAGTGCCTTGTTCAGTGGCCGTGGATCAATGCATATCCTAAGGTCACCATTCTTTTTCTCAGCCACCACTAGTTGGCTGACCCAACTCGTCGGTTTTGTCACCTTCGCGATCACTTCACGGTCAACCATGCGATCCAACTCTGCTTTCACTTTTTGTTTGATTGCATGGGGTAGTCTTCTTGGAGGTAAGATGGTGGGCTGCACCTCTTTATCCACTTGCAGGTTGACCTCTCCAGGCATCTCTCCCAGCTCTCCATCAAAGACTTCTGCATAGCGTTCTTCAGGCTTGCATGCCTTGTCTTTCTGGCTGGAAGCTGCGTGAACTCTTATGAAGTTCTCATTATTGACCGTGATGAGCTTCAAATGCTGGCTGACTGTGCTTCCCAACAACGGTGTGAAGTCCTTGTCCACCACTATGAATTCCACCGAATATTTCTGCTTCGTCTTGGGGTTTAGCATCTTGACCCTGCTGACGCCTTCGATGGCCATTGTGATTTCGTTCCACATCATGAGCTTTTTCTTGCTAGGTTTCAGGACGTAGTCAGCCCCTTCCAGGTGTCTCAATGGCAGGATGTTGGCACTCGCCCCGCTATCCACCTGGAAGTCTACTGCTTTCTCATTGATCATCATTCTGGCATACACCTCATCTCTCGGTTTAACGGTGTTGATGGTGATTGTGACATTGTCTATATACTCGGTGCTCGAGTCACTGTCGGCTGGATCATTTACTTGGTGCATTCGTTTGCTCA
Organism: Strongylocentrotus purpuratus; assembly: GCF_000002235.5. Lineage (NCBI taxonomy): Eukaryota > Metazoa > Echinodermata > Echinoidea > Camarodonta > Strongylocentrotidae > Strongylocentrotus > Strongylocentrotus purpuratus. The sequence goes on from NW_022145612.1 coordinate 5,441,955, forward strand.
GCATGCACACATTGGCGAAGTGGTTTTGCTTTCCACATGCCTTGCAGGTTTGTCCGTAGGCTGGACATTTGTTTTTGTCCCTCGGGTGCTCCCTGCCACAGTACTTGCATTGAGATTTTGCTGCTTTGCCAGTGCTGCGCTTGCTGTTATCTCTTTTTGGTCCACCGCTCTGCTTTCCTTTCTTAAAGCTTGGCCGGATCTTATGGATATGAGCCGCTGATCTGCTGCTACCGGCCTCACTGAAAGCTTTGAGGTGCGATTCAGCTGTCTCTGCGCTCTTACAGATGTCGATGCAGCCACCGAGTGTCAGTTTCCTTTCTTGTAGTAGTTGCTTCCTCGTCTGCGCATCATTGGTGCCCAGCACTATCTTGTCCCGGAGGAGGCTGTCTGTCATGCATTTACAGAAATTACATGATTTGGCGAGAGATCTGAGATTGGCAAGAAATGACTCAAAACTCTCACCTGGTTCTTGTTGCCGTTTATTGAAGAGGTATCTCTCGTAGGTTTCATTCTTCTCACCGACAGCGTACCGTTCAAATGCCTCTATTATCTCATCCAGGTTGCTAGTTTCCCCATTGGCATTAGCGAAAACAAAACTGTTGTATATTTCTAGTCCCAACGGGCCGATTGTATGCAAAAACAATGCCGTCTGGTACACTGATGCTTGGCGATCCAGATGTGCTACCACGCTGTAGTTCGTCCACATCTGACGCCATGTTTTCCACCCCTCAATCACTCCGCGATTTATAGTCAATTGGGGTGGTGGTCGTATCCCGCTCACGGGAGGCGGTGCTGACACTCTCTGCTGAGTGCGACCCGTCGCTAGCTGCGTAGGCGACTGGTCAGCCGTCCCGTTCTGCTCGACATTGCCATCGGGCTGCTGCTGAGCGGCTGTCTCATGTTCGCCTGTTGTAGGCATATTTTCTGACGGCTGGATTCACTTATTCAAGACCTCAAAATTTGTTCACACATATATTCACCTCAGCTTGAAACTTGCGCTATTAATTTAGCACTGTCCTTTTTCTCGTAGGATTTAAGCTATCCTGTGAAAATGTCAAATTCTAAGGCTCCGCCGCTGCCACCATGTATTGAGACGTAGTTCAGATATATAAGACACGCGCATGCGTGGACTTTATTAAGTCATTCAATCCCGTAGGATACATACATGTATATCATAACACTTATGGCATTGGTTTTTTGTAATGGGACATGGTTCAACTGTGCCCCTGATGTAATTAAACCCAATTCGATAAAGATATGAGAAAACTATTGAGATAGTTTCCATCATCATTCTATATTTTAGTATCTGAACATCCACAACACTCCGTTTCCATTTTCATTTCAAGATGATGACGGCATTTCAATATTACTAAAAACAGAATATCTTTTACTCTTTCAGTATATACGCAATTAATTTTTGTCTCTGACTACTTACATAGATGGTTCCACTGTCACTTCCGCTGGCCGAGGTGAATGTGCACTGTCTCCAGTTCCTGTTGGCATTCATGACGTCATACCAGGTACCATCGGTCCCCGATCCCTGAGAGCCTTCATCCCCCTCTGGTCCTGGGAGACCCTCAGGTCCTACGCACTAAATCAAGTTTCGGGAGATGGTACATTGGTAAAAATTCACAGTGGAGTAACAAATTAAACGTGAGGACTAAGTCAATTTTGAAGGATGTTATTTTGGTTGAAATTCACGTCTAGAATTATGGTTCGACCAAGCTTCAAAAATTCAGTCCTAGGTCTTACCTATCAAATCAAACGTGTGGGAGGCGGTATATAATTATGTGGAAACATTGACAGAGAGGTCGAAACAATTAAAGCCGAAATTGTGAGATGTTAGTTGGGTAATGGAAAGGGAAATATACTGTTTGTTAAATGTACATTCTGATTATGAACATTAGCCCAAAACGGTCACAATCAGTGGCGTACAAATAGAGGCGGCACTGTTCTCATGGGGGAGGCCGCTGGTCTAACAAGGTGGATGAAAAGCAAATAACAAGCCCACCAATTATGGGAGGCTTCGGAAGTGGTTGTATCATCTCCTTTTAATTCTTCTTCCCCTCTTTCTTTTTTTCTTTCTTTTTTTCATTTCTTCTCCCAAACCAAAATACCCATATTTGCGCCGCTGACTCGTCAGACTGATGACCAGGCGCGGATCCAGGATTTCTTAGGGGGGGGGGGGGGCCAAATTTGAAATTATGCGAGCCAAATATTGGTACGTTATGGTAACCAACATTGACGTAATGCGGGGGGGGGGGCGAGTTTCCCCTCCCAGGCTTTGACGTTTCATTATATTATTAGAGAAAGAAGACGATTCGTTGTACCGTTCTCGAAAATAATTCTCGTCTGAATTTAGCTTTCTCCTCCCGTGCGAAGCGCGGAAAATTTTACGATTTATTAGATTATTAGAGAAAGAAGACGATTCGTTGGACAGTTCTCGACTCTTAATCCTTGTCTAAATTCAGTCCCCCCTCCCCCTCCTGCGCGAAGCGCGGAAGCTTTGACGTTTTATTAAACTATTAAAGAAAGTAGACGATTCGTTGTACCGTTCTCGAAAATAATTCTCGTCTGAATTTAGTTTTTCCCCTCCATCGCGAATCGCGGAAAATTTTACAATTTATTAAATTATTAGAGAAAGAAGACGATTCGTTGTACAGTTCTCGACTCTTAATCCTTGTCTAAATTCAGTCCCCCCCCCCTCCTGCGCGAAGCGCGGAAGCTTTGCCGTTTTATTAAACTATTAAAGAAAGAAGACGATTCGTTTTACAGTTAGCGACTCTTAATCCTCGTCTGAATTCAGGTTCCCCCATTCCGCGCGAGGCGCGGAAGCTTTTAATCTTCATTTAATCATTAGAGAAGAAGACGATTCGTTGTACCGTTCTCGACCCTTTATCCTCGTCTGATTTCAGTTCCCCCCCCCCTCCCGCGCGAAGCGCTGAAGCTTTTACATTTCATTAAATCATTAGAGAAAGAAAAACGATTCGTTGTACAGTACTCGACTCTTAATCCTTGTCTAAATTCATTTCCTCCCCCTCCTGCGCGAAGCGCGGAAGCTTTGACGTTTTTTTTAAACTATTAAAGAAAGAAGACGATTCGTTTTACAGTTAGCGACTCTTAATCCTCGTCTGAATTCAGGTTCCCCCATTCCGCGCGAGGCGCGGAAGCTTTTAATCTTCATTTAATCATTAGAGAAGAAGACGATTCGTTGTACAGTTCTCGACTCTTAATCCTTGTCTAAATTAAGTTCCTCCCCCTCCCCTCCCCCTCCTGCGCGTAGCGCGGAAGCTTCTATGTTTCATTAAATCATTAGAGAAAGAAGACGATTCGTTGTACAGTTCTCGACTCCTAATCCTCGTCTCAATTCAGGTTCCCCCTCCCGCGCAAAGCGCGGAAGCTTTTAATCTTCATTTAATCATTAGAGAAGAAGACGATTCATTGTACCGTTCTCGAAAATAATCCTTATCGGAATTTAGTTCCCCCTCCATCCTGCGCGAAGCGCATAAGCTTTTACGTTCCATTAAATAATTAAAGATTCGTATTACCGTTCTCGCCTCTGAATCCTCGTCTCAATTCAGTCCCCCCCCCCCCCCCCCCCCCCTCCTCCCCTCCTGCGCGAGGCTTTGACGTTTTATTATTAGAGAAAGAAAACGATGCGTTGTACCGTTCTCTAAACTCTTAATCCTTGTCTGAATTTCAAAGATGTTCTTTGTCTGCTTCTTTTTCTTCCTACGTCCTCTTCCGATTGGGGGGGGGGGACCGCCGCCCCCCCCCCCCCTGGCTACGCGCCTGCGGTCAGATAAACACATCTTGATACCTTGTCCGACCCCGCAAGCTCAGGGGTTTAAGGCAATAAATTACGGTCAGATAAGCATTCAGGGGCCCGCCTTAGGGCCCCTGGTGTGGTCGAGGCGGCAGAGCCGGCCCCGGAAGCTCAGGGGTTTTAGGCGTTTAATTAAGGTCAGATGAGAATATTTTTGTGTATACCTTATTATTTTGTGACACTGGCAAGTCACTATTTGGCGTGGGGTCCAGGGGGCGGAGCCCCAAAAAATCAGGGGTTTTAGGCATTAAATTACCGTCAGATGATCATCTAAGGGCCCGCCGTAGGGCCCTAGATGGAATCCAGTGGGAAAAGCCCCCGGAAGCTTAGGGGTTTTAGGCATTTAATCACGGCAGATGAGCATATTTTGATGCCTCGAGGCTCTCGATCCTCGCCGTACCTCGGGCCCTGACATGTAGGAATCTCAAGAATCATATTTTTTGCCTGGTTGTAAATTTAGGATTTTTTTTTATTTTCCAACAAACACATACAAACGTTTAATTTACTAAAAAGTGAGGAAAAATTTTGGAAATTATGTCATTTCAGCATTATTTGTAATACACCGTTGTGGAATCAGAAATAAACCACGTTTGAATTTGATTTCCCCCAAGCCCCCCCCCCCTCCCCCCCCCTCTATCAGTACGCCAGTATCTCCTCTTTTCCTTTTTTTCCTTTCCCTTTCCTTCCTTCTCTCTTATTTTTTTTTGATTGGGGGGGGGGGGGGGTTAACAGCCTGGGAGGCAAGGCCCTTTCGGCCCCCCGATCTCCTTCTTCCCCCTTTACTTTTCTTCTTCCTCTTCTTTCTTTCCCTTTTTCTCCTTTTCCCTTTCTCCCTTCTTTTCCTTCTTCTCTTTTTTTTTTTTTTTTTTTTTTTGCGGGGGGGGGGGGGCAAGGCCCGCTCGGCCCCCCCCTGGATCCGCGCCTGCTGATAACAACTACCTGATGCAGATACAGAATGAAAGTTCAGATCGGTGATGACAACCTGTCGACACAAGAAGTTTGGGTAGATAAACTTTTGAATACACATAAATAATAACAAATATAAAACAAATACAAATTCCAAAAATATCATAAAACCTACCTGTTGAGATGATCTCTTGAACAAAACAAAGAAGAGTATTCCAAGTAGATACCATATCGTTGTTGTCGCCATTTTGAAGAAGCACGAATGTGAAAATATTATAAGACCTTCTCTCTAAACACGTCTTCAAATTTCAACGATTGATTTTTATATTCTTTTCTTTCCGTTTATTTGCATTTTGGTTGAAAACTAAATGCCTTCCACGACCACCTCTTCAAAAAGCCTCGATCGATTGGACTTACAAAGGGGCTTCGGGGAGGTGTAAATCGCAATATATACGCCAGCTTATGATGTGCAGCGACTCTCTTATTTTGCATGTCATTAATAACATTAGCGTAGCGTGGGTCGAGCCATCGAAGGGGGCACTGGTGTCATGGGCATGTGGGTTAGGAATGCAGGGTCTAAAAGGGGTCATATATTCTCACTTTTACATTTCCTTTCAACTTTCTCTTTACTTCCTTCCCCTTTCCTTATTTGTGGGTGGCTGTTCCCTCTTTCTGCCCCTCCTCTTCGACACCACTAGCAGTCAATAATGTGTATATTACTTCGGCAACAGACATGATCCGCAGAAAGAAAGAAAGAACAAAATAAGGAAACCGAAACAATGATTAGTATATTTGGATTAATTTTATTTGGCAGATAAAGACCATATATATACAAAAGTATTTACAAAGGCGTTGCAATTAAATAATTATCTCAAAGTTAAAAGAACATAGCACAGAAACAGAATAGCAGTACTAAACGTATGAAAATAATAGATAATGCGATTTATAGGTTATTAGGCCATTATATGTCATGTTTTGGTGTAATGTTTTAACAAATTTTACAATATAAATATCACTACCTAGACAGAGAAGATAATTATAAGCACGACAAAATATATAAAGAACGAAAAGCTACCAAATGTGGAAACAGAGAGTTTTAAAGAATGCTATTGCGTGTTTGTTAAAGTCAATTTCAGATAGAAGCAGTCGATTAGGTGAACGCGAAGAAGCCTAATGCAATTACAAAGAATCTAACTTCTGTTGTAATTTTGTCAAAGTTTGTTGTCACGATAAGAAACGTCTGTATAAAGCGCCCTATAAATGTAATTATTATCATTATTTTAACTAAAAGATGCGTAACTAGAAGTTAAGGGTGGCTGTATGACAGCCCCCTCCCCCCCCCAAAAAAAAAAAATCTTTCCACTTTTGAAAAAGTGTAATTGTTGTCGGCAAAATCTTATCCAAGTTGGGCAGTAAATTGCCACAAAGTTTTGTTGCCCCCCCTCCACGATTTTTCTGATTGCTCAAAAACGCATATGGATGGCGCCCCGCCACTCGCTGACTTTTTTCTTTCGAGTCTTGCGCGACTTTTAAAAGAATTTTTTTGAAAATCGGACCTACGGTTACATGGTCACGTGACCTTTTGTCTTTGCATGTCAGCCCGAAAATCGCTCATTTTCGTGATTTGTGTACAAAACATATGGCAAAGTCATTTTTCCTAAAAACAGATCAAACATGGGTTATTTGGTCTTGTTTAAAGTTTAGGTGGTTGTTTTGGGTGTCAAAATAGTTGAATTGTAGTAAAAAATGAAATAAAACAACAAAAACAATGAAATACATAAGTTAAAAAAACAATGAAATATATAAGAAATTATCAAAACAAGGGATAACATAAGGAATAAGCTGGCTCTTCCAAATTTTTTTGTTGTATTATTATTCAGAATGGTCTAATGAATATATGTAGTGAAAAAGAATGCCTAATTATGAATAATATATGATTTATGGGTAAAAATGTGAGTTTTATGACTTTATTTGCAAAAATTACCATAAATATGCAAATGAGTGAATTTTTCCAAAAATTGAAATTATCATATTATTCTATACACTTCACTTGACATGCGTGCAAATTTTCGCGGCGATCGGCCGCTTCGCGGCCGAGATCTTAAGGGGGGCCATAATGCCCCCCCCCCCGGCCATACTAAGACCTCAAATAGCCCGGCCTTATTAGGGTTAATAGTTCACATCAGGGTTGTTGATTTTTTTTGATTTTTTTAAAAAAATCAAAAATTTTGTTTTGATTTAAATCGGATTTTTATGATTTAAATCAGATTTTTTTGATTTTTTTTCCAACAAAAAATAATGGTCACACTTAACAAGTTTTAGACTATATTTAAACTGTTTTACACCAATAATAGTGGTCAAGTAGTCTTTTGAAAATTGTGTATTGTACTATTTGACACAATAATCCACTTATATACAGGTAATTTTTTTTTTTTTTTTTTTTTTATTTATTTGCATTATAGAGAGGGACATTTTATGGAAGCCCAAGTAATGTTATGTATTACGTATACATTTAAACTCTTGAAATTTTTATATCAGTCTGTACGTTAACATCTAATTTGAATGTAATATTTAACCAGATTTGCAATAGGCACTTCCTGATATGCTTGTAACAAAATACACATTTTATGTTTTCATTACAGTGTAACCTCAGTTCCAAATAAAACTTCAATAAATTTCGTTGCAAGATGCAGGATAAGCACCACTGTCCACCACATCATTGATGTGCTGTTTTTTCAAACTATTACATGAACAAGCAAGCACAGCAGTTGTATTGCTGCATACAGTAACACTTGCCCAGCAACTTTCCCATTTTTAAATTCTTACTTATTAAGTATACATGTGTACTTTGAAATTGTGTAATTGAATGTATGGGTATTGATAAGAAAATACACAAGCATGCAAATATACATGTAATTCTTATCAAATGTACACATATGCCTTCAACTTAAGTAATTGAAAGAATGGGTATTAATAGTAACAAGAAGGAGGTACATACAAGTAGTTCAGCTGTTTTGTAAAAGTATCCAAGTTGTGGACTTTGAGCACCTTTGTAGATTTTATATATTATTTTATTGAAGATTTAACAGTTTGGTGTACATACAGAGAGTTATTTATCATTACTTCGTTAGAAACTTGTTGTTTTCATCAGTTTTGCTTGTTTTACAATTTGAAAATAAAACAGTGGTGTTAAATCAGACTCCATGAGGGTGTATCATTCTTTTAAAGTATCTCTAAAGCATGTGGAACAGAAATGAAAATGATTACATTGAAAGTATCTGTTAAGAAGAAGAGAAAATAGAGAAAACTAATTTTTTTCATAAAAGTTGATTTAAATCAGTGATTTTTTTGAAAAAAATCAAGTGATTTAAATCGCGATTTAAATCATGATTTAAATCGACATGATTTAAATCAAACAACCCTGGTTCACATTCGTGAATGCATATGAATTATAACGGTTAGAAGAAGGACGTGTGTCCTTTAGAATACCTAAAATTACAATCCTTAGACAGAAAAGAAGAATGTCAAATTAAAGGACATCACAACTACTGTTCAGCTATATGGAGATGCGGGTAATTCTTCGATGATGATCCGAGAAATTGCATTCCAGCCTGTATAGCAGTCGAAGTATCCATACCCGCTGCATGCTCCCACTACCAGTGCAACTGTGACACTACCGGCAGCGATATTGGTGCATATTCCTATGAAAAAGAAAACAAGACACGATGAGATATTTTACTGTGCCTCTGGAACAATCTTCCTGCATTTCTAAGAAAGACAAAATTTAATCTAAAAAAAAATTAATTCTACGTAATGTTTCGTAACGATTTCATTGCAATTGCATTGTTACCTGCACTAATCAAGCCTGTTAAGACAATTAGCCGATACTCCAGCAATCCAAAACTATATGTTTGCTTTTATCAATTTGTATTCACTTTGTGTACACTGTCACTCTCATGGTGTGCCAAGGCCGGCGCAAGTCACTGACACACGCCTACGTTAGGTAATGTCGCCTCTTAAGCAATTGCAATTGCAATTGTGCAATGGACATAAACTCTGCCTTTGCACACGAGGCGTCATTTTCAATGACGTAGAACTGCGTCCTTGACGCGTGAGATTTTGGACATCTTTCACATTGTGTTTGCCATTTGAATAGTTCTAAAATTAATTTCTAAAATGGGATATGCAATTACCATGCTCAGCGTGGGTAGCCTATTGACGCAACCGCAGTCGAGCCTGCGAAGGAAATTAGCCCATAATCGAGTTAAGTAAGGATTTTCCCAATTTTGTATTTTGCATTCATGTTTTAAATGATATCCTAAAGTCATGCGTGAAAGTCCGCACCATTTTATGACGCTGTCCTACGTTAGGTATAATAATGGCTCTTCGTGTAGCCTACATAAAGCAAGTTGCACCCGAGGCGACATGATATGACAAAGGACTGCTTTGAAGCACCATGTTATTGTACACAAAGTGATTGCAAAATGATCGATGCAAACATAATTCATTCGTAGCGTGTCTGGGCTATTTGCCTTCGCTAGCTTGATCAGCGCAGGTAACGACGCAATCAGAGGGCATATGGCATAGTGACAAGCGATGAATTCCTGATTACTTGCGCCAAAATAGTGGTCGATCTTGACGCACTATCACCCTCTCTCACCTGATATCGTGCGGTGTCGGTGAAGATCAGCACCGGTGTAATGTGCCATGTAGACGGTTCCGTCAATGACCTGGGGTGCATTACATTCAGCGCCGTTGAACGTCAAGTACCATCTACAACAGCAACCATGACAATTATGAAGTCGTGTCGTACCACTGAAGGCAGCATACAGGGATGACGCTGCTGACTGCTTCGTGAATGAACACGTCTGAGGAAGCAGGAATATAAAAAAAACGAAACATTCTTGTGAACTAATTATTTGTAAGTTTATTTCGATACATGCACTGTAAAGAGTAGATTCAATGGACACTAGGGTCAAATATTATAGTAAATGCTGATAAACATAATCAACATTATGAAATGTACAAATTGAAGATGAAATTGAAATTGTGTCTAAGTTGCACATGACTTACACGAGGCACTATTTTGATTGAGTTTTTGCCTGCGTCAATCAAGAACAAAAATTAATTGTCCGTGTTCCGATAAAGGCAATCACTCTAGATCTCAAGGACCGCGCGGATTGCTGACGTAGTCCAAAGTCAGCAAAATATTGCCTATTATGCAATCCTATTTCTAGGCCTTACTCATTTCACCAAAAGATTAAAGTAACATTTGTATTAGGAACATACTTTGTCGTCAGTATTGCTATTTGTTTCTATTGAAGAAATCAATGAGCTGTTAATGTAAAAATGCTGACTTTCATTTCACCTATAACAGATGCTGCATTGCATTTGAATTAATTGTAAATATTATTGATTAACACGGATTAACTACAATAACAGCTCCTAAATATAAATCGCTCCTGAATTAAACACAGGCAGTTTTCAATCACTTACATAAACAGTACCACTGTCTCGACCGTCTGCCCAATTGAATGTGCACTGTCTCCAGTTTCTGTTGGATCCCATGACATCGTACCAGCTATCACCTGTCCCTGTTCCCTGGCTGCCCTCGGATCCAGGAGGGCCATTTGGCCCTTCTGGACCAACACACTGACGGGTAAGGTGACATGGAGAACACGAGAGAGAGATAATATAGAGAGAGATAGAGAGATAGATAGAAAGAGACAGAGAGAGAGAGAGAGAGAGAGGGGAGAGAGAGAGAGAGAGAGAGAGAGATAGAGGGGGAATCGGAAGAAAGGTATAGAGCAAATCCCAATGAAAAAAGAACGATTTAAATTGTCAGCAATGCCATAAGAGTGGAAAGAAAACCTAGCTGTCTTTATATTTGGCACCTCTATTCAGGTGTGAGGTGTTGCATGTATAGTGGTCATTATATCTATTCTCCCGCTTGACAGAACTAACAGTTTTCATTTATACCTGGCTTATTATTTATTTTTTTTAAATAGTTTTATTTCAACAGGGTGGTCTCATTTCAAGTCCATTTCTGGACCTGCTATCCCAGAGAGCCCGGCTTAGTGACCACCTCTACATATTATAGTAGTTACCTAAACTGTCTCCAATCCAGTCTGCTGTATAGAACCATTCCAAAAGGCCTTTTATTGGCAGGTTTGACTGTATATCGTATGGGACTATACATAATAACTGATAAAACAGTAATCTGTGATCATGATATATAGTGATACCAGAATAAAAAGTCAGTGGTCTAATTTTCACTCTTTTTCACTAAACGAGAAACATAATCATTCGTTGCACGTCCCCATCGCACGATATCGAAATGGGAAGCGTGAAAGCAAATCATAACCCTGTTTATTATAGATATAAATAGCTTCCAATGCATCTTTACGTAAAATTCAGAGTGTAAATATTATGACGGGAGTTACAAAATGACAAGAAAAGCTAGTTTTGTGCTGAATTGACTATACAGATAGTTTTACAACGTGCATGCGTATTCATAAAACAAAGTAAAAATTGTTTACATCATACTAGTTTTTGTATCATGAACAAATTCACCGTGATGAATATCCCGATATTATCACTCTGACTTTAACATATATGTCAACATTTTGTATTAACACCGTACTCCGTATACCGTGAACTAAAAAAAAACCTACCAGTATCAAATATCCCTCCCATAAATTAGATGGAAATCTAAAAGTAAATTTTAAACGTAATCGCACATTAACATGTGCAAAAATGCAACAACGAAGACAGTTTACATAAACTTTCTTGAGAAAGAGTAACTAAGCAAGAATCATATTCATACAAAACACTCAATTTATTTATTCTAATGAAGTAAAGCTTAACCTAAGGAATAAAAGTGAAGAGTGTGAACATTACCTGTTGACATGATCTGTCAAATAGAAGAGCTAACAAGAGTAAACAAACGAAACGGTGCCATCTTATCTCCACCATCTTGGATTTTAAGAGGTCCTCTCCCCTCCGTATTGATTATGTTTCTATTCTTTAAGTCAAGCATAAAAGAAAACCCTCCTTCTGAGACCACTAAACGAGTTCCATCCTTCGAGGGCTGGACTAACTTAGTAGAAACATCGCGCTAATCAATAATGAATAATTTCGTATTCCCTTTCCCCTGCCCACGAAACAATCTATTGTTGAATGTGTTTTCCTATTTTTGCTCGAGGAGGGGCTGTTCTTCATTTTCTTATTGTTGTCGTCTTTGTAGTATTTTCATTTTTCTACTTTTCAGTTTCTCCAATGGATTTTTAAGCATATTTTCAAGTTTATGTCGATAGTATTTAGCCATGCCAGCGCATCCTATCCTTTTATGCTGCAATTACAAGCATTATGTTGCAATGTTTACATAAACACATTAAACGTTAAAATGTGTAAAATCCTGTAATATAGAATTTAAAGAGAACTACACAGATCAAATCGATCGCAACATGATAGCAGGCGCGACTATAACGCTAGTATAATCATTTGGCTGCGTCGCTGCGACAGCTCACGACTAATAATGGAGACACGATATTGCGAGAAAGTACGCGGAATGGCAACAATTTTCACTTGGAATCACACTGAATTGTTATTAACGACACATTTGTGAGCTCCAAGTAAAATTTTGGCCAAAAGTAGCCTGGAGCTCACAAAAATATCGTTCATTTTTTCGTCGCAATCAGTCACAAAGTATCACAATTGTGTTTGTCGCGCTCCCAGGGCAGATCGCGCCTTGAATGTCAGATTCTCATTTTTTTTGTCTCCAATCAATCACAATTAAGGATCATCGGCCGCCAACCCCTTACTAAGTTTCTGACTCACGGAAACTAAATCGAGAAAGGTTTGACACTGCGACAAATCTGTGATTATTTTGAGAGAAAAATTCGTCCTTGTTTTCACGAAGTGACGGTAGAGAGCAAAATCGTAACGCAAAGTGAATGCAATTTTTGTTCACTACCGTCACTTCGTGAAAACAGCGACGAATTGTTGCATGAATTTCCAAACGACTCACGCGAGAAAATTGATATTTCGCATTTTGTCACAAACATGCTAGTAGCAGCCAAGTGAGATAGGGACATTAAGGGATGGGATCGAAGGACTTGCGATCAATCCGGATCAATAGCAAGTTTTTTTTTAAATAAGAGGTGGCCCTGTATACAGAGGCGGCGCTCCTGGTGGTAAGGGGGCACAATGGCCCCCACTTTTTCAAGTACCCCAAAGTGCCCCTTTTTACATAGAAAAGTGCCCCTTTTACATTGTAAGAAGTGACCCTTTTTACATAGAAAAAGTGCCACTTCCCCTTTTCACCTCTGAACATTTTAAAACGTGCCCCTTTTCCTTCGACAAGTTCCCATTTTCCCTTGCAATAAGTGTCCATTTTCCATTCTCAGTGTCCTTTTTAATCTGTAGTAAGTGCCCTTTTTCAGGTAGTAGAGAAGTTCGATTCAATTCAATTCATTTATTCACTCAATATATAAAAACAGATACATACACTTGCGTATGAACGCATACAGTCATGACTGTATGACAAAATAAAAAAGATGGACATAGTAAAATCTGTAGTTGACTGCACAAGAAATTGAGTGGGGATCAGATTAAAGATCTATTTAAAGATCTTGTGAATTCGACCCCATTGTGATGTATAAATTGCATTGTATACGGTTGCATGTACAACAACAAGAGGGAGAGAATACATACACAGCGGAGATAGATAGAGAGAGAGAGAGAGAGAGAGAGAGAGAGGGGGGGAGGAAGGAAAATACTTTTCATTTCGGATAAGTGCCCTCTTCACTCCCTCCGATGATAACCCCTATTCAAATCTGAGAGATATTCATTATACTTTGACAAGTGCCCCTTCCCCTCCTGAAAATTGCTCTTTTCATCTATGATGAAGGCCCCTTCCCTTTTTCATAATTACCCCCTTTTCATAATATTAATAAGAGCCAATTCCCTTCTCATAAAAGCCCCATTTCACCTTTGATAAATGCCCCTATTAAAATCTGATCGGTGCCCCGTTTCTTTCGACAAATGCACATTTCCCTTTATTATAAGTGCCCCTTTTTATTCTCATAAGTGCCCCTTTTAATATTTGACCTGTACCCCTTTTCAGGGCGACAAGTGCCCTTTTTCACATAATAATTTCCTTTTCAACAATGATACTTGCCCCTTTAAACAATGCCCCTTTTGCTTGCTTATAAGGGATCTATCCCCTTTTCGTAAATGCCCCTTTTCACCTCTGATAAATGCCCCTATCAAAATCTGATGGGTGCCCTCCCACCCGACAAATGCTCATTCGATATCGATAAGTGCTGTTTTTCATCTTGATAAGTGTCTCCGTTTCCTCTTATCATTAAACGTGCCCCTAATTTAAGGCGACTAAGAGCAATTTTCCCTAAGCTCGATCGCTTGCATTTGTAAATACTTCTGGAGGGTCATTTCAGTCTTCCGTTATGAGAACGTGCTTATAACCCATTCAGGATGGGTTGGGGGAGGGGGCTTGAGTTCCATTGGTTTATAGTCACAAATTCTTGCAGTCGTATGCGTAACATAGCGCATGAACTTTAAGATTTTATTGACTGTAGGGTCTACTTCATGTCTAGCTATTTTTGATACAGCCACAAACTAACAGAAGTATTAGCGGCTTTTTAGAATATTATATTGACATTTTAAAATTGTAAATATAGAGTCTGTGCTTGCAGACTAAGTTTCCATAGTGATTGTGAGATCGATCCACGCTATCGAACATTGGTATCGCAAAAATACATCGCAGTGAAAGGAAGAATTGAAATCAAATCAAATAAAACATGAATGTATATATCTATAGATATAGAGGAAATAAGTTGATGCCTTCAACTGATTAGGTATGTATGCCACTATAAATACTTGTTATTTGAATGTAAAGCTAGTTTTAATGCTCGCTATGTTGGATTTGCTATGCCAGGAAAAAACATGTACGGTCCCGTGTGCTCAATTTTGTGTAGTGTATTAAACAGTTTAACAGATTGAATCAATTCCATCTGCCACTCTGACTCTGAATACTTAATTTTGTTTTTCTTCTCCTTTTCTTCCTCCTCCTTCTCCTCCTTCTGACTTCTTAAATAGTTATAGTTCTTCTTTTAGTTTTATTTCTTCTTCTTCTCCTCCTTCTCCCCCTCCCCCTCGGCCTCCCTCCCCCCTTCTCCTGACCTGAGGCTGAGTCCTCCTTCTCCTTGTCTTTCTTCTTCTTATCCTCCTTCTTCTCTTTCTCCTTCTTCTCCTCCTTCTTCTTTTCTTTCTCCTTCTCTTTCTTCTGCCCCTTCTTTTTCTCCTTCTTTTTCTCCTCCTTCTTTTTCTCCTTCTTTTTCTCCTCCTTCTTCTTCTTCTTTCCCCCTATCCCAGCTATCCAGGAAATCGGGAGAAACCTGGAAAATCCGGCTTTTCCAGTCCGGGAATTAAATCTTATTTTGTGTCGACATGTCTGAACAGCTTCTCCAGCTCCAGTGGATGATTGCTTTTAAATTATACTTGCATGCTAGTTATAACCAGTCCTGCACCTACTGGTTAGTGATAAGTTTCAAACTGGAAGTAGGTTGAACAAATGATCCTGTCATTTTGGAAATCTATCCGGGGAAAAAACATCATAACAATCATAAAATTTGTTTTCATGGAATGCTTGGTACCCTGATTTAGCTTCTTATGTATAAAATGTATGAATCTCTCATTCTTTTCTTCTTATAGTTCAGAGGATAATCCAAGATGCCTATCACAAAGATTCCCATAGTGCACAAGTTTGGCATCATCTCCCAGAGTCAAAGAGATGAACTGCAAGGACGATTGCTACAACAGAGTGTCTACCAGGTCTCAAAAACTTCACACATTCCTCAGACAACAAGGTAAATCATAGCAAAATATTGTGCATGGTAAGGCTGATACACTGTTTAAGTTACTATTAGGGAAGAACATTGTCTTGAATTTGTTCCTAGAAGAAAAGTCCTAGTTAATCCCGACACAGCACTATTATCCTTTGGCTAGGTAAGGCCTGCACTTGCTACTCTTCACTCAGGTGTAAAATGGGTACCTGGTAGGATGCGTAGGTTCATGCGGTTGGATGAGCAAGTGTGCGCTTGTAAAATGGCGACTGGTTGGAATGCTCCCCAGGGGATGTAAAATGTGCATACATTGTGTGCGGGTAAGCCTGAATTTGATGACCAGGGTAATAATATATCTGTAAAGCGCTTAGGCATTTCGTTGTATCAATGTTTTTGGTGCTATATAAAAGCAGAATATTATTATTATTATTATCAAAAAGGGGTGAATTAGGAATACAGTTGTGAAGAGCATCAAATATGGGAAGACCATTTTGGATTTAAAAATATTATCTCCCAAAATTATGCAATAAAAAAGATTTAATTCATTATTACTAGGAAAATATATCAAAAGATCATTTATTTTGGTACCCCTATTCAACACAATTTTTAATAGATCTTTTAAGAGATTGTTGATACTCGTAAAGTTAATGTTCTTATCGTACTAATGATTTGAAATTTTCTTTGTATTGTTTGGTTTTTATCCAGAAATCCATTAGAGCTCACAGAATCTTTCATCCAGCAGTTTAACAACCCATCAAACCTTGACGAAAAAGACAAGAATGAAGACCTGGCATTAAAACTACTCACTAGAATCAAGGTAATTTGCGTATAAAATTCAACAAAGCATTTTTTGTTTAGAAGAGCAATGTTATTAAAACATAAAAGATTTTTAGTACAAGCTTAGAAGAAGGATTTTTTTGTGCCGTTTTCATTATTAATCAATTGAAGCTATTTTAATGTACCAAAAATCAAATATCTCTTTAAAGGCAACAAAATCCAAAAATGTATGTAAGGGACAATAAGTCACGTGTTTACTCCAGGGCTCAACACAGCACTGTTTTTTCACAAGGGATCCAGCTCAAATGTTAATACTGTATGCATATGCCCCCAGTTTAAATTGCAGAGTAGTTTTGGTTGTGAGATGAACCTTGGGGGACTATATTCACTGCACCCCTGTCAGTGTCGAGCCCTGATTTACTCTATAACTCATTTAACATTGTCATTGGGTGTAAGTAATTGTATAGTCAGCTACCTGTTTATTAGGAAAAGGTGTATACAGTCAAGTGAAAAGTCAGCATTTGTTTTGGTCTTTTATTATCAGAGAAGAGCAGGTCTCAAAGATGGTGGGAGAGGTAGCCATGTAGACATCCCGAGGGCATGGTCAGAGTTGTCCATGTTGGCACAGTGTCGAGGGAAGGTACAGGAAGGTAAGATAATTCGTTTCTTTGTTTCCCCCTCTTCATTCTTTGAGATGCAATATGAAGTATGAGGTTGTGAGAACACTTGTAGAACACAAAAACACACAAAATATCTCATCAGTTTTCTATCACTCTTACACTCACATTCCTAGTGAGACAGAAAATTCATTGGTTGGGGTAATATTTGTAGGGCTACAAAGTTCACTACTATAGATGTATATTGAATATGAATATTAAGTACTGTAACTGCTTAAATATTTTCAAAATTCTGAAAATGAGAAGTTTAGTGAATATGAAATTTCCAATGTAGCAATCATATTTTAATTATAATTAGTGTCTTCCTTTTTAAGAGATTTAATTTTAGTTCACTGAAATAATGCAAGCATTTAAAGATGGCATCAGTGCAATGAAGTGCAGTTCAAAGCATAAGCTCATTTAAATGCTTAACCATGGGCCATCTTCTTACACCTGAGACTGAAACAGGGCTTCCCTACCTGGGGATCTTGTTCTATTAAACAAGTGTCTATTCCTTCCCAATAAATGATCCTATTCCTTTGTCTTTCAGAATGCCTGGATGCACTGATCGTTTCTCTGAGACAAGCAGAGTTTTCACTAGATCACATACCCAGTCTCTTTTATTTAGCCGAGACCACCCTTTACTGGCTGAGAACAGATGCTATGGATCAGCCATTCCTCAGGATTGGAGAAATCAAACTACTCAAGGTATGCCAAAATAAGAGTACAGATCAAACAGCAATTAGATTGGACAATCAACATCAATAAAATCTACTTTCTGTTATCAGAGAACCATGATTTATATTTAAATTATCAGCTTCATATATCTCTGTCAAGAAATTAGTAACCAAAACTGCACTCTGAAAACAATTTACAGTCTGTGAAATGTGTGTATGAAATTTAACTCAGAGGCACCTTTTACATGGGCCTTAATATAAAATCATTTTATCCCTTTATGCCCTTTGATCTCTCACCATTGTACTCTCTCTGAGGGATGGCTATGCTGGTGTCCTATCAAGATTTTGAGAGCTATATCCTTTATAGCAGAAAGAAAAGAATTGTTTGTATTTAAATGGAACACCTTGACCTATCAATTTATTTGCTTTGTTTGATTATATATTTTGTGTAAATCTATATCTGTAAGCATATTTCAGACTCCTTAGAGTGTACTACCTCTACTGCTTTATGAGGTACACTTGTTTCATAATAACAGATTTATTAAAGTATATTATAGTCTATAATTACTTTCTATTTTTCTATTTTTTCAATAAACAGATGGGTCAGGCAGTGTTCTTGAGGTTGTTTTACCATCATATGGCAGGCCACCTGCAGGGAAGGTCGAAATTCAAGACCAGACTCCTCACATACTTATCAGGTAAGATTATTTTATATTTTTATTTAGTATTTGTTTATTTCATTATTTTTTTTGAATTTTTTGAAAGGGGGGGGGGGGTAGAACAACTTAAACTCAAAACTCATTTTTCATTTGTTACTGGAATTGAGTGAGAATCTTGTCTGTATTTCATGTAGGTTCCATATTTTATTTGCGAAGGAAACTTTAAATTAGGTATGTATATTTTGAGAGATCACCTGCAAAACTGGGTTAGAAGATATATAAGAAAATAAATTGAATTTGTGAATATGATAGATGCTTTTTAAATTTAGCCTCATATTTCATTAGAAGTGATATAAAGCGTTCTGTTATCCAATACATTCATCATCTGGTGGTGGGGGTTGCTATTTAGTGTAAGAATATATGATGATTGCTTATTTAATCGATGAGGCATCATTGCCAAATCCGAGTTCACTATCAATATTTTTATGTAAACACATTTGTAGATATCACAACATTCTTAACTGTATTCTTTTCTGCCATTTATTTCTAAGCTCTTCAATGTATTTACTTAATTACTACAAACAAAGCTAATAATCATTGATAAGCGGCGACATGTGAATATGTATACTTCTAGATAACATTCAGTCTTAACCTTAATCTTCAAGACTTCCATAACATTGCATATTTTTATCTATGTCACACTTCTTAAAATCCATGGAATATCTCAGCTATCACACAGGGTAAGTTATTTAGACAACCAAGTCATAAAGATGACGATAAAGCTTGTATGTATTCAAGAAACAAAAATTGTTTCCCCCGCTGGAGTGAAACCTCTCGGCTACGTTAGTGTGGAGCATTGCTAAGCATTTAGCAAACGATTTATATTGCTGCTTGTCTTGATATAACAATGAAGTGAAAAAAATAGAAAAAATAAAGAATTTAATGGGTTTTTTTGCAGTTGAAGAAAGGTCCACGATAGTATCACTATAGCATTGGCTATATATTCCAAGCATGATGTTACTTGTTGAAACATATAATTCAATATCAATCCTTCTAACACTTTAATATAACGGTACTTAACTTTGCGGAAGTGTTCATAACCCTATATTTGAAATCTATTAATCATTCTAAACTGGTCTGCAGTCAAACTTTCTAATATAGAACACTAACAGACCTATTCTAATGACTTTATATTGTAGATGTATGTACATTTATTGGTATGGTTTGACTTACCCTCTTTCCTTCTAAGTATAATAATTATTAAACAATTGTTTGAACTTTATCTTTTTGATTAAAGGCATAACACTTATTTGTGACTAATACAGCTAATACTGACTATAACCCTATTATTACATTCTAATATACAGACTGTACTACAGTTTAAACTCTTTTGTATTTTTTTTTGGAATTTTGAAGCCTTTCTCATGAAGCAGGAAATAATATTTGAACCACAATATGCACACAAAAACAGCATAAATCACCTTTGTTACATGGTGCTAAATCCCATTTGCTGCTTATTATATTACAATACAATTACTCAAAGTAGGTCTTTCTAATGATCTGACTGATGAAATGTTTACCTGACATCAAGAGAGAAAGTATATGTTTGTCGGTAAGCAACCAAGGGGACCTAGACTTGGAAGTCCTATCTGAGGGTCTTGATAATAAGGGGTTAAGGTCTTACCAATGAGAACTATAGCAAATCAAATTCTTTTCAAGCTCAGGATCTCCAAGTTATGAGGCTACTGCTTTACCACTGAGCCACGATGCTTCGATCCCCATGTCTTTTTTTTAGAATGTCTAATAATTCATATATTTTTTAAATTTTCTTCACATGAATCAGGGTTTGCAGAAAATGAAGAGGCCTATAGTCCCTACCCTGGTGCACATCTGTGTCTGAGATTGATAGCTTCCATCGGCAAGATGATCCTAGGTGAGGTGATGATGGATGAACTCAAGAAACATCCTGAAGAACTTAGAAGAGATCTTTCTGATGTCCAAGAACACCCCAAGGATGTAAGTGGTTTGCTTGAGCTGATGTTTAACCCATTGCAAGTAACTGTTTTTTTTACTAATCATTGGGAAAATAGAAAATTCAAAATTCAAAAGGTTAACTTCAATTCTGAGATTAAAACCATGAAAATAATTTTTTTGTTTGCATTACCAAATTACATTTGAAAAGACAGACCATGACATTTAGAGTAAGAATCATATTTGAGGTGAGTGACATGATGATGACCTAGGCTAGTGGTGACATAATGATGTTTCTTTTTCTTGTTATTGTTTAATTTCATAGTTTACATGGATGTTTAGATGACTCTAGTTACCTCACAAGGAGAAAATGAAAATATAAGTTTGGAAAGTGTATTAAAAATATAATATTTATACTTGTCAGCAGTACATGCTTTTTGATTCATTGATGCACCTTGATAACAGAAGCCAGTGATAAATAGATTTCATTCAATAATTGTGCTAATTAGATTTAATATTCACATTGCAATTTCAGTATCTTCCAGAAGCAGAAATCAAACACACATATGCCACATCAAGCCCACCCAACTCTATAGCCCACCCGGATGTCCCCAGGAGCACCCCAGTTAGGGACCCTTCCAAGATCCCACCCCTCCCCCAACCCATCAGCCAACCCACCTCTCGCCCAAACACCCACCAGCGATCCCGACCGAACACCCAGCCCACCCCAGCGCCCATGCAGCAAGCTCCTCGTCGACCAGATACGTATACCAGTAGTATCCATGACCTGAGCCCAAGTCTCTGGCATGCTCTAGATGTGTGGCGCTGTACGGTTCATCTCAGTGCTGGTTTCCCTGAAGCAGTCAAAGCTTTATCACTATGTGGGACTACACTAGGCTCAGAACATTGGTGAGTTTGGATTTGTGGTGATTAATTGCTGAAAGGCTGAGTTGATTCGAAATAGAATTTTAAAAATACTCACTAAAAGTGATGGCTTGTCTGATAACAAGAGGAACATTCCCTTCACTTCATAGGCTCATAAAGTCATGAGCCTGAAAAAGCTATAATTCATATCATAATGGTTTTATTTGAAGCACACACCGATTTTGTATTGATGATCATTAACCCCAACTTCTAAAAAAGCAAATACAAAACAACCAGCAGCCCTATGGCTTGAAGTCATGTTCGAGGGATTAGGCTATATCTTACCAGTGCATTTACTCAGATTCTAACCCTATATACCTTTCAGTTATGAAATCACTTCTCTATTACACACAAAATCAATTCATTAACATCTTAGAAATGTATCAACTTTTGTATTCTCAACCTAGGATTCTTGAATCTGTCATGCTTTGATCAGCATGTGACTATCAAATACCTGTATAATAGGAAACCTATGCAGATCATTGTTACAATACATTTCCCCCTATTTTTTGCTCATCTTTCCCCTCCCAGGGTGGATGCAGTGTGTGCCCTCTTCATCATTTCAGAAGCTGCAAAGGGCAATATGAAAGTGATGAAAACACTTCAAAACCTAGCCAAGGGTATGGTCCCTGAAACCTCCGCTCCAGGAGATCCTACACGACACACAACACCAGGCAGTAGAGCCAGTCAGGCTCATCGCTTTGAGAATCTTGGGGAAGAGGTTGACCTGGATGGTTTCAGCGATTCAGAGGGGTCAGAAGAGGGAAGTCATATTAGCTCAAAAGGTATACTGGTAGTTAGTTTTTTCGATTTCAATTCAGAATTGATAAGTGATGGAAAAATTAAAAAGTTTGTGTGAATTTCTGCTCTTTCTGCTCTTTTGTGGTGATGTTGTTCAGAGCGGACACATTCAGTATTTTCATCGATTCCCATTCAAATAAACTGTAAAAAGCATAAGCAAATTCTTGCACTTATTAAATAATCAGTGTTTTGATAAGGAATTAAGGACTGATAGACCTATAGATGATAAGATCATAATTTCCATGTATGTTCAAAATTTACTATGAAACTACTTTTAAAATACTCCTAACCGACCTGAAACCAAACTGTGAGAGATGGTGGTTTGCTATTCAGTCAAGAAATTTGAATACAAATTCATAGAATGTACTGATTTGTTTACTCCGTTGATTAACAAGCCGGAGGTAATTCAGATTGGCACTTACCATATTGGAATGAAAATTAAATAATCTATAACCGGTTTAATAGAGTGTAGATGAAAACGACTCCAAAATAAAAGTACAAAATTAGTTGTATTTTCTGTGTATTAGCGAAGGCTGTAGAAATGTTCAATATCATCAGCCAGTTTTACATTTTGATTTTCTTTTTCTTTTTTAGGAAGTTTGAGTGACAATCAATCAGTTGAGATCAGACTCACCGAGATGCTGGACTCAAAGATGGAGCTACGCAGTGATTCAAAGTCTAAGAAATTTAGTCTAGATTCTGACATGTCTTTGGGACTGAAGCAACCCAGTAATCT
The DNA here is from genome assembly GCF_000002235.5 of Strongylocentrotus purpuratus. Classification (NCBI taxonomy): domain Eukaryota; kingdom Metazoa; phylum Echinodermata; class Echinoidea; order Camarodonta; family Strongylocentrotidae; genus Strongylocentrotus; species Strongylocentrotus purpuratus. The sequence continues at coordinate 5,464,753 of NW_022145612.1, forward strand.
CAGTAGCAACTCACTTCTCAAGTCAACGAGCCTCAGAAATACTTCTGTAGCTGTTAACATTGACAGTCCACAAGTAAGAACTAGTATAAACATTCAAGCAGATGAGAGCGACATTGTCTTCCTCCTTCTTATATTTGTTATTATTTGTTGGGGGATCATGAGAGGTGATGTAAACATTACATAACCCAAGATCTAGACCATGGCATACTTGAAAGAAAAGCTGAAGTGCAGTGCTTGTCCTTCGTTCCTCAGAATATCTTCATAAACATTTCACAACTGTGGCATCCTATTATTTGGAAGAAACTTCATACAGATAATGTTAAAAATGATGATAATTTTTAAAGTATGGGTGTACATGTGTGTTTTGAGATGCTGTTATGCCAATGGTTACCGTCCTTTAATAGTTTCATGCAGTGAGATCCTCCTGGAGCAAATAGGACAAATGAAAATGGATAGTATGCATGTATTGTGAGAAGTTGATCATTTTGTATTCTTGGAGATATATTTTTAAGCAAATTAAGAACCTTCTTTCCATCAAAATTACCCACTAGGACAAGAGAGCAGCCTCTCTTAGTGACCGGAGCACAGCCCTGAAAGGATCCGGGAGCAGTGTACAGAGCGTCCCTGATGTCAGCAGCCGTGAAAGCCAACTGGATTCTGCCGGAGCCCTGCTAGGTATTGCAATCATTATTATTGTTAATAGAAGTAGTAGTACATCTAGTAGTAATAGGAGTAGTGGTAGTGGCAGTGATTTGTGGTAGCGGTAGTGGTAGTGATAGTTGTAATAGTGGTGGGAGTAGTAATAGTAGTGGTGGTGGTAGAAGTACTAGTGGTGGTGGTGGTAGTTAACAAAAATAATACAAGTACTATCAATTTCTTCATTGTGTAAAACTAATTCATTCAATGTTTAGGAATGTTCATTTTTTTGTAATCTAGAGTCGTAATTGGTCTGAAAGTAATTATTTAGTTATTTGATATTGTAGCCATGTGTTGTTTTTGTTTTTTTGTCGTTGCTGTTGTTATTTAAGTCTTTTTTTGGACAAAATTTCACAATCACAGTCCTATGACTGAATTGACAGAGATTGCAGTGTTATAGAAATATATACAACCTGACATAAACTGTATATTTTATACATGTAGGCCTACTATTAAAAATATGATGACATGAAAAGAAAGATTTTTAATGATTATTAACAGTTTTTTTCTTTTCCTTTTGCTACAAATTAATTGAACACATAGGTAACCATGTGTACTCCCAGTCCCCAGTGATGGAGGAAGATGAGGATGCAGACAGTGATCTCATGCCTGGTGATGAGAGCGAGGTCGAGATGAGACGGGTGGATGTCACCAAGCCCTTTGATGATGAAGCCACTATCCTGCAGGATGAGGTCTCCGGAGGCCTGAGGATCAGGAGAGAGGTTAGTTTTGATATCGACATCGTTGGAGAGGAGCTGATAGAGAAGCGGATACCGGCTCAGAAGAAGGCACTTCAACAGCAGCACATACACAGTGAGAAGGCTGTTGGTGTTGGAGCAAATAAGGTGTCCAAGCAAGCAGGAGAGAAACCTGAAGGAAAGCTGACTCCACTATTAAGAAGGCTTAAAGCTAATATGGTAAATTGAGTTGATCATCTTTCCAAACATCCTAATGTGATCTTGAATGTGCAGTCGACTAGTAAACTTAGACACTTCCCTATTAAGATGTATAATCTAAAAGAGGGAAAGTAATGTATGCCATCACACAGCTTGGTCTAAAGGAAACATTTGTCCCCTATCACCCTCTTCCTTTCTCTGTCAAGTCTTGTCCACAGAGTGACAAAAAATGCATAATTGGTTATGCAGAGCAATAGCTGAAACTCTTTTGAAGGATTGCTGTTCAGATTATTCATTTGGTTGAATTTTGATATGTTTGTTTTTAATTCTGACTTCATATAACCCCAAAATCTCAGTTAAATTGTCATTTTCGTAACAGAGAGTACACCTAGAGTAAGTTTGTGCTGTTTGACAGTAGAATGGCACTGAGGCATAAACTCGAAATCTGAACAGGCACATTATAAAAAGTGTGATGTTACATGTATATGCTCATTTATACTGTATGTGTGACAGTAGTCAACTGTGGCAGGCCAGCATGTGTTCCATTAAGCGACCAAGTCCACTTGCTTATGAACTTGCGTATGAACTAAAAGCAAATTAATTTATTAGAAATGTTCGTTATTTTCTTGATAGGTATCCGATCTTGATGGCATCAACGGCTGGCCCTGGGAGGTGGCCTTTGCCTACACTGACCTCATGGGTCATTTATGTCTCCATGGCAACACATCAAACATTCAGAAAAGAGCATTGGTTGGAGATCGTAAGCCAGACTACCGGAGTGCCCCTACCATGACCTCTATGAAACTCAGTGGGCTGGAGAGCGCAGGCCTACTGGACATGGCTGAGTATGAGAATCTTCCTGACGATGACTTAGGTGAGGAGCTTTTTCATTTGTTCATCTTTTATCTTTCTATATCAAATATTCTATCCTGTGTTACTGTAAAATCTGAAATGTTTTTCTGCATTAAACATTTGTGAATTTTGCGATCGATTCAGACTCTTGAAAGTTTTATGCCACGCAATACTTGAATCACTACGGACCCAACACTGAATTCAGGTGAATCACAAAAGTTTTTTTGCCACAAAAATGGCTGTTATTTACAAGTTGCGAAGGTTTTATGATGAGGAAAAAAAGGTGCTCCAATGAAAATGATTGGAAAGGAGGTCAGTTATTGATTGCAAAATATTGTCTTCTTCTTCCCATATAAAGGTCTCACCGTAGACTGGTCATGGAGGGTTCGCTATGCAGCAATTCTAGCTCTGGTGAAACTCAGTCGATGTCTGGAAGGGGATACAACCAAAGAGGGGCTGCGCACAACAGCCTGGAACTTCTTGATGATAAGACACAGCAAGGAGAGGGATGACAGGGTCATGGAAGCATTCAGAGTGGGACAGGTAGGAACTGGTGTGAAAACCTTTACAGATAACTTAGAGCTAGAGACACGTGTTTATCCAGGGGTGCTCGTTTTCAGACTATAGCCATAGGGTCCTGACACCTCCCTGTTCAGACTTTATATTGTACAGCACGGATCTCCAACATGAGTCTAGCTCCTTTCAGGCTCATTGAGTGAAACTAAGTGGTATCCCTGTTCATGATACATGTAGTACTACTGGTATTATTTAGTCCTGTTTAAGTGGGTAGATTAAGTCTGTTGATTTATGGAGCACCAAGTGTAAACTTCATCATCCTGCAAATATTACTACTTTATTTTTTAAACTAAATGAACAGCAACAAAAATAATTTAACTTTTTCACTTTTTCACTTATGTTGATATAGCATCACATTGATTTGTAGAGAATGTAGAGCATAACACTAGGCACTATGGATTTTTTTTGTGACCATGTTGAACTAGATTTTAGTTTGTCCTTTTTTATGAATATGAGCCAAACTGTTATTGTTAGAGGGCTGTGGACCCAACAGAACTGTGGCTGTTGATGGTTTTAATTATTTTTTTTAATTTGGCGTTTTGCCCAGTCCCTGCCCAAGTATATTCAGGTTAAGATTTTCACTGCTCATATCAACTTGTGCAAATGTGCTTTGTTTTTGGATACTCGTACCACTATTTGTGTATAGCTAATTTTTTTTTTTAGTATCTTGTAGCAATGAATTTCTTGAATTGTAAAAGATTTGTGATGGTAGGCTAGCGGAAGTCAAAGAAAAAATATATAGGAACATCCTGAATGCTATTGTTTGATGAATATGAGCATTATATATTGAGCATCCAAATGTTAATATTGTACTTTTAATATTATTCATGAGGATATGATTTTTGATCGATGTAGGTTGATGCCCACCTTGAGAAAGAAATGCAAAAATGCCCCTCCAAACATAGCTTGAATTCTCGCCTAGCTGCTGGCCTAGCCTCGACCTATCTACCACCCCTGGCTCCTGTAGCTCAAAGACCCAGGAAACCACAACATAACAAAGTAGAGCTGCCTAAACCAATGGAACCCATCAGGAAAGGACCAAATAGGCTCTCACTCAGGTAATCTATGGATGCAGTTATATGATTGTGTTTGCTTTTCTTTTCTCCATATAGTACAATTTATATGTTACAGGATTGAGTGTTGATCTTGAACTGCTAATTAAGAAAGCAAATATGCACTTGCAAGTACGCTCTAGGAGACATTTGTTTTAGAGACCAGGGCCCTGTATTCATTATAAGCAGTTATGATTGCTTCAATTTGATAGCAAAATCATTTCAATGCTGCTCTGTCCTAAAGAGATAATTTTGATTGATTGGAGGACTTGCGATGTATCTAGATCAATTGCAACTCTATATAAGTCAGGACCTTGTCATATCTTGGGTTGAATTTACATAAAATACATGTAACATTCACATCCAGCTCACCAGCTTTGTATCTTTCTAAAGTAGTCAATCAATCAATTTATTACATGCCTGGATAATTGACTTATGATTAATGTCTCTGTAGTTGAAATCTTCCTGTTTTTTAAACTGATTATAATAGCAGTAATATCATTCATCTGTGGTCCTTTATAACTCTAGAACATCTCTCATCATACAAACTTCAGTATCTATTCATTGACAGCTCTCCTGATATTTGTAGTGATATTTATCTTTAATTTTTATTCAGACAAGAGCTTCAGGTGGCAACAGCCTTTCAGGACCAAGATCCTCAAGTTGGGCTTTATTCTAGGACCAACATGGACCTCAAGAGGATCGTTGAAGACCAGGTAATAATGCCTTTTAATTTATTAACCAACTCCTCTAAAAGGGACCTAGACCAAAGTGTTGAATTGGTGATAAGTGTTGTCTACTGATCTTGTGAATATTAGTGGTGAATTCAAATTTATATGCAGATGTACGATGTGGTAATGTGAAAAGCAATTTGAAGTGCTGTGCAAAGATATTGAAGGAGACACGATGGCTATAAAGTGGTAGAGCAGACCATCTAACCAAACCAAATACATATATTTACATTGGATTTACATTGACCATTAATTCATTGATCATTTGCTTATTTTGCTTATCATCATTTTCAGTGGAGGAAGGAGCTACAAGATCAGTTGGAAGACGATGAGAAGGAGAAGAGGGAGTACTTGAAAGAACAACAAGCTAATTTGGAGATAAGGCAGAGAGAAGTGGCTGAAATCAAGTCCAGCAAGTTTCTTGGCTCCACAGCACCACGAGTTTAGATATGGATGAGAACATTGCACACGTCATCCTCAGTACCATGCCATTGTTGTGAATAAGTCAAAGAGATTTAACAATTAAAGGAGAAAGGCCAGCAAGTTCCTTGGTTTTACAACACCACCAGTGGAATGATGGATGAGAATTTTGTAAATGTTCTCTCTGTACCACAGCATCAGTGTAAAAGAGACAAAGAGGTAAAGACAGAGAGGGTTCAGCAGATTCTGTAGTACTGCAACACCACCAACATCTTCCTTTGATAGTACTACATTATCAAATGAGACAATTTCAACAGATTTAACATTGAGAATAGCCAGCACGTTCCTTGATACCACAACACTAGTAGTGTAGTGATATATATAAGAATATTGCAAACATCTTTGCCAGTACAACAACACTGATGGAAACGAGTCGAAGTGGTGTAACATAGAGACAGCCGCAAGGTCTTGGGCACCACCACAGTACTGCCAGTGTGAGGCTGAAGGGAACAATGTCAACATCTTTCTTTACAATGTACTTCAATACCATGTTGCATGCAGATGAGATGCAACATCAGGAATAGCCAGGTAATGGTGTGAGAAAAAGAGATTTGGCATCGATCAGAGTTAAAGCTGAGTGAGATTGCACTGGTCACTTTAGAAAAAAGGCAAGCAAGTTCCATAGCATTACACCAGTATCATTTTAACGACGGTTGGAGGAAAGGGAACAAACTTCTTAGAGCTACTACACAATCAGTGTCAAAAATAAGAAGGCAGAAATTAGGGAAACAAGTTCCTCCACTCTTTGCCAACACAAATAGAATCTCATTAATATCTAACCTTACATGAATCCTTGCAATTTTAAAATGTATGACTCCCCGAGAATCCAATGTAGTATTGCCTATACATTGCTGATGAGATCTGACTGATCTATATGGTGACACAATGTCAAGCCACTTTATATGCTCTGCAGGCTACAAGATGGTGCTGCTTTAATTTTGTGCCGTCTGGTGTGTTTTGAAGTATTAAGCATTTTTAGCATCCTTGAAAATGCAATAAAGCAAAGAAAATTATATTTTTCAAAGCAAGAATTAAGCTTCAATTTCAATTTAGTATGAATGGCAGACCTACACATACATGTATGTCTCGAGTTGATACGAGCTACAGTATCGTCTTTCCCATATTTCATGTTCAAAGTATAATACATTCCGTCCAAAATGTTGTTTCAAGTTGTTACCTATAGAGACCTTCACAAGTGGCTTAATCTTTCAACTTTTTTCTAATGATGCACATTTTAAAAGACACTAGGGAAACCGATTTAGTAATTAACATATATCAGGTTATATGTTATTATGTTAGAATTCATGGAATGTAGTGCTTTTCTTTCATTGACTGTGAATGGCAAGACATTTGACTGGTTCTGTGTTCAAAATGATGAATTCTGAATATCCGTCCAAAGACAACCACCTTGATTTCTATATTCAATTGTACAAAGATTTCTATATTAAGTTATATGAATTATATCAATGTGTAAATAAAGATCAAAATAAAATGTATATGCCTATACTCTATCAGTCTGTATGATTGGTGTATGCTTACAAGTTGATATTGAGATGAGGAAACATGTTCATTAAAGGTCACTAAATTTATTTCATTGGAATGTATATTTTATATCAACATATTGTCTAAGGCTATTCGCTTAACAAATAATGTTTTCATGTAGGCTCCATGGTTTAAAAATAACTTTTTAATTATTTTTTTGAAAATAGGATATAGTAATTATGATTTACAGTGCTATTTTACTTTAACAGAAATCTAACCTTGATAGCAAACTACTCTAGATGAAAGCAGAAAATCTGAAAAAGTTCATTTAAAAAAAAAAAGTTGTAATATATGGGCTCTTCAAATTGGCTGAATCAGTAATGTCCATGTATATCTGTAACTGCGCAACGCCAAATACAAGAGTAACCCACTAGCGGACATCGAGGGGCAAATAAGTTTTGTATAACTTTATGCCTACTTCCAAGGTATGAAGGTATGATGTATTTGGGGACGACTTTCTCTGTTTGTTCAAACACACAAAATGACTGAAATTTCAAATTTAAAAAAAATATGACTCTGGGAGGGTCTATTCCCATTAGAGGATCTATAATGATATTCTCTCCAAAATCAAATTTGAGTAGTGTCCAAAAGGTACTTTATTAGGAGAAAAAAACAAACAATATTTTTGTACACGACAAACGGGAGAGTTATCTGCAACTTCTTCACATTCCTCTGACCAAACTGTCCATTTGAAATTGGCATAGACTTGGTGATCTCATATAACAAACATTCATAATTTTCTTATTGTTGGTCCGATTTATTTAAACCTTTCACTATTCTGTGTATCTTATTTTCCTGCTTTCATACAAATAAACTTATTCCAAGGGTTAGATTGCCCTTTAATGAGAATTCCATATTGATCATGTTAGCTACAACAGGGCAAAGGAAATTTATCTTCATTTGCCATCTACATTACACTAACTTGACTATTATCATTCTTCACCACTTTGTATCACCATCCACATTACTCATAACAAACATTCAACAACCAAAATGAAAATTTGAAGCACCAATTTGAAAACTACCTCCCCCCCAAAAGAAGGGGGAAAAAATTGTCTTGCTCTCACCTTCAGTTGTGCAAGTAAGTGGATAATTTCTGACCCATTCAATGCTTGCACAATGATATTATCACATCACCAAACACAATACATTATACTTGATTAATTTCAATGAATATTTATTTCTTGTTTCGGTGAACATGTACATATCATTGTATTTACACTACAGCACTACACATGAAGGTAAGTAGATAAATGAAACGGAGACTGATCAACAATCTAATGCATACAGGTATGAATTATAAGATTTTGCAAAACTTGTCTACTTCTAAAATGTCATGCTATGATTAAGACTTGTTCAGATATGAAGCAGTAAACTATATTCTTTTTTCTTCAAATATTGACCCAAAGTACAATACGCTTCACGTTTCTTTATCTAATTACACAAAACTCAATGTAGCATCCAGTTGCCATTCATTTACTTGCTTTAAAAAAAAGGCTACGGTTTACCACTACATATCTCAACAAGTCTTAAGTGATAAACTACAGTTTGACTTTTTGGCTGCATTTGATCTTGAAAACTTAAAGAAATGATATATCATGACGAATGAATGAATGACTACATTCAAAGTCAAAGAAATTTTACACACTTTAGCAGAATACGCAAATAGCACTTTATCGCCATTCTTTGTGAAGCATGTGAAAATCTTTGCCCCTACAAAGGTAAGAAGCAGTGTCAACTACACATAGCAGTACTTTTCATTTGAATAGATCGTATGAAAACTAGAGTCCTGCTCTAGTATTGAGATCAAGTCTATTTTTGATAATGCATTGTTGAGGTAAAACTCTGTGACTTTCAAAGTATTAAGAAGTATTGAATCATTTCCATAATGATATCAAAGAATAAACAAATTTAGTAGGGTAGGCAGAATTATGGAAATAACACTTGAGCTTTTAATGTTGGGGGGGGGGGGGTATGGGGGACCTAACAAGATATATGTATGTCACAGAGTACTTGGTAAATTATATTTATGATGTGACAGTGTCAAGTAGATCTACTGAATGAGAATGGATTAGAACATTAAAGTGATTTAAATACACTAAAATTCATAATAGATAAATACACAATAGATATGGAATAATGGAAGTAGTATCATATTATAGCAATACAGCCTCTACACATTTTGGTTCACTTGAATACAAATGATTATAATTACACATAGCAGACTACAGATCACTACCAAAGTCCTAAGGGAAGAGTATAATATACTCTTTTAAGGTCAGTTTGTAAAGATATCATAGTAGAAATATCCCTTGACAAGGATTGCTCTTCAAATGCATTATATTTCAAATATGACGAAAAACAGCTGGACCAAACATACATGCCATGTGTGTAGTATAGTTCTATATATACCTATTTCTGTGAGCAATGCAAGTGATTTTCAGCATGATTGAGTCATTTTTATAATTCCAATACCTCACAGTATACATCAATTTCAATTTACTTCCCAAGAACTTCTAGGAAATTTTTTGCTCAAAAAAAGTTATACTGCATGACCAGTACTCAACTATATCTCTAACTGATATATGTGTCAATATCTGCCTGAATGTGAAGAATCATGAAAGTTTTTTTTTATATCAATTGCCCCATTCCACAAACCCTTTGTAATACTTGTATACATCACAGGCTCTTAACAGATGTAGAATTCATGAAATAAGTTTGGTTTCTAAACACTCCTATACTTTGAGATAAAAAGACAAGAATAAAAGCCCTGCAAAAATGTGTGCCTTATTGATGACGAAAAAATAAGAATGCTATTTGGCATATACTGAGAAGGAGTATAAAATATGTGGGTGGGTTCAGGGTTGCAGAAGGAGTGAAAAGAAAGGGATAAACAGTATACATGTATTTGCAGGGATCAACTCCCTGAGTAAATTAGCCAAGAGAATCTTAAATGAAAACATTTAAGAATTAAAGAAGTATGAACATCACATAATTAACAGAAAGTTTATTTTTGTCATACAAATCAACCTTTAAAACTAGCTTCCAGACAGTTCTTTCACAATCTATTTGCATGCCCAGGGCCCTGTTTCATAAGACTTGATATCAATAGCAAATGCATAATTCATGACAAATATCCTCTAAGCCAATCAAATGCCACAATTTCAGTAGCTTAAAACAGCTATTGTAACTTGTTTTTTTATGAAACAAGGTCCAGAACTTAACATTGTCTTTAATATAACAGAAAATAAGCCCCATGGTGAACAATAGTTATGAAACAACACTTCCTTAATTGTCATGGCTTGAAATAGATTTAGAAATTTCTCAATAGCTGCTCACCTTAATTGAATCTCTAGTTTAGATGAACAACTGTTAAGGAACATAGGTTGAGGCATAGTTGGGGGCCGACAACAAAATAGAGCAGGAAGCACCATGCAGACATGCACAAAATAGACAAGGGTCCTCAAGGTACTATTCATTTGTTTAAAGTGCAAGGAATAATGTATATCTATGCCAAATGATGGAACAATGAAACACTTGAAAATTGATTTCAGACAAAGAAGGGGTTTACATAGAAAGAGTGTTCTATCATATAATGAGTAATTCTCTGAGATCATGAATTACAACTCAGCAAAAAATGTTGATGATATTTGCGAAATTTTACGATAGAAATTCTAAAGTTGGGTTGTATTTACATGTACAAAAAAAGGGCATTGATAAACAATACTATTGATAATCGTTGTTTTTGATGACCAGGTACAGTTAGAATCAGTATATTACAGATCGTTCTTACTGAAAAAAAGAATATGGCAAGAAAACATTGGTGGAATCGTATAATAACTAATGATTATTGCCAACAACTAAATCTCAGACCATGAATAGTCTCAGCATTTAGAATCTGAGCTTTTTTCCCTACCTGAATATGAAACGGCTCAGATCAAGGTACATGCATTTAATGCTGATAGTGAATGTTCCTTTATAGAGTGTAATCTAAAGAAAATATTCCAGGTTCATGATCTTGTTTTATTGAAGAAAAAATTATACTTTCTCTTGAGTAAGTTGCATGTAATATTCCTGCAAATCTTCTTCTCAACTCTACAAAGTTACACTTTATTATTTGGAGATCTGTTTAGGGTTATGTAAGATCCCTATAAAAAGGGAAGTGCTGCAATGTTTTGTGAGACATCTAACTTCTTTTCTTTTTGATTCTTTATATCTGCTTCACGATAAAAGTTTGACAAAGAAAGCAACTACCATGATGGCAAATATTATCACCTGTAATATTTCTTTTCATCCAATCAAAATATGATTATATTCACCATGATGTTTGTACCACAGAAAAGGAAAAAAAACCTTTGAGGCTTACAACAAAAATTAACTTGGGCAAAGATCTTCTAGGATGTTCCAATGCGGGAAGATTCCCTTTGCAGGTTACATCAAGCGACATGATACAGAAAGAAATAAGTCATATTTCATTTCACGCTTGTCTCACAGGGCAGTCTCCTCTGGATGTCTATCCTGAGTAGTCTCTTTCTCCACCACAACACCAGATGATGCCTTCCCTGCATCATCAACATTCTTCTCCTCCAGAACTTCTGGACTATTGTTGGAATTGATATTTTCATTCTTGTCCTCTCTGCTCTTATTCGTAGGTATGTCCTTCTCTGCTGATGACTCTATGATAGGTTCAGCTACTATTGCAACAACTTTCTTGGGTTTGCCTGAGGGATCTTTAGGTCCAGATCTTTGTCTGGATGAAGTGTCCTTGATACCAGCTTTGGCCAGTGCTTCCAGCATCTGAGGCATCTGTTCCTGTAGTTTGATCTGGACACGTAGTTCTGCACAGGCCTCGCGTTCGTTGTGGATGTTATGACTCAACTGCATGTTTTTCCGCTGCTTGAAAGAAAAAACATAACAAACAAGCTTGTTTTCAGAAGGTAATGTTACATTTAATCAATAATTGTGAATTGTCCCTGACTTCAGTCAAGCCCACGTTGAAATGTTTTGAATGAGAAATGCATCATCATGATATCCCAATTTTTTTAGACCCTTCTGGTCCAACATGTCTTTGGAAATTCACTTTCCGTGGTGAAATATTGATTTAAATGCTTTATTTCACTAATAAATTAGGAATAAAATATCTTACCGGTACATGGATATTCACTTCATCACAGTGGTAACTATGTATTTCTCTTTCTGGAAGAATGTTTTTGTGTTCTACACTCAATTTAATGTTCATATTTCATTCTTAACTTCTCTGCTGTCATTTGCAATGGAAATGCAATGGATGGAGTGGAATTACTTGGAATCCTACTTACTCTCAATTCCTCATTCTCCCTGATCAGTCCTTCTAGTATCCTCTGTAACTCTTCTTCATCCTCCTATAGATAGTTTGTGTCAAGGAAAATATACGACTCGCACAAAAAGTGATTTATACAGCACTGTGACAATGTGTATAGAACTCACAATATTATTCCTACTTAAGAGATGAGAGGAGGCTTTGTTAGACTTTCTTTGATGTGAATCCATTCAGTTAACAGGCGGACACACCTTTTGAGTTTCATCTAAATACAAAAATGAAGTAACAACATTTCACATGAATAGCTCTATATACATTCTCCAGATGTGATAATTCAATTCCATTTCTTATTCTACATGTACAACTGAAGAAAAAAAACCCAGTTGCGCACAAAGTCCTGAATGCACAAAACAAAAAGACATAGCATCACATTCCATTACGATACCATCTTGTTGAATGAAACAGCTATATCTTTCACCTCATACAAAATAAGTTTTCCCCACTATAATAAACATTGAATATCATTTATACGGTCAAAATTGTATTGAAAGACAGTCCTAGGAAGACACACAGAGTTTTTTTTATACCGGCAGGTGATCTTAACAGTCCCCCTTTACATGTTTCAATGGTAACTCTTTCGAATGTGGTCTTTCAAGACAGGTGGTCTTTCTATACAGGCTGGCATTCATGCAGGTTCGACTGCTAAATCTTTGCTAATATTTAAAAAGATACACTTTCACTGCTACTCTCTGATGCGACAGAGCTGTCGAGGCTATCCACCGACGCCCCTCTCCTCCTGGCTGATTGCTTAGCTTCAGAGATGACAGACTGTAGCTTGGCGATCTCCTGTCGCTCAGCCTCGATGCGCTTCTGGAGCTCGTTGCGGATGTTCATCAACTCATCGTGCTCTGCAACCACCTCGGCTTGTGACAGGAGCAGGAGTTTCATCATTTCTGGTGAAGGATGAATCAGGAAAGGAAGGGGTCAATATTGATAATCTTTATGCATCAATTGCAAAATGAAGATCTTTATGCATGTGTAAATGCATAATCTTACAGTAATGTATTAAAAGCCAGAAATTTTAAATCCGTGAAAGTTTTGCTAAATGCTAATGACGGGTGTTTCTGCGCATGTTATCATCATCATCACATATCATTCAATGTTTTTGCAGCAATAAACATCGCAATTCTGGACCACTCAAACAATTGCCAACAATTTCTGGACTAACAGTATTCATTTTAAAACTAGATGGAATTTTGACTGCGCGCAGTCGAAAATGATGCCTCCGCCATAGAGCAATTTAAACAAGTTTGGAGTTTAAATCTCCAGTGGTTCTTGAGATATCATGATAACAATCTCAATGTATGGAATTTCATAAGTTGACCTCTGTGACCCTTGACCTTTGACCTACGTGCTCCAAAATCTAATCAGATTGTCTTCCTATGGTGATACACACTATCATTAAGTTTGAAGTTTAAATCTCCAGTGGTTCTTGAGATATTATGATATGGTGATACATACTATCATTAAGTTTGAAGTGAAAATTCTCCAGTGGTTCTTGAGATATCGCGATAACGATCTCAATGTATGGAATTTCATAAGTTGACCTCTGTGACCTTTGACCTTTGACCTACGTGCTCCAAAATCTAATCAGATTGTCTTCCTATGGTGATACACACTATCATTAAGTTTGAAGTTTAAATCTCCAGTGGTTCTTGAGATATTATGATAACAATCTCAATGTATGGAATTTCATAAGTTGACCTCTGTGACCCTTGACCTTTGACCTACGTGCTCCAAAATCTAATCAGATCGTCTTCCTATGGTGATACATACTATCCTTAAGTTTGAAGTTTTTACATTTCCAGTGGTTCTTGAGATATCATGATAACAATCTCAATGTATGGAATTTCATAAGTTGACCTCTATGACCCTTGACCTTTGACCTACGTGCTCCAAAATGTAATCAGATTGTTTTCCTATAGTGATACACACTATCACTAAGTTTGAAGTTTAAATCTCCAGTGGTTCTTGAGATATCATGATAACAATCTCAATGTATGGAATTTCATAAGTTGACCTCTGTGACCCTTGACCTTTGACATACGTGCTCCAAAATCTAATCAGATCGTCTTCCTATGGTGATACATACTATCCTTAAGTTTGAAGTTTAAATCTCAAATGGTTCTTGAGATATTGCGCTAACAAACTCAATACAAGGAATTTCATAAGTTGACCTCTGTGACCTGTGACCTTTGACCTACGTACTCCAAAATCTAATCAGATCGTCTTCCTATGGTGATAAATACTATTCCTGAGTCTTAAGTTTAAATCTTAAATGGTTCTTGAGATATTGTGATAACGGTCAAACGGGACGGACGTACGGACGTACGGACGTACGGACGGACAACCCGAAAACATGATGCCTCCGGCACCACCTTCGGTAGCGGAGGCATAAAAAAACAGAACCTTTTAAGTGTTTAATTCACTTCAGATGGTAAATAGTACATGTACATGTGACAAGATTGACACAAAATGTATGCAGTTCAGAAAAGACAACAACACAGACTACCATTAATAGGTGATTAATAGGATATATTTTTGTCTACATATCATTATTGATGAACTATAAGTAGTAGTTTGACACAATTAATAGATAAAAGATAGAAAACTAAGAAATACAAACATCTTTCACTTGAGCAAAAATGAAATTGGGCTATTGAGGTAATTACCTAGGTCTGGCTCAGCTTCTTTCTCTGGTTCATCTTCTTTCTCTACCTCTTCCTCACTCTCAGCTCTTGATTCTTCTTTACTTTCCTCCTTCGCCTCCTCCTTCATCTCCTCCTTCGTCTCCTCCTTGACTTGTTCTTCGTCTTCTTCTGTTTTCTCCTGGAAAACATCAACCTCATCATCTCCACTTACAGGTTCTTCTGCCTTGTCCTCGGGAGCTGGAGCATCAGCTGGCTTTTCAACTTTTAAAAATCAAAAGAAACAGCAAAGCTTTCAAACAATGTTTTTATTCTATGTTCACTTTAAGCATTTATCATTCACTAACTCTGATCCAAACATATGAAAAGTAAATAATTAATATTTGTACCCGGAAAAGTTAAAATTTCCATGATCATTTTAGCAAAAGTACTCTGCCAGGGGATAATGCATGTACTTGTTACTCTTTATGTTACCCTTCCTGATTACTATACTTACAGGGATGAATACAAGGATTAAATTGGTATATTGCATAATAAAATACTTCATGTAACATACCAGTGGGTGTCTCTTTGACATCCTCTTTCAATGCTGCCGGTGTTGGAGACATTGTCTTTACAGGAGAACGTTCTTTAGATGATGATGTTGATGACGTCTTGGTATCCTTGTGTTCCATCTCCTTTTCCTTCGCTGCTAGTCTAGTCTCAGAGACTCTTCTGCTCACTCGTAACTGGAAAAAAGAATGATAAAATTTACATGTTCAATTATTTCTTAAACATATTACATATTTATATATCCATTCATTGAACTCACACTGTAACTGCTAGGTAACGTGTATGCCGTCTGTTCAGAGCCAGAAGGTCATTAACTCAGTGGTAAAGCATAAGAGTTAACACTCTTCTGGCTTCAAAGAGACCATATATTGGAACTCTAACACTGTCCTAGGGATGACATCTCAAAGCACCGTGTATCCATTTGAAAAGATGCTATGTAATTGCTATCATATCATTAATACAATTATAAAAGTTAGAATAAACTCTGAAGTTCATCTCCAATTCTGCTAATGAAGGAAAACAAACTTCTCACAGTAGCCAAAATCCTATCTCCCAACAGAATCTGATTGCTAAATAAAGTCATTGCTAAATAAAGCCATGACCAATATATATATAATATATATATAATACTGATACACATATAGGAAGTACACAATCCTGTTACATATATTGTAATCTTTTGCAGATCATGCCACGCGATCATCCATCTCAATCTAAATCTGGATCTGACTACTTGTTTACTAAATATAACCAACTGGTCATCGCGGCTAGTTTTTATTTCATTGCATTCATGAATAGCAAGTGCTTACAATTATCAAAGTACCCATAATTGGATAGAAACCAAACTCTAAGTCCTTTTGACTTTGTAAATGTATATGTATCAAATCACAAGCGCAATATTCCTACCTTTCTCTTTAGTTGTGTGACTACTCTCTGCACCTCCCATAGATTATCTTCTGTGCTCTGGAAAATGAGAATGAAATACAGAAGAAAAACAATCAGAGGAAATCATTCAGCTGTACATGACAGAATGTTGCTAGGGATGTTATATCATATGTCTCTTTCTTTTTTATTACCTCCCAACAGGCACCCCTTTCAAGGCCTTGTGGTTACACAGATGAAAATCAATAGCATTGGATCATCAGATTATCCTTCTTTAAAATGTATTATCTTACAATATCATTTGCAGACATGTCAATTATATGGTCTGGGTTCATGGTCATATTAATAGCAATAATCAGTCAAACATGAATATGATATGAGAGCAGAGAGACATAAATATACCCAGAAAGCATTGATCACAATCTTCCAGATCATATTACTGTACTAATCCATGCATGTAGAGTCACATTATCTCTCCTTTCCTTTTACTAAACACTATTTTACTTTGGATTAGTAATGCTTTTCAACTATTTTTGATTTTGTTGGTAAGTTAGGGTTGGGATATCTTACACTTATTACAAGCTCACAAATATAATTCCGTTTATGATATTCAGCATTTGCAAGGCTCTATTTCTTATTCATTACATTTTTCTTGCTTTTACTTTTTTTTGTTAAGGTAAGGCTGTGATACTTTGTTTCCTTGTGCCAAACTTACAATACACGTCCACATAAAGAATTCTGATCATTCTAACTGAGATTTGTAATGCTTTTCAACAAGTTTTCACTCTCAATCAACCTTACATGCATTTTGACTCTACTTCTGAGGTTTAGGGTTGAGATACATCTAATTTCCTGATGCTAAACATAAGTTTAAATATGGATCTTTAATTATTATACTCTAAAATTGTACTGTGCTTTTTTTTCCCTCCATTTTTTAATGATTACATTATTTTGACTGTAATGATGACTGCTTGCATACCATGCACCTATTTTTACAAGGTACATGTATATTACTTAATAAGTGTATTCAGGTTGATTATAATATAATTTAGTCATCATGTTACCTTGTGAGCAACCCCTCTATTAAGCTCCTCATGCATTTTGGCAAGAATCAATTCATGTCGGAGTAGCTCCTCTTCAAGCTCCCTACAAGAATGGAAAAAGGTATATATTCACTGAAATTAATAACTATATCTATAAATATATTGTTACATGATAATCAAAAATACTTACTACTACATCAATACAAGAATTTTTTTTACAGGTAGTGTGATTTAAAGATATGCAATCATAGTTAAGTTCATACATACATAGAGATAAAGGGAGGGGAAAATAGATGAGAAGGAGTACAATGAGATAGACAAGGACAGGTTTAAGAGTAAGGAAGGATGAGACTTACAAATAATGATGAAGCAAGATTCTATGTAGGAAAATGGAAAGGCAACTTATGAAATGCTTCATTCACCAGTAAATTCTCCCTTCTATTTTAAGAACTGAACTTTGTAAAACTGCCTCCCACAGCATGGTATATTTGGAGTATCTCAAAATCTGCATGCCCCTCATCACAAAACAAAGCATGTCAATGGCTGCCTAATCTACATGAGGGGCATATGCAAATCGCACAGTTGGCTGCCAATACAGTATCAGAAGCATACATCTTTACTCAATTATTTTCCTAAAACTCAGTGATAAAAATAATATAATCTTTGGTGCTTTAAGTATACATTTCATATAATATGCTTTTTTAGAATTTACCTACATCCCCCCCCCCCCCCAAAAAAAGGTATCACACTTTTTTTGTCCTCATCATTGTGAAACCTACTGCATATGGCCTGAAGTCCTAGTGCATGATGGTGTGCCTGCATCTCACTTCATTATTATTCTTGAATTTTCATTTTAGTAGTACAGGATTATATCTTTCTGATACAATCCCACTCGTTTGCATCAAATCAAATCAAACCAAATCCTAAGAAAACAACATTTACTCATTGTAGCATTCTCAACTAATCTCAACAAATACATGCCCTTTTTTAACTCAACTCAACAGCTGTGAGAAGAAATAGGGCACAGAATATATGGGGTCATGTAGTAACAAATATTTGTTGTTTTAATCTCTTTCATTCGTTATCAACTTTGTAGAGTCAGCAGAGCTTAGTGGCCCCTCCTCTACAAAATATTTGACCTTGGGCCAGAAACACAAGCTTAAAGGGGGGTCATTTGGGGTACATTAATATTATAAACTGAACTTAATCTTCACAAGGTCAATCAATGGGGGGGGGGGGGAATCATGATTACATAAAATAATTTGGGATTGGTGTGAAATTATTCTTAATGGTTATCTTTTAATCCTTTATACTGAATTAAAAAGTGTTAAATGGCTTTCATTTCAGTTTTAACTAATTCAATTGTTCAAATTAATTATCTGCTACCATATGAATAGCTTTGGAAAAAATTTGTTGTTAATTTGTGTTTTTGTTTTCCATTTTTGTTTTAAACAACATGTTGTGGATGACACTGTAGATACAATGTTGTTTATAATCAACTATCATTCCATATGGATAGTAAACTAAGATCAATGTGGCTACTCTCAGCCTCCTTGACCATGGGGGCCAGTATGAACACAGCCTTCATACACAGGTCTAGCTCTTGCTTTCATTATCTTCTCTCTACTCGCTATGAAATATTATTATTGAGAGCTTGAATTTCATCCGTTCAGAGCCAAAAGGGCATTAACTCTGTTGAAGTGTAAGAGTTAAAACCCTTTTTGCTCTGAAGAGATGTAATCTATGAAAGTGCCAGGGGAGGGAAATGAAATGATTGACTTTAATTGATTTAGTATTCCATCGGTTTCCTCTGGGTCACTTAGCGTGCTAATTTAATTTCACTTCGGCCGAGTGCTTGACAAGGAGAGATATGACTGGAAGGTATGTCAAACAGAAATAATATTTGTTTGAATAATAATTCACGAGCATGAACAGTTTGACGTGCAACAACAATCCTGGGATATCAGCTTTCTGACAATTGATGTACATGCACATGCATGAAGAAAAGTAATGTGTACAATCATCAGAACAAAATTCCTGAAAAGAGAAGTAATATAGAAATATCTTGCCCAAAAAGAACTTCTCAATTGAGCTGCTTTTTTGAGCAATTTAATGTGGCATCGTGGTATCTTTTATTCTATTTACTGCATAAAATTATAATTTGTATAACTTACACTGTGATATCTGGAATTTCTGAAAAGAGAAGTAATATAGAAATATCTTGCCCCAAAAGAACTCATAAATTGAGCAGTTTAATGTCGCATCATGGTTTCTTTTGTACAATTTACTGCATAAAATTATAATTAATAAAACTTACGTTGTGGTTTCTGGAATTTCAAATGTAGTCCCTGGTATCCATTCAAGAGGTTTGGGGCACCTAGATAGGAGTAGATAGATTGATATGATGTTACTGACTTATCTTGGTCATTGTACCTCTTTATGAAGTAAAGTATACATGTACTTATACACTGAGTTGGCAACATTCAAAATATCTTTTAGTTGGAAGATAAAATCAATTTTTTTTTCTTTTCTTGAAAAGTCAAGAGAAAATTAGGTGACATTTCAGACATACCTAATCCCCTCCTGTGAGGAAAGTATTAAAAAGGTTGTAATTATTTTCACATTTCAATAAGTTTCCTTATAACATCCCCTCCCTCCTAACATCTTTCAGGTTCCTTTATTAATATTTCAATGACTATAAACCATTCTCCCTTCCCCACTTGTTTTCTTTTTAGCTTTCTAGAATAAGAGCATCACTATACCTTTCACAATATTTAATGATAAAAAGGAACCAAAAGAATAATGATAAATAATGATACTAACTCTTTCATGTAAAGCAATTTACCAGTTACCATGTAACTGACCATTATGCTAAAAGTATTATTATCCCAATGACTGGATTCTAAACATGGTTCCGCACTTTTATATGTATTCACACTCTCCACTCCCTTTGGAGCATTCCAGCCAGTCGCCCTTTTTAAATACACACTCCTGCTAATCCAATCACATTGACCTTCACATCCATTAACACCTGGGTGGAGAGGAGCAATGTAGATAAAGTGCCTTGTTTAAGGACATGATTTCTGTACTGGGGATTGAACCCATAACCTTTGCTTCCCCAGTCAAGTGATGAAACCACATGTACATACCTCTTGAGTTTGACATCACTGAAAAACTCCTTCCAATATGTGAATAGAATGTTCATAGTACGATGGCTAATCCTCATGGTCGGACACATCACAATGGACAGGTTCTGTATCGTCATCTTTGTTTCCTCTTTCTGTTAAATTGGCAACAAATATAGGACAATGATACATTTAAAGGGGAAAGTGTTGATGATGTAAAACAGAATGGAATAGTATAAAGCAAAAGCTACTTTTTAAACATATCAGATGACACAATGGTATGAAATATTTTGGCAAACTATTGGAATGTTTTGTACCCTTGCCAATAAGCACAAATATACAATCCTGCTTTAAAGCCCCTCCGCACTAGTTGGCTAGGAGGAATTAGACCTCTCTGCATGGTCACTGACAGGGGATTATCTCATCAAATCAGCTCTCAATTAACAAAAGAAAGAAGGGATCATGGAGGACCTATGGTCACCGATTAGGCATTGACTGCTGTATAGAGGGGGCAAGTACCCATAAGTAGCAAAGTGTGGCTTTAAGTAGAATCTTTGATAGGATATACAAATGCAATGCAAGTCTGTATCTAATACACCACAGACCGAAATATGTAACAACTGAAATTAAGATGAGTGAGGTTAAAACAGCTTGAAGTATTTAAACAAAAATGCAATGTCTTGTAAACTGTGAATTTCTTAAAATAAAAATGATCTGTAAATGATACTCAAACTCAAAACAAAAGTTAGAAAATGGTTTTGTAACAGAAAATCAATTATGCATATAAGAACAAAAATTTGAATTGTAGATCTATTTTCTTACCTTTTCTAATACATGAGCTAAGTGGACGACTGTCCATGAAAGAAGGGTGTAGTTACACTTTGGTAGCTGACCTAGGAGCTTCTTGAATGCATCTAGTCTCTCCTCCAATGTGGTCAGACCTTGATAATAAATAAAAAGATTGTGTTATAAAACTAATAAACAAACAAAAACAGACAATCAGATATTTTTCAAATTAAAGGGGAAGTCCACCCTGTCATTAAAGATAAACTTGAGTTCTGGTAAAAAAAAGAAATTAATTATCACAGAATCAAACGAAACTTACACTGAATGTTCAAGATTACAAGTAAATGTCATTTGTCAAACAATTTTGGTAGAAAAAGTATACTGGCTGAGTAATGAGCATAGAAATATGAGGTTATCAAGGTAAGTAACCCTGACACCTTTTGTGTAGTCCCATATACATCTTTCTGTGTACAGTGCATGTCACTTTACCATGACTGGGCCAAATTTATTCTGACTTTGATGACTCCAGAACCTTGTAGTACACACCAATACTTGCTACATGATCAACTTTTTCTGATCCCTTCTACACCTTTTCTTTCCCAATGCAATCGCATGACCAGAACTCAACTCTATCTTTAAGTTGTTTTTTTTTACAAAAACAGAAATATGAGAGAAGAAAAATGAGAGAAGCAAAATAGTGAAAGTTTGACCAATATCCTAATAAAAGAGGGAGGTAATTAATATTCAAAGTTGTCATCAGTCAAAAAATACTTGAAAAAAAAAAAAAAAAAGTTGTCATCAGTGAAGCATAAATTGGCGACACAGTGACCTATCTTGCTAGCTCCTCTCCAATTTGCTTTCTTATTTTTGCTCAAACTTTCACTTACCTGTTCCTCTCACTTTTCTGCTGCTATTAAAACCAACTTAATATCAGGGTGACTTACTCTTTAACTACTTTGTCTAATTCAAGCTTACAGAAGGGGAAAACTTGGATTGAAATTCAAACTGGGAATTTGGGTGCAACTAATCCATTCTATCCTGACTATAACCAGATCTCCACCTAAAAATCAACCAGCCCTTCAACCAAAATACACACTGACCCTAAGGAAATAACCACAAATCTACGGATTACCCTACTTAAATAGTTTTTTTTTCCCCTTCTTCAATCGTGATATATTCTTATATTTTCTTTTATATTTTTTAAAATTTCGAATCTTCCCGATCTCTCAAAATTCTTGCATCTAGACATGTAAAGTTGTATGCTGCATATTATACAAATATTTACTAAGCGTGATCCGAAAAATAAGCAGTCAATATTTGTTTCATATACTGCCCAGAAGTCAGTAGCGAATTTCATGTCTGCATTTTTGACCAATCAGAGGTCTGGACTCTTTATATGCATTATTGCAGTATATAATATACATGATTTGTCTAAAATATAATTTACAATGTATGAAAAGGTACATGTACTATACACTTAATGAAAAGTTGGAAATCAACAACTTTAGAGAGTAATGATGACAATCCACTTTATCCAGACACTTCTAATCTCCATAATATCCAATTTCTTCCCCCATCACTTCCTACCTACCTGCAGCGTGTTCAAATACTGGAGTAAGTCTGGAGGTCAAGATTGTCTCCGGCAGTTCTCTGAGGTACAGTTTAAAGAGGCTGGTAATGATGGTGGGATCACAATCCTGTAGATTGACCTTCTCGTTGTTGTTGTTGTATTGTGCCTTCAAAGCCTCCACCTTGGATTTCACCCCAGACAGACGGTAGATACCTGCTGTTGTGAGTCCTGTGCAAGAAAGAAAACAATTGAAATGTATGAAACATTTGAACATGATCCTTCAAATACTAGATAACATAATTCATAATAATTGGTGATTCCCAAAAATTGAAGCCTACACATCTTGCATTTTTTTCCCATTAAGGTGAAATAAACTTAAGAAAATAAAAAATTTATGATTTTGTTTTGATATGAAAATCTTCATTGTTACTAAAATCATTTGAGATTATATTGAATTTACAGTCAGCATTTATTTCATTTTTGCTATTTCATGTCATCCTGAAAGCCAAGGATGCAAGAGATATCTCCAATAATTCCTTGGAAACAAAGTCTCTGATCCTCTAAAGCCATGCATTATTGGGCTCATGGCTGCAATTCATCTGCGTTGTAATGCAGCTAAGACAGACAGATAGACAGACAGACAGACAGACAGAGGGAAGATGATATCATCATAGACTGAAAGAGTCCCTTAAAAAGATGAAGGAAAAAATCAGATGCTTTGACTTGTAAAATTAAAAGATTTTGCAAGAGATTTATGCTGTAAATATTTTCTATACATCTGTACACTATAGATGAAGATGAATCACATCCCAGACTCTTTGCAATTTGCAAAAGTCTCTTCTGGTAATATTGGCTTTTATTAACAATTTAGTCACTTTCTGCTTATATAATATCAATTTTAGCTTCATTTTCCTAGAGAAATATTAAATGGTTGACCTGAAGTTCCTACTTTGTCCCCTAATTATTACCTGATGACTAGATTAAGGTTACTTTTTATTACAGTTATTTAAAGCTTTTTGAAGTGTTTGGAATTCATCATGAATTGATCAAAGGGCCCTGTTAAATTTAACAAAAAGTTTATATGCATTAAAATATGTCCATAATTGACATTTTTATCCAGGTCACAATTCTTATACTTTTCATGTCTGACAAACATCCCTATTTAGGATCTCACTTTTCAATGACTTCATCATATTTCATCAATACAGCATGCAAGCGGAAGCCCATATAGGCCTACGGCTTGAATTACGAGAGTGAGCCCCAACTGGACAGCTCAATTTGAGATGCTCAGATTACTAGGTCAGTTTGTTTCTTATTTCTCACTTCCTACAAGGCCTTCAAATCATTAGCTTGCAAAAAAGTTAGTCAACACCTATTTTGAATTTTAAAAAACTGTGAACTTTTCAGCCTCCAAAACATATGGCAATGAATCTAAATATTAAAGTATACTCAATGCCTGAAATGAATATAAAGCTATACAATACAAATTGCCCTGACTGTATGACAAATAAATATAAAAAAACCTACTTACACCTCCCAAGAGGGATTGGTTCAGATTCAATATGGAACAACTTCTCCAATATGTGTGCATATTTATTCCATTAAATAATAATAGAGTGATAATCTGGCAGCTTAATTACTTTTCATATTGGCCCCATTACTTTTATGACCTACATGTACATGACGTGGGTAGTAATAAACCATAGTTAATACAAAGAAGATGTCCTCGTTAATTACAAAATGCTTGGCTTGCCAAATCTTCCACACATGGACAATGATGGTGTGCTACAGGAAATTAATTGTCGCAAGGCCTAGCAATGTTGATTGTAATAATCACAAACTACCTTCTGTGTTATTATAAAATGATAGTGTTATGAATATGGATTGGTGTGACTGGAAGATCTAAAGCTCATTACTAAAAACCTTTCAGTTGAGGAACTTCATCAAATAAACAATGTACATTTTAATTAAAACTATGATATTCATAAGTAAAATTTTCAAATTACAGTATTACATAAGCCTAAATGCCAAAGGTTTTGTTGATAACCACTCAGTTTTGTGATGTGACTGGAATTGCAGTATCAGCTGCAATATTTTTCTTTCACTCATATACTGATACTCCCTTCCCATTTCCCATCACTATACTCTCATTCCCTCATCACCTTATACTTGTCTCACACGTCATTCTTGGTCTAGATATCTTTATCAAAATATTTGGGCTCCGGAGAAAAAATACAACTTTAAATCCAATATCTACTGCACTACCAACAACTGACATAACACAGCAGCTGACAAGTCTGTACAATTGCAAAGGAAGTTGTTAATCATTTGGAACCTCAGGCATTTCTTATAGGAAGATAGATAATTTGCTTCGCTTCAAATTCTGACTGCCACCATTTTTCTTGAGTAAAACAGGTGCTGTAAGGAAAAGCACATTATCTCCATATTAACATGTACATGTATGATGTTGATTATCATTGAATTGTGATTTTCAAATGTTTGAGGATATCCATGCCCAAAAGACAGTCATTTTTAAACATCTTAAGGTTGCACTAAAATCTATTTTTCAGAAATGAATAGAACTCACAGATGGTTCTTCTATAAAACTGAAATTGAAACTTTTAATTGAATTTTTTTATTAAGAGAAATTGAAATCATACAATGGTATTGGGAAATAATGTTGAAGTGTAAAAACTTTCATAACCATCATTTAAAGCACTATTCAAGTAAAACAATACAAAATGAAGTAAATTCTCAAAAATAATATTTAAATTCCTCACATCTACTGAAGACCGTGAATTTAAAAAAAAAATACATATTGAATACTCTGGCCATGTTTTTATTCAGTTCTGTTTACTTATCATAATTATAAAAAAAACTAAACAAAATGAAGTATTAATAAGCTGTTGGATTCCAAACAAATATTATCAATAACATCCCCAATTTAACCTTGAATTCATTTTGAGTAATAATTGACCTCAGTGAAACATGTGTAACTTGTAGGAAACACTAAAATCCCAGCCTCGGGTCGTATGCTGCTGAGTCAGACATATAAAGTACAGCTTCGGATCTGGAAATTTGCCACAGATCTGAGTTTAATTAAGTCGGACCATATCACTGAAGGAAAGAAGCAATGAGATAGTGTGAGAGAGGGAGTGAGAAAAGAAGAGGGGAGGAGAGAGGAGAGAGAGAAGGGGATAGATGCGAAGGAGGCAGAGAGAGAGAGGAGGATGAGGCAGAGAGAGGACAAGGACAAAAAGAGAGGGGAAAATGTAGGGAAGGAGGGAGGGAGGGAGGGAGGGAGGGAGGGAGGGAGGGAGGGAGCGAGGGAGGGAGGGAGGGAGGGAGAGAGGGATGGAGGGAGGAAGGGAGGGAGGAAGAGGGAGGGAGGGGGGCAGTGAGAATAAATGTAAACAAGAGAAAAGGGGAAAGAAGAGGGGGAATAAAAGGAAACGTGAGAGAAGAGAGGAGAAGAAAAAAAGAGTGACACACAGACGGACACAGAAACAGAGAGAAAGAGGGGGGGGGGCGTAAAAGATGGTAGGGTCTTGGAAAAGTTCTGCATTACTATATTTTTTTTCTTCTATGATTTGTTAAAGAGTAGCCCCAAGACATAGTAGTTCTAGCACAGTCACAGAGAACAGATGAAATCAATTATCTAAGTTTGAAAATATATACATTTATATATATATCAAATTCAATTCATATACATGTATATAATAATAATAAGAATAGGTATTTCTATAGCGCCGTCTATCTAGATAAGTGTATTCTGAGGCGCATTTATTATTATCCCGACTTTAGCCTAGCTGCCATTTATCACTATGAACATGACTGACAAAGAAAGCGGACAAAATATACAGTTCCTCGGATAGACAAAGGAACATCCCTTCACTGCTATTATGTAAAAATGTGTAGAACAGGTGTCACATGCATATTCACCTTTTTACATAATAGCAGTGAAGGGATGTTCCTTTGTCTACCTGAGGAACTGTATATTTTGTCCGCTTTCTTTGTCAGTCATGTTCATAGTGTATACAGCGCTCCAGCATTTCAAGGAATTAATTCCTGCCAGGTACCAATTTACATCACCTGGGTTGAGTGTGGCAAATGTAGATTAATATCTTGCCAAAGGACATTAGTGCCGCAGCGGGACTCGAACCGCGGACCTTGTGATCGACAGTCCGGCGACGTATCCACTCGATCACGACACCTCATTATTTAAATCAAGTCCAGATCATGCCTTTCTGAGTAAAATTATTGGTTTGATTTAAGGAGAATGATATAATGAATGTAAGAATAATTACATTATTTTTCTAATCATTGCATGTGTGGATGATGTATACAACACAAAACATTACATTTACCTTGTTCATTTAAGGATATAGGCCCAAGTTCATTCCTTTGCATCTAGTAATCATTTAGTTGTCTTTTTGTGAATATTCAACATTTGAGTCAACAAAGTTTACCTGATTGAAATTGCCATGTCCCAGTCTATGCTATATTTGGAATTCCCCTTTAAATTCTACAAGCATTTGGGATGAACAGGAAATCTTGGAAATTTCAAAGGAACAGGTGATTAGACTATCCATCAACTTTACCCCCCCCCCCCCCCCCCCCCGATACCTATACTTGCTTACCCTTTTTCTAAGAGACACAAGTAAATTAGATATAGAAAGCATTGATTTGTAGAATCTTAGGTACAACGGATATGCTCGTCTCCCCCACCTCTCCCGTCTCTGTCAGTACGTCTCTCTCTCTCTCTCTCTCACTCCCATCCTCTTTTTCTCCTCCTTCCTCTCTCCCTCCTTCCCTCCCCCTGCTCTCCCTCTCTCCCACCCCTCCCCCTCTATTGCTCTCTCCCCCTCTTACTCTTTCTCACTCTTCCCCTCTGCTTTCCATTCTCTATCCTGCTTTCTGTTCCATTATCACCACACATCCTTCCCTCTTCCCTGTCATTCATTCTCTTTGTCTGTCCATATTGTGTTGATTATCATTTATTGGCTGGTTACTTCCTTGTGTCAGACAAGGTTATGGATTTCATTCTGATGAGTTTGTCAATGGTTTCATCTTGGTTCACACCTGTATAGCTAGGTCAATAGGTAGTTAAAATATCTCTTGAAATATCAGAGATTGAAATCTGTTTCTGATTATCTATGTCATTTGTTGAAATATTTTTGGAATATAAAGACCCAAAACTGTAAACCAGAACCTTAATATTTTAACAGTAGAACTTGAAGTTAAATGATGTCAACTTGCGATAATGATGCATGAAAATACAATTTCTGCATAAAATTCTATGTCAAGAGATTAGAATAAAAGTGCCCAAAATTGAATGATTTTGCTATTCATGCAACTTTTTAGATTTAAAGGAAGGGCAGATCATTCTTTCATTCTATATATTGTGATCAGTCATTGGGTTATGATGTACAAGAAATAACCCACAGGGGGCTGCACATGGTCATCTTGGCATTTTGTCATCAGGACATCTGTTGATATTTAGCCTTAAGATAAACTTGAGTACTGGTAATGCGATTGCATTGTGAAAGAAAAGGTGTGGAATGGATCAGAAAAGTTGATCATATAGCATGTAAGTAATGGTGTATAATGCAAGGTTCTAGAGTCATCAAAATCATCATAAATTTGGCAGTGTCTTGGTAAAGTAACAATCACTTACACAGATAGATGTATATGGGACAACACACATGGTGTCGGGGCTAGTACTACCCTGATTTCCTTATCTTTCTATGCTCATTACTCAGCCAGTATACATTTTCTTCCAAAATTGTTCGGCACATGACATTTATTTGTAATCTTGAACATTCAGTGTAAGTTTCGTTAGATTCTGTGAGAATTCATTTTCTTTTTTTACCAGAACTCAAGTTTAGCTTTAAAGTGACTCGGTAACATTGCCTCAGGTTCTGAAACGAAATCCTGCTGCATTCATAATTATAAACCTTTTTACAAGCCGATCGCCTGTCTGATTATCAAGATATTTATGATTGCAAATCGAGGCATAAAGGCATGATGGCTCTGTGGTAGAGCTGTGGTCTTGTAACCAGGAGGTCCCGGGTTCAAAACAAAATCGATGTGCTAAGGTCTTTTGGTAAGGCATTAAATAATCCTTGCTCTTTGACTGGTCATTCAGATCTATTCACTATCTTCATTTTACTGTATAGTAAGTAGTTCAATGACCATTTCATTTTTTTTCTTCTAAAAAACTTGGCTTACTGCAATCTTACAATTTTACTGAATCTGCGCAACACATCTGTGGGGAAGATAACTGATGAACCCCCTGATACAGTCTGATTACAAATACAGGATCCATGCCCACGATCAGAATGAGACTCAACTGCTTAATTACATTAATCTCGCGTGCCCTGGGTACTGAATTTAATCCCTATAAAACAGCCCTGCCTACTTTTTGAAGCTGCCAGCTGGGTGCAATCCTTCCTACTAATATTAGTGTAAAAACGCTGTTTATTTTGGTGACAAATACTTTTAATCCACAATTATAAATATAAACCAATCGCGCATATTTATATGTATGTACGCATTTCTGTTTATTTTATGTTCGTGTACTACAGTATACAGCACCATGTTCATAAATGCATGCATGTCTGAATATTCAGGGCACTGTTAATATACTCTACAAGTCTACATATTTGATTTGATTTGTTTTCTCAAATCATATACATCTTGGTTTATCATGCCAACCAGTATTGCCTGTCCTATATTTCTCTCTTCTTTTACCTTTCTGGTTCAAACCATATTTTGCCATTACTTTGAATATCACTTTGGGAATGCGTAATCCAACAGAAAAGCATGAAATCAAGAATCCCCCCCCCCCCCCCCCGAAACTAAAAGGTGAACAGATATTTTTTTCAGGAAAAAAGAGGTGGGAACATCAGGGAACCAAGATTCTAGGGCAACTGTTCTCTAACATAATACAAACAGGCAAACAGTTGTTAACTTCCCGATTGAGGTACCCCCAGATATGCCATAGTTTATTAACAATAGGTGTCTTTTGTTCTTGTGACTAATATTTCATTAAAGGTGAATTTCTATTTTCAGGTATGACACACTTCACCTACGGTGATAGGTGTAACCATATGGAACACTTGTCTGGCAATGAGGAGGGAAAATATCAAGTGTTAAATATTCATTTTAAAAAAAAATGAATCCAATTTTTAAAAAGTGATCATGATTTAGGTGGTCGGGAAGGGGGTGTCACAATACATTAGTGGCTTCATAGACCATGCTTATGGTAAATATTTGTGGTTGGGAAGTAAACCAAAGCTATTTTCATCAAAAACCACCAGACCATAATACTGATAGAGTAAAGTATCCGTGAGTTGGATGAGAATTCAACTTAATTAGTTTCGTAAATGAATTCTTTCGACAAAACTATCATCTAATTATACCCGTTAATGACAAATCATTTGGGTACTCAGGTTTAAAAAAACCTTAAAAAAGGGGGGAAATGACCTAAACAACGGGTGCTTCTTTCCAATGTCCTAAACGACTTACATATTTTTCCAATTTGTTTCTTTCAACAAAAAATACAAAAAAAAGAAAAGTATTTAGATATGACCATTTAACAATGTTGCTGATACCAGAGAGACCCATTAGTCAATAGTATATCAAGATATTTTCAGAATCGACAAAAACTGTGAATCATCATTATCCTTCCTAATGGATTAGTCCAGTATGACGAAAATTCCTTACCAAATTCTTCCACGTAGTCAATGCACTCTCGGACAATCTTAGGTAGCTCAATGTTATCATACAGCTTAGATTTGGCAACAGCATCTTCCAAAAGTATCCCAAATATTGGCTCTGAAAGAAAAAAGAAAAAATGAAGAAAAAAAATGATTGTAAAACAAAAGTACGCTCAATTCAACCAAAGATTAAATCAAGGGACCAATTCAATTCAATCAATTTGTAGCAAATGTTACAGATTACCCTAATTATAATGGAAATGACTGATTATGGGTTGGAAACAATTGGGGATTGTTCTTACAAAGGAAATCATGACAGGGAATGTACAAAACTCTAAATGAGGGAAGGGCAAATTATTCACATGGAATTTGGCATATATGTACTCTCTGCAAATTGAATCATATAGATCAATGAAAAACTAGATTTGGACTAGCTATAGACTGTAGTATTGTTGAAGAAGCATAAATCTTTGTTATTTCAATGAGCATTTTGAAATAAATTATTACCTTTCTCTTTCCTTCTCCTAAAAGCTCAATTGCTTTTAATGTAACATATTACAGTGTACCTAAGATAAATTCACTACATCAAACATTACTTTCAGAATGCATCTAAATTAAAGCTGCCAATTTTCACATTTATGTGCAGTATTATTCCTCATGTAAAATGACAAATTACTAACATTTTTGTTTCTTCAATTTAACCATAGATGCAAGAAATAACCCCACATGTAACTCACATTGGCAAAAACAAATTAATTCAGGAATTAATATAGTTCAACATTGCAATAGCTGTACGTAGCAAGTCTGCTGTGATGAACCATAATGGATATACCCTTTTAAAAGGATAGGTACATTCCGCATTCTTCCTGCATCAGACTGTGAATGTATATTTGGCTGGATTGAAAACAGATAGTGTAAACAGATCCAAGGAAGATCACTTAACTTGGCAATGATACGATGAGACAGTAACTATTACAGACATGTATATTTGTACACATTCTTTGAATCATAGGCACAAATATAATGTGCAATATGATATCTATGTAGGGGAGCATGGGAGGGTCAAGATTAAGATAAGCCATTGTTTAATCCCATCCGTCACACCCCTGCAGCTCCCCTGTATTAATATCTCTCAAATGAGAACAACCATGTGCATGTAGTTGATTGTACATAGAAAAAGTCAATTCAGTATGTGACCTAAATATTGCAAACATAACTGTTAACAGAATAATTAAATTCATGCCTCAGTTACCTTATCTATGATCTGATTAATAAAAGATCATCCATTTTTGTAATTATTCGATATTTGTTGTAGTTTTCATTTTTTTTTCTTTACTTTTGACAATATTTTGATCTCCATCGATGGCTGAATAACCTCACTAAGATTCATTGCAGGATAATGTGCAATTTTTTTACAACATATAACATCCTTGGATTTCCTGTTTTATGGCAATTAACCTCATAATTAACTTATTTCATTTTCAAATAACCATCCATATCAAGGCAGTAATCACCACTCTATGATTTGCCAGTAATAACCCATGACTAAAAAACTAGATGTGTATTAATCATGCCATCCTACTCCTAGCTATGAATGTACATGTACTTGGCTGAAGGAGGAGGATGTCTACATAGTCAGCAAATTTGTAAATTGTACATGTACAGTGTATATGTTATACTTTTGTCACCCTTGTCAGCAATTCTTAAAGCTAATCCTGAGCTCTGGTATGGGAATTTTTTTTTGAGAGAAAATTGCTATGATTTATTCATGATTGTTTATCCTGCAGTAGATTGGTTATCTGAACCAGTGAAATAAAAACAAACGCACACAAATTTACTGGGCATCATCTTCGATAAAAACCACAACTCCCGTTTGAATAAGCACATGGTGTCAGGTCTACTTACCGGTACCCGGATTTCCTTATCTTTCTATGTTCATTACTCGCCACTATACATTTTCCACCATAATTGTTTGGCATATATCATTTATTTGTAATCTTGAACATGTAAGTGTTGTTTGATTAAGTGAGAATGTATTTTCTATATATTTACAAAACTCAACTTTATCTTTCAAATCTGGGAAACTAGTATGCTCTGGGAATTTTTTTTCTTTCTTGTAAGATAATTTGGAAGCAGTCCCCTCATCCCTCCTCCTCACTTTTATTGAAAATGTCTGGCAGTTCTCATTGGATATTAGATTTTCATTTTCTTCTGTCTTTCTCAAACTGTTGACACTACCTCGAATACCTTTCAGACTTTCGCCACTTTTTTTTTAAAGGGGGGGGGGGCAGGGGGTGAATGAGACTTGCAAGCTAAGTGTTTCTGGTCATGAAGTGTGTGACAGGAACAAAAGCAAGACTTGATAAAAGCTGCGGTCCACAAGGAAATAAGCCAATTACCATTCCATATCGAGGGAAGTACAATAGAGCAGCTGTAGCTCTCTCTACCAACACAAATTTTGACAGCCTGGCTGAATAAGACATGCCACTTATCTATAAATAATTCAATTTCCATCAAGTACAAAAAAAATGCCCAATTACTCTTCAGAGGCACCAAGATAAATTTTGTTCCCCCTTTCTCATTTTTCTTTGTAGGTCATTAACAAAAAGGTGAGCAGTATTCAGAAAATTGAAAGGACTTTTCTGGGCCAATAATAGGTTAGTTTTGGTTTACATCTTGTGGTTGTGATGTCTGATGAAACACATTCAAGTTTTGAAGTAAGCTTCTGACCTTACTGAGCAACAAATTTGTCTTCATCATGAAAGCTCATGTGTTTCAGTGATTCATATGTTTGAGGGTTTAACTTAAAATTAATCTTATAACCATCCATCTAATTTGGATCCTTTATAGATGAGGTATATCCCAAGTAGTTTTGTGTTCATGAATAGAAAATCACATACAGACTTACAGTCCTGTAGGAAATCGTAGCTTTGTATTGACAAAGATTCCAAAAGAATCAAGTTATAGGCAGGCTTGCTTTAAACTTGTAACATTTTTAACCTGACTATGGTATTGACGAGATAGTCTCAAACAAAAAGGAAAGCTGAGTCTGCCAAATGGGAAGTTCCTACATTTCATTGCTTTAAATTAATCTATATCTCTACCTGCCATGGAGATAGTGGGAAGCTGATCCACTATTGAATAAAGAGCTTATATGGGGAACTAGATTTTGTAAACCCTTGTTCTCACATGACATCATAAACTGCCTCAAAAATTAAAAAACATTTCATATGTGATGGCAAGTACCCCGGTAAGGGGAAAGAAATATTAGCTACCAGTACTCACGACCGACAAAGGAACCACTAACTGTACTAGCTTATTAGCCTGTCATAATAAGGCAGATTTTTGAGACAGTTTACCACATTATGTGTGAACACAGCTTCAGAATCCATACCTGGTTTCACATAGGGCACATCAATGGTGTGAGCTTTCTTCTTGAGCTTTTCCCTCTCTTTGCTTTTACTCCTCTTCTTCTCCTCACTGCTTCCTTTGACCTTCTTCTCCTCTGCGCTTGCTTTCATCTTCTTCTCTTCACCACTACTCTTCATCTTCTTATCCTCCTTTGCTTTATCCTTGCTGGGTCTTCGCTCTTCTGTCTTTCCATCTTTCTCATCTCCCTTGACTTTATCCTTTGGTTTGGTTTTTGCAGAAGGAGCAAAGCGATTTCTGAACAGACTGCCTCTCTTCTTTCCTTTCCCTCTGAAATGAAAAAAGTTCATAACATTCTCCATTAAAAAAATAAAATATATCACAATGTTTTTCTTTTGGTTTTGCTTTCCTTGGACTATAAGCGAAAGAGCATACAATTACAATAAAAGATATAAGCTTGAACTATGTGAGTTTATCCAAACAGGAAGTAGAGAAGGAGATATATACTTAATAAAGAAAAAGGAAATGAAAAGTGTGAAGACCCTTAAATAGCATTGTATTAACATTCCAAAAACAGGCAATATCATGTGCAGGTAATGGAAGTATGAGAAAACATTAGGCAATGATCACATGATACAATAATAATATTTTATATTAATCTTGTTAACTAAAACTCTACTGAGAGGTGATTCTGTGCAATACGTTCCATACGACATATATTTATCCACTTATTTCAAGCAGATATGAAAATCTCTTGATGTGGTCATCAACTTTTGGTTCTTTATAGGTTCATTAACATTATCAAAAGGTCAAATCAAGATATTTTTCATCTTAACATGAAATAAAAAGGAAAAGGGACATGATGTGTGGGACAGATTGCACAGAATCACCCTAAGAAGACAAATTAATGTTGTTGTTGTTGTGCTTCTTTGTTTTACCTTTCATCATCTTCTTCTGAGAAGCTCTCAGCCGCCTCAAATGTCTTGTAGCCTTTCTCTTTCTTCTTCTTCTCAGCATCCTTCTTCTCCTTCTTGAGCTTGAAAGGATCCTTCTCTCCAAATGAGTCAGAATCTGAGAGAAAAATAAAACAAAACAGAACATTTAATTTATATAAACTAAGGTATTTCAGTGATATTCTTTTTCATAAAACATCATGATACATGCATTTATCCTTTAAAAAAAATATATTTATGCCCAAGAGCTCTTAGAATCATAGTAAATTAAGGAGTAACGTCACTAAAATTAAATTGAAATTGTTGAAATATTGAAATAACACTGCATACTGATAATAAAGTGTTTTTTTTTAATCCAGTCGAGAAAACTACCAATTAAATAGTGAATTTAATAGTCCTTTTGATGAAACAATCTTTTTTTCTTAGGAGATGCATAACAACATCAAATCGATCAATTGCTTCCAAATTCCAGTGTCTGAAATGTAGAAAAATATTCAAATAAAATGGGAAAGTGGGAAGTGGTAGGAATCTATTGCTATTTACAGTTAAAAAATGTATCATTCAACTGTATCTATTATAATATTACAATTACATGTATGTCCTATGATACCCATAAGTTCCAAAGAGATATACATGTAGAATGTTCATGTTCCTTTTAAGAACAGATAATTTCATAATTAAACCATAGTTTATAAAAAGAAGGTTATTTTCACAGAATAAAAAGTACATGAAAGTATTGCAACTCCTATTTACACACTGTATTTGTTATGTCCAATGTTTCATGGACAAATATAATTGTATGTGAACACTTTAAAGTACAAATGATTCAGAAATTTAGATTGTGCAAATGTACGAAAAAATGGGCAATGAAAACAATTATAACTGCTGATTTTATTACATGTACATCCAACCTTCAACTCAGAATGGAATTATCATGAATAGATAATGTTCATACAGCGAACAGCGTCTACTTTTAAAATGCAATTTATACACAATTATGTAGAACAATACTATCGTTAAGCAATTTTCCCACAGAGTTCATAGTAATTACGAACAAGACAGAAGATTATCAATTGCAGGAAGTGACCGCTGTGAGACAAAGTTCACAATCTAGACAAGAGTTAAATGATGTCATGTAAAGTACAATCAAATCATTTGATCATGTTTATGTTTAGGTGCGGGTGGCAATTGGCACTGGTGGCAAATTTGCACGAGTTTCATTGCATGATTTGTAACAGTACACATCATCATTGTTTACATGATAATGCAAAGATCGTGTCATACTAGTTGGTCAACAGATGCATTTTTCTTCATAGAGTATGCTGGAAATGCGAGTCTGAAATATGTAGACTGTTTCCCCTACACCCTGTACCTTCCTGCCTCTGAAGGTGAGAGTGTACACAGCGAATGTTAGACCAGACTCAAGTCAATATATTTTCACTGAAAGTGGAAGGAGATCCTTCTGAAGCCTGAAGGCCAAGCTACATCAAGTGCAAATATATACAGCCAATATATACAGCCAATATCTACAGCCAATAACTCTTCAGCCCCTGCACAAGCCAATACAGCAAGCTGTACAAAATATTCTCCAGCGACAACAGCTGTTTATTACCTCCACCAACCAAATTCCTACCTTTCACCCTTCACCAATAAATATACCTAACTCTAACCCTAACATAAAATTCAATTGCGACCCAAATTCCTACTCCTAATATAACCCTTATCCTATATCTTTAAAGGGAAAGTCCACCCCCAAAATAAGTTTGTTTCGATAGAGGCAGAATAATAAGAAAATCAGGTGAGTGAAAGTTTGAGCAAATTCTGAATGAAAATAAGAAAGTTATGAATTATTGAAGTTGTGATCAATCAAATACAAATTGGCAACTCTGTGACTTATTATACGAGCTCTCCTTCATTTGCTTTGTGCATAATATTCCATAAAATCATGTTTTCTTCGTTATTGATGACGGAATATATATTTGTTCCTTGCAGGGGGAGTATAGAAACATATTTGCAATTATTATATTTAGGGTGCATGTATGGTTGAAATTTTTCTTGAGGGAAAATGAAAATTTTAGATTTTTTTAGTACTGAGCAAATGGAAGTTGAGCTCGCATGATACGTCATAGAGTTGCCAATTTGTGTTTGATTGATCACAACTTCAAAAATCGTAACTTCCTTATTTTTAATCGGAATTTGCTCAAACTTTCACTGACTTGTTTCTCTCATTTTTCTACTCCTATTAAAACTAACTTAATTTCAGGGTGGACTTCCCCTTTAAGGAAATAAAGCCGACAGCAATTATTATCTGAGAAAAAGTCAGATCACCATACTGTAATCTTACGATAGCACAACTACTGTCTCAGGATTGTCACCTACTCGGTCGCAAAGTCCTGATTGTTTACTTTCCATTTCTGACACCACATTAAGCCGAATGGATGTAGGGATAATGCAATGTCAATACTAAACCATCTAAAACTATGTTCACTTGGGACTGTTGCATTTTTAAACATAAAGTTGCAATATCTTTGAATTTTAAACAACGATCCACTAACCATGACAAGGGTTCACAGAGGACCACAAATGTTCAAATTATTCAACTACAAGCCAGGTAGTCATTTCTAAGTATATGCTAGGGTTACCTCAAAATTAATTGCGTTCACACAGCACACAACTTCGAGTGAGGACCCCCTGCTGCTCGTAGATATCTGAGCTACCCTTAAGGGTGCTCATGGTTTGTAACTTCAAGTAATCTTAAAGTTTTGTAATGAGACTAGAGCATCAGAGTCCCTAACTACAAGATAACTTCAAAGTTTAAAACTATGGATTAAACTTAAAGTTAACAAACTCTCGTGTAAACCTATCTTAAGTAAGGGCCACTAAAACTTGAAAGATTAAAGTCAGCTCTCCCTCTAAGGACTAGGGCTTGTTTGGCTTGGATCTGGATCACATGTCACAAGATGTTCGTAGGAAGGGGTTAATTATTAAGTAGTAATTGACTATAGGAACCAATCTTGGGGAGAAGGGGGACAGGGGTAGTAGCAAAGGACATGAAGAAAAAAAATGGGTCAGTGGTTACGACAGGGCAGAACATTTCCAAATAGGGTACAGTTTGGCCTTTTAGTAACCTACATGTACATTACATGTACAGGTACCGTATGCTTTTTTTTAATGGCACAGGCGTTTTTATGAACTGACAAATCCGTCATATACATGTCTATCAATGTTTAGATCCGTTTGTTCATGATATTGATGACAAGGTATGTATCTGTAAAATAAAATTTGTTCAGAAAATATTTTCTTCTATACAAGAAACCATTAAGTAACTCAAAAAGGGTGATCATAATTGTTATTTATAAATAAAATACATGCTATGTGTCGGTACAGTACTTATAAATATATGCCCTATTGTATGTACTGACTTGAAGGAATATAGGCCTATAAAAAGTCAAACAATTAATTTGTCTTTCTTTGTAAATTTCTACTTATTGTTTCTGCAGGAAGGAAATAAACTGGCAAAAAGTGTAATCCTGAAAAAGTGAAAGCATAGTTGTGTCTCAACTGTTTTTGTTCTCTTGTGTACTTGTTTGAATCATCGTTTGTTTGGTGGAGGTTTATATCTTTTCCCCTTTTTTGAGAGAGATAGAGAGAAAGAAAAAGAAAATTCTTATTCCATAGTCTAAAGTAAATACCAAATAACTTTTTTAAACAAAATAAGTTCTCATAATGTCAATATCAGGAACCAATTTATCCACTGCACATGCACAAAAAAATTACATCTGTTCAAGAGACAAGAGTTAGACTCACAATGATAATAACATTCTGTTCTTGTATAGTGCATATCACATTAAAACGTCCCTATGCACTTCCAAAGAGCTTTGGAAATAATTAGCTTTAGCTACTGTGCATCATACCTACAGCTGTGTACATACATACATGCAAGTATGTCACTGCTTTCGCCAAAAAGTTGCAGGTACATGTGATACTCCCAGGGACTCTGTTATTCTAATGGCCTAATATTATACAACTTTGGCAAGCTGCTAGTAGTAGCAAATGAATTATTGGCTTCTTTTGAGGTCTGAAAAACAAAATTTCATTTCCTTGTTGGCTTCAAGGACAGATGTAACGAATTTTGCATTTTATAGATTTTAATCAGATCATTGTTTGAGAAAACAATGCATTTCTGTGTTCATACAATGTAACATAATTTTGTTTAGATGGAAAATCTCAAATTAGATGTACAGTTTTCAAGCAAGATGGTATAACAATGTATTTCACAATGAATCATTTGCACACAATGTCTGAAGTATTCTTTGGAATACTTTTTACAATACAAAGTTAACAACTAAATTATTCATACCCTACAAGTTTTGTAATTTCTTAAGTATGTGAAAATTGATTTGTCCCGATTTATGTTCTCGAGAACATGACCTATTAAAGCTCACATCTAAAATATTCAACAAAGGCCCTAATTCAACCAGTCCACCTTCCATTTTTTAATTACGCAAAGCACCAACAACAACAAATCAAATTTACAAGGGGTATGAATAATTAAGTTGGTAACTGTAATTCATGAACAATAGGCATTGTAGAAAAGTGGGTCATAAACAGATCATGCAACATCAAACTTGTCTTTACATGAGGCATTTACATTGTCCTTTTTCCCCCAATTAGAACATGCATCAATTACTATCTACATGTACATATGATTTAAAAGTGGGACACAAACAAAACATGAAACATATCTGGCATATATAGAAGCCATATTTAACACTTTCCCCCATTTAGAATATTGAACTGATGCAGTGTTCTCTCTTTCATATTTCTTTGAATATCAACTATCAATCAGCAATGTTGAAGCAGTGATATCAATTATCAAATATCAGAAAACAAGTTATTTTGAGAAACCCAATCTGTCATAAATAAGCACAGACATTGATTGATGCTTTTTTTCTGAAGAGAGGGGGAGGTAGACATGGACCTAGGGTGAACCCTTCACCTCGAAAGGAATACATTGCCAAACACACCCCCTATAATGTCAGAGGTCTGGAGAAAGAGCAAATAGCCCTGAACAGTTATTTGAACCCGATTGCATTTAATATTTCACATCGATACCAAGATTCAAACTTTTCCTTGGTTTAGTCAAGTGAGCCATGCCATGGCATGCCATCAGATCTTGAGTTCTTGACACAATGGAATGCATCAAGATCTAGAGCTGCGAGTGTGAGTGGTGATCAATGGCAACATAGTGTAATCTAGTAATACCGGTAGATCAGGAAGGGGTGACCCTGCACCACTCCTTCAGAGACAAGCTCAGGGCTCAAATTAATCCAAGGCCACCAAGGCCATGGCCGTGGATGCCGCTTTGATTGGCCTCAGTGCCCCTCTCATTGGCCTTGGAGATTTTTTGTGCCCTTTCCAATTCTTCCTATTTTTTGTGCTGTAATATAGGAATGTGCCCTACAGAAAAGTGGCCTTGCCCTAAAAATATTGAAATTTAAGGCCTGCAAGCTATGCCCTGTCCACAAGCATCAAAGCCAAAAATCCCAAGAGGGCGATTCTATGTCCCTTACGGCATAATATTTTCAAACATATTTCATAAAAAATGAAGAATATCTTGATATGACCATTGAATAAAGTTGCTTCCTTGTACCACTACCATTACCGGTAGTCATAGTCACATAGAGAGATCCTCGTTTAATTCAAGGATGAAATAAAGCATACATGTACATGTACATACATGTTATGGTCCAACCCACTGATTTCCTACTCCTACACATGTATAACAGGGAAAAAAAGCAAACAAGAAGATATTTTCTTAGTTTTAATGTATATTTCGCCTGTTTAAGTTTACCTGGGGGTGTTCCACAAAGATTCTAAGTTGAACTTAACTCTTAGTTATACTTACAAATTATGAAGAGCCATTTGTAGCCTTAGAAAACAATATAGTCAAAAGCATTTCAGACTTTTCATAAATTCCACATCAAGAACATGAAATCTCCCATGATAATAGAAAATAAGAATGATTTGAATCAACATTTTATGCCTTTTAAAATGACTTTTACATACTATTTTCGAAGAAGCTAACGGCTTTCCATAATTGTTAAGTCCAACCTTAGAGATAAGTAAATACATTTGAATACCAAACAAATACATCATTTTTTGTTTTTTTGTTTAATGTTAAAAGTCAATTTTCTTTGGGCAATGACATTTTTAGATATATTAATAACTAATTGAAATCAAATTTAGACAAACATAATATTTAATCAAAAATTTGTTTAAATAAAATTTTTAAAAATCTCTGGTGATAAGAATACATTAGAAAAATTGTTAGCCTGTATATTGATAACTAGCCTACAAATGTTGATCCTCAAAAATGCAATTTTATTAAAATTAAAATAAGACTTTTCAAAAAGTATTCCTCTTTTGCAAACTTACCCTTCTTCTTCAAAGACTTCTTAGCCTTAGGAGCCATTTGGTATCGCAAACTGATGATACCTCGACAGGATGAGTTCTTTTCTTTTTCAAACAAAATTCTTTTCACACAACATAAAAGCAAACTAGTTGTGAACTGAGTTTGACAAACTTTGTCCTCTAGTCCCTCACACATCCCCTGACACAGACTGAATAAGGGACTTGTGAGAGTAGTTTTTAAATATCAAACAGTCAGATATTTGATAGACAAAGATAGTCTAAGCGTGCAGACCATAAAAGTACAAGTGCTATAAACTGAGTGCATGCTCCTTGGTATGATGCCAGAGAGTGAATTAAATTGATAAACACTTGCACTGACGTAGAGAACTGACTGGTGTAATATCAGACATTTAAATGTTTGTGCAGGTTACTGAAAAACCAGAAAATTCGATGTGCATTAAACTCTTTTTGGATTTCTCAAGGAGTCCAGATTCACAAAAGTTAAATGCCATGACATTTTGGGGGATTACCAATATACAATAATATACAATGCATTGAATGCCCTACAAATACAATATTGTCCCCTGTACAAGAAAATCAACTCGTACTGAAATACTGATGCATGTTTGTTATGTATAGATCTAGCACAAGATGACCAACAAACGC
Source organism: Strongylocentrotus purpuratus (assembly GCF_000002235.5). Taxonomy (NCBI): domain Eukaryota; kingdom Metazoa; phylum Echinodermata; class Echinoidea; order Camarodonta; family Strongylocentrotidae; genus Strongylocentrotus; species Strongylocentrotus purpuratus. The sequence continues at coordinate 5,506,666 of NW_022145612.1, forward strand.
GAATGCACATCCAAATTTATGAAATTGTATTTTAGAGGCATCAAAAGAAATTGTTCCTGATATTGTCACGAAAAAGTGATTTAATAAATATAAAAATATGCATCAATATATTTGTTCACGGTCATATATGCGCAAACATTCCATGCCATGAAATAGGCCATCAGCTTCCATTTGCAAATGTTTTGTGCCATGAAATAGGCCATCAGCTCCCAATCGCGAATGTTCTGCAAAAGTTTTTGGTCTTACAGTGATTCACATCATCAGCAAGGATCGAAATATATGAATTTTAAAAACAGGTCTGCGTTCAAGAACTAAACACTGCCAGTAGATTTGCCAGCACTCATAAAGGAAGAGGGTAGTTAGTAATATCCAAATGCTCAACTTCTGCGGGTGTTTGAGTCATGTGTGAACTGGGTATTGCTCAAATGAGACTGAAAGTCTAAGGAAAGTACTTTAGATTGACATACATTTGCATGAATTTGACTTTAAAGCCCCCCTCGGCCTCCCCAAGAACTATTTGTGGTGGTGATGGTGATGATGGTGGTTATTTTACCTGACTGCTAAGAAAGCTTTAGCCACAGAGATAATAAACATAATGACAATTAGCAGAAGACTGGGGAGAACGTTCGTTATGTTTATAGAAGAAAAAAAAATCAACTGAAATATCTTTATTACCCCCTTAAAATTTATTCTAATTTAAGAATGAAAAATCAATTTTTAATTAACTTCTAGTAGTAGAAAAACTTAATTTTTTAGTAACTTTGTTCTATAACACTTCCACAAAGTTTAGGAGTAGAATTAATAGGACAAAATGTTTACATCTTGATCAGAAATCATTTTAAATGCAATCCATGAGATTCTTGTACCCAAAGTAATTAAAATAGCAGCTTGTTTATTCATGCATTTAATGATCCATTTTTTATTTACCATATTTAAATATAATCTGAACAATCTGAATTAAAAGTATGAAAATGTCTGCTGATTTTGTCACAACAAATTAAGGCAGTGAAGCACAATAATTACAGGTACAAGACAAGTTCTATGCTGATGTTATCAAAGAAGTCTAATTTTTCAGACAAGACTAGAAAAGTGCAAGATCCCACCACAACAAAAATAAAAATGAAAGCTTAACACGCTTATTGCATGAGTATGCACTGTCACTTTGCAGTTTACAATACATGTACATGTACTATATATTGTGAACATAGATGCATCTGACAGCTCAACATTGAAGTGCATTTCACTATCACAGTATTGTTCATTGTTTGAGCAGCGTGTGAAACAGGTTTAATGGTCATACTGCATTGTTCAACAGGTAGGTGAGCAGAGACACTTCCTTGTAAACCTACTTTCACTATTCAAACTAATGTTCCTTACTTTCCATCTACTAAATCTTAATATATGTTGAATAATTCTGAACCTCCATTAACTACGATAGTCCAGAAGACACCAACATTGCTAGGAATTGGAATTCTGATATTCACTACAAAAAGGATGTACATGCATAGTGTAGATATAAAGCATGAGGGCGCTATATAGAATACTGATATAGCAAAATTGCTTTTAAAAGTGAGTTATAAACATTCATTCAAGTTGTGTCTGCAACTCTGCATACATTGCTGAATGCAGATTGAATATTACACAATTATTATGGCAGGTTCAGGATGTAGTAAGAAATTGAGGAAGTGCATTTAACCATTTGTGATTATTCAATTTGTACACCCATTCCCTCTTTATTGATAACTAAAATAGCTTCAGAAATGAAAAAAAAAGTGTGATTAATACTTGAATGGGTGATAATTACTTAAAAGTAACTAGGTTCAATTATAACACACTATCAATGGGAGAAAGCAGGTTCACAACTGAAGTTGGTTTCATTTTAAAATGCAAGACAAGGAAGTCACTACAGTATACAGAGTACATCAGTCACTACCACTATTCATGTCAGATTGTATTGTAGGTAGATCTTTGGTTTGATTTGATGGGTTGTTTTACCCAACTGCTAAGAAATCATGTCTATGGTTGAAAGTTAGTTGTAAGTTATCAACCAGGGGGACCAACAGCTTTAAGTCCTTTCCAAGGGACACAGTAATGAGGTTAATGCCTTACCAAAGGGCACTAGCACATCAACTTGGTTTCGAACCCAGAATCTCCTAGTTACGAGACAGCTGCTCTACCACTGAGCCATCCACGTCATCGTGGAAAAGAAAAGAACAAACACTGATTACTGGACATGTTAAATTCCTCATGGACCATAAATGACTAGCACATGACTGTTTACCTATTATTGAGGAATTAGGCAGTCTCCATTCACTTCATTCATGTACACATGTACATGTACATACAAGTTTGTATGTATGTGGTGATCTAAGCTAATAATTGTAACAATCATAACAGATGGTCTTGAGAAATAAATTGTACAAGTTAGAGACAATATACCAATGATTATGACTTTTTAAGTCTGATGTAGACATGAACATATACATACAAGAGTTGGAATACTTTTTATCATTGAAGGTGCTCACATTGAAAACATTGTAAATATCCTACTGACATTTGAAAAACAGCATCTAAATTTTAATCATTGTAGACAAAGCATGTGGTCAAAGCTCTGAATATTTGATTCATCATTATTGCTCTGCAGCTGAACTTATTCTTTAATATTCACTGCTGTCTTCTACATGGAGGTGGAGGGAACTTAGGGCTTGATGCATTTTCTCACACTTCAGGAATCGGTTGGAATGTTCTAGTCTGTTCTTGACTTCTGCTGATAAATTTTCTTTGATTCATTTATATGAGCACTCAGCACTGCCAGTCTGCCACTGGGCCATATTGTCTCTCTGTAGACATATCATTTTTGTCATGTTCAATTCTCTTTGATTTGCATTTGTTTCAATGTTAACATGAACAAAATGATACATGCTGTTTAGCATTTCTGAAATGTTAAAGTTAAAGATTTCATAACGAAAAAGAAATTATCTATAATCCAACTGTTTTAATAGGAAAAATGTTTGCGTTACCAATTTACTTTACAATTTACTTTACAATTACTTTACGATAATAGCTATTAGTTTAGTATATGAAGGCGCACGCACAGAGTTCGCTGCATTTAGCACTTGAGCCTTTTCATACAAACCGCTATTATCATAAAGTACCGATAAGTATCAAATTGGCAACTCAAACACAGTTTTCTTTTATGTCTTTGCACTTTTTCAACCATCACAAACTCTCATAAGAGGTCAGCGTTTTTGTAATGTAAATTACACCGTACCCAATTATCATCAGGAACACGTCGAAGGTAAGCTATAACTCCGGTATCAAAATGTCATATTTTCGTTAAATTATTGTACGACTTCAAAGTGCTTTGTATGAGAAGAAAAATAGAGTCCATAAAAATAGCGAACTCCAAAGCCAGTGTGCAATGTTCGTTGGGTGCAGGAAGGCGTGATTGGTAATTGTAGACTCATTTTAGGTTTTTTTACCTGCCTCTTTATGCAGGAGTATGGGTGCCAATTAAGGCTACAGGTAGGTGATATCAATATCATATTTCATATTATTACCTAGCCCTAGGCTTAAGCCTAAGGCTAGGCTGGGAGTCAGGACACTGAACAAACATTAATAAACTTTTTAAAATAAAGTTCTCTTTTCTGACTTTTGCCTTTGGATTTAACAGAAAATATTCATCAAATAGTATTAGAGTAAAGTACCCGGTTTTCGGCCACTTAAGACAAAATCCTATTTATTGGACTCTTTACTTCCTATTTATTATCATTTCTTGTTCAAATCATGAAGCAAATATTATTATTATTTAAACACAAAAAGAATCCCAAAAAAAAATCACGAATTGCCATGACAATATTCATTTCAATTTTCACTGTTTTGGAGCCGGTTATCGGCCGAGCGTTTCAGTTTACGGCCGCATGTACAAAGTCAATAGGAAGCGCTCGCGCGCGCCGTGCGTTTCTGCGCTGATGTATAGCACAAGCGGGCGGAGCAGGTATCCCACGCCGGAGCTCCCGGGTGCTCGCCTGGCCGAATACAGGCACAGCGGTGATCGGAAGTTGGAATCTGAATTAGACAGACATATCGTGTGTGCGTCGCGGTGTGCGGCTGCATTGATTTAATACATGCGATGAGATACTTTTGAGCTTGCGACCAGCACAAAATCGGGCTCTATATATGAAAAATACTTGAAATAAAGCTCATTTTATGGTACCCATATTTCTTACATACACGCGTAAGAAACTCGATTTTTCAGATTTGGGTAGCGGGACCGCCGATTACATCGCTAAAATGTGATATTTTAGGATATATTTTTCATTGCAAATGTGGTTCTTCAGTGACACTGGCATGGTATGGTATGTGTGGGATATGTGTTATGCTATTATGCGATGTATTTTAAAGTGATTTTACCATGTATCCAACCAATTGGCCGAAAACCGGAGCTGACCGATTACCGGGTACTTTACTCTAGTAAACATCACGAATATTTGTCCTTTATAATATTGTCCAACTTATATTTTAGAATATATGTGAAATAGTGCTTGTAAACTTCTTCAAATTGATGTTTTAAATCAACTGTCCAGATGTACAGGCATGTACATTGTAACTTAGATAGGCCTACGGGAAAATAAATGAGTGGGACTTATACATACCTGCACTGTATTCTTCCCTGGCCTCTTGAACAGCCGCTGCAGCCTCTGGAAATTCCGCCTGGTTAACGTGACCTTCGTCAAAACTCATGATAATTATCAGTTCTTTCGGAGACAAGAAATTGGAGTATAAGAAATGAGTATTAAATATATTTCAAGAATCAAATCGGACTCCGCCCAACTACTTCATACTTGGCTCTGAACGTACGAACTGCACTGCACTGTCGCTCAATCTAAACTGTTCACCACCGAGCTACACAATCGTGATGTACATAATACACGTACATGTATACACGTTTGACACTGGTGCCATATAAACTTAGTTTTTCTTTGCGGTATCGCCGCCATATTGAAACTCCTAATTGCACCAAGATCGTATATCGTATTAATCGGCAAACTATAGCAGTTTCTATTATGTAACCCTACCACATGTTATGGTGTTTTTATTTCTTCTATAATTTGTATTGTTTTTGTTAACAATTCTCATCTTGGAGGCAGTAGTAAACTCAGCTCAGTTTATTTCTATAATTTCTCGGGGGGTTAATAGCACTACCATTCAAATGTCGCATTAACCGTATTGTCTCGACCAAACAAAATTTTGCAAATCTTCCTTGACCTTGGAAAGTGTTTTTAAATAAAAATAATTATACCAATGTAGAAACTGAACTGAACCTAGAGTTTCAGATCAATGGCCGGGAATCTATTCTTTTTGTGTTCTAACATAAAAATGATAAAACGAAACTTTGTTGAAAATGAGAACAGAAAATTTCATACGCGATGCGCGATTTATGGTGCGTCAGGAAAATATATTCAAACAATAGTTTTAAGACACAGGAAGTCAACCTTGAATAGCAGACTCAGAGAATTCCAATTTTATGATACACAACTGTACTTCATGACCTATAGTTTATACAAATAAGCATCTTTTTATGTTTAATATTTCTGTAAATGAGTTACCGGTATGTTCTTTTTGTCAGAAAGTAGAAGAAACATGCAAACACTTATTCTATTTTTGTGAAAAAACAGAAACACTATGGAAGGATTGTAGCACTTTTTTGTAATTTATTAGACATTACGAACATAGACTGGAAAGGGGTCCATCTTGGAATAGAAGGGCCAAAAGTGTACTTATGGGTGAAAAACAATTATTGAACCAAACAGCACAAATACAAAGAATCCTCTACCCCTCAAGATTTCAAGAATATATTGGAATAAACTAGAAGGAAGAAAGTTAGCTGAACGGAAAGGAAGAAAGTTAGCTGAACGGAGAGGAAGATACGTAATCATTTCAGAAAATCGGACAATCTTCTTTTGGCTAGAGACGTTGAGGCAAAGCCATTAATTTACTTTACTTAAGCATACATTTCTATTGAGCTGATAGGACATCCATGTTCTTGTGTGGGAGGGGTGTAGTGGAGCAGTGGCGGAAAAATAATGTGTAAAAAGGTAAAAACACGTTAATTTAACAGGTTTTTTTTTAAATGCCCCCCCCCCCGCCCTGGCGCTCAAGAGGCGGGGGTGTGATTTTTTAAATTTCGAGGGCCCCAAAAAATAGTGGGAGGGGGAGGGGGCATTGAGAGCCACAGAGAAAGAGGGGTAGAGTAAGGACAAGTCAAGCGAAGAGGATTGGCGGGAAAGCCCTATATTTATTTATTTTTCTCAATTCGGCCTGTTTCATCATAATCAGTTTTGTTGTCAACGAAAGGGAAAGTGTTCAACACAACAACAAAACAAAAACAACAAAAAAGTGCGAACCCCCGAACCCCTAGTATGTACGGATGGCAACTCAAAAATCTAAATCTTAACTTTTAACCAATCAGATTTGCGTATTTAGGACCATAGCCGAGCGAGTTTGTATGTGATGTTGGAGAAGATGCATTGAGGGGAGAAAGCTATTGGCGATTATTTCATAGTGAGCCCAGTATTTTGATGAGAGCACTGGAAATATGATATTCGGGAGACGACGATCCACAAATTCCCTCCCTCCCTTCCTCGGATCATGCATGCCCCAGCCCCATTGAGCGCATCCCGGATCCTCTAGGCTACTTCAGGGATTCCTTACTCTCTACCCGTAATTTTGTAGGGACTGTCCCTTTCTGCATTGCACTCTCTGCGCTATGCATTGTACGTAGCACCTAGCTGGCTTACCAACTTGTTTCAACCTACGCTGTGATCTCAACACAGTTCCCAACACACACGACGCGAGTTACAGACTGGAATATTGACGTCCTGCTAATTGAGTTCGTCGAACAGGGGATCGGGGAACCCCTGAAGAATAATGAAAGTAGAGGTCTACACAGTGTTTGAGAATTGAAATCAACTATGGCAGATACTCGTGATTTTCTCCTAGAAGAAATTAAGCACCTTCTTAAAGGTAATTAATTGTTTGATACATTTATGTGAGCGGGTATTACATGCTGCGTATTATAATTCTCGCACAGTTACTTCCGTGTTGTGTGTTGTGATTCTGAACGTGTGAAGTGAATGAACTACATGTATAAGTTTTGAAGTTTTCAAACTAACGTTAAAACATTTGAAGTCAAGATGAATATAACAGCTTTTCATGTAGTAATTCATTTCTTAACGTGTGTTTAATACCATTTTGTTGGACTATTGGCTTTATAAGCTTCCATATTTATGGTGTGTAGTCTAGCATTATGAACTGGAAACTAAATATTCTACATTAGTACATGCATTTTGTTTAATGTCAATGTCATGAAAGTAGAATTTAGGCTAGATTGTGTTAAGTTACACTTGCAGTAAGAGTTATTAAATGTATGACTTTGACCATGAGCCTGGGTGGCTAATTTAAACCTCAAATTTATAAAGGCACACTGAAAATGTGATGACTGTTATTTGAGAAGGACTTGATTACATTCTTTTTTTGTTGTTATTGTTTTTGTTTTGTTGTGTTTTTATTTATTTATTTTTTTATTTTTTTTTACTTTGTTGACTTTTTTTTTTTTGGGGGGGGGGGAGGGGCGGCGGAAGGCACAACAAATTTAACCAATAACAAAAATTATAACTGTCTTGTAGTACTATATTGCTTCATAAAAACATGTAGTGTACATGTAAGTTATGCATTTAAGAAGGAGTTCTGCTGAGTTATACATATTTGTATTTTCTAACCCTGTAGTCACATAGCTAGTTCGCTTGGGCTATATGTTTAAACAAAACAAATAGAAAAATGAAAATACATGAAATCAATTTTATAAATATTTTAAAAGAGAGACATCAAACTGGAGTCAAAATGAAAAACAACAGTTGTTACATAGAATTTATTAACTTTTCATTTTCTTTACTTTCATTATAATGATTTCCAAGAATCCCATTTATGTTTACCTCTTCACTGCAGGGATGGCAACATCCACACATGATATATTCTTTTCCTTTGCCACAGTAGAATGATAATGAAATAAGAAAAACAACAAACTTAAAATGTCTTCTCCTTGATCTGGCCGGTATGCAGTCACCTAATTTCATGAGTAGGAACTACATGTATATATGAAGACTTCACTTCCATCAGGAAATTCAAAGCTGTTTTGAAATTGTGTCTGACTTCCTTCCTGGTAACCTTGTAAATGTCCTGGTGTCAAATATTTCAAGTAGGAACATATTCACTCTCATGCTAGCTCATACACACTTTGATTTACCAAATGTGTAATATATTGTATCTATAGGGCTACACTTGGTTTGCCAATTGATTTATTTTTGCAGCCAATCAGATGAATACTTAAAGGGAACTCAAACCTTAATAGTACGTGACTCTAAAAGAAAGCAAAAAAATCAGTGAAGCAGACTAGCGAAAGTTTGAAAGAAATCAAACCCCCCAAAAATATATTTTGAGTAGTGCCCCAAGGGAGAATAACAGAAACTAGTTATGTTAGGGGAAATAACGAACAGGAGAGTTGTCCTTGACTCTATTTCACAATCTACAAACAAAATTGCCATTATGAGATTTGCCTATCTATAGTGATCTCATATTTCAAACATTCATAATTCTCTTATTATTTGTCTTATTAAATCAAACTTTCACCACGCTCTTTCTCTTATTTGTTTGCTTCCATACAGGTACACTAATTACAAGCATTGGATTGCCTTTTGAATGTGGCTCAGTATAGTTTCAGATTGATATCTTGGCTGTTAATAGCCAGAAGGGCACATGAATTTATGCGTTCTGGCTCCAATACTAGTTTGTTTTAAAAATAGCTTTTGCAGCAAATCTTTGTACATGTCTCTGCAGCTCTCTCTCTAAAAAAAACTCCTCATTTTTGCCCAAGTTATATTGATTGTAACAATATGTATCTGCAAGTACGCACTAATATAAAATAAGCTTTTTTCTGACAATTAACAGAATCATATGACTAGGAAAAACGTGCCTATATGTAAAATTGCAATAATTATAAAAATATTCATCAATATAAATTGGGAAGGGGAGAGAGGAAATCAGTTTCTTAGAAGAGAATGGGAAGCTTCAATGCAAATATGTAGTTATGAATAGATAGTGAATTACATCATAGCCTCTTGATTGTATTATAGTGAAACTGATTGGGCAGCAACCTGTATAGAAAGACCATCTGTCTTTAAAGTGTAAAGACTGTATTTTGTTCACTTAAATAAGGTTCATCACTGCCACATACTAAAGTAACTGTGAACGACGACCCTGCCTATAAAGGCTACTTGTTTTGTCTCCCTAGAGTGGTCCATATATATATATACAGATTTAACTACTAGAAAATACTTAAAAACCCATATTTTATCAACTTTTTGTGATTTTCCTCTTCTATGAGACATTTCTTTATTACCAATAATGAACTTGGAAAGTGCCCTACTTCCAGCCCACTCACCTAGCCCATTGCTTTCAATAATATAAAACTAGGCTATAGCCTGGATTATTTCAACAAGTAAATTTGTTTTAGATTAAAAAATAGTATCTTTAATTAATTTGCAGATTGGAAGTGGGGGAAGGATGAATTAATGCAATTTAATAAGAAATATCATGTCCAAGAGGACGAGTCTAAATGATGATTCTTTCAGACCTCTTCAATGATTGCAGATCAAGCATGTTTCCTTTTACTACATGGGAGATCAGTGTTTGTTTTTTATACAGAAAATCTTGAGTAATAGTGTGGAAAGGAAGTCTACAATTAGTGTCCATCTGTCAAGGAATGAGGTCTTACTCTGATATGGCTATATAATCAAATACCATCTTAGTTTCCTAAAATGTGAATGTATAAATTTGAAGACTTATTTATACCTGAAAAAGAAGATTTTGTCATCTGATATTTGCTAGACATACATAAGAATAGTTTTATCAAGCAATACTGCTTTTGTTGAGATAGTTGAAGAAATGTTATGATTATTTTAATGTAGTTGAAGAAAAAATTAACCCTGATTTAATTTGGTTTGAATTAAAGCCAAATAGGGAGAGAAGTAAGTGAGTGAAAACTTGAGAAATTAGTAAGGTTACTTTGATTATGGACATGGTCTTTACTAGTCAAAACAAATTGGCAACTCTATAATTTCTATTAAATTCAAATGATGGATATTTCTTTTAGTCATCTGCCTTTTAAAAAGTTATTTACCATTTGAGTGTCATTTCAATTAGTATTCTACTAATTTACAAATATGATGCAGTTATGAATTCACTAACGGTATGGAAAATAGAATGGTTCCACCATAGATAGATAGATAGATAGAAATGGCTGAAAAACGATCCATTTCACAAAGATAAATACAATACAATTGCAATTCAAATTGAAAAAACACAATTTATGACATAAATCAAAAATCTAACATACAGACATTTCATAAAAATTCATTGATCAAATTCAAATTTTTGTTAAAAAAAAAAAAAAAAAATCAGTTCAAAGCAACATGGGAGAATTTCTTTTCAGATATCCCTCTTTATATACTTTAATATGAATGTACCCTATCCCCTATAAGAAAAGGGAAAAGAAAAAACAAAGCTGAAACAAGAAAAAAAATGTCATTCTTATTTGATATATATATTTTTTTTGCTATCGTATAGACATAAGCATCACACATGAATGGGCTTTTGAAACATTTACCCTGTAACTGGTATGATGAGTGATTAGCTCTGATGGTATCAGATTTAAATTTTGAAGTGGGATTTTTTTTCAGTTAAAAACTGTTAATGATCTTTGAAATGTCTTAAGTGGTAGGAGAACTTGAAAAAAAAAATCTTACACATAGATATTGATATCTTGTATTTCACTCTACTGTATTGTATGAATTGATATCATGAGATTCTCTGTTTCTATCCTTTTCCCCCTCTTTTTTACAGAGGTGCATGACTTTTTATCAATCACTTTGAAGAAGGAAAAACTAAAGAAAGATGTTGGATCCAGAAGAGATGACTTATCCCAACAGATCACCTCTGTCATTGGTAAAGTGGACAAGATCCTGCCAACGGAACAGGGTAAGTTTCTGACTGTCCGCGCTAGCTGCCAACTTACTGCTTTCTCTTCCTTTCACTCTACTTTTATATGCTGCATTCTGAGGGTGAAGGTGAGTGGCATGTGATCATAAGGCATAGTGACAGTTAGAGAAAATTTCAGATATGTAGAAACATGATTCAAATCTTCAGTAGCAATTAAGTATTCATTAGCGGACTCCTTCATTAATTATTCAATGTTTTTTTTAATTGAAATTGATCCTTTCTCAGAAAGAGCCAAATATACATGTGAATTTATCAGAAATGGCAATGTCACATGAAAAATGATTTGCTTTGAATCACCAGTATGACTAGAAACAGCTTTGCGACTAAAACTCTAGACTCATTTTTGTGCCACATTGTATTATTCCACATAACTTTACATTTGTGTGTACGATTCATATTACATGAATGCATGTGATTTTCAGCAAGATGTCTTATCGTTATGATGATCCCGAAATTCCAGAATACATAGTTATTTATACATTTTTTTTCTTTTACAATCCAATTAACCAGAACTTACCTTCGTCTCTAAATCTTCTCAACACTCTTTCCTTTCAAATTCCTAAACTGTACTTATCATAATTTATCATTCTTTATCACATGCATTTCTTTTAAAGAAGAATATGCTGATGTCGAGATAGAGCAATCCCACAATGCACCACCAGTGGAAGAAGACGATGAGCTGTACGAAGATACCTCCATCCCAGACTCTCCCAATAAGAATATCATGTCACAAGGCTCAAACCATGAAACGCCGGAGGAACCAGAACTACCTCAGGCATCAGAGAAGGATGAAAATGGAGAACCGTACAGTAAGAAGCCTGCTCTCCCTTTAATTTGCAAAAAAAATCCTTTCCAAGTGGCATCAATACCGGTAGTTATAAGGCTTGTTCAGATATGGTGCTGTAAACTGCCACAAAAAACCCACCATGGTTTTTTTTATGTGTAAAATGAATGACAAACTTTCACTGAGCTCTGTGTTATAAGATTCAGAAATGTGAAGGGCAACGAACCTTTCAGACTCCAATTGGATAGTTTTTCATCTTTGAAGTTAAAAGCATGTCAAGTGTAGGCCTACTTATTTGCAGCACATTTCTATCGGGTATTACAAAACACGCTTTTAAATGGTATACTTCAAAAATGGATAACATGTAGATTCGTTTAATTGTGATATACATGTGAATGTTCTTCATGATTGATCTTGTTTGATCTGGTTTGATCTGGTTTGATCTGGTTTGATCTGGTTTGATCTTGTTTGATCTGGTTTGATCTGGTTTGATCTTGTTTGATCTGGTTTGATCTTGTTTATTGCAGGTGACATGAAGATTGGTCCGATAGCTGTTACAGACCTTAACAAACCCCTTAAGGAAGGCTTCCTAGAGAAAAGGAGGAAAGGTATTTCAAACTTTGTTTATATTATTGTTTGCATCATACATTTTGGCAATGCAATTGATATTACTTTCCAAAAATAACTTCTTAAGCTAATATATTGCATACAGTAAAGTCTACTGACTCAAAACCCCAATTATAAAGAGCAAAATATGTTAATATTTGGTAATTGGTTGCCTTTAAAGGCGCACTGTCCTACTTGTAGCTACTTGCTCCCTCTATATAGAAAACTTCCCCAATCGGTGCCTGTTGGTCCCCCATGATCCTCTTTTTCTTATGTTAAATGAGAGCTGAGTTAATGAGATAGCCACCTGTCACAGTGACCTCGCTGGCTCGCTGTGTGGTCTAATTCCTTCTTGCCCAGTAGTGGTGACGGTCTTTAAGGTACGTAAAGCTTGGCTTGTAGCCATCAACAACAAAAAAAAAAGACATGTTGGTTCCTCATACCGCCTGTTCTCTATGATTAGTATTCAGGCTAAAATTAACTTTTTTCATGTGCACACTATGAGAGCCATCTAATGCATTCTTCTTCTTGGGGCCTCTTACAAAAAAGTTCCAACTTAACACAAAGTTCAAGAATCCACGCAATTTCTTACTTGATGATTCTAGTCGATTAAAAGTAAAGTTGTTCTTGATTTTTTAAGTTGTGTGTAATTTTAACATTTTAGGCAAGAAGCATGAACAGTGTACCAGAATTCCTTCATTGTAATCAAATTATATAATTGGTTGAATGATTTTGTTTTGCTCTATAAATGTATCATCTAGAGGGGCAAATAGGAATCTCCCTGTGGCAGCGACGCTATTGTGTCATCAAAGAAAATGTCTTCTACTATTTCAAGAGCTCCACTGACAAACAGCAGAAGAATGTGATTGTACTGAATGGCTACGAGGCAAGGCCTAACTCAGACTTTGATAAGAAACACAAAAAGAGGGACTATATATTTGAGGTCGTCTGTCCAGCAAAAAGATCTTATCAAGTAAGTTGTGTGAAAGGCTCACAAATTATGAAATTATTGTAATGGATATGAAATAAAGTATCCCTGTTTTTAGCCTTGTTTGATAATACACGATGCAATAAGCCCCCTCAAAAAAATGCTGCGGTAAAATAAAATAACCAAAGCTCAGTGTGCTTCTTCTTTCTGTGCATCTGTACTCTTATCCTCATCTGCCATTCAAATTGAAACAAGGAAAATGATTTCATTTTGGTGTGGTGGTTTTGAGGTGGTTTACATGGTTGTGTGTGAAAAAAAAGGATGAATATTCTATTATGAACTCAAATGAAAAATTATTTGTAGTAGAGACACTGTTTTTCCCCTTCTATCAGTACTATTCATCTATCTGTACAGAAACATGTAGTTTGCTAAAGTTATTTGTATTTCACCAGGAAGTACTTCCTGTCATGAATGTTTGGCAAGAATTTTCATTTTGGGATTTTCCCTATGAAACAGTTTTTTTTTTAAATATAAAAAAATGCTGGGATTTCCCCAGGTAGTCTTGGGCTTTAATCCTGATGATGTTATAAGATAAAAAGGATTCTTCTTGTAACAAACTCCTTGGGGCCTTGAACAGAACCTTGTTGCTCTGAAACCCTGTTCTATCAAGGGCTAAAAAATAGAATACAAAGAGATAAGACTTTCAAACCTACCTCATTATAACAGTGTTCTTCATAATGATGTTCCTCTGTATTAATATATTAATGTCTTCCCATTTGTTGGTGTGTTCAGTTCATAGCATCTAGCTCAGAAGAAATGAAGGGCTGGATTGATGCAATAGCTTTAGCCAGCACTGTGATTCCTGCAGTAGGTAGGTAGCTCCAGGAAAAAATATGAAGAGTGAAAACTTAAAGATAATACTCTCAGCAATACCATGTGTATTACGTCACAGTTCACATACACCAGCTTTGGTGGAAGTATAACAATTATTGTGTGTACCCAGTAAATCTCACACCCCAAATTTTATTTTATTTTTTGCTGTTTGCTTGTTTGTCAAAAAATTGCCTCCTTCATAAATAGTGAATGAAATCTGCTCCCCCCCCCTCCCTTCACCTAAACTGATGTTAGTATGCTTTTATGAATACTGGCCATACAAATTTTCTAATGGCTGAATAAAGCATTAATCAACCAATAAAGGATTGCTACATAGTAGTAGTAGATGATTATGAAGCCAGCTTGTAGGGAATCCTCTATAAAAACGATATTTCACAAATATCCACTGCCATAAGAAGCTAGATTTTAATTAATTTTTTTTTGGCTTGCAGTTGGCTGTACATTCTTGTAAGGTATTCAGATATAAAGATTGAAATATTGATGAATTCTTGACAATTTGCAAATTTCAACCTGTGTGAATTTTTTATTGAAATGCAAGAGGCTCTACCTATCATAAAAATACATGTCATTTATTTTGAACAATCTTGACATCGTTTTACGTTCTTGTCCCTTTCTTTTGAGCCATCTTTCATATGTATCATGTTTTCCTTCTGTACAACAGAATCATCGACGAAGTCCATTCCTGAAGCTGTGGCACGTACACCTACCACCGAAAAACCACCATCCCCGATACCGGAAGATTTTGATGAGACGTACGATGATGTAGACACTTATCAGAAGACCAAGATGCAGAAGACTCCTGAAGCTCCACCACCAGGTGACCAGGGTGAGCTCTATGATGACACCGGGCTAGAGATCATTGACACCGATGAAGTTTATGAGGATGTGTCTAGTGGTACCAAAGAGCCAGAAGGGGCACCCAGACCGCCACCACCTCGACACGGTGCACTTCCTGAAGTACCACACACCCCGTCCCAACCCTCCATACAACTTCCAGCTATTCCTACATCTCAGCGTCCAAAACCAGACCTCCCGAGAAGGGTGTCTGATGAGAAGCCAGCACCCCCACGGAGAACGAGTGAAGAGAAGACCCCTGTGAAGACAGAGAGCTTGCCACCTCCCCCAACCGTGCCTCCTCCCCCAATCCCAACCTCGCCTCCCAAACCAGAGCCATGGGAAGAAGATTATGAGAACATTTATATGGGTATGTGGGACTGTTTTCCTAATGAGGATAATGAATTAGAGTTCCAGAGAGGAGACTTAGTCCATATTATTAGTAAAGAATTTGATTCCTTTAACTGGTGGGTTGGTGAGAAGAATAGCAAAATTGGTCTGGTGCCAAAAGCATATCTCATGATGGCATATTGTTTATGATCCAAGTCAGAATTGGGCTGTTTCCAGCTAGTGACTAAGGTTTGGCAAAGCAGAACAGGAAGCAAACCTTCTATATATCAATTTCAATCCTTAGTAAAATATGCTACATGAGAAAATGCATTTTATTACAAAAACAGTTAATGTTTACATTTATTATCATCTATCTATCTATCTATAGATAACATACATGTATTATGATAGGAATTTTCTTTTTTCGTACATTATACATCATAGCCTCAATAAGTCATTTTTTAAATATGTATCTTGGAGGTAATCTTCCATTCTGGAAATATAAATTTATTTAGAGACAAACTAGTAAAATTTTGCTATATTACGCAATATTTGCAGGTGTTTTGGTGGAATTTGTGCATGTGCTGCAAATTGAATGAAATGGTTTTGCAGCATTCCAAAATGATAATTTGATTTGTCTAGGTTATGCTTATGTGCATTCTTTATAATAGGTGTACCACCTGACTATTATAGGATTTAAAATGACCTCTATTTTGCACAAAATGGGAAGCATTTCAAGCCTTTGCCTGCCTTTAAGCTCCAATTAAACAGGAAAACCAAGTAAAATATTGGTTGTAACATAACCTGCTTTTAGCATTTTTAAGAAGAAGGAGCCTCATTTTCAAGGAATCCTTTTTTTATATGGTGTGAATCAAGGTGACTTACTGGAGGCTCAAGGAGCTGCTTCCACAGAGCACCCCAATAAAGTGATATCACAGATTCCAATAGGTTATAACAGTTATTGTAACTTGTTATTGATATCAGGTTTGATGAATCAGGGCCCTGAGGTCCCCCATGTTTAAAACAGTGTGATCAAAATGTAGTCCATCTACTATATATGTATATTGGAAACACTCATTGTTTGTAGACTGCTGGCACAGACTTCAATTTGACACTTAAACATGAATCCATGAAGTTTGAAGCTGAGCTAGCCTACAACTTTCATTCTCTTTATGTGTGAGGGACAGCTATACAGCTCATATATAGTGCAGTAGACTGTGTAGTCTATATAGTCTCTTAGTTTACATACTCAGTTACACACACCCTTGACAAGGGTTTGTACTGGCTAAGTATATGTTGTTTGTAGGTAGTTTGTTTAGTCCAGTAAACTAATATGACAAATCAGAGATCACAGTGTACTTTTAACTTTACAAACACATGTATGTATACATAATTGTATGAAATTGATATTTTTATATTATATTTTGCATTTAATTAGTTAATGAAGTTCAAGATGTACCAAAAAATTACCATAGTTGTATTTTATACTCTATTTTTCTAATCATTAAACATATGTTTGTACATCAAGTAACTGTTTAGTGTGTCGGTACACATTGAGGTTAATTGGAAATCTGCAGTGGTAAGCCTCCGACAAGAGAACAGATGTAGAGCTGTCTCTTCTTGTTCAAATGGGAGATCTTTCATTTTTATTTTGCCACTACAAAAATGTCTGATGTTAGAGTTCTTGCAGTAGTCCAGATTTCAGGATATTTAAAGAATTAAACTCCTCCCACTGAATATCACTCAGGTTAATACAAAATATTTTAGCTACAAATTGTGACTATAATCTTTGATGATTATTAGTCTGTAATATAAATATTTAAAGGGCAAGTCCATCCTGATATTAAGTTGGTTTTAATAAATGCAAGGAAATGAGGGAAACAAATTAGTGAAAGTTTGACAAATATCCAATTAACACGAGGGAAGTAAATATAAAATGTAATACATTCATCAATGTTCCTTTAAGTTCATCCTACATTCCAACATTCTTATACATCAATGTCTCAAATCTTCTGCAGACATGATGCAGAGAACCACAAATAGCATGGTGCACTTAATATCATTATACCACTCAGTTTGCATAGGGACCATTGTTAAGAGCAGCCATGATTTTATACTCCTCAAAATATCGCCTCTTGCCATTTGATTCAAACATGGTTTTGCCACAGCAGTTGTTTAAAGTAGCTTATCATGTTTGAAAGGGGGTCTTGACAATTATAATTGTTTAACTCTTTTTATTTTTCTTCTCAAGGACCTCTAGATCTGTATGTGAGGAATAGCTCTTTGCAAGCCAAGGTATTTTTTTCTGCATTTAGTGTTTTTGTCTGTATATATCTAATGGCCATATCAATGTCAGCTTAATCATTTAGCAATTTTGTATTTTTATTCAGGATAATGTCAAAGAAGGTATTTTCCATTAGTTTCTTCATGATTTTTCCCAATAATTTACTGAAACTGAAAATGCAAGCCTTTATGTTAGTGCTAGCATTAACCACGACCATTAAAATAACAAATGTATTTTTAAAGAATATTTTAAAAAGGACATTTCACATTGGATGTTATGTGAAGAATTAAACAGTAATATTCATTATGTCGGGATAAAATTGAAGCTTTAAAATGCTCTTGTACAAAAGGGAATCACTTTGAATCTAAAGATATAGTTTGAAATCGTGGATCAGTATGCCCTACAGTAAGAATATAAACTTTTCCATGGATTTGTATATTTCTGACATACGTGTACGTATTTATGTAAAATTATATATTCAGATATTGATTTTTATTACAGGTTTTTGAGAAATAAATATGCCAATTATTTTGTTGATTGCTCAAAAAGAAATGTTTCAAGACCTAATACTGCCTCCCACCCATGTCAACAGCCAAGTTTGCTAGTGTATTCAAGTTAGTTGGTGTTTCAACTCAGAACTCTGATGAATCTCTCCAACTTGCCCTGAATGAAAGAACATGTATCTATGAATGATATCCACCTTTCAGAAGTTAGTTGCTAATATGTGTGCGAAGTCTTGGACAATCTTTTGGGTTTTCATCATGAGAGAGTTTTCCAACTATATATGACATTTTGAATAGAAGAGTAAACTTTTATATCAAGGTATACACAAAATACATACAGAGCAGTTATGATTTATGTCTTTACTTTATTCCATTTACTAAAACTACACATGGTAAAACATTTTTCAGGAATAAAAACCCTCAGCAAAACGGATATCAACACTATTCACATATCAGTTTTTAGTAGCTTAATGTTTGCAAGCAATGGACAAGAATACATTTTTAAACAATACTAGATATATTAAGCATACATGTGCAGCCTTAACTACCATCTTTTGGCACCTGATGAGTAATATTTGTATAATGTATAAGATATTATTTTTGCATTGAGATATTTTAACCGAGAACAGAGACACAAATATTTATGTGATGAGTAACGCAGGCTACTTACAATCATAAATGCATATTCTCACATAAGCATTGCCAGCTCATTTTTTCATGTTGTCAACAACATTTAATTCACAAAAAATAAATCATCACTAAAATAACAGCTTATACAGTGCATTACAGGGGATTCGTAATATAAAGAATGAGACCACTAAGAAATGGATGAATGTTAAAAAACAATCTAATCTTAAATTTCAGCACAACAATCTTCACAATCCTTTCAGGCGGGAAAAACACAACATCTGATTCTACACAATATACAAATCCACTAATTTATGGTATGCTTGCAAGGTGGAACAAAATTTTATAAATGGTGACCTACATAATGAGTTTCAAAGACACAAGTTCATATCTTACTACATGTAATTCACTTATCTTTAAGATCATGTACAGCGACAAAAAACTTGGACCTCGGACTACCTTCCTTTGCTAAACCAGATTTTGACAAAAGCTTGAGCCCAGCATTATGTTGAGTAGAATATGGACCATGAAGACTAAGGATACCAGCATTCTTTTAAAAACCAAGGAGAATATAGCAGTTGCATTGGTAGATCTTGTAGAAAAAGGAGTGCACTTGTTGAGGTCCAACCTTTTTGTTTAACCATGAGCACAACATAAAAGTTATGAGATGGGCTTCGCTTGTCTGAGACGATCCTTTATTAACCTCATTATTAACTTTTTGTCTTGAAAAAGAATGTAATAAATCTCACAAATGCATGAAATAGCCAGGCAAATATTCAGAAAGCCTTACTAGGCCGAATTGTCAGCTATGTACTATAGGATGTGTAAATTACTGTAATTAGTCAATAACCAAGTAAGGTTGTATGAAGGGAGAAATTAAAATGTGTAAAATGTCATACACAACAGCTGATAAGTACATGTACACTCAAACATCATTGCAAACATATTACAAATGATCTTAAAGCTATTTCGGTAGTGTTTTGCCGGAGAACAGGTTATGACTTACAAACATAATTTTTTCAAAGATTTTAATTTACACTGATTATTCAGGTTGAAATATCACCATGCAGAGACTACATATGATAAGGTTAGGTTACAGCCTAAAAAAGAAATTAGAAAGCAATACAATGAACATTAGTAATGCAGGAATGCATATTCCAATGCAATTCCAATGTATCTACCACTGTCGCCATACTTTCCTTTTTAATTCCTGGAAAGATGATGGAATTTCACCCCCCCCCCCCCCCCCCCCAAAAAAAAAAAAAAAAAAAAAAAATTAGATAGCAATACAAAGAACAATAGTTAGCATTATTTATGTCAGATTGCTATCATGAAGTTCCAATGTAGCAATCACTGTTCTCTTGTAATTCCTTGAAAAAGTATGGAACTTCATCATCTCTTTGATCCGAGACTTTAAAGATGTTGAAACCTAGCTCAAAGTTTCGAATTAACTGAGTGAAGGGGACTAAATACATCTGGCATTTTCTTATAAAACATAATAAATGCAGCAATTTGAACTTAAATGCTTCATGACACAGTACATTTACAAATACAAATACAAAGCGCCCACACAACCCTACATAGAAAGCCGAGTGTTTCTTTGGAATGTATTGAGGTCTGTCTACTTTATGCTTCTTTGTAGTATTAAAGCGGTGCATACTATACGAAGAGTGAAAATACATAAGGCAAATCTTTCTTCAACTGAAACTAAGAAACAATGCTGATTGTAGAAAAAATATGACACATCTATACATTGAATAACAAGAACTCCTTATATATGATTACAAAAACAAATAGACATTGAAAGAAACAACCTGTACAATAGAAAGAATGATATTAGGAAAAAAAAGCTTACACATGCGGTTTCTATTTCAATATCGGTGTCATTTAGGAGAAAAGTAGGTACACACCACAAATATTTGGGAACATCTCCATTGTACATGTAACATGAAAAAATACTCGACAATGGAGTTTCCTATTTTTGGACAGACTTTATATTCTCAAAATTTTTGCATAAATACTACATGCACTTGATGCAGATCAACATATGGATTATGTCTAGTGATAATCAGTATTGAGCTATGCTTGTCACAAGAGACCTTTCATAGCATGTCAATCCAGTTATCCATTTATTGACATAGTGAGAGCAACAGACAGAGACAGAGAGGGGGAGACAGAGACAGAGAGGGGGAGACAGAGACAGAGAGGGGGAGACAGAGAGATGGAGAAGGAGAGTAAGACATTTTCATATTAACAAATAATACAGGGAAACCCCATTACAAGCAAATCTCTACATCCGTTTTCGCATTAAAGATTGCCAGCCGGTGGCACCTACTACCCTACATAACATAGTCTGCTAAGAGCAGTTTAACTCAACGTAAAAATACTTGAGTTAACGAAGGTCCTTTTTTTAAAAGCAAAAACTGTCACAGCAAACTAAAAACATTTTTGGTGTAAATGAATAGCAAGACAAAGAAAACGGTAGCTGCATGCTAGAAAAGTCCCTGTGTGTAGGCAAGCCTAGGGTATTTTGTCTCATAATGTTACCATCATCCATGAATCCTTTGCTGTCCCCGATATTTCAAGTTGGTCTTTGATCAGACCAAAATAACAAGGAAAATGATGGTTGTGATAATAATTTTTGGTGAGTTTGCTCAACTCTTGCTAATGTCTGGGGTAGTAAATGACATAATACCTAAGACGTGCTTGTGTACATTTGTTATCAAATGTTATATTACTAAGGGGATGGTGCTCATTCATGCTTTTTCGCAGTTCCACTTTGTTGAGCTGGTATACCACATCGAGTATAGATGGGGCTTTTAAGAAGCAGGCAGTTGCATTCATGAAAACTTTTCAGAGGATCCCTGCTCTGTCAAACACATAGACATCAATGTACACAAAGTTTCTTTTTTTTGTTCAGGAGGGAGAAAAAATTAAGTCAACTTTAACTGTATCTTTGGTGTAAATGAAGCACCTCCCAAGGTGAATGCATAATCAATGCTTGGGGTTTGGTTCGCATCTATCCAAGCTTGTTTCTTTGAGGTTTCCCTGTATCCGCATCACGTGCCTAAGCGAGTTTGATGATAGATGAGGAAAACAAATAGGGACGTACAAAAGATGTTTACAAAAGATGTGAGCGACCAAGAAGCTGTGCTTTTATCTTTTGTCCTCCTCGTCATCTTCACTGTGCCACGTCAAACGCTCTTCGTAGAACTGGATGACAATCTGAGGGCACCTGTGGTTGGCTTCCTTGGCTCGCACAAGGTCTGCTTCGTTGTTGTTTTTCCTGGAGAGGGATTCAAAGAAAAGTGAAGAAAGTTTGATGTCAAATTAAAAGAGAATCTTTGATTATGTTTTTAACTTGGTTTCATCTGTGTATGTTGACATTTCTATTAATAATAATAATAATAATCTTTTAGTCCACTCCAAATTTTATTAAACCAAAATGAATCTTTTTTTTGCCCAATTGATCGTGAGCCCAGCAGCCACTGAGCAGCACCAGTTGTTGAACGCCAAACAAGGTAGCAGCAACTCCCATCTTTTAACGTCTTTTGGTATGACGCGGCCGGGGATCAAACCCACGACCTCCCGGTTGTGAGGCGAACGCTCTACTGACTGAGCCAACACTCCGGTCGTTTTACCTTCGTAGCTTCCAAGTCTGGGAGAAATTGTCTTGGTATTCCCCCCCCCCCCCTCTTAAATACAATACAAACTAATTAGTACTGCAACTAAGGGTGTTAAAATAGCAAGAACCCTGTTTAAAGTTATAAAGGCAGGGACAAGGATAATGTGAACAACTATCGCCCAATATCGATCCTACCAACAATCATGAAGGTGTTGGAAAAGGCTGTGCATTTTCAGCTTCATGATCATTTGTTAGAGTTTGACTTGCTTAATGCTCAACAGTCAGGTTTCCGAAAAGGTTACTCAACGAATACCTTATTGACATATGTTAGCGATAACCTGCACAGGAATATTGATAGTGGTAAATTAACAGTATACGAAAGGCCTTTGATTCCGTTGACCATAGCAAGTTGCTCGAGAAGTTATACACATATGGTGTACGTGGTAATACACTATCGTGGTTTGAATCGTAATTCAGAGGTCGTTATCAGTTAGCAAGATCTGCAGGGCCCCGTCTTACAAAGAGTTACGATCGATCCAAATCAATCGTAAGTCCTCCAATCAATCGCAAGTTTGCAGTCTCCTATCTCTTATGTACATAGTTACGATTGATATCAATCGCAAATAACTTACGATTGATATCAACTCTTTGTAAGACGGGGCCCTGATCTAGTTCTCCAGTCTGGAGTACCTCAAGGTTCTATACTCGGACCCCTGCTGTTCACCCTCTTTATGAATGATCTGCCCAATAGCGTTGAACATAGTAAGGTGATGTTGTATGCCGATGATACGGCAATTATGTTCAGTGACTTAAATCCAAAGGAGATAGAGAGTACAATGAATAGTGATCTAGACAGGGTTAAATCATGGCTTTGCCATAATAAACTATCCCTTAATACGGACAAGACCAACTTCTTACTTGTAGGGACACCCCAAAAACTACGACATATTGAGGCACCAATCGACATAAAGATAGATGGTCTGCAAATTAGACAGGTAGAACATGTGAAATATCTTGGGGTGTGGTTGGACCAGCACCTTAACTGGAATGAACACATGAAGCATACTTCCAGCAAAATTGCTTCAAGGTTGGCACTGTTGAGACGTGTCAGAAAATATCTAACGATAGACAGTGCCAAGTTATTGGCAAATGCACTGGTATTACTATATTTTGATTATTGCTGCACCACATGGTCAAATTGTAATCAAGGTCTTCGGGATACACTGATTAAGTTGCATGAACAGATGGCTAGGATTGTTCTCCAAATGAATGAACTTACACCATGTTCAGAAATGTTCTCAAAACTCTAATGGATGAACAAGAAAAAACGTTGGCAATTCCAGAAATGTAAACTTATGTTCGATATTGTAAACGGTATTTCCCCCTCAAATCTTCAAGATATGTTTACTCAGTCTGCAGCAACACATCGTTATAGCACTAGAATCGCTGATACTCGTGGATTAGTCATCCCCAAAGTTAAAACTGAAAATGGTAGAAGGGCCTTTTCCTTTGAGGGTGCAATGACATGGAACAACCTCCCCAGTGAGTTACGAAATGCACAAACTAAGCAGTCATTTTGCACCAGTTATTTTAGAAACATGTAAATATAACCCAAGTACTCGCAAATAAGTAGCCACTATCACAAACTTCAATATTTAGTAACTTTCCAATTGCAGATCACTGTATTTCTCATAAATATCCTACAAATTACAAATAATTATGTTTTAGACACACTGTCACCTCAATATAATGTTTTTTCTTCTTCAAAATTTGTTTATGTATGATTTACTTGATGACTTGATTTTATTGGACTTGATTTTTTTTGTTTGTGGATTTTTGTTTGTTTACTTGCTTTATGTCTATGTCTATATATGTATTTTATGTTATGCAGGGCCCCCAAGAATAACAGTACTTTAACTACTGATGGGGCTACCCTGTTGAAATATTTCTTGTACAAGCAACAAAAAAAATCCTAAACAGATTTTCAACCAGTGCTTTGCTATCTACCAACATAAATCAAGGTTTTTGTCTTGCAAACATTGGCTGTGTTTACAAAATAGAGATTCAATGGCAAGTTTCATGACTACATGAGAAACGTATTGTGTATTTTCATCCACTGATCTCCATGTGAAGCTACCTTGTGGTACCCAAAAGGAGGGTAGAAGCATCTCTTTGGGAAAAAAGTGCTTGATATTAAAAAAAAAAACTATCAAGACAATCCCTGCTGCAATCAAACATTTTAAATTACCATTGATTTAATCCGGATAGAATAATCCCAAGCCCCCCCCCCCCCCCATCCATACTTTTTAATGTGTACTATCACTTGAAAAAATAATTTGAGCACAGCTAGAATGTATAAAATCAACATTAAAAAATATATATCTGGCATTTTATAAGTTAATAATTAAAGAGAATGAAGGAAATAAAGGATAACATCAAAAGTCATGCACAGAACCCAAATTAAACTTGGGTTCCATGAGCACCCTATGATATGTAAGCAAGTACACATGTGTTGACTAGTCTACTCAATGAGTATAGTTTTTATATTAACTGAGAGTATATTTCACACTGCAATAACTCTTTAGTAGAAGAAATCTATGATTTCATTTTGTGAATGTAGTACAAGCGATATGGAATGCCTTACATCAAAAGCAAAATGTGTTTCATGATTGGTACACTTTAAATATCTTACCACTTCATGAGGAATAAGAGTTCATTGTTGGATTCTGTGGCACCAATGATTCTCTCTGGATCCAGCCCTCTGTCAAATCCTCTGTACTTTTTCTCATCTTGTTTCGTCTGCTTGCCATCTTTGGAAGGCCCCTGTGGAATGCATAGTATACATATGGAAATAAGCTTGCTATCATATCATTTTTACATAATAGTCATTAATAGTGATTTACTCATTTGCGGTAAAAAACAAAATTTAAAGAGACGGTTGAGTTCTGAAAAATAATTTGTGAGCGTTTTCATTGTTATTAAATGCAAGTATGGAAGAACATCAGAGAAACGATATTCTGTTCATGAATATCTCAGAGATAAACTTATTTTTGACAAATTAATTCACAACTACATGTATTAGGATTAAGTCATATCTATATCAAATAATGAAAACCTAAGAATTCCTAAACTATTACAAATCAGACTGTAAGTATCATAAAACCAGGGTAATCTACTCATAGCTTTGGTGATAGTGAGAAATTTGTCATTCATATAATCTAACTTGATACTATTTAAATTAAATCTATTCAATTTGAAAAGACAATTTGTTCAAACAACTTACAGATGAGTCTTTCCTCTTCTCGGTTGCAGCAGCTTCTTCTTTCCTTCTTTTCTTTGCTGCTACATCTCCAGCAGCAACATTTTGGGCTGATTTTCTCTTTAAGGCCTCCTTTTCTCGAATCTTCTTTTCATACGCCTCAATTAAATCAGGGCACTCTAGATTGTCCTGGGGTTCCCATGTCGATTCATCACTGCACAGAAAAATAGTATAGAAATTAAAATAAATCTCATGCAATTAAACAAAAATGAACAAGTTCAAGGTATATTTTACAGCCCCATATGTATATTACAATAAGTCATACATTGTAGGTACAACAGTTGTCTTTGGATCTGTAATAACTGATATCCCGTAATTCTGTCCATGTAAAATAGAGATTTAAAGTATCCATTAATAAGAAACACACTTTTGTAAGTAAAGTTTCAGTATCTTGCATAGTGGATGACTCGTGAGAAAATGGCACCAAAGAAATGCCAAGAAAAAGAGTGGTCCTGACTAACATTGATGATACTTCTGTTGAGCAACAATTAAAAGTTAGTGCCCACCAGATCCTCAAATTAACTTAATCAAATGTTACATAACCTCCAATGGCTAGTTATATTCTAGTTCTTTTGAAAACAATCCGAATACGATGATCACATACCTGTACACTGTACATTTCAAGAATCAAAAACTGTTTACAGAATCATGATTATAACTGAAGTTCATCATACTTTTATGTATTCCTTTGCATGTAGATAGGTCTATATAAAGTATGCCTCAAAACTGTACGTACACAAGATCCTGAAGTACATGTATACCGGTAGTTCAAAGGTCGCAGGTCTAACATTGCCAAGATAACAAATAAATTTACCACTAGGGCTATTGCAGTGACCGAGATACACCTGTAGTACCATAACTATAAAGCCCTGAGCACATTACAGAATCCAGATACTGCCAGGTCAAATTTCAGATGATAAAACTTTGGACAGAGTTAAATTCGTACCTCCACTAATAACCTTAAAGATAAAGACCAGTTATGGTCAAGCGATTGCATTGTGAAAGAAACGTTGTGGAATTGATCAGAAAAGGTTGATCATCTAGCATATAAGTATTGGTGTGTACTGCAAGGTTCTGGAATCATCAAAATGATAAGAAATTTGGCCCAGTCTTCGTAAACTTACAAGCACTGTACACAGAAAGATGTATATGGGACTATACGCACATGTGCGCGACACATGCGTTTATCTCTTACACACCAATAGATAAACTAATTTACCAAATATATCAATTAGTAGGCGGTTTCCCGGCAAATTTTTTATCATCATGTATTAGTCAAAAAATATTCTTTCACATGATTGGTAATAAGAGCTTCCATTTCATTTTTTGAAATTGGGGCATTTCCAATACTGGTCTTTACCTTTAACACAAAACCTAACCCTTATCCTAACCATAACAACCATTTTCTCTCTCAAGACTGTGAATATATTCAGTTTTACTATTATGAAGTTTTACTATTATGAAGTCTTATTTATTACAATTTTTAGAGGATCATACAAAGGGAAGTGTATTCAGACTTGTACATTGAACAAAAGCAAGTCAATTAAAAAATCAAAAGAATCAATTCAGCTGTGTATAATGATCATAAATTCATAATCATTTGCTGTTTAT
Source organism: Strongylocentrotus purpuratus (assembly GCF_000002235.5). Classification (NCBI taxonomy): domain Eukaryota; kingdom Metazoa; phylum Echinodermata; class Echinoidea; order Camarodonta; family Strongylocentrotidae; genus Strongylocentrotus; species Strongylocentrotus purpuratus. The sequence goes on from NW_022145612.1 coordinate 5,534,126, forward strand.
TACAGTGCAAATTTTGTAGTCCCAAATAAACCATTTTATGTCTGTTGTTAACTTATTTCCATAAGGATTTCTAAATACGTCATGTAAATGTTCTTTATCCTGACCATATTCTTTTCATGGGACAGATTACTTTGTAATGTACTTACTCTCCATAGCCCTTCCACTTGAGGAGGTATTCTACTCTTCCTTTGTGTATCCTCTTATCGACAACCTTCTCCACTTGGTAGACCTCTTCTTCTTCCTCCTCACTTTCTCCCTCGGTTTTCTTTTCTTCATTTTCTTCACCTTCTGGTTCAGGCCCATCTTCAGGTTTCCTCTGCTTTTTGCCCATCTATTGTAACAAAGAAAAAGAGGCAGAGGGAGAGAATAATTGTATGTGAAGCTCCTTTCTATTTCAGTGTTAAGGAAACTAAGAATTCTGACATCTTCTGATATCAGAAAGGTCATGTGACTGCCTGTCTTAAACTTCTAAATTTGGAAGAGTTGGATTCAGCATGTGTCGCCAAAGTCACTCACTGATACCTCCTGCGCCGTTTTACGTGAAACTATCAATATTTTACGCTGCAATAGCTATTTGCCATTCTGGCAGGATCAACATCACAAACTCCAGTCTTAGGTCAACGTTTTTAATGTAAAGTTCTAAATCGCATATATATCGGTTTAATAGGAACACAGTAAGCAAAGCTTTATTCAGGGTTCGTACACTTACACATTTTAAAAATTCCATGACTTTCCATGACTTTCCATGACTTTCCAGAGCAGGATAATGTAAATTTCCATGAACATTTTCAATGATGAACATGTCTTAGTTACTAGACCTAGGTCTAACTTAGTTCACAAGCACTTCAACTGTGCCTCGTATAATGAAAAGTGGAAGTATTTTTCGAACACTGAAATAAGACGCGATCTGATCTGGTTTACAAAAAGCCACCAAAAAAAAAGCCAACATTGGTCTTTTTGTTAACATCAGATCGGCTCTTATTTCAGTGACAGTGTTCGAAAATACTTTCATTTTATTACGAGGCACAGTAGAAGAGCTTGTGAACTAAGTTAGACCCAGTAACAATGTTGTTTTTAAAACTAAAGATGACAGAAGTTTCCTCCGAGTCCAAACAGAAATGTGGACAGGCTAGTTTTCGTGTGGTGATTCGTTATCCCCTGTGTAAGTGAGCTGCATCATACAGGTGAGTGAGCTAAAGACACGGGAGAGCTTCGGCCGGCAAAGTGCCTTGTGACAGGGCATAATTTATTGAGACTGAAAAAAAATACTGAAAAAAAACTCTCTTCCTTTCAAATTAGGAACGTAGTTTAACTTCAAATAGTAGATCCTATTCTTTATATGCATTATGTAATTCATGTTGAGACACAGAGATTTTTGAAAACCACTAAAAAGTAGCATTTGAGGACTCAAATATCCTGTACCTGACTATATAAGGCGCACCCCCGACTTTCAATATTTTGCTGACGGAAAAAAGTGTGCCTTAATTGCGGACCTTGGGGAAAGCAGCAACCACGAGGCTAGGCTAGCACACGCTCGCACAATGGACGCCAAATGTGGAATCAAATGTGATTCAGGGTTGCGATATTCCGAGTAAAGAGCAACACGATTTTTAAAGGGGTTCTTAAGAAAACACGAGTGGCTCTTGATGCATAGTTTTTTACATTTAAATTATTGTTTTATGAATATTCTGTGGTAAAACCCTGGGGTAAAACACCTTCATTCAAACTTTTAATCAAAATCAAAGTACAAGCTCGATCAAAAAGTAATCGTACAGCGTGCATGCAGCATTCCTGTATGTACATACACCAGCATCACGCACCGCACCTGTCACTGCAAGTCATTTATGCACACAAACATCTTGCATACAGTATGAAAGACACAATAGACACGATACTAGTAGGTCCTAAAGATATTGCGTGTAATTTATTACGAAAAAGTTCCTGTGAACCACAGATTTTACAAAATGTTTTTTCCTTTGTTCACAAGACAAATTAAATGCCATTTTAACAAACATCTTTCCAGGAGAAATGGATGAATTCCCTGACTTTCCCTGACTTTTTGCTTCTGGAAAAAACATTTTTAAATTCCCTGACTTTCCAGAAATTCCCTGACCTGTACGAACCATGTTTATTATATCCAAAAATAATAAATAAATTTCCACAAATTTGACTACCTAATACTGTTTTCACACTGGCAAAATTTTGCTTAACCCTGTACTATAGGTGGGGTTAAGGGGGGTCTTAGCCCCACCTATAGTCCGGGGTTTAGCTTATTCCACTTTCTGTTCAGACTTGTAATTACCAAAGTGGGCTAGCCCCACCTATAGTACGGGGTTAACTAACCATGCAAAATAGCAGGGCTAACCCCGCAATTGTGGTGCTAACTCCTGCTAACCCCCAAGTGCGGTGCCAAGCAAATGAATGAGAACAGAAACGAAAAATAGTCCGGTACTGCGCAATGGAGCGTATCGCAGCAGGCCAGATGCGAAGTAAGGAGCCCACTGTCCAATCATAACATTCACGATATCCGGGGCTAACGAATTGCAGTGAGAACAGCGTGAATTTTCTTATTCCGGAATAGGAGTCTTCTTCTTCTCTTTCTTCTTAGTCGTTTTCTTTGCGCAAATACGCTTCGCTCCTTGGCAATGGAGATACCACGCACAAATCGTGTGACCGAATTCTGGGCAGAAAAATGCTCCGTCTTCTTTTGGAAGTATTTTGCTTATCATCATTCTAGGTCTATATTTTAAGTGACTATAAAATCCTGTTAGAGGAATAAATTTCTTTTCTTTTGATGGGTAGAACTAGAATGCCAATTAAAAGAGGTAAGAATTCAAAATATTAGCGATTTTCAGGCAGAGCTGAGGATTGAAATGGGTTATAACAAAATATTGCAAAATTATTTACTTTACTTGTATCAAAGAGAATTGTTGCTGAGCTAGCGCCATGAGCGTCCCTGGACGGTGTGTGCGCTCTATAAGTTTACACTATTATTATTATTATTATTATTATTTCCCCTTAAGTGACCGAATGGGACTAAAAACAGCGTGTGTGAAAAGCCCCCCAAAATAGTCTGGGGTTAAGGATAGTACAGGGCTAAGCAAAGTATAGGGTTAAGCAAAACCAGTGTGAAAAGAGTATAAGTGTGTTGCCTGATAAGTGTAAAAAAATGCTCCTCCAGCGAATGCCATAACAGTAGTTTGCAAGGTTCGTCATGTGTGGGAACGAGTGATTATGTTGAAAATTGAAATTGACCATGGTTCACACAGGCAAGTGCATGCCAAAAAAAGGCATGGCAGTATTGGCATTATCGTGAAATAGGAAACCACTATTCGCTCAACACTGCGTGAGTGCAGATGAACGAGTGGTTTCCCAAACCATGATATGGCCGTGCTAATCATATTTTTATACCTCACTTAAGAAATCCTTTGGTCAAAATTGCAGTCGTGATTTTAATAGCCATTCCAGTAAAGAAACAAAAAATGCCAAAACCGATTAAGGTAGCGCGCCCAGTATTCGGTCAGACAGCCGTTTCAACAGCTGTAACAATTTAAAAAATAATTTATTGGCGACAAAACTTGCACAAATCAGGCAGCTGAACAACTTTTCTTAACTCTCAAAATCAAATCACATTTAGGTCCCTGGAAAGATCTCCAAGTTGGCTCGAAATTGGTCAGTGTCGCAAACTTTCTGCACTTCCACTTCTGTTACTACAAATACTAGAACATGCGCTAACATGCATAGCCATATGTAGAAGTCTATTGCGAAACAACTACGTGTGCTGTCGTCGCAATGAATTTAGTATGTGTGTGAAGAGGAGTTCTTCCGTGTTCACTCCATCGCAGTGAATTCGCAAATGACGCACTTGCCGATGTGCGAGAGGTATTTATACGATACCCGATACTCTCGACCCTACCCAAATCAGAGGCTAATTAACGAAAGAGACAGACATTTTTATACGTAAAAACCAGTAAAAAACAAATTTACAACTTAAAAGTTTAAGTTGAAACATCATATTATTCATAACAATGATTTTGAAAAGAACGTTTTTGAAAATGCTCTGAACCGTCTCACATGCGACGCTGAAGACAAACATGGATGGATTTGAATTTTCATTCAGTTCAGACTCAGCTCAGACTCTCTCACTCTCACTCAGTCATAGGTCTACTCACAGTCCTACTCACAGTCCTACTCATCAGCTTATAGTCCTAGATAGTCATAGAGCCACTCAGACTGATTGTTACAACTTTTAAAGTTAGACTCTAAGTTAGGCCTACACAACCAGACTTGATTTTCGACCAGAAAAAATAAACTGAAAACTAGCTGAACATAAACAAAAGAAACAACTAGCATGATGACCATAATGACGAGTCTAAATCTACTCAAGCAACCTCGGGGTCTAACGTTAAATACAGTATTTAAAAATATTGATATGTTACCTTGATCAATATTGTTTACAGTTTCTTGTTGGGTCTTCTGATCTGACGTCGCGTCGGCATGCACAACTAGATTTGCGAGCGGAAATTCAACACATAATCCCCATGCACTGTACTACTGCACTATTCTAGTTTCGCGGGAAATCAATGGGCAGCGCAGTGCAAGAGTCGAGTGCATGTACGGTACAAGATTCTGACACCGAACTACCTCGACTATATTTCGAGTTCGGCCGATGTGTTTTTTCGCATGTAAAAAACATTCGTGCTTTCATGGTTGGTAGATAAGTCAGCATTCAGGGACGACCGGGGGGGGGGGAATAACCATTGCAACCAACAACGTTCAGTGGCGTATCCAGGATTCTAGGGCAGGTGGTGGTACAAGTCTTGAAAACAAAAAATAAGTAATAAAACAAAAAAATTGTCCCTTTCTTTCCACAAAATTCGAAGAACCGGGTGGGGCCAGGCCAGGTCATCTGATTTGTTTTATTAGGGGGGGGGGGGCATTCGCTCGTTGCATACTGTCAGATTTAACTCAACACCATCCATTTAAATGAAAATTACAGGTATCAAAGGTATGTTACATTCACAAACATCAAGGTTATTTGAGGGCAATTCCACGGTAACGGAAGGACACTCAGACAAGATTTTTGAACTTCAGGTTCATACTAAAAGAAATGTTTTATTAGTATGTATTAAACTATGGGGAACAAAATGTGTTTCAGTCAAGTGGAAAGCTTCATCAACTTCACAAAGTTTGGATAAACACTAATTAACTGGAAAAACCATGTCCATTTTTATGTCCTTCCGTTACTGAGATAATTAATATGCACATTCTTAAAACTACTTAACTATAATGACAATTTTTGGGGGAGAATTAAAGGCACTTATATAGGTATTATATCTGTACTGTTTCACATCTTATACTAATAAAACAGTTCTTTTAGTATGAACCTGAAGTTCAAAAATCTTATCTGAGTGTCCTTCCGTTACCGTGGAATTGCCCTTGAGAAAATCATGAACAAATGAGACGTTAGCTCATTTAAACTGTGAAAAAGTATGATCTCTCTGGAATGTTATATTTGTATGGTTAAAAGAAAAGAATATACAAAATGATTTGTTCACAGATGAAGAATATTTTGTTGGTACTCTCAGGCGCGTACGCAGGATTTTTTCAATGGGGGGAGTTTAACATTTATAAATCGGGCCGAAAATTTCGCAACGACTCAGCCGACCGCTGAATAAGTGGGGGGGGGGGGGGGGAGGGGGGTAAGAGGACATTTTTTTTTTTTTTTTTTTTGGTCTCGAAATTTGAAAATTTGTCATTTTGCTCCGTAAATAAAAAAAAAAATTAAAAAAATCCAAAGGGGGGGGGGGGGGTAGGGGGTTATGGGGAGGGGGGTTTACACACAAAAATATACCAAAGGGGGTGGGGTTCAACCCCCCCCCCCCTGTGTACGCGCCTGGGTACTCTTATATTTCGTCAAGTTATTATTTTTGCTAAATATTTTATATTCACTTGTAAAATGCAAAACGTTATTTCACTATTTCCTTCTTTTCTACGAGCTCTCAAACATTTAGAAAATATTGATGTATGAGAGTTGTTTCAATATCCTGCATATGCTTTTTTATTAATTATAAAAAAAAATCTTTCAAGGTAGACGATACGTATATAGCTATAGGCTATAGATATATTACTGAGTTGCACAGATGTGATAGCTTACATTGTGGTGTCGAATTTATTAGTTTATGTCGAGTCGTTGTGTTACCTATGTTTATTCAAAAGGGGAGCTGAGTAGAGAGGGATGGTAGTTCCAAAAAATATAATATCACAACCGCTGTTACCATGTATTAATAGAATAATAGTGTAGAGCGAGTTTGTGCGGGCTGAGTTATGTTAAGGCAATCTAGATCCTGGACCACAGCTCCAGTACATACATTGATGCTATATACTGTCAAAGCCAATACCGGCGGGATTTCGTTTTCTACCCAATATGAGGGAACAATCAGTTCTTGCGCCAATGCATTGGGGCTTTTGTACCACTGACATACTATCGTACTGAAAGGGGAGAGGGGGGGGGGGGCGGCAGTTGCCCCCAAATAAAATTCAAACGGGTTTTTTTCTTCTAGTTCGATACAAGTGATTTACAAATGTTGCTGAAATGACAAAATTTTCCGGGTTTTTGTTCTCACTTCTTTGTAAATTATACTTTTTTAACCCTACAATGAGTGCCAATTTTTGAATAGGAAAGGTGACCCCTTTTACTTAAGTTAAGCGCCCCTTTAAAAATGTTAAATAGGTGCCCGTTCCACATTCTTATTAGTGCCTCTTACCACTCACTCTGATAAGCCCCATTTACCTCTGATAATTACCCTAATCAAGTATGAGAGGTGCCCTGAGATAAGTGCCCCGTTTTATCCTTGATGAGTGCCTCTTTTCAGCTTTGATGATTGCCCCCTTTTTTTCTTTCTAATAAGTGCCCTTTTTCCTTCTGATAAATGTCAATTTTTTAAATAAGAGCCACCTCCCCTTCTCATAAATGCCCCTACTCACAACTCTGATAAATACCTCTAAAAATAAATACGACAAGTGTCAATCTTCCTTCGTAATAAGTGCCCCTTTCTATTCTCACAAGTACCCCTATTCATCTCAGGTGAGTACCCCTTTTCAGGTACAAGAAGTGCCCCTTACCTGCTCTGATAAGTGCCCATTCCCCTCTTATAATTGCCTCTTTTTTTTAATTCTGAGAGATGTCCCTTAAATGTTGACGAGTGCCCCTTTTCATCTCCAGTGAGTGCCCTTATTCAAATTGAGAAATACCCCTTTTAACTTTGTAATAAGTGTACCTTTCCATCTCTGATAATTGCCCCTGTTATTGCCCCCCCCCCTTATCCTTTTTTATTTGTGCCATTTTCCTTCTGATAATTGCCTTTTATTCTCCTTTGCGAAAAGTGCCCCTTCTCCGTTCTCATAAGTGCATTTTTCATCTCTAATTCCTTGAAATTAAATTGAGAGAAATTGGAGTTGTTGTTTATCGGTTCTAAAACTCTATTAGACAAGGTCAGCCTTCCCTATATCAAAGTTGATGATGTTGTTATCACTCCTTCTAAATCATGAAGAAATCTTAAAGTTTTATTTGATTCTACAATGTCCATGACCGTTCAGATCCCGATTGTTTGTAAATCTGTTAGGTATCAACTACGTAATTTAGGTATTATCCGCAAGTATTTAACCTGCTCGGCCACAGAAAAAATAGTTCATGCCCTCATATCATCTCGACTTGACTTTGGTAATGCACTGTTGTTTCAGCTGCCATATTCTCAACTTTCACGGTTTCAAAAATTACAAAATTCAGCAGCCCGTATTGTTACCCTTATTACCCACATTACTCTTGTTTTGTCTTCACTACATTGGTTACCTGTTGAATCCCATATTGTATTTAAATTAATATTGCTTGTTTTTCTCTGTATACATAGATCTGCTCCAAAATACAATATCAATTTTGTGATGCCTTGTATTCCTCCCAGAAGCTTAAGATCATCCGATTCTAAATTGCTTGTTGTTCTGAAAACTAAAAAAATCATGGGGGATAGGTTATTTGCACACGCTGGATCTTACCTATGCTTTAAAAATGCCCTCAAAACTCATTTGTTCAAAGTGGCTTTCCATTAGATTTACTTTAACATTGTTGTTGTTAATTTTGTTGGTGTATTTTCGTGTACTTGTAGTTTTTTTTCTCTATTGCGCCTCGAACACATTAGTCATCATGTGGAGTTGCATGGCGCATTAACAATATTATCTCTGGTGAGTACCCCCTTCAGGTGCTATAGAAGTGCCCCATTTTCCCCTCTGATAATTACCCTTTTTAATTTGACATGACTGTGCTCCTTAAGTTCTATTGTAATAAGTGTCATTTTCTCATTGGTGTCCCCTTTTCCTTTCACCATAACAAGTGGTCGTAATTTATAGCAACTAAGAGCAACATCGTCATTAATTTCGCCCAAAGTTCGCTTGCATTTAAAGTTGATAAAAATATTTTTCTTATTGAATATCTTTTCAGTCTTTCATGATTAGATTGTGCCTAAAACACCATCAGAATTTGTTTCCCCATTTAATACGATGTTGTTTTTCGCAATGCGACCTCACAAATCTTTAATTTTTTGCTCGCTCGCTCTGCGCGCTCGCAAATATTGTATATTCAGACCATCACAGCCAACTACATCGTGGACTATGTATAAAGAGAGGAAAAATATTGAAATCACCCCTGATAATGTAATCACAATGTAAGGGTATATAGGCTATACCAATGTCTAAAAATGGCAAATTTAAACTTTGAGGTTTCCCTTTGTAGGTGCCCCTTTTTCAGAAATTGCCCCTTTTGTTGTGCCCCCTCACTTTGTATGACGCTCTATCGCCCCTAGATAATGGATGGGATATTAACTTATCATACGCTCTTGCAGTATAATTAACAAATCAACGAAAAACAGTACGCCATAGCTCAATCGTAATTTGTAGGCCCACATCTTTTCTTCAAAAGACGCACCCCCTAAATATCAATTGCCCATTATGTCACCTTGTGGTGACGCGGATTTTTGTTTTGCCCCCCCCCCAAAAAAAAAAAAAGTTTTTGCTCATTACGCCATCGCAAATACAAGTAGGCTAATTGTTGGGGCCGGCTTGGGGCGGCAAACTGGCAGCGATCCAAGGGGGGGGGGGTCATTAATGATGCCTGGTGAAACGGGGCCTTTAAACGACGAAATGCAGGACTCGGCGATTCAAGGGGATAGGGGATGTCTCTCCTGCATGGAAAATGTTTAAATGGGTCGTCCCATGTTTAAAAGTTGGTTCGACGTTCATATTCATATAGGTCTCACCGTCTGCAGAAGGAAGATAGGGGGGGGGCGAATTTTAAGCTAGGACTCTAATTTGCCTTTAAAATCTGCTCTAATTGAATGCTAGGTTCCAAATTAGGTTTTTTTAAACATTTCTTATTTGCTACGCGACCCGTCACACAACGAAATGCATGATGTCGTCAGAATGCAAGCTTTAAGCTCACAGCTAAATGCAAAGTCTTCTTATTTGGAAGGAGTGGCAATAATTTGGGTTTTCTGTTGTACGCAGAAAACCTATTTTTTTAAAATTATTTCTAACAATATTCGACTTCAAACACATTGGTTGTGAAACTCCTATTTCACATTATGATAGGTGTAATTTTGCCATCCAATTTTTGGGGCTCCCAACACTATAGGGGCTTTAAGAATACACTGGCCCAGCGGCCTCACTACTTTGTTCTCATTACGCAACTATCTTGTTTCTCTACACCCCCCCCCCCCCCAAAAAAAAAGAAGTTTTCTTGATCATTTCCGAATTTAAACGGGGCACATGTAGAAAATTAAGCAAGTCGGGAGAATCTCCAAGTTCCCACTAGGCCCTCGAACTCGGAAGCCCCTCCAGAAAGATGGTCCTCTTGAACCTCGCATGCCTCTGCACATAACTTGTCTCAATTGGAGACATGCATGCACTCTGCAAAAAACTTTTGAAAAATCATTAGTGAATGTCAAATTATGGCATTCGTGTAATTTCAATTTCCAGTTTCCGTTTTCAGTTTCCAACAAAACATTACAAATCAATTATAAATATTAACAACAACATTAATGTAGGAATACATATTGAAATCAGAGGGGTCCACTATAAACATTCAATGCTTGTACAAGACGTGTGGACACCTCAATTGATACATAGAAATAATGAATCAAGTCCGTAACTACAAAAGGAACTACAAAAAAGATGTCAACACACATGACAAAGATATAGAAAAACACGGTCATAATACAAAGAGTAGACAATGCCAAAAAAGAAGTGAGAAATCGGGGGTATAGAAAATAATACAAAATGATGAGCTGCATGTGGGGTTTGAGAAGAAGATGAGGAAAGAGAAATGCGCATTAGAAAGGAGAGAAGCATGAGAAGGCACAATATAATATATCAAATTAAATTTTGAGTCAGCAAGTAGAGAATGATCTTGTATTCAACAAAAACAAAAACAACATATATTTCAATGAGGTTTATATGATTGTAATAAAAACAATTTCAATTTTGTTTTTCTTTAAAGTATTAATCGATGGAACATTTTATTATTTCATTACTTATTACATTACTTAATATAGGACGTTGCTTATATGTTATTGTATGATTTTCTTTTCAAATTAACTGTGATGCATTTCAATGTGCTTGCATGGGCATGCGCATGGGTTGCGATATTTGCCTACCCCCAAAAAGCGTAGCATTCTCAAACGCTTCACATCCGACTTTACTCATTATGCATTTCCCCCCTTTTTTTTCTCCCTTTTTCAAAATTTCCTGGGGGGGGGGGGGTGTCCGAGTTCGCCGCCTCAGATCAACAAACTAGACAGTATACAAATAGAAATGAGATGCAGAGCGTATCTCACTCTTCTATATAGGCCTAGTTATTGTTAAATACTATTATTATCATCATCATTATAGGTTATTATTAGTATTGTTATTATTAAAATTATTTGTATCATTATTGATCTTGTTGTTATTATATTATTATTATAATCGGCTTATTATCAACGTATGCCCAATCTCAACGTATGGTAGACATAGTAAATTTGTGATATAGATTGGGTTCAGTGTGGGTTCAGTCCACGTGCGTGCAAGAAGCAGCCAATCGTCCAATGCACTAATAGTTCCACCAAAGAGCTTATATTGCGGAGAGGGCTCAGTCAGTTCCACTAGCACGCAACATGAGAAGTAGTAATAATCTTTTCTGTATTCAGTGGCAACTAACTGCGTGGGGATTCGTGCGTGCTATGCTGTGTCTCTTGGAAGTTTTTTTAGAATTCATTAAACAAAATCCCTAACTTTCAAATATAATGTACCAAACAAAATTATTACATAATTTTCTTTTAATTCTACTGGAAAATCAGACTTTAGTACGGGGTACCGTCTCGTAATTAGTAGCAAAATCACGATTTTACGGGAGTAATGTGTGTGTGTGGGGGCCGGGGGGGGGGGGGGGGAGGGGTAAGCGCTTTTTTGGGGGCTCAACGGGGGGGGGGGGTGAACACTCCCTTTTCCCCCTTCTCAACACCCACCCCTCCCCCACCCAAGGGGGGGGGGTTCATTTTTCTTTTTTTAAACCCTTTTTGGCAAGGGGGGCCACTACCTGTCAAACTCTTAAGTTTATCATTGCCCACGCCTTATTGGTTTTCATTATAAAATCGGTTAGAATTGTACATATCTAAAATTATAATCAAGGTTGCTCTCGTAAAACAAGTCACGAACTTGAAAAAGATGGAAGGAAAGTGAGTGTCGTTTTCACGATCCACGCTTTGATCGAGGCCAACATACTGTACTACGAAAGTACCTCACCGTGTAATCTCTCTGACAATGTACGCTTTACTTCGCACATCGGAAATTAAATGACGTGTTGTCAGGATTACACCATCCATTTAGATCTACAAGTAGAAGCTCTTTGAATTAAAAATGTCTCTCTATAACTTCAAGAAGATAACAGTTGTGCCGAAGTCTAAGGTATGAAACATTTGTTAATATTATTGGCATATTATTTATCTTACAATGCATGATTGTCAGTATTTTGTTCAAGAAAATAGAATATGCAGCTTGCAGGAACTGGAACCAAATAGACCTAAGGAGAATTGGGAAAGGGTCCTCGCCAGACTTTCCCGCAATGGCTTAGAGATCGTGCCGCTGGTCTGCGGTCAATTCAGCGGCTGCATTTTCGAGCAGCGAACTGTTATCATGGTTATCTGGTTATTGTTTGCAAGTAAGCTATGGCAGGTTCACCTGCGAAAAGAACCAAGAAATATACTTTCGTTTCTGTGTGTAATAGTTTTTCACTGATTCTGGCATTCTTCTTGTAAAATAGTCCACCACTGCACTGAGAGACTTCTTTAATTGTCTTTCACATTCATTTGCCCGGCATTCATTGACATTGTCATTGATTTTTGCAGTTTGCACACAGGTGCATTTGTGACTCGGCTATTTCATGAGATGGCCCAGATTTGTAGCAAAGGGATCTGATTTTTTGTAATGTCTGGTGATCAGCCGTAGAGTTCTAGATATTTTGACATCAATCATCAGGATTCGTAAGATTAGCAAAATGAAAATGTAGACCCCTTTTCTAGAGAGAGAAGGGGGGGGGGGAACTCACAATTTTGGCTAAAATTTTATCTCCCATTTGTTTTTAATTTTGATCGTGAATCCACTAGGGCCTAGAGATCTACAATCTGAAAAGAAATATAGATCTAGAACCTATCTAGAGTAAAACCGCCAAACCTCGGACGTTGCCAAACTTCGGACAAAAATTACTTCAACGGCTCGAACGCAAAATATTAGCCTAGCTCAGGCGGGTAACTTGCATGCATTTGATACTACTACTAACCTACATCGTTAGTACAGAAAGTTAGGGCAGGTTGCCGTCTGCAAAACTCACAAAAAACATTGAATTCAGAGACAGATTTCAGGTTACCTGGATTTTTACAGTTCCTTAACAGGGGAGTTAAGGTATAGAGCCTCCAATATATCGATTAAAAACAAATCCTTGGCATATTTCAGGTGGTTTCTGCCAAGATTATGGGAGCTTATGAGATACTTTTTACTCTATCGCGAAAATTTTCTAATGGCGGCCGTTACCACGGACCTAGGGGTACTATACAGGTACCCCTACCAGAAGATGGCGCTCTTCCAAACTTCGGACAGGCAACATTGAGTGTCATTTTGACTACGAAAAAAATAGCACTTTCGTAAGATTTTAGCACCAAAATATTGTGTGAGTGTTGTGAAAAACACCTTTCTGATAGTTCTACCTAAAATAAATCTACCCAAAACGAGAAAATAATATTTTATTCATGAAATCAACGCAGTCAAACTTACCCCCGTTGAACGATTTTTGATCTGGTTTCCAAACCTCCGATGAATGCGCACTTTAGCGCGCGCGCGCTATACGTGCGCTGTACGTGCGCTATGCGCTATACGTACGTTATACGTGCGCTACCCATGAACGTCCGAAGCTTGGCAAGTGCGTCCGAAGCTTGGCATGAAAAAAGGTTCGGCGAGTAAGTAAATAATTCTAGTTTTCCATTTCCTTTACTAATTTTCTTTTCATGAAATACATAAACAGTATTTGCACAATAATAATATATTTGATCTTTCAATAATTAAAACGAGAATTTAATGTTTTCCCCCGTTTTGTCTTAAGTGTCCGAAGTTTGGCGGTCTTACTCTATTTCTATTAGGCCCTAATTTCTATACTACAAAAAACGGCGCTAGTTCAGAATCATATCCAAACTTTGACCTGTGTAAGTGCTGTTACTCTGTCGTGCAGATATCGTCTCTTCTAGCTACCAGTCTACAGTGTATAAAAGCATACACAAAAATAATGTTCATGATTTAAAAATCCATGTTTTTTACCTGTTTTTCTTATCTTTTTTAAGATAACAAAATTGACACAAAACAGGTAAGAAACGTAACATATACATTGAAAGTCAACTAGAGCTTCGAACATAAGGACCTTCATTCAGGTAATATAGGACCTTAATATAGATTCAGTTTAAGAATCTGTTCCGCGCAGTGAGACCGGAAATCACGCTCCCACTGCACCTATGAAACCTCCCCCAACAATGACTAACGGCCTCCTTCAATCTATGTATAGCGGCGGTCACTGTAGCCAGACGTAGTCTCAGTGGAACAACCTTTGATATGAGAGACTGAAGATTTTGGTCTAAGACTATTTTTATTTTTTTATTTTAAGCTCATGGGAGAATGAAACTTGGGAATATTTTCACCTTTGCTGTAATCTGTTTTTTGCTTTTATCTCTCATTTTAGGACTTTATTGACATTGTCCTGTCGAAGACTCAACGCAAGACCCCAACAGTTGTTCACAAGCATTATAAGATCAGCCGAATACGGCAGTTCTACATGAGAAAAATCAAGTTTACACAGCAGAGTTACCATGACAAACTTCAACAGATCATTCAGGACTTTCCCAAGTTAGAAGTGAGTATGAGAAATGTTGAGAAGATTGAGGAGATGCATGGTAACATTTCAACAGACCTGTTTTTATGACTGACTACCTGTAAATGGCAATATCTTAGTTAACCCTGTAAGTTGGGGCTTTGATTGGATAGAAATACATAGCTGGGATTATTTTGTCATTTTGAGTTGTTGTAGACCATGTATGTTGATATTTAGTGCCTTTTCATGACTTTGAAATTACAAATATTGGTCTAAGAGAATAGGCAAAACATGCGGGCCGTCATGTAGGCATGCATTATAATCCATGCATTATAATCATTATAAATATCAACAAACATGGTCTACAACAACTCCAAATGACAAAATAATCCCAGCTATGAATTTGTTTAAAGCATTTGAAAGCCAAAAACTTGAGAATTTTCAGCTTAAAAAAAAAAAAAAAAAAATTCTGCCGATCATTTTTTATTGATCGGCAATTGGAAATTATTATCCAATCTCACCTGATCGGCTCAAGATCGGTTACAGGCCAAATCCTTTAAAAAAAAACTGATGTAGATTTTATTACATTGAAATATGCTTTCTTAAGAATATCATTTTGCATGTCAATCACAAATAAAGGATGAAGCAATAGGATGGTGATTAATGTCTTTTGTGAACCAGACTTGGAAGGTTTGTATAGTTTGGAAGAGAAAGTTTGTATAAATATCTTTTATCCCCCCCCCCCCCCCTTCCAGGACGTTCATCCATTCTATGCTGATCTGATGAATGTATTGTATGATAAAGACCATTACAAGCTTGCCCTGGGTCAGATTAACACAGCCCTGCATCTCATTGACAAGTAAGTGCTCTGTTTATTCATTCCAGTTGGTATTTATGTCTTTCTTCATCTCAGTATTAAAGTAATGGCTTTCCTATTGGTTTATCTGTAAAGACAATCGTCTTTATTTTAATAGGGCAAGTGATCCAAGAGTAAAATATGTCTTGATGAAAATCCTCGTTACGCCTCCACTGATTGCTGTGCTGTCCAGAGGCTAGCATAGAAGATTTACAGTAACATCATGTGGGCTAGTTCTTAAAAGAAATGTTTTTAGTTTTTTTGTTCATGGAAGAGAACCAATTCTGAAAGAAACTGAAGTTCTATTTCATTCTTTTGCTGTAGGCCATTCACAATTGAATGGTTAATCATCAATATGCTATGGAACAGTATAATTACAATTTACCATAAAATGTGATCACTGATTGCTGTTTACCAAGTATTGCTAGGGCATTGCTTGTATTAATATTATTTTGTAGATAATTCACGCTCCTAAATGCCTCATTCTGCCTTCTCTTGTTTCCCAGTGTCGCAAGAGACTACTGCCGACTGATGAAGTATGGTGATTCGTTGTACCGGTGCAAGCAGCTGAAGAGGGCTGGTATGGGACGAATGTGCACCATCATGAAGAGGCAAGGTCAGAGTCTGGAGTACCTGGAGCAGGTCAGGCAGCATCTATCAAGGCTGCCCTCTATAGATCCAAACACACGCACACTCCTACTCTGTGGGTTCCCCAACGTTGGCAAATCAAGCTTCATGAATAAGGTGGGTTTTTGTATTTCATCCCTCTGGAGCTTGTTCCTGACTTGAAACCTTTAATCATTACTTTGTGCATAGTTCTGAAACCAGGTTGTGAGAATGTCTGTTTCGTAGGACCCCAAGCAAAAATGTTTAGATTTTGACAAAGGAGGGTTTGAAGTGTCTTCTTTAGAGATTTCAAATTCATTAAACTCAATAGCCAATTGTGTCTTTGTCACTTTTGTAAGTATAACTCTCTGTGCCTATTGCATAAAACAGTAACAGGTGCACATCACCCTGTGAAATATCTACATTCCCCCAAGCTGCATCATGATTCACTTAGATTTAACTTGCTTTGTCCAATGTAATAATGATAAAGCAGTAAAGGCTGTATGAGAAGATGACTGTCACACTACATGGTGTTCCATTTCCCATCCCAGGTCACTAGAGCAGATGTAGAAGTCCAACCCTACGCTTTCACCACCAAGTCTCTCTTTGTGGGTCACATGGACTACCGGTATCTTCGTTGGCAGGTGGTCGACACACCCGGTATCCTAGATCATTCCCTTGAAGATAGGAACACCATTGAGATGCAAGCCATCACAGCGTTGGCACATCTCCGGGCAGCAGTTCTCTATGTCATGGATGTATCAGAACAGTGTGGACATTCAGTTGAAGAACAGGTATATCATTTGTTTTGTGTACATAATTATATTAAAAAGAACAAGATTTTGCCATTAGGAGGAAGTGGTAGATTTGTTATTTTCCCCTAAGAATCTTGCTATGATGTGACTTCTGAATCTGTCTTTTATTCATTGAAAGATTGGCAGGAGGAGAGAGTGATGCTATCCTCTGGATAACTTTAAAGAGCTGTGAATTTCTATTAAAAAACAGATGTAATTATTTGGTATGTTTGAGACGATCACCGCTTCATGCAATGACTATGGTGGCTGATTTCAACACCTTTCATTGTGAGCACTTGTTAGAATCCCAGAGTTGTTGTCTAAAAGACTTATAGACATGATATGATGCATGAGTTACAATATGTCTCTGTGCAAAAGGTAAGTATGAGAAAGTATTTCCATGGAGAAAAATTAGCATCCAACTTATTTTCAATTTCCAGATAAAATAAAATTAATATGTACATTTGTTAAAAAGGAAGTGGCTTTTGAAATGTTATCAGAATTCCTTCATTTAACCTAATGTGTATGATTATGTTTCCTGTCTACAGATGGAGTTATTTGAGAGTATACGCCCCCTGTTTGCCAACAAGCCTCTTATCATTGTAGCTAACAAGACAGATATAGTTGAGCTCAAAGAACTCAGTGAGGAACAGCAGGTGAGTAATCATGAAGGCCCAGAGCGATACCTTTGTATCCTGTGTGCAATGATACCTCTCTTTTATAAACCAGTCACTCGGTCATGCACTTGAGCGGTCACAGTTTGTTTTTATTTCAATTGTTCCAATGACCGGGAACTACTTTGCTCTACATGTTGGAGGTTTCAGGTTGCCTATAGTGCTATCAAAATATGAACTTCAAATAGTACTTCTATAAGAATATTACAAGTTAAAATACATTCTCACTAGATACAAAAGTGACTAAACGCACCCATACGTGCTCACGGTAGAATAAGGCTTGTACGGGAGCCAAGTCCGACTTGGGTTCAGTACATGCCGTTTTATGTTATTCTTTTATTTTCTTCGTACTTCTTTACTGTTAACCCATAGAATGCGGGTTATATCTTTTTTGAGGAACCTTGATTTTATACATTCTAGATTCATACACTATAAGTTTAGAGCAGAATATCAACTAGTACCTCTCAGTGTATCAATATAACACAGCATAGCAATTTTAGAGTTTAGAATTTTTGAGGAAATATTACTCAGCTTGATTAAATGAGGAAAAGGGTCTTTAAAGTTTAAAAGTTTCCACAAAACAGCTTGATACACTAAAATCTTAATTTTGTATTCTTTTCATTTTTGTTTCACTAATGGTAGGTGCATAAAAGACAATTTTGTTTACCGTCCTTTCAATAATGGTCACATGACATAATTTAGCTTATTTCAGTGTTGTGTAGAAAATAGTAAACCTGACTTTGTTTGTTTGCCTGACAGGAGTTCTTCAGGAAAGCTGAAGCAGATGGAGTTACTGTGATACAGACAAGCACAGTCACAGAGCAAGGCATCATGCAAGTCAAAACAGAGGTAAGGTTGAAATCATCAAAGACTTATAAGTAATGTCTATGCCTCGATATTAACCAATCATAATCAAGATAACAATACTGATTGATCTTGATTGGCTAATGATCTGATTTTCAAATGAACCTTAATGAATGCCAGTGTGCAGAAGGGTCAGATAATTTTGGAAGGAGATGATTATTATATGAAATACATGTATATTCTCTTGAAAATAATAATTGAATAAAAATATTTGGCATAAATTTATTCAGCATGTTGTTGAGTGTAAAACTACTGGAAATTATTTAATTCTTAATGTATCAATGTGATAATATAAGGGATAAAGTAAACATACAGGCAGTGTATTCAGGTTTGAAAATCCAATATACTATTCTTGCATATAAGTTGTGTCTTGGCACCAAAAAATACAAATATCAGATTTGCTGTTGATGAATAATGCCATATGTGCGAATACTTGATGAATCAGAATGTAATTAAAACTGTTTTGATCCCTCTTCTCAGGGTTGAATGGAATGGTTATTGTATTTTCTGGTTTGTTATGCAGGCATGTGACAGACTCCTCTTACAAAGGGTAGACATGAAGATGAAAGGTCGTAAGGTCAATGATGTCCTTAATCGCCTCCACATAGCCATGCCTTCTCCAAGAGATGATAAGGTAAGGGGGGTTTGATTGTTCGAGAAAAACATGTCTGTCAAAGATTTTAAACTATTCTACAACGTGTGTTTATTATAGTTAAATTAAAGTGAATTTCTACAGTGGACAATGTAGAAAGTAGGAATGGAAGCTAATGGAACAAAGCACGTAAAAAGGGAAGTAATTATAAATGGATCAAATCAGATATGAATGACTTGTTTACATGTAGCTTAACTGCAATGTTTATGGATGTAATTGTCAAGAATAATTCTGAGGTATCACTTTTCTAAATATAAGTACAGAACTTTATGGTTCATTGCATTCAAACAGGATACAGAAAAAGGGTTATTTGTCCATCCTCTCACTGACTGATAATCACCAAACGGCTTGGGTTATTATGCCATCTTAGTTCAAATGTAGATTACATTCACTAATAAATCTTAAATGCTGATGATATTATCATGCTCTCTACAGTCAAGACCGCCCTGCATTCCCGCTGCTGTGCTAGCCCGCAAGGAAGCCATGGAGACGGACCGCAAGAAACGGTCACTCCGAGACGAGGAGCTCGAGATGGGAGATGACTTCATCCTCGAGCTACATAGAGAATGGGATCTGAAGAACGAAGAAGAGAAGACAGATATCATCCCTGAGCTATGGATGGGTAAGAACATAGCAGACTATGTGGATCCTGAGATTGATGCCAAGCTGGCTGAGCTGGAGGAGGAGGAAGCCATGAGAGAGGCGGCTGGTGTCTATGACAATGCAGAATCAGTGAGTCACATTCCTTGCTTTAGAGTAAATAAACCTTGTGTTTGCATTCTCATCAAATAGTTATATTTTCATTGTGAAGCAGGTCATACATTTCAATGCACTTTGGGTCAAAATGAGCATAAAATCAGTTAATGTTGAACTAAAATTTTGAATATTTGTATTAATCATCATCGGTAGTATCTATTTCTCAAATTTGTTATGAATCGCAACTGTCTTAAACTTGTCTTCATTTGAGTGATTCATTGTATTCCTGTTTGTTTCCTTTTAGTCTGAGGATGAAGAGATGAAGGAGATCAGGGTAACAGCAAGGAAGTGAGTACCTTACATTAACCTTTCCTGACCATGTAACATGCTTATGTTATTTGTAGGTGTTGTTGAGTTTTTGCCATGGAATGTACAATGAATTGCTAGTTGTCATCAAGATTTTAAATGAGGACCATCTTTGTCATCAAATTGTTTTGGCTTTGTTTTGGCTTATTTTTGGAAAGAAAATCCCTATTTTTATAACAATAATATGTCTGTTCTATTTATTATTTTTTATACTCGATTTATATATTATCTGGTATCAATTTTCACTATGTAAAACAATTGTTTTTAATGAAAAGTATATGTAATTTATTTATCTTTTGCACCAAATATGATGGTGTTGTTACTGTTACAGCAATCAGTTCTTGCTCTTTAAAAAACAAATATGTTTGTATTAAATATGAAAAGTATACAGAATTAGCTTATTCCTTTACCAAATACGAAGGTGTTATCATAAATCAGTAACCATAATTTTTGCATCAATATTAACCATTTTCAGGATCCGTGACAAGAAGATCCTGTTACAGATGGAATCAAGAGAAAAGAAGAGGATCAGACATCCGTCTATTATTAGGAAGACTGAAGGGGTAAGATTAGAATTCACATCAGTAACATTTACAGATTTGCTGAAATAGAGGTTGCAAATGTATAAAATGATCATAATTAGAAAGGAAACCATTCTTTGTTTATTCAGATGGTGGTATTTTTCTCACGATGCTTTTCATATCAATCCCATACAGTATTGCTATTGTGCATACATGTACCTATATTTATATCATGGTATACAAGAGACTGCTCTAGATACAATCAAGACCAGATAACTACCCACTATGTCAATTATAGTTGATAGTTGAGGAGGTGGTTGTCCTAACAAGGTTTTGGATGTCCTCTTCATACAACATTTTCAAGGCTCATCTCTGAAGATAACAGCCTGCAAAGTAGAAAGTCAAATAATACATCTGAAAACCCCTTGAATTTATCTCTTTCATTCAATTTCCTTTTTTAATGGAATTTATGAAATATGTTGTTGCGCTGTTCAATTCTTCAGACTCAATGATTTCTTCTCTTTTCTCTACAGATCAAAAGGAAGCGCTTTGAGAGTGAGATGGGTGGATTGGGTGTGGATATTGCAGGTGTAAGTACATGTATATCAATTTTAAATTATCCATTATGTATGGCTTGTAATATTTATTTTGATAACTCATCTTCTCCATATGTTCAGCTTTCTTGTTTTGACATGTTGAAAATATATTGGAATGCAAAGGAGTTATGAATACATCCTTGCTTCTGTGAAATGAACATAAGCCGTTCCAGCACACAAGTTGTAACAGTTTCAGAAGAAGCATTTCCAAGTTGTCATTCCATTTCCACAAACTAGTTACTAATTTAGGATTTATTTCAAAAGTCTCACCATGTGGTAACGGATCAGTGCAAAGTCATAGTTTCTAACACAAGTCCTGTGATCAACAAACAAATCTTTAACTTCTACTCTGTAGATTCTTGTGCATGGGTCTTGGATAGGAGTAGAGGTAGGATGTGGGTTCAGGGATTCTCGGTCTAGAACTATATTCCGGGTGAAATCTATGAATTTATTCTGATGCTTAGTTGATATTTATTCATAGAGAAATAAAGAATCTGTGTTTATTTTTCATTGATAGGATAACTTTACCCAGAATCGTGGAAGGAGTACCAGTCGTGCTCCATTGGTCAAGAAGCGTCGTACAGACTCCACTGGACGTGAGACAAGCAGTATGAGAACACCAAGGGATGAGTCTGGCCTTAGAGACGTAAAGGTATGAACTCACATTGTCTCGTAATATTACATATCATCCAATCATGATGGCATTTATGATGTACTGAATCTTTAGCCATAATATGGATCAAAAGTCTATAGTGTGAATCTGTAAACATGTCACAACGATCATTTGGAAAGAAACAATTATGCCTACAGTTTCCGACTCTTGACATATGTGTATTGAGATTTTTGTAATGCTTTGACCACCTGGTAAAACAGTCTTTTTAAAGCCAGCTTAGTAATACTGCTTTTTTGTGTAGTAAAATATATCTGTATAGATGTGCAGTATGAAGTTATGAACCTACACATTTTCGTTCTCATGAATGTGGTGACCTTATAGTATCTTTAAAAAAAAATAACTGTAGAAGTTGTTATGATTACATTGATAGTTTATATGAAATCAGTTGAGTTGAAATATTATCTTTCTGTAGTGCCAAGCCTTTTGATTGTCTACCCTTAAAATTTATGGTTGGTCATTGCGGTCTCAAATGGAAAACTTCTTATGCTTCCTCAATGATTAAGAATCCATGATCAATCTCTCTATTCCTCCCTCTCTCCATCTTCTCCCCCTCCCTCTCTCTTTCTGCCCCCCTCTGTATTTCCCCCTCTGTTTATCTCTCTTCTTTTTCTTTCTTTTGTTCTTTCCATCTCTCTCTCTCTCTCTCTCTCGCTCTCTCTCTGTTCAACACACACAGACGCGTAAGAAGGTTCGTACCTTGTCCAAGGTGTCTCAGCGCAAGATGAACATGAACGCTAAGAAGGGCGAGGCCGATCGTAACATCCCTTGCAAGATGCCCAAACATTTGTTTGCTGGAAAGCGAAAGGGTGGATCCACAAGCAGACGATGAGGATGAGTGAAAACAGGAACACAATAAATGGGTTATACAATGTATGCTTCAGTGACAATTGCTCTGTGGTCTATTTCAAACATTACCCAGTCTTCTACCTTCAAGCCTGGATCCAACATGTTGGCCGACACTACACCTAACCCTATATCTCTGATAAAACCAAGCCTGGGGCATTTGTCATTGGAGCAACTGTTGGATCAGTGATAAATGGTCCAGGAAGCTTTTGTGGAGATATGTTAGGCAGCATGTTTCTCCCTAGCAAAATCAACTATATGAAAGTTTATGGTTACATGGATATGGTCTTAACGGAAGCAGACTATTATTTTCATTTATGGCTGGTATCGTAGTCAGATTTTGCCTTTATTCTGGCTTCTCACTTAACTGTAGCTATGACTGCATTCTCAAGATTGTTATCTTAATGCTTCTTTAATTCATATACATGTATATCTACATTAAATTGTTTTGAGAACTATGTGATAATTGATAAAATAAGCTGACATATACAGTATGTGGCATTTAAGATGCCATCTGTTATTGATTTGTATGCTTCAAGTCATTAATGTGCGTGCATCAATCATTCTTGATTATCTGACCCCACTTTCATATTTTATTAACAATGCAGTACATAATTGTTTATTCAAAACATAATTCTTCCATTAGTCTTTGCTCTTTAGGAAGTAGAATAAAAAAGAATTGAGTTTATGATGTTGATATTTTAGAGGAATGTATAATCATGACCCCAAATTGTCTCAGTATTATGTTTCATTAATTTGTTGGGACAAATACTCTATTATGCATTGTATACTTATATGAAATTTTAAACCGTGATCAGAGTTATTTTAATCTTCAAAATTATGACAAGAATACAAATACAAAGTATTTCACCTTTTCCCACTATTTTAATTTTGTATTTAAAAAGTGTCAAAATCCTCTGATTTAATCTGTTTTTCTATTTTGTGAAACAGTTATTTTTATGACCCGTTATGTATAACTGAGAGGTCAACCTTTTATTAAGCCCACATTTTGGTGTTGATATCTGAAGAGATACATTTTTTTAACAATTACATGTATTTGAAATTAATACTTTTAAAATTGTGGTAAATCACTTAATGCTCTCAATAGGCACAATACTCAACAGTATTATTTGTAGTCTCTCTCTACTTGGAAAGGAACATTTAATAGTAGGATCGCATTTTTTTTGGTCATCCTTTTTCTTTCTCAGATGGCATCTTATGATATTGTATTTCAAGAATGTAATAAAGCCATAATATTAAATGATAAGTTTATCTGCAGACACATAATAATACAATGTGGACATTGACTGCATGTATAATGGGTATTATGTAGCTTACAATTGAATCAAGGAATTTCATATTGTTACGATGCTGATATGCATGTATTTTATGTTAAAATATACCTATTATCATACAACTTCAGATGCGACTGTTTTTGTGATTCATTTTCTAGATTCAGAGAGACAAACTTGAAATTTCAAATACTTTAATAAACACATAGTAATGAGGATGTTCTTACATGAGTTGGAGTGCAAAGGAAAATGATACGTGAGATGTTGATTAGGAAGTTGAAGGTCATGGGTCACATTACATGTAAAGAAGGCCTAGAGAATCTTACTTTGACAAGGAATATTGTGGGAAGAAGGAGGATACTTTGGATGGACAAGTCTGCAGAAATTGTTGGAAGAGAGAGGAGTGAAAGAACTGGGAGTGGTACTAATACAGGAGGCTAGGAGCCGAGAGTTGTGGAACAGCATGATCGCCAAAGTCAAACGATATGGCACTTGGAGAGAGAGAGCGAGATGATAAACACCATAAATAAAGGAACAACATTTTCAAGAAGTTTTTTCTACAATTGCCCCCCCCCCCCCTCCCAAGGATTTGTGCAGGCCCCCTTTTTTCATCTTTCATTCATCATGAATAAGAAAGGGTTGTGAATAGGGTCTGCACCATTTCTCTCCATTTTAAGACTTGTCATAATAATAATATCAGGGTAATGTATCTGAAATATAGCACTAAATATAAAATACTGTTTCTAAGCCCATTACAGATGCATGTCTTATTATTACCCCAATCCTTGGAGTCGCTCATATACACAGTGTGCACCATCTCAAAGGCTTTCATCATCCTCCCATTTCATTCTTGGGTATGGAGTGGCACATGTAGATTGATGCCTATTTTCATTTTTTTCTTTTTCTTTTTTTTCCCACTGCACCCACTTCAGCCAAAGGCTGTTCTTCCTCGGGCCTGTCATAAGACATTAGTGCCGTGTCAGGGATTGAATCCTAGACCTTTGAATTTCCAGTCAAGTGCTCATGACACCTTAACCATAGATTTGTGCATGTACGACAGCCACCAAAGAACAATTTCTGACACGTATTTCAAAGAATTCAAATGGCACATTCTTTTATTGTATAGTGGACAAAACAAGTTTATTGAATATAGACATTTCATGTAGAATGCATATACTTGAGATAGAAGTTGGCATGTTAAGCATTATACACCACACATGCGAAACAATACAAGTACACACATCTTGGCGAACATACAGGTATATAAAAGTCCTCCTTCAGACAGGAGTCCGTAAAGTGCTTTGACTTCTCTCTTGTTGAAGAGGTACATGTGAGCATGGTAAACCTTACATTTCCATATCCTGTAACACAGATCAATGAGAATGCACGGTTGTATGTAGCTATGTATCATCCATGTAGAAGCTCTACCCAATATGTTTTCATTTACTGTTGCTGTGTAACTTTATTTACACAGAATTTCGCACTGTCTGAATGATTGCATGAGCATGTAGCTCTTCTTGCAAACTGATCACATCTCAATGAAATCATGGTACAGTACATTCTACATTTAGAATAGAACAGTGAAGGATACATGTATTCTTCATTTTCAAATAGTATATATGTAAGGTACATTCATTATACGAGTACAGATTTACATTAAATGATTTTTGGGGGTTTCACACATGTATAGAATGAGCAGATTCCCATTACGGCAGGTATAAAGAGGCAACAGTTATGATGGAACATGAATAGACAGTGATACACACACACAAACTATGGCATTACACCTTGCATGACAAATTAAAAAGCACATACATATGCATAACATGTTCAAAATTCACATACAATGGAATTAAAGATACATAACCAGTGGAAAATCATGTTGCATGTATACATGAATATCTTTACATACATAATTTGGTCAAAAGCAGTGCTCCATGAAATTTAATATTTTAAAGCCATCTTCGTTGTACCCTTACTGGACAAAGCATTTTTCAAAACTCTGGGCCCATTTCATTCATGGAATGTGCTGTAATCCTGATGGTGTCACTTCATATATTGACTTTGTGTATAGTTAGCCCTTTAATGGGGTAATTTTGAGGAAATATATATATGTGGATTAGAGAAAGGGAAATGTTTTTAAAAGAACAGGACATTTCAAGAAGGGTCACATTTTCACAATGTTTGCACATGTGAATACATACATGAATCGACCTGTTGTGAAGATTTGGTACTTTAATATATCAATATGATGTAAAAACAGTGTCAAAAACCTTATTCATTGATTTTTCAATAACTGCATTTATGAACCGATATACAAATGTAATGCTAAGGATACCGATTTATACCTGTCAAATAAAAAACAAGGTCGAAGCACAGAATATATATACTTGGAATATACAGCTGCAGACATAGTACAATGAACTAAATACATCCACCAATTACAGTTCATGCATATGATACATATCAATGTTGGTGATCTTTTGGATACATGTATATAGTTATAAATTCCTGAATCAAGCAGATAACTAGTTAGGAGACATAAAGCCCAACGTAGTTGAAAAGTTCAGATGAAACCCAACAGTTGCAGATACAACTAGATGGAATTCGACTGTGCGCAGTCGAAAATGATGCCTCCGTTATAGAGCAATTTTACAAACCAAAACAGAAAAAAAAAATTGAATTCACGTTCAATGGTAATCCATTGACAGGTTCTCAGAATATTGTGATTACAAGCAATTTCTCATATACATATATGACCCTTTGATCTTTGACCTCATGACCATAAAATCTACTCAGTTCATTGGCTCTGCAAGATGTTCTGAGTTAAATAGTAATCCATCTGTCAGTTCTAATGAGAATGCGTTCACAAGCTATTTTTGCATACATAATGGGCGCATGACAGTTCATTGGCTCTGCAAGTAACAAACATGACCTAATTTTCGCATGAATCCATCAATTGGTTCTTGAGATAACGCGATCACAAGCTGTTTTTGCATTCATAATGTGCGCTGTGGCCTTTGACCTTTGACCTACGTGCTCCAAAATCTAATCAGATTGTCTTCCTATGGTGATACACACTATCATTAAGTTTGAAGTTTTTACATCTCCAGTGGTTCTTGAGATATCATGATAACAATCTCAATGTATGGAATTTCATAAGTTGACCTCTGTGACCCTTGACCTTTGACCTACGTGCTCCAAAATCTAATCAGATTGTTTTCCTATAGTGATACACACTATCACTAAGTTTGAAGTTTAAATCTCCAGTGGTTCTTGAGATATCATGATAACAATCTCAATGTATGGAATTTCATAAGTTGACCTCTGTGACCCTTGACCTTTGACATACGTGCTCCAAAATCTAATCAGATTGTTTTCCTATAGTGATACACACTATCACTAAGTTTGAAGTTTAAATCTCCAGTGGTTCTTGAGATATCATGATAACAATCTCAATGTATGGAATTTCATAAGTTGACCTCTGTGACCCTTGACCTTTGACATACGTGCTCCAAAATCTAATCAGATCGTCTTCCTATGGTGATACATACTATCCTTAAGTTTGAAGTTTAAATCTCAAAAGGTTCTTGAGATATCGCGCTAACAAACTCAATACAAGGAATTTCATAAGTTGACCTCTGTGACCTGTGACCTTTGACCTACGTACTCCAAAATCTAATCAGATCGTCTTCCTATGGTGATAAATACTATTCCCGAGTCTTAAGTTTAAATCTTAAATGGTTCTTGAGATATTGTGATAACGGTCAAACGGGACGGACGTACGGACGGACGTACGGACGGACGGACGGACGTACGGACGGACGGACGTACGGACGGACAACCCGAAAACATGATGCCTCCGGCACCACCTTCGGTGGCGGAGGCATAAAAATTCAGCCTGACCTACATCATATGGTATGCATGATTAAAAAATACTTCACTACACATTTTGAATTTCAATGAATTCATTATAAACTAACATCAATAACTTATACATTTTTTTCAATGTTTATGTACAAAGTTCTGGTTTGGCAGTGATCGTGGTAAAAGAGATATTTATAAAAGAAAATCAAGTTTAAAAAGAATTATAAAACATTTTTACATTTCAAATTATTAACTTATTCCACCTCTTGCATAGAATACAATAATCATACTTTATTTCCATAGTGTCTACTTTCAATGAGCTGTATTGCATCATTTTGAGTTGCAAAGTATTACTTGGAGTTAAATTATTAGAAACAATTGAAACAGATCACAAGAAACAGGTACCTAGCTGTTCCTTTTTCAATTTTCTTATACATATTGCATCATTAGAATAGTTTCAGTCATTTGATTGGTCTTTTCCACATTTATCCTCAGATACTCATGCCTGGCCCACATCTTACAATCTTACACCACAATGAGTTGTAAAGCTGTCACCTACAGCCAAATGATGTGGAGTTCCATGACAACTGTGCTAACTATTGTCCCATATATATATATAATCCTTATTTTGGCCACAGTTTACATAATTCTTGTTATCTCATGCATTCTCAAAAAATAAACATGTCATATAATACAAAGTAAAAGTATATTCTACATGTACCCTAAATTCTAGTACGTTTCTATCATACATAATAAATACCTTGCTGTGGATATATTGCACATATACATTTTCATATCAACAAAATAGTACAAATTGTACAAGTTAATATCTAGAAACATCTTACGCAGCAGAATTCTTCAATCTAACTGAACTTCATTCCTACAAGCACCATGCTTTTCTTTAAAGTGACTTGGTAACATTGTTGAAGGTTGATGAAAAAACTGCATAATTTTTGTATGAATGTTACTAATTATATTTTTTCTGTTTTACTGTACTAACCCTCTGTGCGACACCCTCTAAATGAAAATTCTCCCAACCATTTTTTAATTTTCCCGACCGTTTTTCCATGAAAATAAGACATGAGACAGGCTTTTAAAAATCTTTCAACACTTAAATGTCTGGAATGATATTAAAAGCCAATTCATTGCTTTGTGGCGATTTACATTCACCTAAATTAAAATTAAATTGTAATAATATAGTTGGGAGAATTGAGGAATCGATTAGATCAATTTTTCCAAATTTTTATCATTATTAATGGTCTGTTTTCACTCAAACTTTCAGATAATCTTTAATTGTACACCTAGCATTAAAATCACTACCTTAGCACCATTTTCTCTCATCTGAACAATTTTACCAAGTCCCCTTAATAACTACAATTTAATCTGTGTTGATAACTTTTAAAAATTCACATGTGAAATAAAAATTATCTTGCATTCTAAAAATCACACCTTTTCTCAGTCTAAGTAATGGCATAATCATCAAAGTGATCAAAATCTTCCAAGTGATCTATCTGATTTGAAGCTAGACTGACGGTCAATGAAAAGGAATGGGTCAATACTATTAAAGACAGAGGCTCCCATACTTCAATTACCAACAAAACCAACACCAGACCAACAACAAACCGAACAAGGAATCACACTATTCCTAATGACCAAGAAGCAGTTGGTTTAGGGTCGGATAATAGTCAGTCCAGCAGTGTGCCTGAGGTACATGTATCTAGTAATCAAAACTGAGGCTCTGAAGTATTTATTTTCATCTCATTTATGTTTGATGAAGTAAAAGATGTTGATATTCTGTCCAATCTTAGGGTGTGCTTGGAAAATATTACATTTTAATTAATTGTATGGAACAAAATTTCATTTTAATGTAATTTTTTTTGTTTAAATCGTCATAAATCTCGTTCATACACGCTGCTATTAAACTGCCCTAGAAACCCACCATGGCAAAAATAAATGGCATCGGTAAAGTTCACCTCACTTTATCTGTATCTTATAACACAGAGACAAAGTGAGCATGCTTAATATGAGCCTATGTGGTCTGCAACTACTTCTTTGTCTTCCCTTTTTTCCCCTTCATTTACATCAAATTGTTTTATTTTGCAGTGGCATATCATTATCTAAGTAGTTTATTGGGTCGTGTCTGAACAAGGCTTAAATGTACATTATAAGAAAGATCATGGTGACAAACCTTCACTCAAAGTTTTAACAAAAAATACAAAATCATTTGACAATTCAAGATTTGAGTTGTTTTGAACAAACAAAGTAACACCACTGTATTTCAACAAAGCATTAAAGCCTTTCTGGTTCCAAACAGAGGATATGTGTGTCAAAAGGTTGTTTAACAACAGGAATGCTTCGGACTCTAAGGTGAGGCTGTTATAAGTAGACTAGATCCATCATCTGTGTGATGAGCAAGGGTATGAGGTACAAGACTATCAGGGGAGCCACTACTGGTTTGCTGCCGCCACTGCATGGTATCTCTGGAGCTAAAGGTGCAAATAGAAAAATTAAAAAATGAAATGAAAGAGTGTAATTTCTCTCTAGTCTCTAAAGGCAGTACATCATACTAACAGTCCTACATTTTATATGTTTTCAAAAATTATGTGATATAATATATCTTTAAGTCAATAACTTAAAAACTTTTAAATCATAAGTAATCTTGTTTCCATTATGCATTTTTAAAACTGAATCCTCTTTTAAAAATTCAAGAATATGCCAGTCATAGGTATACTGACCTGTTTGATAGTTTAAGATGACCTTTCGACAGACACGCCCACACCCGTTAGAGCAACATTTCTCCCCTCTCTCACAGTCTGTATCAGACGTGCAGTATAATGCACAATGTCCTACAACATCTGGTTGTAATCTGGGGCATTCTCCAACATCTCCTGGTATACCTGTAAACCAAGTAGAAAACACACATAAATTTCATCTAGTGTCAAAAAAAAAACTTGCTCACAAAGCTCTTACAAACAGAAAAAAATCACTAGAATAAAAATATGCTAGCTTGTTTGATTTGCTTCTGGTGATTTTGATGTCTGATCACTTGTCCCCTTTAAAGTTAAGCTTTGTAATGGGAAATGAATCAAATTAAATGGATAGTTAAGTTCTGTTTTCAGACCGCAAATGCCTTCAAAGTGCATGGTTATTGTTCTTATTCTTATCTATGACATTTGCAGTGCCCTTTTAGAACATAAATTTGCTATAAAGGTAATTTTAGACCCCAAAATGTGTGAAATTTAGCCAATACGAGCATACCAATTCAGCTCCACTTTCAAAAAAACATGGTGACTGTTAATTAAAAATAACAATACATGGGCCGGCTGGTTGTGCGTAATATAAGCAACACTAAAATGCCAACAAAACAGCCAACATCGGCATTGCCTGAAATACGATGTAAAAGGCGTTATTTTGTTTTTTCAACGTTTTTTTCAAATTTGGCAAAATACCTAATATTTGTGGTGGTACACAAGTATTAGAAATCGTTATATTTCAGCCGTCTCTGAACCGATTTTGATCAAACAAAGATGATTTTGTCATTTAAATATTATGTTCTTTCAAATCTAACACTCAGTTTTTCATTATCTCACAAAAAAGTATTTTGTGTAGCGCCCTCTGCAACAGAACTCAACTATCCCTTTTATTAATTCATTACAAACAAAGTAAAATCAATATCTAACAGATGTGTACTATGTCCACACTTGTGCTAGGATGATCATAAAGTTGCTCATCTTTCCATTTGTAGAACATACAATTTTCAACATCTTATACTATAGTCTTGCTAGGTATTTAAAAGCAGCTCATTTACATCAAATGGTGTTCTACTTTGCCTCTTCTTTTCCCCTAACACTTGACACTAAAGATAAACATGTTTGAGAGTAAAAGAGGATAAATAGTGCACACGCCTACACACTCAAAAAGATTATATTAATGAATTTTGATTATACTCTAAGCTATCTGTTTGTCTATCTATTAATGAATATCATTTTTATTATACTCTAAGCTATCTGTTTGTCTATCTATCTTCACTCAAGCTATCAATGCATAACTTAAATTAATTAAGAGGTAACTTAAACAAGCAATAGTGAAATTCTTGCTAATCTGACCTTGTGTTGGTTCATTAATGACTGGTGAAGATGGGCAGTCAGTCCCACATACTTCTTCACATGCAGGACATATCAGCTGCCCCGTGTGTAGATAGAGATTGGATGCTACCCCAACATTCAAGATCTGTCCTGGAGAGGTACAGATGAAGTTCATACCCTCCACGATGATGGTCAATCCTCTACTATCACAGACTACCTAAAAAACAATATAAAAATATATAAGAAAAAAGTATGAACCAATATGAAGACCAAATTTTCATGTTTATTTTGTGATAATGCCATGCTCTTCAATCACAGTCCCGAAAGTCCAGACCCACTATCAACCCAACCTCCCCCTCCAACAAAAAAACAAAAATATACTGAAACTGTTCAAATATACTTTAGGGGAGTTGAGGCAAACTTGCAAGCTAATTAGTTTTCAATGACATAAAGATCACAATCTATTAAAAACTTTTGGAGAAAGATTTTGCATTTTGTTCAGAAGAAGAGAGGTGTTATCATTTTCATTTTGTAAACAAACTTATCCAAAATGTTTTCTTTTTTTCATCTTCATGACAAGGCCCATTTTACAGAGACATAATCATGAAATCACATGTCACCCTTAGCATACTTTGAAAAAGGCATGACACATGACCTCGGAAGAAAAATTTATATTGCGGATACACAAACATAACAAATAAAACATACCGTAATTAACGTTGTATAAACCGCCCTCGTGTATTAACCGCACCCCTCTTTTTCGCCCTTAAATTTATTTATTTATTTTTTTTTTTTTTTGCCGACATTTTGTTTTGTTTTGTGTAAGATCATTACGGTAATGTAAATTAAAAAACAGTAGGGTCCTAGGATAGAACCTTGTGGTACACCATGTAATAGAAGAAAAATTGGAGGAATTATTAT
Organism: Strongylocentrotus purpuratus; assembly: GCF_000002235.5. Taxonomy (NCBI): domain Eukaryota; kingdom Metazoa; phylum Echinodermata; class Echinoidea; order Camarodonta; family Strongylocentrotidae; genus Strongylocentrotus; species Strongylocentrotus purpuratus. The sequence continues at coordinate 5,566,866 of NW_022145612.1, forward strand.
TATAAACTACATATTGAGATCTATCAGAAAGATTACTTTCAAACCAAGATGACAGACAAATTTGAGTGTTGTTCTAGTTTCCGAGTGGTGAGTCAACACACCGATTACCGAGCTGGGAGACATTGCCAGGTATAGTGCCAGATGGAGGGGCATAAATAAAAAAAATTTAAAAAAAAAAAAAATCTTTTTTTTTTGGTGTACCGTGTATAAACTGCACCCCCGACTTTCAATTTTTTTCGGCAGCAAAAAGGTGTGGTTTATACACCGTTAATTACGGTAAGCAGTGAACCCATTACAACAGCATCTCTAAAGTAGTTGCCAATTTGTCTCTGTAGAGCACAATACTCTCTGAAAAATGAAAATAAATAACTTCCTTCTTTTGTTTTGTTTTACCAAATTACATTCCAAAAAAAATTTGAATTCTTTGGGTAGAGTTGGTATTGACCTTTCTACAACATATTATTATAGACCACATGGCAGAGAAAGCTATTTGGCTGTGGGAAATGATAACCTTATACTCCATTGAACATCATTTACCTGATAGCACCCAGCACCAGTTGATTTTTGTGTCTGTGTCATCTGACATTGTTGTTGCTTCCATGCTGACACTGAGTCTATGCACAATGCTCCTTCACCATAACCCTCAGCTGCAAGATTGGCTGTCATACCTGAAAGGTCAAGAAAAGTTATAATCTCATATTTCATTTCATATTATTTCCTCTCATTCAACACATTTCAATTTCAACAGTATCAAAAACACAAGGTGACTTACCTTTGAATATCATGTCTCTCTATTTTTTTTATTTACACGGTATTGTTCATGTACAGACATTTGTAACAGTGAGAAAGCCACAATCAATTAAATTTTTGGTTGACCAACCCCAACCCCAACACATATGCCTATACACCAGATACACGTGACATGTAGTGTTGCATGTATTTCTTGTGACTTGGGATAGCTACTTGAACATTAAAACCTACAAAGTAGCTTATGACAACACTTACAACTTCAGCAGAACTTTGTAAATATTTTCAATTTTCTCAAATACATAGTGATAATACATATTATCTGTCAAACCTCAAACCTCATGAAAATACATGGGTAATTGTGCTTCTTTTTAGTGACCCCTAATACATTACCTGGATGGTTTAAAGGGTCTCTACAGACCGTGCCTTTGTTTGAAGATCCATCTCCCATCTGATAGGTAAATTGCTGAAATTGGGGGGGGGGGGGGAAACAAGCAAACAAAGAAAATTATAATATAGAACAAAATAATTTGTTTGAATTTGTATTCATATGGTAACAATAAAGTTACTTTGAAAAGACTTTTCCACAACATTTCAGTATATAATTGATATCTGTGGATAGCTATAACTCTTTGGTACTACAGTATGTCCATGACAGGAAAAATCGAAACTCTTTGATCCTATCTAAAAATTAAAAAATTTACTTTGATTCATGTAATCTATCTATATAAAGGCAAGTGCTGTTGGAAACTAATGCCTTAATGGCTCAATTTTTTAAGACTTGTTTATACAACATCTCTGAACCCAGATATACATGTAAATATGTTGATATGATGCAATGTTCCTACAACACTGAAACAAAATACTTTACAAGTTACATGGATTTATATGAAGCATATTATAAACTCTGTCCTACCTGATGAAACGGACAGAAATCTGCAAAGACTGATGATCCTCCATATCTACTCAGGCTAGACGCATTAACACCAGGTAGAGAAGTAAAGTACTGAAAGAAGAGAATGGAATAAATTAAAAGGATTAAGGAAATAAATTCTCCAGTATTACCAGAGATACCACAGGTATTGCAATCATACTGATGACCCTCCATATCTACTCAGACTAGACTCATTAACACCGGGTAGAGAAGTAAAGTACTGAAAGAAGAGAATGGAATAAATTAAAAGGATTAAGGAAATAAATTCTCCAGTATTACCAGAGATACCAAAGGTATTCAATCATACTAATAAGTACTAAAAACATCTAGAAACTTCATTCATGTATCTACAAGAAATAGATGAAAACGTCTGTAAATTTTGAAGAGTCTTACAATTTTTTTTTAGCCTTTATTCTACTAAAATTTGACACTGATGCTGGGTTTAGGCTTTTGTTCAAACTCAATTTTAACAAAGGAATTTAGTCTTAGGTCTAAGTGAAATGAATTTGCATACACAATGACATCTATACTTTTTCATATAGTGACTATTTCATGTAGCTTATTTTAGACACTACTTGAACAGCAGTAACTTCGCAAAGTTCACTACTTTTTGTTTTTCCATTTCACTGTAATGAATGCAAGATGAAATATTCTGTTTGTCTAATACAAAGTTATTCTTTGCACTAGTAATAATAATAATAATAATAGCTAGTTCTTATATAGCGCTTTTCAGGACCGAAGGCCCTCTCAAAGCGCTTTACAGATATATATATATTATTACCCCGGTCATAGGATTCAGGCTTACCCGCATACAATGTATGCACATTCTCCACTCCCTGGGGAGCATTCCAGCCAGGCGTCTTTTTTACAAGCGCACACGTGCTAATCTAACCACATTAGCTTTGGCATTCTACCGGGTACCCATTTAACACCTGGGTGGAGAGTGGCAAATGTAGATCAATGTCTTGCCAAAGGACATTAGTGCCGCGGTGGGACTTGAACCGCGAACCTTGTGATCCACAGTCCGGTGACATATCCACTCGTCCACGACACATCTACACCTAATAGAGTGAAACCTAATTTATTGACCATCTAAACATACAGACCTGTCTATAAAGACCCCTTTTCTCCCCTGAACCATATCTCCATACAATTCTAACTGTATTCATAATCTCCTTAGGAATCACTGTATAAACAAAGTTCTCTTGAGTAACTAGAAATATATATCGTCTGTTTGGAGCAAGACAGGACTTAACTCTGTGTAAGAATATATGAGGTAATGCCCTTCTGGCTCCAAATAGCTGATATTATCAAGTAAAAGCCAAACTTACTTGGTATTCTATTGGTAAATCACTAGAATATTGATGAAGATTGCACAGGGCTACAGCAGCTCTGCCTACATCACATGTTAGGTTGAATGGTTCTTGGGTTATCATTTTACAGTAGGGCTTGATAGATTCACCACTGCAGATGAAAGATATAATAATAGTATTATATTATATTAATTAATATCAGATTTTGCTCAAACTCTTATTGATAGGTTTGTCTGATTTTTCTGCTTCTATTGCATGTAAGTTATTTTGAAGTGGACTTGCCCTTTAACAAAATATGTCAGACTAAATGGTTTGGGCCATTACAGCCAATTTAAGAGATATATTATATCAAAATATGTAAACTTAACCGCCCATATTTTGAATTCTGGTTTATTTAAGCCTAGGTTTAAAGTTAAACCAGACTTCACAATACAGGCCAAAGGGTTAGGATTCTGTATAAAATGGTGTAAGTGAATGTCTCTGTGGCCCCCTTGGAGACAATTTACATATCTTCATGTCATTAGAAAAAAAAATCAATAACATAAAGCTTCTGCCTTCTGAAAATACATGATCAAAGGAAGAATGCCATACAGCCAATCAAGCCTTCATGGCCACCTGTATTTAGACCACCTACGTGTACCTATAAAAGGCCCCCATTTTCACTTTCTTTTTTATTGCTTTATTGAGGCGAGAGGGGGAGGAGGGGGGGGGGGAGGGGTGTATTTGCATGAAAATACACACATTTTAAAGGTGCTGTACATTAAAACATCTATTGATCAAATTGATTTTCTTGTTAAGAATGTGATATATAAAGAACTTGCTATTTGAAAAAGAGAGAAAAAGGGAGATGGAAAAGAATGATAAAGAGGAAGAGAAGAAAGGAAAGGAAGATAGGAAAGAAAGATGGCAGCAATACCTGTTTTCTCTTGTATCCATCCAGTATTTGCAGCTCTTCTTGGCAAACTGACATCCTTGGTTCTGTCCCCAGTGCAGTGGATCTGCCCTGTCATAGTTGGGTACATACCAACCTGTATCCTCCATCACGGCTAAGGTTAGACGGGAGAAGATCCTCTCGTGGGTGTGTGTTCCAGTCATAGCTTCATTCTGATATTAATCAACACAAAAGACAAATCATTTTATTTATAGACTATTATCTGCAATATTTTTTTTGTGGTGTCTGTTGTTATAGATACATGTATGTCAGAGGTTGTACCATGAATAAAATAATTTGACTACCGGTAAATGTTACTTTAAAGACAAATTTTAACATAGGCTGCAGATAAACTAAAAAAAGATTGCTGCCACTCCCATTCACTTAAAGATCAACCACAAGTACTGCAATATCAAAGATGATATTTAAGATATAAAATGAAACCAAAATACCAGATATTTATCTTAATCTTGTTAATCATGTAACTCCTGATTCTAGAATGGTCTTAAATGATTCAAGCCCCCTATAATTGATTCTTTAATTGTAGTTTCATTACTAAATCATCACTCATGATATACAAGCCTCACTCTAAGATGCTAAAAATATCTCAGATCATACAAAATGTAATGAAGCTGTATCCATAGCCATGTCTTTGGTATGTACTTACTGCTAGTAATCTCTTCTCAAAGTGTGTGATCTCGGTTCCTGTACCTCCATGATTCTCAACCTCCATACCCTCTAATGAGGGACACTGAAAGTGAGCTCGAGCTTCCTCCTACAAAATATCAGAAGATTGTTTTTCATTATTATTGTTCCCTTTTTATAACTAAATTCATTATTATTTGTGTGAAATTGTTCATGTAGAATTACACTATACAAAAAGTATTATTCATGTTAGTGTGGAAAGTGAAACCATCACTAAAATTTACAAAACTGAGTTTAATCAAAACAAATACATACAACTCTTTAATGTTAATCCAGTATGATTGAAAGTATATTTTTTCACTGTAGCTGGATTAAAGTAATATGGTGAAATGGTAATAAAAAATATAATTTTTTTTCTTCTTTTTCTTCTCAAAATGTAATACTTTAAAGCTAAAGACCAGTTATGGTCATGCGATTGCATTGTGAAAGAAACGTTGTGGAATGGATCAGAAAAGGTTGATCATCTAGCATATAAGTATTGGTGTGTGCTGCAAGGTTCTGGAATCATCAAAATGATAAGAAACTTGGCCCAGTCTTCGTAAAGTTACAAGCACTGTACACAGAAAGATGTATATGGGACTATACCCACACGTGCGCGACACGTGCGTTTATCTCTCACAGACCATCGGATAAACTAATTTACCAAATATATCGATTTGTAGGCGGTTTCCCGGCAATTTTTTATCATCATGTATTAGTCCAAACATATTCTTTCACATGATTGGTAATAAGAGCTTCCATTTCAATTTTTTGAAATTGGGGCGTTTCCAATACTGGTCTTTACCTTTAAAGAATGAATCATAATGAACACATTATTCAGCACTTGGTCTTTAAGTACTGAGTGTATTAATTACCCCTTCATAGCTACCAACTTAGTTTTACATAACATATATCACACATAAAATTTTGTTAAACAAATTTTCAGTCCAAGTGCCTGTATTCAAAGTTCATATTAATACATACATTAATTAGTATTTAATAATTTCATAATACCTGTCCCCATTTGTTTTATATTTTGTTTAAATTTTCTGGAAAAACCAGCCTGATTTCAACACATAAATTATATTTTATGTACGGTTAACAACTAAATTATTCACACCCTTTGTAAATTTGATAGTTTTCGTTGATTTCGTAACTCGAGCATGAAAAGGTGGAGTGATTGAATTAGGGTCTTTGTTAAATACTTTTAGATGTAAGCTTAAATATGTCATATTCTCAAGAAATATCAAGATGAATCAATATTATATATACTGTAAGGTAAGAATAATTTAGTTAACTGTACATGTATGTCTCCTGTATAATCCGAACAGTATTTCAAGTACCGATGAGGCTGCTTTGTAGAAATAATATCAAATAAATAAATAAATCAATCTCAAGATAAGAAAAAATCTATTCTTGCATGTGAATACAATCTCTTTAATTAAGGCTGCTCCAACTGCCCACAGTATTGAATAGTTTAAAGAAAACATTGAGTTCTAGTCATGCAGTTTTATTGGGAAAGAAAGTGTAGGACTTTGTCTAAATCTTGTCGAAATCATAATGATATTGGTATATACACGTAGGACTATATAAACATGTTGCATTGGAATCTGCCCAAAGTTGGAAATATTTTGAGTCATTTTTCCAAAAATACGAGAGCTTTTCAAGAGCAACCCTCTTCCTGTCGATTAGCTTCTATAATATTCTTCCACATGGAAATACGGTAAGAAGAATGAAAAAATTCCCAAAAGATTTCTGACCTTTACAAGAACTTGACCTAGCTTTTAAATCCATTTTATTAACAACCTTGCAGACTGGGGCTTATACATGTCATTTCTATTACATGTAATGATATCAAGAGTGACATTTAACTCACCACAACTTTCCTGGTGACAAGCATCTTGACAGTGTAATCTATCTGTCCTTGGCTGACGTCCCAATCTGTTCTAGTCACCGACCGGATCACATTCTCACTCCACTGATACAGACCAAGCCTGGTGGAATGCAATATATACAACATTCGTGAAATGAAAGGACTGAGTTAGTAAACCATTCTTTCAAGGAATCTGAAATCCATTGTCAATTATATAATTTAATTTTTAACAATCTGTCATAATGCAATGTATCCTTTCTAATTGTCGAGGCAAGTAGATGAAAACAAATTTCTGTAAAACTGTGTTCTCTACAGGATAAAATTGTAATTAACAAAATCAAAACACCATCTCATCTTTTACTTTCAACCAATAAGATTCACATAATCATATATCTTTAGAACTTGTTTTTTTTTTAGGAGGGGGTGCACATGATCAAATTTTTTAAATTCAAGAAGTCCCAGTTTCAACATCAAGTATTATGAGTTCATTTTGAGAACACTATCCAAATGCTTAGAACATTGCTAGCATCGAAAAGGAAGGAGCAACGGAAAAATATTAATGATAGAAGAATAAAAGAGATATTTAAGGCACCACTCAACTCACGTTGCATTGAATTCTGGGAGGCCTGATGATAGACGAGGTGTCAAAGGTTGACCATTCCCATCTCTATAAAACGCATAGAGGGCAGCAGAGAAACCCTGGAAAAAAGGTATGAGTAATATGCATTATATGAGAGAACAACACTGTTTGGTCATTAGATTTGCAAGTCTTCTAAGTAGCATTGTTTTTATTCTTTTTAACACTTTATGATTTCTAACACATACATGTAGGTGAAGGAGACAGAATTGTCAATGTGCATACACTACAAATAAGTAAACTATAGCAAATCTTGGAAGGATGCCCTAATATCCTTGTCAACAGACCTTCTTTTTTACCCTAGTAATGCAAAACAAAATGAAACACAAAACAAAAAACAGATTTAGTAATTTATTGAAAACAATGCACAATTTCTCTGTACTAGAGAGATTGCTTGGATTTTAAAAAGTTAATTCATGATTTATTTGAAGAGATGGTAACTTACCAAGGCGTGGATAATTTCATGCTGAATAGTAGTAAGTAGAGTGTAGTGTTTAGACAGCTCTGTAGCCAAGTGATGAGGACAAAGATTGATATAACCTGCAATAGGTCTGTATAGACAGATATATGAGAGACTAGTTAATGCATTATAGTGTTTAGACAGCTTTGTGGGGAAGTAGATAAGACCTGTTATAGGTCTGTATGGCAAGAAACTCTGATCAAGTTACTAAAAGGTTCAGACAGCTCAATAGCCAAGTGACAAGGACATCTAGTTCACATGACTTACTTTATGTTGGAATACATTTATTTTTAAATATGTTAGAGTCATAATGTACCTGATTCTCCACCGATAATTGCATCATTCTTTCTCTTTGAAGACACTACAAATGTGAATTACAAAGTAACTGGACAATAGCAGTTCATTCATGTAACAGATAGTAACATGAACTACAGAATGAGTGGAAACATTCAATATTAACATGATTAACATGAAGAGTCTCCCCAATCACAGAAATAGTTACCCAATCAAAAACGTCATCTTACCTGTCCAATTGAGCCTCTAGCTGACAGTAGGAAGCATGAGCACTCATATCTGCTCCTCCACAGTCATGTGTGGCCACTGCACTCACATACAGTATGAAGTCTGTATTACTGATTCCTGCGCCTGCCGAGCTGCTGTTACTAACTGGACCACATACTGTCTGGTCTGCATTGCATGCATAACAGATCTAAAACAGGTACATTAAACAAGATAAGATTAAAAGTAATGAGCAAGTCAAATTATGAGATTGAAGATAAAATTTCATAGAACACAAAAGTATTCATAACCAGGAATGACACTCTGTAGGTCTCCTGTAGGTTCTGTCCTTTATCTGTCTAACACAATTTAAGCAGAATGGAGTAACAGTATTAAAGTCAGCGTTGATAGCTGATATTTTAACTGCATAAAAAGATCAACAAGATCACCTCTCCCTTCACTGCAAAAAATGAAAAAGAAGAAATGACAGGAACAAATAAATATGATAAATACAGATAATTAAAAGAATTTCAAAAACATGTTTACTGGTACCCAAGGCTGCATCCAATCCTTTTCGGTAGGGGAACTAGATTAATATTATTACGATATATATTCAAGAGCTCCTTATCAAACTTTTGAACGTTTCTTTTGGTACATTTAAAGATTTTGGGCACTAATGAGCCTAAGCACTTCCTGTAATAGTGTACAGCCTTGGGTTTACCTCTCTCTTCTATTAAAAAAGAAATAAAGAAAAACATATATTGACTTATAAACAGGTGTGATAGAAATAAACATTTACCTGTAAATGATGTTGAGGTATTGTTACAGGACCACACATTGTGTTATCATCACATCCTCCTATACAGTATTCATGACCATCAGGCTTCTTTGCATAGTGTTCTCCAGCACATTGTCTGCAACCACAGATAAAATTATAAACATATTTTATTCTGACTTTAATAATAGTAATAATAATTAATAGTAGGCATTTGTATTGCACCATCTTCCTTGGACTCCTATTCTGGGGTGCAAAAGGAAAAATAGATAGAAAATAAGAGTCTGAATAATTGTCTTTAAATTTTGAAAAAAGTAAATATGTTCTCTTTAAAACAAAAAATAAAAAAGCTAGTAATGATATCCCACAAGTCACTATGGATGGCAATATTATTACCCAAGTATCAAATATTACATTTTTAGGTATCAAAATAAACGAATTCTTATCTTGGAAACCACATATTGATGATCTATGCACTCGCCTATGTAGAACTACTGGTGTCCTCCGCAGACTTAAATTTACTTTACCTAGACATATCATGATTTCATTATATAACACATTTAAAACACACTTGAATAGACTTTTTATTACTCAGAAAAAAGCAATAAGAACAGTTTGTAAAGTACCATTTAATAACCATACAAGCAATTTATTTGTTGAATGTAAAACATTAAAGGTCCCTGACCTTGTACTTATGTATACTTATATCTTTATGTATCATTATCATACGAATGCCTTGCCAGATATTTTTAATGATCTTTTTAGCACTAATGCCTCCTATCACTCATATTTCACCCGTCAACACGCAGATCTTCATCAATTTCTTCCCAAAACTACAATTAGATCTAGTCAAAATTCCTTACGTTGAAATGGAATTAAGTTATGGAATAATATTAAACTAAGTAAAACTCTTGATAAATTTAAAAAACTCTTGAAAAATGAAATGTTCTTGCAGTACAAAAACCACGCTCAATTAAATAATGAATAACTTGCTCCACTTGTTCTTTTTTTAATATTTTTTTATATTTTGTATATAAATGTTTTGTAATACTGCAAAGCACCAGCCAGGGGCGCATATAGTGACGCAGTGTCGCTTGACGTCGTGTCCTTTCTGCGTCCTTTGCTGGTGCTTTGCTGTAAATGTCTTATCCTCATATACATATAGGTCTTTATAATCTTTTTTCTTGTATATATTTGTTTTCCGGTTAATGTTGTTTTTGTAAATTTTCTCGATATATGTGTCATGGTTGGTGCCCCAATCACAAGTTTGTTTTCAAACTTCTTCAGGGGCCCCTAACCCCATGTTTTTATATTATCGTGAATTATTATTGTATATATGTATTTTTTTTATGGTTGAATAAATAAATTGAATTGAAATTGAATTGAAAATTGAATAAGAGCCATACTCTAGTTCCCGATATTAGGACGGGTAGGATTTCAACTTTGAACTTGAAACTCTCTGTTGTAGATTTTAACTTCAAGTTGTTCAATAGAAAGGGTGCTGTGGCAGTGAAAGCCCTTTCGCCACAGGTGACTCTTGTTCTTGGGATCTGAGGAAGATGTTGATCTTAGACTGGGAGAGGGTGTACCTTCCCAATCGACAGTTTCCTAAAAGGCATGATGTGCTAATCCACATTTATTATGATTGATGTCTGTAATATTATACCTACTGCGTTCTAGGTTCACCAATAGTGACTGGGTAATATATTTTTTTTTTTTAAATTGCATTGCAACTGTTTTTTCCTTCTCCCACTTTCCAATGTTGTAACATTTTCCTCTAGACATACAGCTAAGTTTTGTGACAGCCCACAAGAAAAAACATCACTTAACTTTACTAAACAAGAGGGAGGGATTTGGTATCAAAGTGAGACAGAATTACGACTGCTAACCCTGTAGAAACCAAGTTCAATGATGGACATTCGTACGTACCTGTTAAGTAGAACTGTTGAAAGACTTTGTTTTACACTTAGCAGTTCGGACACAAAATCAAGGGCTTCGGGCATGAGTCCCTGGCAGATAAAAACATGGCACAAAAAAAGACATTACTTCCATGATCTAAGTAACAACAACAAATCTTTTGAAAACAAGTTTAGTATAAATGAAAAGATTGAAATTATGCTTTTCAACTGATGAGATGAAATTTAATTTAAAAACAGAAAAATCTATGAGGTACAATAATTCCCTAAAATGCAACTTGAAAAGTCTACACTTTTAGTTTTTTTATTTAAGTCTGTCACCGTAACAAAAATTATATCTTGATTTATGGCTGGTTTTTTTTCTTCACTTTTTTCTTCTTCAATTCAAATGATTTATTTCCAAATTCCAACATCAATTAAAAACAATTTTTTGATTAATTCAATTTGTGAATATCTTATATGTTACAAAAAAAATAAAAAGCATACAGAAAAGTGGAAATTCTCAAAAAGAAAACACTGTTTTTTCTGGCTGGACAAATGACCTTTTATAGCTTTTCATGTTAATAGAAGGAAATTGATTATTATTTTGGTCTTAAAGGTACTATTTCCCTTTTGCAGACAACCTCAAATTCTGTAGAACTTTGCAGGAATTATGAATATGTCATGTATGTCCTATCTGTGAAATTTAAACATTAGCAGTGTCCTCATATTCAAATTATGCAAGGAAACCTGTTTACTTGCTAGACTAGAGTTGTAAAGGGTACATGAACATTTGTCTACATCAATAACCCACTTCTTGTGATGGCCAAGATTAAAGTGATTGAATCTTTGCGCAGCATAAAAACGTATTACCATTCGGTACAATTGTCTGAAAATCAAGACGATTACTTTTGGGCTCTATAGCCCTAAAGTCGATTTGACAACTAATAGTCGTTATTTTCCCACTTGAAGACATTTTCAAGCCCCACCTTTTTTAGGGAAGTTCTAGATTAGTATTATCTTTCAAATGCAGTTGGAATTTAACTTTTTTTTTTTTTTTTTGGCCTGCAAATGGGACATAGTACCTTTAAGACCCACTCCCCCCCCCCCCCAAAAAAAAAAATATATATATATATATATATATATATAAAAAAATCTTGAACTGACCAATAGTCAAACATTCTAATACTACTTGTGAAAAAGTGTAAACAAATACTTTTCTGTTCACGAGAGATCTTTTAGAATTTGGCGTTGTGCTTTGTGAAATTTTCTCACAGTAACCTTTTTCCAGTTCACCAAAGCTCTTTTTCCAATTACCATGGCTAAACAGCTCCCATTACCTTGTATACTGTAGCTATTTTAGATTAGATGCACCTAGAAAGAGAAGGAAACCCTGAACATACCTTAATTAGTGATGATTCTCTGATAGAAAGAGCATTAATTGAAACATCATATTCCACATGAACACTGAGCTTGTGAGCTGTACTCCTTTCATTGCGGTGACTCGATGAAGATAGCGGAACTCCATATTTTACCTGCAAATAGGATTCAATCAAGAGAACTCTGAGCCTGCTGTAACTACACCATTTAAAACTAGTGGTCAAAATATAAAAATCACCACTAGGAGCTCACATTGCATCGGGAAAAGGTATAGATCTATATTGTGTGTAGAATAAAATAAAGAGGGGTGAATATAATTTAATAAATAAATACTTAATTATAAATTTAACTCTAAAAAATCAGAATATTACCTCTAATGGGCGACAGGAAGAATTTCTGATATTTCCTGTTATAATCCAATTCCAAAGTCAAAATTAATCGTGTCCAAAAAGGAAGAAATCTGCACTGAAAAGTTTTAGCCTTCGCTTGTTTTTTTCCAAGCGACAGATCTAGTCTCTGTATTTCTGGTAATCAACTTGGCTAATTAAAATAAGCAAAGAATTTGGTCCACATCGTGCACCTATGTAGCGCACACTAAAAATCATGACTTTTTTGTGTTTGTGATATAGATTCTAGGTCTAAACCAAATTTTTGGATGGCCGATTTATTTTTCCAACTAGACCTAGTCGATTGGCAATTTTTTACTCAGTCTCAGAGAGTCAGAGATAAGAGTCCTCACCAGCTAGTACTCTGACCCCAAAAATGCACACAATAAAATAAATGAAACACCATACATCGAAGAAAATAAATACGTCAAGTTGTTCACAACACAATAAAACACACCCAATATAAATAATGCTGAAAATATGAATGAAGTTCGCGCAATGTCGAAAACGCAATTTCCACACACAAATATTTCAATACGTGGGCACGAGCATTATTGTTTTGATCTTACCTGTTTATTCTGCGGAGGTTTGTGCACACAAACATGACTTTCACTTAATATGCAGCACAGAAGAATGATGCAAAGGTAAACAAAGAAGCTCTCCATTGCATTCGAGGCTAATAATTGAAAATAATAACGAAAGAAACATTCATTTCCGGAGCGCAACAGAATGAACCACTCGCTCACAGCTTTCCGTCTGAAATCCAATGCATTGAATAAAGACTACACCAAAATTCACATCGGCTAGCTATAGCTCATAGTCTCGTGACAGGCCTCAACTCTTACCTATTAGGGAAGACTTTTGATATGCCAAATATGCCTACAGATAGATGAATAGATAAATAAATATAGACGAATGGGTAAATAAATAAATTGGTCAATCGGTAGCAATAAAGATATGGAATGTGAAAAAGCTAAAAGTGGATGAGCGGAGGAGCCATCCGACGCGATCCCAGAAAAGATTTACTAGTGATGCATGCCGCATGCATGATCCTCAATATTCTCTGAAAAATTGCATCGGATAATATGAAGTTGTCTTCTTTGAGTATGTTGTAGAAGATGAAAAATGTAAGATTCTTTTAAAGACGAGCAATTAAACTATTGTCATTGTTAAGCCAGCTTAGATCCTTCATCTCGCGGAAGACGTGTACGATGCTGATGCAGTGGGCGTGGCAGAAATGGGTGTGGCGCTTTCACTGGAGCATACTTTTTTAACATTATCTCTGACACTGCAGTGTTTTCTACATTGCTCTCTTTAAACTTTATATATGTCCTTCGCTCTTCCCGTGCTTCTTTCCTGCTTCTCCGTTTTATAGCCATCATAGTCAGTATATTTTATTATACTTATTTATATTTATATTTTTCTCAGTTCTTTAGTTATATTTAGTTTGTATGCAATTTTAATGTATGCAGTATTCTTATCTGACGAGTTTGTTAATTTAGGACCGGTTTAGGCATTATGCATAAGCTACTCATGAGGGACCTTAAAGGTATTACAAAGTTTTGGTAATTTTTGAAAATTGGGTGGATAGTGATTCTTTACAATGTTGATATATTTTGATGCCCCTATGGATGTATTATAAGCACTAAAAAAATTGGCCCCTGAAACACTTCTGCTTTCGAGAAAAATTGAATATAAACAATCACCGGTGCTCCCGGTAAATTTTGATAAATTTCAAATAGCGCCTACGGCCATACGATGGTAGCTGCGACCATGAAAATCTCAGAATATGCAGTTGTGATATAATTCCAAAAGGTAATAGCAAATTGGTCGATTGTAGTCAAGAAACATTGTTTTAGAGTGTGTGTGTGTGTGTGTATTGGGTTTTTACAGACGTGTATCAATCAGATATGATTATTTACGTCTGGGACCGACCTTTAAACGTCACCATCCGAAAGACGTGACTCAGTTTCGAACCTGCGTCCTCGGCTGAATCAGCTTTTAGAGCTTAATTACTATCTTGACCTTTAGAGGGCGCTATACAACATAAAGAGTTTATAATTTACAATTTCATCACTTTATACTCGATTTCAACCGCGACAACGATCACTGAATATTGTAAGATCGCATATGCTACCAATATGTTCAATTGAACCAAATTCATGACCCCATACCAAAACTTTGTATTACCTTTAATTCCACAAGCATTTATTTCAACCAATTAGGTCACCTCATCTTTCTGTTGTAACGCCATATTCCGTCAATTTGTTATATTCATGACATGTTGTAATGTGTGTTATGAAAGAAAGATAATTAAAGTTGAACTTGAACTTGAACAAGTTCATTCTATAACTATATCAATGTTCGTGACCGTCAACGGTTTCAAGACTTACCTGTTCCCAGCTACGATATTATCGCAATTAAGAATTGAATGCTAACAAATGTAAGACCGTCACCGTTTTTTGGAATATAATCTCATGCAATTTGGCACAGTGGCCAAGACATTGACATTGTAGAGCAATCGCCATAAGCACCTAGCAGAGGCGGAACGATGATACCGGTGCTATATTAAGGCTGGCTATACTGACAACAAGACATCATCATCATCATCATCGTCGTCGTCGTCGTCGACATCAGACATGCAAGCACAGTGCTCCCCCGAGAGGAGAAATTTAATAATAATGATAATGATAATAACAATGAGATTTTTGTTAATGTGTATAAGGGAAGAGTGGGGATTAACCCCGGACACCATTTTTATTTGTACCATACAATATCAATCAAAGTTCGGCCTAATTATCAAGCATGGTGGTTCCTTCAACCGTAGGCTCGTGACTCTGTCTGGTATCATCGCTTATGGTAAAATCAAATGGTTTCTTTCCACTTTATAATTAAATAAATCTAAAGTAACCTGCAGACTTGTTTTGAAAAGGAAAGAGAAAAGGTCACAGATAGATCGTCAAGCAATTTGGATTGTTCTACCATGAATAAAGTAAACGCTGTAAAAACGCAAGTCGGTCACATGATTCATTAAAGTTTATTTTCGTCTTCTCTCGATCTACACGTCATCATGCTGACCACATAGGCCTAGAGTAGGCCTTCTTTGCAGTGATGTAAAAAATGTAGATTATGTGAATGCCTTTTAATCATCTTCAAGAAATAGATATGTTGACATCTATTGCATGTTTCACGCATGTTTATAAGTGTTATTACTTTTAACACGATCGCAAATACTTTCAAAAATCAACTTAAGACCAAATTAATGCCTATATAATGACTTCATGTTCGAAATTTTGAATAAAAGTCATTCATTATCTGGGTTTTTTTTCTTCTTAACGTAGGGTATCCCTTTTGCATCCAACATCAAATTCTGTAGAACTTTGCAGAAATTGTAAATGTTACGTATGTCCTATTTGTGAAATTTAAACATTAGCATGCGTCCTAGTATTATATGAGGAAACCCGTATACCTTCTAGATTTGAACACTGTCAGACACTATTGAGTGACTGACTGACTTCTTATAGTTTCTTTGGTAATAACATACATAACATGAGCTGTAAAGGGTATACATGAGCATTTGTCTGCATCAATAGTCCATTTTTGGTAAAGGCCTAAATGAAACTGATTGATTCTTTGCGCAGTACAAAACGCACGACCATTCGGTAGGCCTACAAGGGTCTGAAAATCAGACTAATTAATTAAACGACCGCGATCACTAAATTCGATCCGTCAACTAACGGTCGTTATTTTCACACAAAAAGATATATTCAAGCCCTTTTGTTTTAAGGGAAGTTCTTAATTAGTACTACCTTTCAAATGCCGTTGGAATTAAGTCGTTTCATTTTTATTTTTTTTATTTATTTATTTATTTATTTATTTATTTTTTTTTTTTGGGGGGGGGGGGCCCCTGAAAATAGCAGATGTAGATGACGGACATGCTAAGGCAGCAGGGGGGGGGGTCTATCTTAGCCTCCCCCCGCCCGACTCCTATGAGTTTTGAAGTCAGATAACATTTTTGTTACAGGGAGACCATGAAGCAATATATTGATTTAACAAAGTTGAAACGGACCGAAAGAATTTTCTTCACACCACCGAGGGTTTTTTTTTTATTGGGGGGGGGGGGGGGTGGTGGTTTTTTGAAAATTTGAGTCGAATTAGGGAAACTTTCTGTTTTCTTTTCGGACTATAAAATGAAACAACTTCCCAAATGGGACTCTTTATGTTTAAATATTTTGTGATGAGACATATTCGTTTCTTTTGACAAAGTTTGTTCCGAGATCACAGGGTTGAGAAAAAAATCTGACCTAAAAAAAAAAGGTTCCAGACAGGACTTTTGCCAATTTATTGTATTTTGTCGAAAATCATCTGTTTCCGTTTGACAAAGGGTAGAGGTCCATGGTAGAATCGACAAAATATAGCAACGCAATCTGACGGCTTTAAAGGTTAGATTATGATCCGATTTTTGTGAAGGGCTTTACAAGAGATATTATGGACTTGGCGGATGGTACTATCGCGCCAATTAAGCTTATGGCCAAAACAAACTCCTTTTGTCCCTTTTACACAAATTTGAATGTTTGAAGAGAACTGAAACATAATCATATATTCTCTCTTTTTTAGCCCTTAGTGATACTCTATATAAAAAGCGTTATGCTGTATGGAAGCGATCGTAATTGTTTATGATAGCCTTTCATTACAAGGTCCCTTTCTTGATTTGGAAAGTTATATTCGGAAATAGTAAAAACTTATTTGACGTCGAACAAGCTGCTTTATTGTCAATAGACCATGTTCATAATGTAATCAAATTTACTGTAATATCTTTATAAAGTGCCTCGTTACAAATAATTTCATTAACCTGTTATGAATAAGTTTCATTAGAAAGTCAGAAAGGAAATGGCCTGTACTAACGATTCTATCAAATCACATGAAAATTGCAGGCTCTTAACTACAAGGGGGGGGGGGGGGCGCACGCACCCACGCACCTACCCTTTAATAGCTCCTCTTATACATCCATGGAGGAGGACGCTCAGTCTGGTCTAGGTAAAGGAAACAATACAACAATGCGAATTTTATATAGGTAGTACACAATTGTTATTAGTGAAACCGTTCCAGTGTGCAACTGAATTGTACCTATAACTTGATTTTCAAGCAGAAAAATGGGGGGGGGGGGGACACAGGCGCGGATCCAGGGGGGGGGGCCGAGCGGGCCTTGCCCCCCCCCCCCCCCCGCAAAAAAAAAAAAAAAAAAAAAAGAGAAAAAAGGAAAAGAAGCGAAAGGGAAAGAGGAGAGAAAGGGAAAGAAAGAAGAGGAAGAAGAAAAGAAAAGGGGGAAGAAGGAGATCGGGGGGTCGAAAGGGCTTTGCCTCCCAGGCTGTTGACCCCCCCCCCCCCCCCATAAAACAAATAAGAGAGAAGGAAGGAAAGGGAAAGGAAAAAAGGAGATACTGGCGTACTGAAAGGGAGGGGGGGGGGGGTAGTGGAAATCAAATTCAAATGTGGTTTATTTCTAATTCCACAACGGTGGATTACAAATAATGCTGAAATTACATCATTTCCGAGATCTTTCCTCACTTTTTAGTAAATTATACGTTTGTATGTGTTTGTTGGAAAATGACCAATTCCTAAATTTGCAGCCAGGCAAGAAATATGATTCTTGAGATTCCTACATGTCAGGGCCCGAGGTACGGTGGGGATCGGGAGCCTCGAGCTCTCCCCCCCCCCACACTTTGTTTGAAAAAGTATATTAAAGAGAAATAAAATAGAATGAGAGCAAGAAAGAAAGAATAGTTAACTGCCAGTGTTAACAAATAATGAGGCATCAAAATATGCTCATCTGACCGTGATTAAATGCCTAAAACCCCTAAGCTTCCGTGGGCTCTGCCCCCTGGATCCCACCAAGGGCCCTACGGCGGGCCCTTAGATGCTCATCTGACGGTAATTTAATTCCTAAAGCCCCTGATTTTGGGGGGCTCCGCCCCCTGGACCCAACGCCAAATAGTTACCTGCCAGTGTCACGAAATAATAAGGTATACAAAAAAAAATATGCTCATATGACCTTAATTAAACGCCTAAAACCTCTGAGCTTCCGGGGCCGGCTTCGCCGCCGCCCCAGACAAGGATTAACAATCGAGAACGGTACAGCGAATCGTCTTTTTTCTCTCATAATCTTATGAAACGTGAAGCTTCCGCGCTTTGCGCGGGAGGGGAACCTAAATTCAGACAAGGATTCAGAGGCGAGAACGGTTATACCAATCTTTTATGATTTAATAAAACGTAAAAGCTTCCGCGCTTCGCGCGGGATGGAGGGGGGGGGGGGGAACTTAATTCCGACGAGGATTATTTTCGAGAGCGGTACAACGAATCGTCTTCTTTCTCTAATGATTTAATGAAAATTAAAAGCTTCCGCGCTTCGCGCGGGAGGGGGAAACCTGAATTCAGACGAGGATTAAGAGTCGAGAACTGAACAGCAAATCGTCTTTTTTCTCTCATAATCTTATGAAACTTTAAAGCTTGAGCGCTTCGCGCGGGAGGGGGGGGGGGGGAGGGGACCTGAATTCAGACGAGGATTAAGAGTCGAGAACGGTACAACGAATCGCCTTCTTTCTTCAATAGTTTAATGAAACGTCAAAGCTTCCGCGAATCGCGCAGGAGGGGGAGGGGGTAAACTAAATTCAGACGAGGATTAAGAGTCGAGAACTGTACAACGAATCGTCTTGTTTCTCTAATGATTTAATGAAACATAAAAGCTTCCGCGCTTTGCGCGGGAGGGGGGAGAATCGAAATTCAGACGAGGATTAAGAGTCGAGAACTGTTCAGCCAATCGTCTTCTTTCTCTCATAATCTTATGAAACTTAAAAGCTTCCGCGCTTCGCGCGAGAGGGGGGGGGGGGACCTGAATTCAGACGAGGATTAAGAGTCGAGAACTGTACAACGAATCGTCTTGTTTCTCTAATGATTTAATGAAACATAAAAGCTTCCGCGCTTTGCGCGGGAGGGGGGAGAATCGAAATTCAGACGAGGATTAAGAGTCGAGAACTGTTCAGCCAATCGTCTTCTTTCTCTCATAATCTTATGAAACTTAAAAGCTTCCGCGCTTCGCGCGAGAGGGGGGGGGGGGGACCTGAATTCAGACGAGGATTAAGAGTCGAGAACTGTACAGCGAATCGTCTTCTTTCTCTAATAATTTAATGAAACGTAAAAGCTTCCGCGCTTCGCGCGGAGGGGGGGGGGGGAGGGAACTGAATTCAGACGAGGATTAAGATTCGAGAACGGTACAACGAATTGCCTTCTTTCATATAGTTTAATGAAACGTCAAAGCTTCCGCGCTTCGCGCAGGAGGGGGAGAGGGAGGGAGGAACTGAATCTAGACAAGGATTAAGAGTCGAGAAGGGTACAACGAATCGTCTTCTTTCTCTAATGATTTAATGAATCGTAAAAGCTTCCGCGCTTCGCGCGGGAGGGGGGGGGGAGAATCTAAATTCAGACGAGGATTATTTTCGAAAACGGTACAACGAATTGTCTTTTTTTCTCTAATGATTTAAGGAAACTTAAAAGCTTCCGCGCTTCGCGCGGGAGGGGGGGGAGAATCTTAATTCAGACGAGGATTATTTTCGAAAACGGTTCAACGAATCGTTTTTTTTCTCTAATGATTTAAGGAAACTTAAAAGGGGGGGGGGAACCTGAATTCAGACGAGAATTTAGAGTCGAGAACTCTACAACGAATCGTCTTCTTTCTCTAATAATTTAATAAATCCTAAAATTTTCCGCGCGTCGCGCGAGAGGGAAAAAACTTAATTCAGACGAGAATTATTTTCGAAAACTGTACAACGAATCGTTTTCTTTCTCTAATAATTTAATAAATCCTAAAATTTTCCGCGCGTCGCGCGAGAGGGGAAAAACTAAATTCAGACGAGAATTATTTTCGAGAACTGTACAACGAATCGTTTTGTTTCTCTAATGATTTAATGAAACGTAAAAGCTTCCGCGCTTCGCGCGGGAGGGGGGGGGGAGAATCTAAATTCAGACGAGGATTATTTTCGAAAACGGTACAACGAATCGTTTTCTTTCTCTAATAATTTAAGGAAACTTAAAAGCTTCCGCGCTTCGCGCGATAGGGGGGGGGGAACATGAATTCAGACGAGAATTTAGAGTTGAGAACTCTACAACGAATCGTTTTCTTTCTCTAATAATTTAATAAATCCTAAAATTTTCCGCGCTTCGCGCGAGGGGGCAAAATCTAAACTCAGACGAGATTTATTTTCGAGAACGGTACAACGAACCGTCTTCTTTTTCTAATAATTAAATGAAACGTCAAAGCTTCCGCGTTTCGCGGAGGAGGGAGGGGGAAATTCGCCCCTCCCTGCACCGACCCCCCCCCCCCCGCATCACGTCACTGTTGGTCACCATTACGTACCAATATTTGGCTCGCATAATTTCAAATTTGGGCCCCCCCCTAAGAAATCCTGGATCCGCGCCTGGGGGGACACTTCAACAAATTGAATAAATTCATCAATAATTTGGATGAAGCCGTATGAGCTAGCGAGAATTCAATTTATTCGTTTCTCATATACGGTTGTCTCATTGCTTTTTAACGCTGCGTCTTTGCATTTGGCGCACTGCATTTCTATGATGCTATTGATTTAACAATTTTTTTTTTTTATGGTGAATTATATGGGGGATGATTGTACAGGCCATCCCCCACCTGAAATATTGGGGGGATATATCCCCCCATTCCCCCCCCCCCCCCCCCCCGGGATCGACACCCATGTACGGGCCTGAAACTGAGAGGAAAACACTTTGATCATTGGACTTTGCTCCCATCAATATATCATACGTCAAGGGGTAATTACCAAAGATAAACAACCTATGCAACGATGATATTTTGCAGCACGTACGTGAATAAACTGAACACATGATTTGATTCACATTTACATTGCGCAATTTTGCTGATATCCGTAAACGACCTGAAGAGAAGAAGATATAGTTCCAAAATGTCTGTTATATCAAGAACGATTTCACTATGTCTTGCCGTCGCAGTATTCACCTTAATTGATGGTAAGTTGTCGAGCTCTTTTCTGGGAGTGGATGAATTATATCTTTATAAACAATATTGTGTATTAATTAGTGCGTTTAATTCTCATGATTCACAGTGTACTGATGCGCACAAATTAGTTCCCTTATATCTATATTGTGATTTGAACTTTGATCTGTCACGATCACGTGAACATGAGATTGAACAATTTTTGATGTATTTTCTTATTTTCGTTATTTATAACTACATTCAATAACCTTCAGTACAGCACTGGTACAGGCTAGTATTACTCAATGATACTCGCCAAGACGATGAATGACATGGTATATTGGTAGGGAGAAGTTTTTTCACTGTAGATTATTTGTTTACATGTCTCTAGCTATGTACAATGATATTATTTAGCCAGTGACATCTCATCTGTCTCATTCCAATGGTTGTTTGTACATCATTCTGTAAATGCTATGAATGAATTTCAGTCCTACTTTGCCTGATGTCCATATCATTTCTGTATTTTGGCCTTAAACACCCAACTTAATTGGACAAAGTCCCTTTCTTTCAGTTTCACTATCTTTTAATATTGATGTAGCTAAGTCATAATATCTCAAGAATTTTCACCCTTGGGCAAAAATTGCTCTGATATATTTGGAAGGGGCCTTTTTTAATCTAGGTAAAATAATAGTTTCATTTTGAACTTTGAGCATTACTAGAACATGTCAATTCGATTTTGAGTATTCTGCTCTTTGTTTCCATATAAATAAAAAAACAAAATTTATGGAAGAAATCTTTGTCTGCCTGCCCCCCCCCCCCCACCCCCACCACCACCACTCTGGATTTAATTATGTCCATGCATAGCATGCACCTGCCTGCTACACTAGTCTATCATTATCTCCTCTAACTACAGTACAGGTACAGTGGGATGAGGGGGGCATATAACCCCCTCCCCCCACCACCACCATGTATTACCATGGAAGCCAGTGGGCCTCTATTAAGACAGGAGTCATACTCTTCCTTTCTTGGTGATATTTGAGAGCCATAATTTTGCTTGCACAGGATATTTTGGACTTTGTGATAATAATAATAATAATAAAAACGGTGCTTAAAGCTTTGTGTACCTTTACCTATAAAATTCTTGACCTGGTCATAAAAAAACAAAATGAAAACTGTATATTCCTTCTTTGACAGGTGCTTATGGAGACATGTGCCCATCTGACTATGGGTTTTCTTGCCCAAGGCCATACGACTCATACGATTGGACGACCTGTTGTAGTATCAACGGGATTCAGCAATGTTGTAATCCAACTATTCTTGCGTAAGGCCCAGTCAACTTTTTTTCTTCAATAAATCATTTTGTTATATATATTCTCTTTTCTTTTTAACTGTACAACAGTTTTGGTATTAAAAGGATGCCCTCATAGCATTTCACATTTACACATCATGGCAAAAGGAAGAAGAAGAAGAAAACAAAACAAACAAAGACCCCTCCCCCCCCAAAAAAAAAAAAACAAAACCTGACAAGTAACAACAAGGAATTTGTATCCAAATTACAATTTTAAGAAGAATTATTCATTTGACAATCTCAATGGTGCACCTAGCTTTCTCAAAAGATACTGTAAACAGCAAGAAAGGTGAGGCACAATGAAATCAATATAAAACCTGGGCTTACAAGGATTTGTTTCTTATATTTCAATATCAGATTGTAAATAAAATAAACAAGCTCTGGCGCCAACTGCACCACAGAAGATATCCAACCCTTACTCGATCTGAACCTAACCCAAAACCCAATTGCAACTGTAACCCTATATCTGTGTCAAAATCAAACCTAAAACAAAGTTTGCCATAACATGTTCTGGATGCACCCACTGTCATCATTATTTATAAATAATTCTACAAATCTGATTGAATGGGGATTTGAAGGGGAATGCAAAAAAAAATGTTTGTGAAAGTAAACACATTTTGATATTTATTTTTCCAATAACAATATTGTATTCTTTAATAACAGGCTATTTGTAATTTTATTCATAGATAAATATATTTCAGTGGAATACCTGACATAGTGATACATGTAGGTTTGTGAAAGTAAATGTCTCTTAAAGCCATTCTAAAAATGTTTTCTCCAATGGCAGGCCATTTGTAGTATCATCCATGAAATGAATGAGGAGTACATGAGAAAAGTTTGTTGAAAGTAAACCTCTATGAAAGCAATTCTGTTTAGATGATATCATTACCCTTTTCTCCACTGGCAGGACATGGGCGATTGGTGCGATCGTGACAACATGCTTCTTCATATCTTTTTTCTTCATCCTGATTGTCTGTGCCTGCTGCCCATGCTGTTGGCTGGCCAGTCGAAGACGTCACAACCGCTATGTGGTGGTGTCCAATGAAACCCCTGTTGCCTACCCGGCTAATTCAACTACCAGGACCACCTACGTGTACAACACCTACCCAGCTCAACCGAACTACAACAGCACAGGCTACGGTCAACCTACCGCCCCTCCAATGGGAGCCACTACCACAACCACTTATGTCAAACAGTGATCATTCCCGATGATTGCGTGGTCTTGTGTATTAAAGTACTATTATTAAGACAATCGCAAAGACTTATGAAAAATCTTCCTAAAGCAATTTTAATATCATTGTCCTTCACCTTTTGATATCAAGGAACCTGATAACAATTTTGTAATTGGAACATGATTTCCACTGGCAGTACAATAGAGCATTGAAATTACCCTTGAGTTGATTTATTGAAAGCCTTTGCGATCATGTTAGTTTGATAATGAACGTGACATGATATGAACCTTGGATGGCATTATTAATGAAACAATCTTTGAACTAATCTTTTCTTTTTATGAATCAGGACATTAATGTACAATTAGGTGAAGCTAATAACTGGTAAGAAGAAATTCTGTGAATGCTTGAGCCCTTTTAACATTGTTTCATTACACCAAGGAACGCTTTTGTTATAGAATGATCTAGAATGATCTAATATTTTGAAAGTTTGAAAGACCGATCTTTGTTAAATTTCTTTCAAATACTACATTACACATAACTCTAGGATAAAAATAGTACTAAACATATGACGTTGCATTGATGGCTTTAGTCCTAGTAGGTATAGTATTGGTATAAATGGAAAAGAAATATAAACTGCTAAGAGTAAATACAGCAAGAAAAAAGTTGTAGTCTTCAGAGGACATTAAAGAAATTAGTAAAACTATTATAATTTCAATATTGTACTTTCAAATTTGTACACATTGAGTATCGTTTTTTGACTTGTTATTACTGAAATATTTCTGATGTATATTTTTAACCAAAGAGTTTGACCAACATGGATTGATTTTTACAATTTTAAAATATATGATTAGGGAATACAAACATTAGCTTTTTTCAGGATAGAGATATAAATAAATCATTTAATATATCTTGATTTAATTGTATGTCATCAACGTTCAAGACGACGATGATTCATAGCATTTATTTGGCGTCATATTTCTGTTCGAATTATGAATAGGGCAAAAAGAAAAAAAAATCATTACAAATATATCATGCAGAGTGCACATTTTTTTAAGGCAATCACTAAGTCCCGTGTCACAAGGAAAAAAAGGTACAATTTGGGCTAGGACATGAAGATAAAGATACAACTTAAAAGATAAATACTTTGGGACTTTGATCATTTAGGGCCAACAAAATACTGTTATTGGTTGTGAGAAGAAAGATATTGAAATTATAGAAGAACTTCCAAAAGAATTAAGATTACATTGTACACTCAGCAAGGTTGGTGGGTGTAGATTTAATGAGCCACACTATAATCTTTGGAATTGTTGTAAACTGAATTTTTAAGAGTTCCACTTCCTGTAAGCGAATGACTGTAGATTGGTTGATTTCTTACATTCATTTAAGACTCACTTATAGTTACATTTCCTTTGAAATATATCCTTATGTCACCCGTTTGGAGCAAGAAGGATGTTAACTCACATACCAAAGTTAACGCCTTTCTGGCTCTGAAAAGACAATTTTATCAGTCATAAAAGCTTGTTCAGACATAACACGGTAAACCGCTGCAAAAAAACCTGCTGCTGTGTTTTTACATGTACCAGTAAACAAATGGCAACTGCGTGTAACGAAGAACTGGCATGTATTTAATGAACTCTATGTTAAGATACAGAAATATAAGGCGCATTTAAATTCAAGTCATAAAAACTTGCCATGGTTTTGCCATCATATCTGAACAAGCCTTTAGAGTGATGAAAATATTATTCATGCTTTTAATAAGAAATGTATATTTTGTGATGTGTATATTTATACAAGAAAGACTGAAATTCATGATTTTTATACTTAAATTAAATAAAATGATCTACATAAAAGAATGTTTGAGTAAGCTTTAGTGATGTGCGAGTTGTCTGCAAAGTATGCAATACTTGTGTTGGGTGGTTAGCTGCATGTTTGTAAAGGCATTCATGGACTACAATAAATTGAAAGCATGTGTTTCCTTTCTGTTCTGACTTATGATGTAACATGCAGCAGGACATGGAACCACAGCTTGCATGATCTAAAAATAAAGATCTGCATCATGGACATCATGTATAAACAGTACAGGGTTAGAAAGAGCAGGGGAGATTACAATGGTTAAGGAATATATTGGTTCTTGGTAGCTAATTTCTTAAAGATGATGTGAATATGATTTGGAGCCTCGGCCTTTGTTGTATAAACTATATAAACCAGACTTTCCATGTGGCGTGTAATTGAGCCATGTATGCTATACACAAAGTGTGACTAAAAAAAAAGTTAAAATACTAACTTTATTCAATTGGGATGGAGATATTTTAAATTTAGAAAATTGTTCATGGCTGCTGTGAGGCATATTATAAAAAAGTGAAATTCTCATTCGATTGTTTCACTAAATTCATGAAAAGTTCTACCGGTATTTCTAAAGTAGCACACATTTCACAAATGCATTAAATGAGTGGAGTGAAGAAGGTTCACACTTTTGTGTGTTCGTGAAATAAATTGACATGGGATAACGATTTATAAAGCAGACTGACTTATTCAATGCACTTTATACATGTAACAATATTATCATTTAAACAAAAATTGTTGTACACAATAAATTTTGACAAGCTAGACATCTTATAGAATCATAGTAAAGATACTCTCTATTTATTAGGAAATATGCATATTTCATTGTTCAAATAAAATCTGTTCCAAAAAATTATGTGACAAAGCATAAAAATTGCATACAAGAAATTAATATACTGCAAATGAAGCAGAGAAGCTCATTCTTATCACTAGGTTTATCACAACTTTCTGATATTTGGGCGAGATAAAAAGTAAGAACTTGACTAGGAATCCAAACAATAGATACAAGTGATCATTCTTCAATAACCTCAAGCAATACCACTTGCTACATGTATTTGATTTGTTAGAATTACTGTAAGTAATAACCCATACAACATACCGGTACTGTGTTACAATTTATTACCCTCCCCCCCAAAAAAAAAATTAAAATTAAAATAAAAAAAAATTAAAATAAAACAAAATTGATTTTGATTGCATCTCTTCCAAGTTCCAATTAATTGTATATTTACAATCAACAGTATAAATTTACAAGTCAATTTAATGCCACAGAAAGACACAATGCACTGTAATATAAACTCAGTTGTAGCAGTAACACAGATAGCACAGATCTTTACAATTGTTTGTTAGTCTTTTTTGTTAATACTTGGTATCGCCCCTACATTTAGTTTGCACTTAATCATTCACAAATAACAAGACATACATTGCACGCATTGCACCATCATTACATACATGTAAACATGTTAAGAGAACATACCGGTAAGCCAGGCAATTTAGACATATCACAGATAAACCAAAATTATTTTACTCTCTGACAATAATGAAAACCATTTTACATTTTCCAAACACTTAACTACAGAATAAGACACTTAATCAGAGCATGCAGAACAGTCCACCAACAACCCTGATATAAGCTGGGTCATGCATTTACATTTCAAACATTACTCCAGATTTGGTCCAACATAAAAACTGAAGGAAAAAAATTGTGATTTCCAAAATATTTCATTACCAGCATGTAATGAAGAGTTACTGATTACAGTAAGTGGGTAGGACATTTGAAGCTAAATTAGTCACTTAAAAAAAAGCAACATAAAACAAAGTGAAATAGAATCCACACAACTGGGGAAAAAAAAATCACGCAGTGCACCATCAGGATATCATATGTGGAAAACAGGAAAAGCAGCATGGAAACTGCAACCACTACGGTAACATGAACGTTTTGAAAACATGTACCGGTACTATGAATGTCTGTATAAAGTGTACAAACCTAAACTGCTATCTAAATCCACATATAGTGTATACTGTATAAATGCAGGATAGAGCATAAGTTAGTTTACGGTACACACTAAAACAAACAGCTGTTGTTTTTATAGAAAATTTGACTGAACAAGGAAGGAAGAATTAGTGTGATTTAGAAAGACACTTCATGATTGTGGAGGTAGGACATAAATACATGTGATGCCCTACAGTATATGAATCACTCACTGTAGTAATTAACCAACAGCCAAATACAGATCATTGTTTGTAATGCTTCAACAGAAAGAATGACCTAACCTACATGTAATAAACATTGTATCCTAAAATAGACATAACGGTACACACTATTTTCCTCTTTAATAAGAAAATGCCTTACCGTAAACCATCAATGAGGTATATTAAATAATTTCAATAAATATATTGGTACATAGCATGTTTCTGTAGGAGGCCTAAAAAAAAAAGGTGTTGTATTGCCCCCGACTCAAAAATCTTGAAATCTACGGTTGACTTTAAAAAAAAAAAAAAAAAATTTCAGTAAACAGTTTTTAGAAAAAAAATGTATTAAAGCATTCAAAACTGAGAAATATCAGCCCCAAGAGAAAGTAAAACAACCAAAACAAATTATTTAAAAAAAAAGTTTCTGACCAACCGACCCATGTTTTGGCACCTAAAGGGCAATTCAACATTTTTTTAGGCCTTAGCCAAGATCAAATTAACAACAAAACATCTCAAATGTATCAGAAAACAGTACTGATCACATTAAAGCTTCCCATCTATTCACTTTGCTTGCTTTCAATTTTGGTTTAATGTACAAAATTCAAGGTAAAATACAGAGAAAAAAAATCAGGATGTGGAAGCTAATATTAGTTATCTTGCCTTACTATATTTTTTATTAAAAATGGTCAATAAAATTATACTAATTACCATTCCCCCTTCTGTGTAACAAATTTTGTTTTAAACAAATTGTCATACAGTAAATGAACTTTCCGGGGTTGAAATTTAGACTTATCATGTTAGTTTCATTGTTCCAATGAGCTTGCAATATATTCCATAAGACTAAATGTTATACTGAGCCTACCGTTTCTGTTTTCGGACAAAGATATATCGATTTTTTTTATCCAAATTAACAGTTCAACACACATTCTTTGGCAGGATTTGCCCCCAACGGCACAGACAGGGTTAAACAGAATCAAACCTTCATACCAAACTACTCTATATGTAACAGAAAATCAGATTGGTAAAGGAAATCACAAACACAACAAGGAAGTTCAGATATATTATTTTTAAGGTGGGATCCAGTAGAAAAAATAGGGATATCGAATTGATGAATTTGTAATGTCACTGTAATGTACAACCATTCCTTTTTGCACCTATATATAATATGACTACAAATAATTTTCAATATATTAGATATAGTTTAGGAGTTTCATTATTTGAAGAAATTAACAAAAAACATGACGTTCATACTCTTTCTTGACAGCCTACAGGAAACTTTATCAAAGATTAACATTCATAAAAGTGTGTACAACATATGGTTGTGTTGTCTCTCAATACATCACAGTCGACTGACCAATTCAGTTATTTGAGATTCACACTGATTTAGGGATCTCAGCTTCTAAATTTCTCATTACATGTACAGTATTTGTCTGTTTTAGTTTAAAAATTGATCAATCTGCTTCTTGTATTTTGCTGCTCTCACAAAACTCTACACATGTTACACCATTGGATTGCCCTTAAATCCAGCATAATCCAGTAAAACATGCAATCAATTCTCAGTATCCTGAATAAGAAAGGCCTCTTTATGCTATGTGGTTTATTGAATTATAATGTAGAGTATAATGTTTGTTCATATGAAGTATGAAAGTAATAGCTAATGAATACCTACAATACACCTCAGACTAAATTCCTTTTTTAAACACTTTTTTGGACATGTGGGCCACTGAGTTTACGGACCATTACCCCTCTGTGTATGACACCATTCATCCCAGCGTTACTTAGGTAGCACTTTATCATGGGGCATGTTTGTGGACCTTAATCCTCAAAATTAAACCAATTTGCAAGCAACCAAGCAAACCAGGAAAGGCGCTATTTCCTGATTTGTGGCCCATGATGACAGATCTCAGAGACATGAAGCCATCAGTAATCACTCCGAATTGGTTATAGGGAAAGTGAACGATTTAAGATTTCATCCAGGGCTAACTGAGAGGACGCAATCGTTTTGGAAGAGTTGCTGAAGGATTAATTCTTGTGCACAGTAGCTTATCATACATCAGTGGAAAAGGTTAAAGAACACACTGCATTCTATGGCAGAGAAAGTAATAAGCTTCTAAGGCAAACCATCAACAATACATCACTTTGAAGTGACTCTTGATGCAGACGAGTCATTGTATAATAGAACAGTTACTCCACCATGACAATGCACACATTCAACTTCGGATTTAACTACCATACAGAGTACCTAAGCTGTGACATCATAAAATCTATTTTTAGAAATTCTCAATTTTTTTCTTCATTTTCCGAAATAATCAAAAATAATGTCCAAATGTTGAAAACCAATGGAATATGTTAAGTATTGGCTGAGATATAACCATCTGAATAAATATATTTCCTATAGGAACTCAGTGATATTTTTTCTGGCTCGTAATGGTTAGGGGCAGAGCAAATAAATATTGGGGGAGGGGGGGGGTAGGTGGTGGGTTTAGTTTGGGGTTAGGCAGTAATGGAGGGGAGTTACAATTTTCATACAATAAATGATTTTATTCTGATTTTTGTATATCGTACTACATGTATATGAATTGTACATGTATTAAGTTAATGAAATAATGTTACTATGATGAAAAAGAATTGTATTTTAAAGAATTATTCGTATTGTTTCGATATTGAAAAAGAATTACAGAAAAATTACAGAAAAACAAAAAAGGTTTGTGTGTGTGTGTGTAATTGTGTGCATGCACATAGACGAAAGGAAGTCTGCAGACTTTGGTAAAATCTACAATGTAACATGCTACTACTTATGTACCATGTATTGTGTGATTAATTCATTCAGATTTGTATTCACTTATCAATTTTTACTATCCTTAAACTTGTAAGTTTTGCAGATTATCAAAATGTACACAAGACGTAAAGTTTGATATGTTTTAAATGTCAAATTATGTCTGGAATCTGGTCCTAATACCAAGATCTGGCAATGCAATAACCAAACAAGGCATTTTTACCAGGCATTTTCTATCATGTTTTATACTGAGAATTGATTGAATGGTCACAGAATGTTTGTCAAATCATATTAGAAAATATGACATAAAATATTGATTAGTACTCTACAAATAAATTTAATTAAATAAGCTTTATTACTATGTCAGCATGGGGCTTGCTTCTGATGCTGATGTGAATGAGACTGCACTGAGAGAATCTGGAGACAGGTTCTGCAAAGAAAAAAGACAAAGGACATACAAATTAGAATAACATTTTCTTGAAATTTGCAGAGGCTTACAAAGTTTTTCATTTCCACATCTTCCCCAAACAACACAAGTCATTTTCTTTTCATTATCAAAATGAACAATTTAAAAGCAGGTCTAGAAGTTTTACTGGAAAGGAAAGAATTAAGACATTAAAGACAATGGAGATATTTCTTTTGGAATTGAACCTACTACAAAACAAAAAAATATTATCAAAGAAAATTTTAGTTTGTCATCAAACTCCATCAATGATGCTTCTAAACTACTTCTGATTGTACTCCCCTAAGCTATACAGTCTGCTCCATTCCATTATCTCCGTTTCATAGTCCATCCAGTGCACCACAAGTTTAATATTACTATGAGACTATGCACCTGACAATAACCTCATCATAATAAAAGCTTTACTTTTTCAATATCTATAAAGATATGATGCTTGGTTTACAGTTAATTATAATGATTATAAATTTAAAGTAGTACTAATCCATAGAGATGTAGCTTACCCTTGCTAGTATAACAGGTTGATTTTCTGAGATTCCAGAGCTATTTGTTTCATTTGATCTCACACTCATGGCACTTAACTGTAAATAAAGAGAAAAGAAAATGATACAATTGATTTGATTAAATGTCTTAACATCTCTCATAGAATCAGGATAAATTGATAGTTCAACTCTTCAATACTGAGCTCTCTCTTGTATTTTTTTTTACCATGTAAAAAATGTAAAAACTTACTTTGAAGAAAATACATACAATGGGCATAGAATCATATATAATAGAGTAATGCAGCTGACAGGAAGGATTGTGTCCTAATTTAAAGCCAATCTTAAAAAGACAGACAGCAAAGAATGTGAGCTTTTCTACAAACAAAAAATAATAATGAAATTGCTGGTAAAAGCATTGTTACACCAACATTAGAATCACTAAAACAGCATTCTGGTGTAGGATTATTAATGAAAATAATTCCTACTACTCTGAAATAACTATATTCTTTAAAATCTTTAACATTACTCAAGCTCTCATGACCTAGGTCTCAACCTTACTGACTATATACTTTGTTCAACATGGTAATGCCCCCTGGGAAGTGTTTCACAAAGACTAAGATCAACTTTAAGTTGGACTTAACTATGGCAGGCCATTCATGCCACTGTTCACTGTTTGCTTTCACCATTATGATCTTTAGATAATATTTTTTCCTTCAATAATGAATTATCAAAAAATATAAATTCTGAAGATTTGTGACCATGATTTGTACGTCCTTTGAGAGACCAAATCCAGTAAGGGTGAGAGCAAACAGTGGCATGAATGGCCTGCCATATTTAAGTCCAACTAAAAGTTGATCTTAGTCTTTGTGAAATAACCCCCAGGTTCTCTTATACAATAAGGTTACCCTTTAACTTTTAAATATCAACTAATTGAGAGAATGCCTGATTGCAAGAAATCTCACATACGGGTACGCATTTCCTACTGATCTAATACATTGACATCAAACTGATATAAAAGTACAATGAAATTACCTGTGAGGTGAATGACCCTGCCAAGGCTATTAGTGAAGGTGTCTCTTCTTTCTCTTTGCGGGCAAACCTGGGTATCGTGTAGGGGACAGTGCGTGGATCTACTGCACCTTCTGCTGTTGATATACCTGAGCTGGACGATACTGGGCTGATTGACCTCTGATGGACGGAGGAAGGGTCAAAACTCTGAATACTGGATCTAGTTTTCAAGAAGGTGGAGCAATAATCAAATGCTGATTTACTGGTTCTTTCATAAAACATCATTAGGCATGTAACATATTATTTCCATTGCATTGGAATGTATACTTTGTATATCTACCTCAATAGAATTCTAAAAGGGCAGAGCCAAATAACGATGCCCAGTTGTTCTGCAATTCAAATCGCAGCACTACAGTGCTAGTCAACTATCAAATCAATATGATCTTTATCTCTGTCTATTTGTCTAACTTTTGTCTACCTACCTCTCCCAAACTCCCCCTCCCTCTCTCTCTCTCTCTTTCTCTCTCTCTCTTTCTCTCTCTTTCTCTATCTTTATCTCATTCACACTCTTTCTCACATTCTTTTAAATGCTTTTTTTTCTTCTTCTAATCATCACCAATCCCAATTTCCCTCAAAAATTAATCTATCATATACCTTATCTTTTGTACACGATTACAGATTCCTAAGTGATAAGTGTTCAAAATTGAGCTAAACTTTCAGGAATAGTAAATAACGTTTGTACACCACTTCTCAAAGACAAAACACCCCTTTATCTTTCAACACAAACCGATCACCCATAAACTTACTGATCTAGAGGTGAGAGGCCTGGGGATAGTTGGCTTGAGATGCTGTCCAGTGCAATCTCATCTTGGTCAGTTCGCTCAGCACTTGGTCTTATCCTCTCCTGCAGAGGCCAATGACCAGCGATCAAATGTTCTTCTAATTCACGCCGTGACATCAGCTGAGCTTCTTTCAAACTTGCCCTGAAACAAAAAGAGGGTAAATATAACAAATTGATTGCCACTATCAATTCCAATTCTTCCAAGATGCACAGAGAGGCAAATAATGGTTGCGTCATTCTTTTGATACAATTCAAATTTGAAAAGTGTTGTAACATGCATCAATAAATATTGGCTTTTTCAAAACACCACAACAGGAAGGCATACGGTCAATATAACGTGTGTACCTACAATCCGTAAGTGGGACAAATGATGTTATCTTGTAGCATCCGATTACATGATAATTGAGTATAGAGTTAAATATTTCATTAAAAGGTGATAGAATGGGCATCTTTTTTAATATCATTAGGTATATTATACTTTACAGAGAGTAAATTGTCCTTCTGGCTCTCAACATTCCATATGACATTTGAGTTACCCAGGACAATTTTTCAGATTATGTAAAATGCATTACGATTTTTGCAATGACCCATGATATATCTGAACATTCTAATATTCCTGAACATGCTCTATTGAATTTATCTTTGAAGGTTTAATGACATTGCCTTAGTTGTTTTGATAACTACTTATCCACGTCTTTGATACAATTTTCATAAACCTTGTATAATATTGCTGTGTGATGTTACCATTCTTATTTTGTTATATTGCTTTTGTATTTTGATGTTTATATTGTAATGTTAATACCTGATTGCCTTGTAAAATAGTCCATATAAGCATTGACCTGCATGGCATGTGTTTTTAATAAAATAAACCAATTCAACTCAATTAAATTCAATCTTTCTACTCACACTTGTTCTTGTAGCTGTATGACCATGTTCTCCAAGGTTTGTATCTTCTTTCTACTCTCAATCAGATGCTGCTCTTTCTGGTTGGCAGTCTCCTCCATGTAATTCTGTACAAGAAAATTCAGGTTTCACACCATTAACTAATCCACAAAATATTTGAGAAAGTACTG
Source organism: Strongylocentrotus purpuratus (assembly GCF_000002235.5). Taxonomy (NCBI): domain Eukaryota; kingdom Metazoa; phylum Echinodermata; class Echinoidea; order Camarodonta; family Strongylocentrotidae; genus Strongylocentrotus; species Strongylocentrotus purpuratus. The sequence goes on from NW_022145612.1 coordinate 5,601,587, forward strand.
ACATTTTCATAATAAAAAATTCATCACAAATGACTAAACATGATTGAATCGAGGTGGAATTCTGTAGTTTGTTAATATTTAGTCTTCCATGGATTCAACAGACCTGGTGGAATCATTGCAAGGACGAAAAGTGGTCAAAAACAAGCTATTCTCAGTAGATAATCTTGGCACACAAAATACTAAAAATGGCATAAGAGACTTAGTGAAACAAAGGTTTTAACTATGTACATCCAGTACCTAATGGCAACAAGAAGTCTACCTTTTGAGCAGAGGCCACTCTGTATTGGTTCTGGAGTTGTGAAAGTTTCTCATCCATGGATGACCCATCTCCCCTGGGTGAGCGGGAGGGGGCAAAGAGCTGCTGGTCCTTCATCAGTGCTTCTTGGTGATCATCATCACTAGCAGCAATACAAGAATCAAACATGAAAGAAGTTAGATAGATGTCATCATAAATTCATGGTAAACATTCATCTAATATTGTTCAGAAGTTTTCAATAAATATGTTTCGATTCAAGCTTTAATAAAAGATTTATAAACATAGAACTTTTACGACATGAAACTTTCATGATCTGAAAATAAGAAAGATATTAAGAGCAAAAAACTTTCATAAATTTGCAAAAATGTGTGTTGTGTCAAGTTTTTATTCAATTCTTTCGAATATGAAACTTTAGCTAATTTAAAACAACTCTAAAAAAATGGTGAACCTTTCATGCATGTGAAAGATTTTGGTTTACAGTAGCATCTAACAATGGTATTTAATGTACAGAAGCAATTACTACATTCTGTATGTATATGTCTATTATACTTTAAACATTGTCATAATAATTAATGGTTCCTGCCTCTTTTCCTAATAAAATGTACCACTTCCTTTATATTTCCTTTCAAAAACTAAAAGAATCTACTTTGTACACAGGGCACTTCCTCTTTTTAATGAAGTCACCTTTCAACCTTTCAACCATAATACAGGAAGCATTAAGGAAGGCAAACAACCTCATTGTATTGTCATTGCCACAGTTTTGATAATGAATGTTATTGATGATGAATTTTATTAATGATTATTATACCTTAACTGGAACTTGAGGAACTGGGCATAGTCAATCACACTGGCTACTCCTGTTTCCAGCTTCTCCTCTTTCACACAGCAGCTGCAATAAGAAGATGAGAACAGGAATGAAATAGAAATACCGATTCATTAGGGCCATCCAAGGGAAACAGGAAAACTTACCGGTACCACTATGGATAGACAGGTGGCATTTATAGAGAGGTGGTAGCTATGAAAAGTTTGACTGTGGGTCATCCAAAAACTGATTTAGTCTTTGATTGTCATATCAACATCACAATTTTGATTCTTTTTTCTTCAAGAGCATAAAAAGTAAACAAAATGCGTTTTTAAGTGGGCAAAAGATACTCTCAGAGTATGGAATATGATGGGTATAGATCTCGACAATTATGATCATACCTTCAAATACATGTTGCTTATTTTATCCCCCAACAAAATTATTCCATATCTAATGAAAATACATGTAGAGAGCTTACTGGCAGAAGTCACCTAGCTGATACTCATTCTTACTTTTCTTCAAGTGGTGACACTTTTTACCATAACATCACAATTCACAATACCCCATTGTTAGTTAGCCAGAGTACACAGGGGATTAAGGCTGGTCTTGTGCAACCACGTGAATGGGTGGACTCACAATGGGCCAATTAACACAGGGGAGGTGATGATATATGTACATCCTTTTGTAGCTTGGAGGAGAGGTAACTGCTACTTAAATAAAGAGATATCACCCCTCTATCATAAAATAATGTAACACCTAATCACTGAGGAAAGGTAAACAGTCATCAACTCACACTCCCAAAATAAAAACAGAAAAGAAGAACAAGTAGTGCAATTTACAGGTTTTAAACCATTACAACAACAAAATCCAGTGACATACTTGCTTTACCAAATTTCTCTTCAGGCATAAGGAACCTACCCCCCCCCCCCACCCCCCCCCCAAAAAAAAAAAAAAAAAAAAAAATACAAGGATATGTAGACACTTTTATAATGGCTGAGCCATGACTTAAATTGTAGAAAATATTACTCCTGTCCTTTGTCAAATATTTTCTCTACTTCCTAGCAACTTCTTGACCTTCACAAATAATTTGATCATTAGAAAAATGGTGAAATAATTTACCTGAAGTCCAATGAATTCAGGATCTGGAGAGATTGAACCAAAATCAGAGCCTCTTCACTTCTTAAGAATGCTCCTTCTCCATAGAAAGCCCTGCATGTCAGACAGAAAACATGGTAGAAAGATACAGTCATATTTGAGTGTACAAATGACAAGATGATTTTAATAAAAAGAAATAACTTTCACTTCAAATGGAGCGTGATAAAGTATGCTGCCTGACATAAATGATATTCATCTAAATCACTTTACTCAATACATTTTGTAACAAAACATGTATGTTACATGTGTTTTCCAGCATTAATCCTTTGCAGAAACCTGATATAAATACATGAAACAGAGTGAATATAAAACAAAACTTCTTACCACACAAGTCATATAAAAAAGAATTTGAAGAGTTTATGTATAACATGCTACAATGTCAAGTTTATCCACTTTGGTGATGCAAATTTTGTGCTACTGTATTAACAGCAACATTTTTATCTCATACCTCAGAGCTTTGTCATTTTGCAGAGCTGTTGCAAGGTGATCTCCAAGCTTCTTCTCCATTAATGCTATCCGCAACCATGCTCTTCCCTGGAGTGGAACAAAGACAAGACAAGAAAGGAAACTCTTAAACTATTCAGTCACAAATCAAGAATATCATAGAAAACATAAGTTTTGAATTGGAATCCATAAGAAAAGAAGAAGGAGTACAATTACCCAGAGAATACCTCTGAGTCAGTTACACCACCAAACTGACCCCATACTCAACAATGCTTCGCTATTAATTGTAATGTACGTGTCACGTACAGCCCTTCGACAAGTTTGGTGTTAGTCTTGTCGGTGCGACTGAAGTAGAACTGTTGAATGTCATCATAATTCAAGCTTTGGGGGGTCATAATTGCTCAAAATGTGAATTAACTGAAAAAGAGAAAAAATGAATTTGAATTACATTTTCAATTTGACTTTATATTGGCTAATAAAATTAACCATGCATTGCCATTGTTGTCATACTTCTGTCATCGTGATTATCAAACAAAAAGCTTACACTTCCATCAATGTTCCTAACATCCTCAATAGTACCGTGCATCATACCTTTGCCTTTGATGAACGTACAGACTCCATATGAGCTACATTATTGATGCAGCCATCGTGTGTATTACCACAGACAACTCGGATGAAGTGCCAAAAGTCACGCGACTCCTCTAGTCCAAACCATGTCAGCTGACCTATGAGCAAGAAAACATAAATCAGTCTAAAACATGGCATGGAAATTCAGGATGCGGTGTAAAACACAACAGAAAGCTTATTGACTCAATTTTTAACTTGTGCTCTTTAAAACATCTTCCCTCTTGCCCCTTTGTCAACATTCCTTCCCCTCAGCCATTGTCTGAAGTATGATATTGTTGAACTGCTACATAAGGGTGTTCTCATTCATCCTTTCTTAGTAATGCAATAATTCATCTTTTTTCAGGTTAAGTTTGTGAATAATTATCAAATTACTCAGAGTTAACTTCATCTAATTTTTTTAGAGAAAATCAATGGCAATTAGTTTCAAAAGATGTTAAACAAATGTGCATGTTTACCTGTTCTCACATCTGTAAAAAAAATGCTAATGCACAAAATACTTCCAACAGATCAAAGGAATAATTCCTTTCCCATACACCCATTGAAATTAAAAGTTTAAAAAGCTATGATTATGATAGCTAAGCACTATTGGAATCAGTAGTTATTTTTACATTTACACTAAATAATTACAAAATTCAGGGAAGGTTCTTACCTTTAAGCCTGTGACTGAGTATGTGCTCCATGATAGTAGCAAAATTCTTGAACTCGGAACAGGAGTCATCTATTGCCTGGTATTGTGACTGGGCAATCAGTGCTTTTATTGAGAGCCTACATGTAAATAAAAGAAGAACAATAAATAATCAGATCAAATAAAAGAGAAGTCCTTTCTGTTTATTGCGCATAAGACCTTGCTGCCCAGAGTTTTTTATCTTCACTTAAAGGGAAATCCAACCTTGATAGCAAACTTGTTTAGAATAAAGCTGAAAAATCAGAGAAGCAAACTGATGAAAGTTTGAATGAAATCGGACAAAAAATTAGAAAGTTACAAATTTTTGAAAGTTGCAATTACTATAGGTATGGGGTCTATAAATTGGCTGATTTGATAATGTCTATGTGATCAAGTGTAGAGGTGGTCAACTTTCCCATTTGCTCCAATACACAAATGGACTTAAATTACAACTTTTCATAAATGTATAACTCAAGATGGTCTGTTCTTTTTAGAGGACCTGTAATAATGTAGACTCTTCTACTCTCCATGATATATTTTGAGTAGTGCCCCGAGGTTGAAGGCACATGGGTGAAAAACAGAAATAAGTGATATTTTTCTACACGACAAACGGGAAAGTAATCCGTCACTACGTCACAATCCACTGACAAAATTGCCAATCTGAGATTCGCACAGCTGTAATGATCTCATATTTCAAACACTTATAACTTTCTTAATATTGGTCCGATTTATTTCAAACTTTCGCCATTCTGTTTCTCCGATTGTTATGATTTCATTCAAATGAACTTATTAGAAGGGTTGGATTGCCCTTTAAAGGTTTTAATGTCTTAAGAATATACAGTTAAAGAAACAAAATGGAAATTGTAATGCCTAATATAAGAGCAAAGGTTGTCTGGAGCGAAGATGAAGGGACTTGGGAGAAAAACAAAAATAATTAATATTTGTGTTCACGACAAACAGGAGTTATATCCGTCACCACATCACAATCCACTGACAAAATTGCCAATTTGAGATTCATTTAATTTTGTAGCTGAAGTGATCTCACATTTTAAACATTTTCATAGCTTTCATATTTTACTAAATAATCGGTCCAACTAATTTCAAACATCCAAAACTTCTCTATTCCCATTCAAATGAACTTATTACAATGGTTGGATGGATTGTCTTTTAACATTTACAAAAAATACAACCAAACATCTAATTGCCATTGGGTGTCCAGCCCTTTAAATTGACTAGAGTTAGAGTTAGATTTCTGTCGATCAGCGTAATTTCCAAATAAATCCCTGAGCCAATGGCAATGTTATTCGTTATATGGCCTAAAATTGCTACTGGCTGGACAAAGGCTAAAGTATGACAATCACGGCGTAAATATTCATAATTGAATGACACACGCCCTTAAAACTAAAACAACAACAACAATTTCATAAACCAGCCTCGTACTGTACTAGTACTAGTCTACATACCCTATTCAACCTATTGTATTCATTTTATACATGCAACAGGATCAAAACATTAAAAAGTCAACACACATTGCAATTTGTATTGAACAGTTGAACTCGGCTCTCTATAAAAATTGAGGTTCTTACCGGCTAACACAAAGCAGATTCTGACGATGGATTGACATCTGTCGTTTGATTTCATCCATTCTTTTCTTTGTTGTTAAGCTCATACTGAAAATGACACAAATTAAAACAAGTTCATCACGTTCGCGAATTAGTCGACTGCATACACAAATCCTGTGACTAGTACGTAACGAACCCGGCCTCGCGATCGATGGAGCGGGGCCGCGGAACGGGGATCATTGGCTACACAGTCAAGTAGACAGCTCTCGCTGATATGATGCGCTGAGACAAGAATGAGAATGATCTAACTTAGGATTATGCAAGACCCGGATTTAGGACAGTGGAGTGGGGGTGATGGGTGCAGGGGTTCGGTGGTAGCAGGCGTGTACGTATTTAATAATAAAAAATAAAAATATTCCTAATGGATGACCTCAAAAAGATGACCAACGGAATGGAATGTCGAGCGGTCAATTTTACAAATTTCGGGACCAAAAAAATAATATATATTATGTCCTCTTACCCCCCCCCCCCCCCCCCGCTTATTCAGCGGCTGGCTGAGACGTTGCGAAATTTTTGGCCCGATTTCAAAATGTTAACCCCCCCCCCCCTTGAAAAAAATCCTCGTATCACAACAATAAACATGGCAAACATAAGAAACAAATAACATATAATGGGAAATATAAGCGGGTACGAGGACGGAGAATGAGAGGGCCGGGGGGGGGGGGGGATAATGTAATCCCTACCGCCCAACTTTGACCCACGAGGACAAGGAATGGATCGGTATTTAATTATATGCCCAAACTTTTTTACCGCCATTATAGACCGACCTATGCCCAACAATATACCCCATATCTATCGGAGGGATAAAGATCTCGACTAGTCTTAATTAATGCATACAGGTTCAATCATCTGCCCTTAAACTGAGAATTACACTTTGATCTTCGATCGCCCTAAAATGTTCTTCACAAAGTGACATCCCCTTCATATTTCATCCAATTATCCTTATTTAATTGACTGTAGAATTAAATTCAAGAGTACCGTTACTCAGAGTTATTTTCTTTTTATCTTGTTTTACCTTGGAGTGACTATGCTGAAATGATGAGACATTTTTTTTTTTAAATCATGGAAAATTAGGATTGGGAATGGCAATTCTAATTAGATATTTGCAATATCGTGTGCAAAAAAAGGAAATTAGTAAGCCCATATTTATAGGTCTATGGAAAAATATGAATTCGCATCCAGTATTGCTGGAGCTGTAGGCCTAAATGTTTCGAAATGGAAAGTGGAACATGAAATTGTAACCATTATAAAAAAAATGATTAGACCATTAGAATCAATTAGAACATTTCTGTTTAACCATTAAATAAACCAACAGAATAAAATTCCATTGGACCATTCGCAACTAGCATTTCTTTTTAATGGAGCGGCAGGAACCAATAAATAAATTCAAATAGAATAACTACTCAATGTCTCATATAATATCATTACTATGATGGATATTGGAATATTTTTCTATAGAGTGCAGTCTGTTTAAAGAACCAAGGTGAGAATAACACATCATCTAATTACAATATGGTACACCGTCCCGTGAAGATTTGCTACCATGGAATACTTTTAAAATATTAATATTATTGGTTAGTGATAGATATTAATTTGAACCAATTCATTAAATGAAATTTGTTCATCATGGTGTAAGGCAAGTTTGTCAGATGATGTCAAATCAAAAGGGGCACTTAATATATCAGAGGTGGAAAGGGGAAGGGCACTTTTACAAATTAATAGGGGCACTTGTAAAAGTAAAAGAGGCATTTTTGGGATACTGTGCCCCCTGCCCCCGGGAGGGCCGCCTAGTGCAGGTTGTTCTTTATTGAAGTAGTTGGGTATATATAGGGCCCGTATTGTTGTTTTTTGGGGTCCATCTGAGGATGATGGTCCAATGGTTTCTGATTGACAATAATATTTAATAATAATAATAATATTTAGCTTTAATATAGCGCTTAATACAAATGTCTCTTAGCGCTTTACAATATACTTAACTACCCCGGTCATTGGATTCTGTGCTTGCCCGCAAACACTGTGTGCACAATCTCCACTCCCTCAGGAAGCATTCCAGCCAGGCGTTACTTGCCGCTCAAAAACTGTTCGACCAACAAAGACGGTCGCATCATATCGGGTGCCCATTTAACACATGGGTTGGTGAGTAGCAAGTGCTAGGTTAATATCTTGCCAAAGGTGCCCTGTCGGGATTCGATTTCCAGTCAAGCGCCTTAAACCACTCGACCACGACAATTTTGTTGGTCAATTAAAAACCATCATTAGCTCAAATGGAAACTTATCAGGGGCGGATAGAAAAATTGTAATGGTTGATGATTAATATTCGACCTCTGAGATAGATTGATCATAATCTGATTGTCTTACAACTGAATTAATGGCTAAAAATTTGATGAAATCAATGAGATAGCTCAAAGCCCCCATATTAAAATCGATTCTGTACCCAAGCGGCTATGATGGCCATTTTTTAACCCAATTAACCCCCTTTCCCCAATAAAAAGGCCTACCAACCACCGTCGATCTTTGCAGTGGCGGATCTAGGGGGCACAGGGGGCATGTGCCCCCCGGCCCTCCAAAAAAATAAGTGCTCACTACCCCCCCCCCCTCCCCCCCAGCAAAAAAAAAATAGTAGTGCTCGCTACCTCCCCCCACTATAGCTGAGCGAACTTTCGGCCGGCGCGATTTTCAAATTTGCGGGAGCAAAACAAAAAAATTGGACCCCCCCTCCCCCCTCTAATAAATCCTGGATCCGTGCCTACTTTGATCAAAGATATTGTACATTAATGTATCGAGTATCCCTCCACTTGAACATGTCAATTAGAACGTGTAATTGCTCTTTTTAGTTCACAGCACAATATCTCCAAAAAATGCTATACTCGATCATTACGACGAAGTCAAAAGCGTACATTTCTGGTACTGGAATCAGTCGCGCTGTTCCACTGCCCTCACGTACCCGCATCCCCAGGCGCGCCGGAAGCAGTTTGGGATGGGGGGGGGGGGGCAAACATTCCAGGGGGCTCACCTTCCAGGGGCAGTGGCGTAATGAGCAAAAAGGTTTGGAAGGGGGGGGGGCAGAAGCACCACCACCACTCGTTACACGTTACATGCAGGCCCCGCGGAACGTTTTTCAAAGTGGAGTATAGGCCTATACGATCAGGTAGAGCGTGGCAAGCCTAAATTGGCGTGGGGTCCAGGGCCTGAGCCCCCCCCCCGGAAGCTCAGGGTTTTCAGGCATTAAATTACGGTCCGATAAGCATATGTATATACCTTATTTGTGACACTGGCAGGTCACTAATTGTGGGGGAGGGGGGGGGGGGAGTCCGGGGGGCAAAGCCCGCGGTCTAGGGGGCAGAACCCCCGGAAGCTCTGGGGTTTTAGACATTTTAATTACGGTCAGATGAGCATATTTTTTATGTTTTTCTCTCTCTTTCTTTCTTTTCTCTATCACATACTTTTTTCAAAAAGTGGGGGGGGGGGGGGGGGGGGGCTCGAGCCCCCGAGCCCAGCCGTTCTGCAGGCCCTGACATTAAGTCTTCTAAATAAGCATATTTTTCGCCCGACTGTAAATTTGGGAATTTCTAAGTTTCCAACAAACGCATAAAAAGGTATGACTTGAGAAAGTATACCGTTCTGCAGGCCCTGACATGAAGTCTTCTAAATAAGCATATTTTTCGCCCGACTGTAAATTTGGGAATTTCTAAGTTTCCAACGAACGCATAAAAAGGTATGACTTGAGAAAGTATACCGGAAAATCATGTCATTTCAGCAACATTTGTAAATCACTGGTATCGAATAAGAAATACCCCCCCCATCAGTACGCCAGCGTTCAGGGGCTCATGTCTTCTCAGCCCTATAACAAAAAACACATGCACGCTTTCCCATTCTCTCACAATATTTCCACGATATGCGCATATCGCTATGATAAAAAACCTCCACTGATGAATATGTGGCATGCGGAATGTTTACGAAATACAATTCTCGTTAACTTTCCTTTTCTCTGAATGGAATTTTATATGTGATTTAATTCAGGTTTTTATTATTGTTATGTTCTTTGGGGTTAAAATACAAACCATCTAAACTCCTTAAAGGTACTATGTCCCATTTGCAGGCCCAAAAATGAAAAAGTTAAATTCCAACTGCATTTGAAAGATAATACTAATCTAGAACTTCCCTAAAAAAGGTGGGCTTGAAAATGTCTTCAAGCGGGAAAATAATGACTATTAGTTGTCAAATCGACTTTAGGGCTATAGAGCCCAAAAGTAATAGTCTTGATTTACAGACAATTGTACCGAATGGTCATACGTTTTATGCTGCGCAAACTTCAATCAGTTTAATCTTGGCCATCACAAGAAGTGGGTTATTGATGTAGACAAATGCTCATGTACTCTTTACAACTCTTTTCATGTATGTTATTACCAAAGAAGAAAAAAAAGCCAGTCACTCACTCAAGTGTCTGACAGTGAAGTCTAGCAAGTAAACGGGTTTCCTTGCATAATTTGAATATGAGGGCACTGCTAACGTTTAAATTTCACAGATAGGACATACATGACATATTCATAATTCCTGCAAAGTTCTAGAGCATTTGAGGTTGGCTGCAAAAGGGACATAGTACCTTTAATACTGCTTTTATTGTTTATTTATTTATTTTATTTTTTTTGGGGGGGGGGGGCGTTTTCGGGGGGCAAAAATGCGTTTTGCCCCCCCCCCCCCCCCACTTCCGGCGCCCTTATGTGCATCCTTTTGCGGCACAGATTGGGGTTCAGGTGCGTGTTGAGGCTATGAAAAAGTTTAGTGTTAGGGTTAGGGTTAAATCAAAACCTCTTTTTTTTTTAAAGCCCCAATCTGTGCCGCAGAAAAAAATGACGCCCCCGGCTACCCGTATCGGATAAATATTTCTAAACATAGAAAAGGGGAAAAGAGAGAGAGAAAGAGAGAGAGAGAGAGAGAGAGAGAGACTGAGAGAGAGAGAGACTGAGAGAGAGAGAGAGAGAGAGAGAGAGAGAGAGATGGTGGAGAGGGATGAATGAGCTAATAAACATACTCAAATTGATGAAGCCACCCCCGCCTCCCTCATCCCCATCTTTTTGCTCTTATACTGCTATTATATAGCACCACCGCTCCTCTTATCTCCCATGCAGAATTATAGGCTAATAAGTCAGATTTGACCATCCTGCCACTGTATGGTCGCTTGCTGTTGACAAAACGATGCTTTTTTTTAAATATACAACGGGCATTACCTCTGTCTTCAACGACCTTCGAATGTATACAGTAAACAGTATTATAATTTCTCGAGAGGTTCTAAAACTATGGACAAGAGGCATACAAGAGGTGACTCAAAATAATGTGGTATATTGGTGTCCTACAAGACAATGGTAAACTAAATAGGAAAGTTTGTGGTTGAATATTATAAGTCCCCAACGCAGTAAGGAATATATTTTAAAATGTCAATAGTGCCCAATTTTGAGATACAAGGGGGGGGGGGGGGGGGGGTCTAAGCTTGGCCTTGGCGAGCATGACCTTTGTTCAGTAACCCGGATATGGAGCGCGCGGAGCTAGAGAGCTTTTCATTCTTCGGAGATACGTTACTCCAGCACTTGCGTAGAATACCCGATATGAAGAAATTGAATCTGAAACATTATTTCTTATATTTCTTGCAATGCATTTCATACCATAATTCCTTCTTTTCAACTATGGTATTTTGCACGATGGAAATACAAAAATACAATTGTTTATATTCAAGAGATGTTGCCAGACTTTCCCAGGGACTATCTAGACTATTACTTAGCTAGAGCCTATATATGCCTACTCTTTCATAGAGCTGTCATAAGAAATCAAAAGAGGGTCTGTAAACTGATTATAAATTTCCCCAGTATTTGTTTTTAAAAGTGCAGATTTGACTGTAGGAAGGTTGTATGGAAGCTCAAAAAGTCTAAAAGAGCTCACATAAACTTGTCAAAGTTTTTGTCTTTGAAGCAAACAAACGAGGGCACCCGTTTTATCTTAGGTTACTACTCATATCTTGCGTATACTATACTTATTAGTACTACTACTAGTTCTGGTGCTGATTAAGCTCTCTCCGGGATTACGCTCTTTGCCAATTATGTGTATCGAACGTCGCTCGCCGCGGGATCATGGAAAAGCTGAGAAATTTCCCGTTATTTTGATTGGAAATAGGTTTCAAAAGGAATGTGAAAAATGAACTAAACACTTCTCGATACTTTTCTTTGGTGTTGGAGACAAAACTAACTGAGTGAGTTCATAACAATGCTTATCATAACGTAAAAAACAAGGTATTACACGTCAAGTCGTCGTGTAGTCTGTTACTAAGTGTTTGACTCTGTGTGTGAGTGATGTGAAATAGTGGAAACGACGACTGACCGGCAGCCGGACCCGGCGGGCGTCCCGGCGCAAACCGCTGGGCAAGAATGGTGCAGAAATGGTATACCGAGAGTAGATTTTAAGAGTTTTACCGTGAACTTTGAAGCATTTATTGATTGATTTTTATTTCTCATGCAAAACATAATACAAAAATAATTATATCATAACAAATATGTAATGAAACGATAAATATAGGCCAAGGTCTAGTGGAAATAGCACGAGAAAAGAGGAACTAACTTAGTCTAACTAGAGTCTAGAACTTAGAAGCAGAGCTTGTTGAAGTGTTAGTTCCTCAGATGCAAATTTTACGATAAAACATGAACAAAGTATGCTTATAGATCAATAAATAGACAATATGGAGCTAGAAAGAAGGAAAAAAAAAATGAGGAAGAAAAAGAAAAGAAAAGAAAAATAATGAATGGACGAAAATAGTAGAAGACAAAAACAAAAGCTCTAGAAAAGGGAGATTGAGAAAGAGATTGAGTCGAGAGTCAAACAAACCGAGATTCTATCATGTACATCTATATGTGTCTAAAAGTTTGGTTTTTAACTTTTTTTAAGAATGCATAGACTACTACTTTGTTTAAGAGATGGATCTATGTTATTCCAAAATACTGGACCGGTGTAAATAATTGTCTTTTGTGCGAAAGCTGTTCTCATTCGAGGAGTGTGGAAGTGGTTTGACTGTCTTGTGGCCTGTGGGGTATGAATGTATCTTGTTATTTTTTTGGAAAATGGAGGAAATCGGGAGAGGTAACTCGTTATTAATCAGCTGGAACATAAAGATACCGAGGTACCAAGAATACGAGTCTTTAATTTTAAGAATTTTGTCTTGTAAAAATAAGTGGTTAGTGTGGGAACGAAAGTAGACATTATGAATTATTCTTAATGCACGCTTCTGTAAAATTAATATTCGGTCAGTTAGGGTCTTAGAAGGATTTCCCCATGCTAAAATCCCATAATTGAGGTAAGGCAAAATAAGGGTTGTGTACAGTGATAATAAAACCGGTAAAGGAAATGTATTTTTAACATGATTTATGACACCAATGTTTCTTGATAATAATTTACATAAATAATTAATATGCACTTTCCATGTCAATTTGCGATCAACATAAATTCCAAGGAATTTTGTACTTTGAACACATTCTAGTTCGATACCATTTATTTGAATAGGACCAGGAAGATAATCAATAGTGTTGCTAAATATCATATAATTTGTCTTTTTAATATTCAATGATAGTTTGTTGGCTTGTATCCAACTTTGAACCAAAACTAATTCCGAGTTAATTGTATTTAGGAGACTTTGGGGGTCATGACATGAGAGAAAAATATTAGAGTCATCAGCAAATAATGTGAAAGATAAAATATTAGATGACCGTTTGAAATCATTTATATACATGTAGTATGAAAAGAAGAGGGCCAAGAAGAGAGCCTTGAGGCACCCCACAGGTAATATTTTTAATTGATGACTGGAATTATTTACAGAGGTGTATTGAGTTCTGTCTGAAAGGTACAACTACTAAACCACTCAAGGGGCTTCCCTCTGACACCGTAGTGAGACAGTTTACTAAGAAGTATTTTATGGTCAATGGTATCGAACGCCTTAATCCCTTTTGCAATTAACTCTTGAACTTGAAGCTATACTGGGATTCTACCTTTTAAAAATTGAACAGTTACCGGTAGAACTGTTTTATTAAAAATAAAACAAATGTAGACTTTAGACGTAGAGAAATAGAGTAGACTCTAGATCTACTCCGAGATCTAGGGATCCGGTGCCAGTGCCAGTGCAGTGGTGAGTAGATCTAAATCTTGGGCGCGTGGTGCTGGTCCGAGAATGAGGATCATCCGCATCATGAACAAGGATATCCTCGTAAACGCAGACAAAATGTGTCCTACAAAATAAGGGGATATTTTTCTTCGGTGCTCTGCAGGTTTCGGTTCCCGTCTGCGCACTGACAATGCGAAAAAACGGATTCCGCACAATAAAATACCCCCCTTTACCGTCTACTTTTATGGGTTGTCCGTCTTCCCAAAGATTATCGCTCATAATGTGAAGTCGATACAATTACAAAGTCAATGTGAAATACATCAAGAAAATCATCATGGAATCATTTCGAATCGCCAACGCGCTGATCGGAAATCAGAATCGTAAATGTGGACTATCCCTATATTTGCTGATGCGTCTGTCCACATTTACATGTAGGAAGATGATCCTTGTTTATGCGCATGATCCATCAGCCCCTACTGAATTCAGGTCCCAGTCTTATGTAAAATACCAAGAGTACTACTACTAGTACTATTACTACATGATTAGTCAGAGTAGCGATTGGTCCAAAATCCAAATTGATCGCAAAGTCCTCCAATCTCTCTTGTATCCTTCTTCTGCCAAGATCAGACATCGTTGGCACTGTGAGTCTGCCAAAGTTCCATAAATGGCTTTCTATAGTATACATCGTAGGTCGTTGGGGTGCGTAACTGATGTAAAGTAGATTTTTGACGGGTTGTGTGAAGATTGCTTATAAAAATAGGATAAAGTGTTTGCAGCTGTGTTTTCTTCTTCTCTTCTTTGCTGTAGTCTGCTGTAGTGTTGTGTGTGCTACAAGGATAGGGTGCATGTGCCAAAACTGCCAATAGTTAACAAGGTGCAAGTAAAAGCAGCATTTTTAGACATAGTGGTGGTGGTTACTTTACCTGACTGCTAAGAAAGCATAAATGCTTGTACTGTAAGTAAGCAACCAGACGGCCTACGGACCTGGTAATGAGGCAAAGGGCACGCGCATCAATTTGGTTTCGAACCCGGATCCCGGGATTACGAGCAACTGCTCAACCGACTGAGCTATCGCGTCATTTTTCGAGCGAATTGCTGGTGAATCTTCCCTCCTCACTCAGTACAATCAGCTAATTTTTCCGCCTCGCTAGTGGATATAGCTGCTCTAGCCTCTCGTCAATTGGAGACGAAAGCCTTCAACAGATGGGGCTGTCATGACATTGGCTGACAGGATGCTCCATGTCCTCACAGTTCTGGGGGAGAAGGTGTTCTGGTGTTGCTGATTCCTAGATTGAGGTCGGAGATATCCTTGTGTGTAAACAGCTCTTGTTGGTCTGATGGATTTGGCGATGTGTGCCTCTGAGTTGAATGGAACTAGCTGGTTGTGAATCTTGTAGAACGTCACAGGGGGAAGGTGTTCTTGTCCCTGTTGGAGTGATGTCCATCCAAGCTCCTGCAACATTGAAGATACGCTGGATGTGTTGCGGTATCAATTCAATGTGTTTTGGCACTATTGCTGATGGTCCAGGAGGGAGAAAGATCACCGGCCCCGAGAACAGCGCAGGGACAGATTCATAGTACTGTATTGTGCAAGCTGTTTTTTGTTAAGGTTTTCCTTAATACGATTAATAAAGTCTTGACGCACAGATGATAGGGCTGGGCAAGTTGCAACAAGGTGCTCATCATCCTCTCGCTCTGTTCGACACAGACGGCAGCAATCATCAGCTGCCTTCCCGATCCTGACAAGCCTGACTTGGGTCAAGAAGACTTTGCAGTAGATCTGGGCTCGAATGATGATACTGTACATGTAGGTGGCCTCAAGCTCGGGTTGGCGATATGCCCAGGATACAGGTCCTTGGCCTTTGGTTTAGATCTTCTGGTCCACAAATAAGTTGCAATTAATATCAACTCTTTATAATAGGGGTCCCTGATCTAGATCTATCTACAGTTCAACGTCTACTGGTATGATGCGTTAACCTATTACATTAGATGATTAGAGTGATTAGACTACAAGTACATGTACAGGTAGTAATAATATTACTGGTCACTAAACCCTATTTCTTTGTTCTAAAGAAATCTTTTGCAATGAAATGTCTTGAAAAAATAGTGACATACTGTACAAATAAAATACCCATGAATTTAAGAGCATGAAAGTCCCCTAACTTTGAATTGGTAAATCTGCAGCATTTAGCGAGGATCCTCAAAACAATGGAACCATTCAGACTTTGTAATTGTAGCTGTTGTTGATGTTTTAGTTTTTAGGCGTGTATCATTCAATTATGAATATTTGCACCAAAATATTTACGCTATTAAAAAAGCATTAGGGCTGCGACGAGAAGTCGAATGCTCGCACTGTTGACAACTACTCGAGTACGATTTTTCGTACTCGAAAATTCGGCCGCAAAAAAACCAAAAAAAATCCCGGTCACCTGACACTGTCCAGGCCGACGTTTACCCGTGCCAGGGAGAGCGCCTGGCGCTGGCATGGTACCGTCGGTAAAAATGGATTATTCTGCCATCTTTGGTTGTTAAAGTTGATATTCCCAAAGACAATCCCAAATATTGAGATAATTACATCAATATAAAGCTTTTAACCCCCAGAATAACACTAAATGGTGTCCAACTGACAAAAACAAGTTTAGAATGGTGAATTTATGCAAGTAAACTCTACCAAACTATCCTAGTCTGAAACCCGGAAGTGCATGTAGAGTCGGGCCTCTATCTATTCGTGACGTCACGAACGGGACTCGTTGGCTCAGTGAGAGTGAATGGCAGTGATATCCCTACGTAAATGCTATCCTGTCTGAGCTTAGATTTGTTGTTGTTAATGAGTATATTTGATAGATTTTCTGTTTTCATTTGAATGAAGAATAACGAAGCAACATTTCCAGTCGCTGATTTCTTTTTATATCCTCATATTCACCTGATTGGTAGAGATTTAAGACGAGTTTACTGCTTGGGAAACAAGGTTAAATCATGCACTTATGAATAGGCGGATACATTATCTTGTCATCAGATAAGGTTCAGGAGCAGTTTTGAATAACGAATAGGCCTAGAACTATGAAAGTACTTATCATAGATGTGTGTGACTGCCTCAAAAAAGGATACAGTACCAGTTAAACATTTTATGTTGTAAAATATCAAACTTGAACGAGATCATGCAAGCGCACTTCCTCTATAATATTTTGACAATGTTTAGTGATCGAACAGTATTCATCCGCGAGTGATGTGGCTCTTGCCCGAACGTTCGTGAAGCGAGCAGAATCAGGAGGTAAGACCAGGCCGCTGCTCTAGGCGCGGCTTGATTGTGATGGAACGTACGTGCACTAGTTATATGTTTATCAGCAATTGCAAGAAAATGAAAGCAACGTTACCAGCTAAGAAAAACAACTAACAAAGACTTGCTCCTGACTACCAGTGTCAGAATTAGTAGATCGCACAATTAATGCACAGCATGGAAGAAGATGAAGGATCTTTAGGGCCAAGGAAGGCGAAAGACGTGGGAAAAAGGAAAGAGAAACCATCGGGATATCGCTGTATGGTAATGAACTGTGCATGGGTACGGTCCACTTACCAGACAGCTACTGTTCACTCTGTGCCTGGGCCGATTTCAACACCAAAACAAAAATTACATGATGAAAATATCGACTAATAGCACATCGTTGGCATGTATATGTCATAATTTTTAAAAGGGGAAATGATATTAATACTATGAAATATGAGGGGAAGGTAAAGAATTGTACATAGAATTGTGATTTATGAGACTTTTCTGCTTTTGAAACAAAAATAAGCAGAAAATCGTATCTCTCTGCACATGCTTTCTATTGGACATCTGGGTACGTGAATATTCTTTCCCGGACGTGATTTCATAATATTGTAGACCAGCGCCGTGACTGATTTTCTATGCAAAGAGAGGCGGATATTTTCGACATTTCAATTAGGATTTCGAGTAGCCAGAATTTTTTTGTGATATACTACAAATTATAAATAACATATGCTTGCCGTAGGTACCAAATTAAGGGACATTTATTTGCTTAGAATATCAGTTTTAAAACTGCATTGTTTACTGTTATTATTATTATTAAATCGGCGCCTTCAACTGCAACTCGAAGTAAAACTGCATGAGTTTTCGGACACGGACCTGGGATACTGCTCCCGTGGCATGGTGGTGCCAAAAAAAATAATAAAAAATAATATACGTGTATTCGCTTGTAAGCCTGGGATTGTACTCGGGTACCTCATTACACGGTTGTGCACAGCCTTAAAAAGCATGCTCTTAGTCTTAGGCCATGTAACAAAACTTACAAGTTTCTCTTCCCCGCCCGCTTTCTTTTTGCCCGCTCTTCCTTTTGTTTACTATTCAAAAGAAAAAAAGATGTTGATTGCCCTTAAGGTGCCAGAACTAGTGCGTTGGTCGGTCGGATTAAAAAAAATAAAAAATTCCCCTCAGGAAAGCGACCGTCCCCATAAAAACTTAAAACCAGGAACATCGCTCCGAATCTCGCTGGTTTCTAGCTGGTGCAGTGCTTACATGTACACGATTCCAGGGTCTACTTGTTAAAAGCTAACAGGATTTTGAAACTAGGGCCGAAGACGAGTGGGAATTTGAGAATAATTTGATGATCTTATGCAATATCCATTTATATTCCATTTAAACAAACTAAATACGCTTTTTTGTTGTTCAATTCATTAAACTTTTTTTTTTGTAATGGTAAAGTAAAAATAAAACTTTATTAAAAAGCCAAATGTAGATTTTAGGGTCGGTCGCCAAGGGCAATACAACATTTTTTTTAAACCCCTTTGTACGCTTAAAAACTGAGACATCAAAATTAAAACGATTTGAGCTAATAAAAGGAAGAATGATTAGGGTATACATTGTGATTTACAATGCGATCAAAGGCACCCAACAAAAATTTGCATGATTGAAATCAGTACATTGTGTATCAAACAAATAACATATTGACATTTATTGTAGCAGTGTTTTCTTTTTCTTACTTCCCTTCCTTCTTTGTGTGTTATCAGTGTTCAACCAGTAGTTTGGGGTTTTCACAATGTCCCCCCCCCCCCCTTGTACATGTAGCTTTTGTTTTGCCCTGCTAATTTACTGTACTTTTGAGGGTTACAAAAACAACATTGTTCTGAAACTTGGAGAGCCCCCGCACTTTAAGGAAATATTCCAGATTTTTGACCTCATTACATAGATTCTCACAAATAAAACAAAATCCATAAACATATACTGTAAATTTGATGGCTCAGTCTTGCAACAGGGTCAGCAAACTTCTCTATTTAAAGTCCTTTTCGGTATTTTACTGTGCTTGAATATGAACACTTCAACTTGTACTTAAAGATATAATGTCTCCTACATAAATGATACAAATTAAATTTATGCTGAATGTTCTCTACTTGAATGATTGTGTGAATTCATATACATGTCATTGTAATAATATTGTTTGTTTTTTTGCATTTCAAAAAGTGGATAAAAAACAATGATTATACATCATTGTAGTGCTGTAAGTCAGACGCTATGTTCGTGTTCGGTTTGGTTCGGTTTGGCAGAGTTCGGCGATTTTTCACCCGAACTATGTTCGGTTCGGGGTTTGGTAATACAATAGCAAGCAGCGTTATAGCCACGGCAGTCGGCACTGGGCAGGCCCGACCAGCACGGAGGACTTCTGCCCACTCCTGATGAAAAACATTGCTTCCGACGAGCACGAATTTCACATTAAAAAGCTGCTCTAAACATAATTATTTGTAAAGAAAAGTACTACTTACATTCGTATTTCCGTCTTGAATCGTGTTTTATTTGCAATTATAAAAGAATCATGTTTTCAATTTGTCAATAAATGATATTTTTTAAAGATTTTCCGAGACGGTTGTTGTCTAATGTTAGAGTCATGAAAGCTGCCATCTTGAATAGTGATTCAGGCTCGTCGATCATTGTTTTTTTTATAAGTGTTTATTTTCAATAGGAAAAATATAAAATCCCTATTTTTCCTGAATAAATAAATACTATACTATAACATATATTGATTTCATTATTTTTATTGTAAAATTTGTCCGATATTGTTACAATTAAAATATTATTTTTGTTGTTGAATGGGTTTGAGCTGAACTTGTTTTGAGCACGCACATGTATTCTTGTTTATGGCTTGCGATCGCGACGTAGCAGTGTTCAGGATTTGGGATTTAAATGGCGCCAGTGAAGTCACGCCCACCATTGGATAGGCATAAATCACAAAGGTGGAAAATGGGAAAAAAGTAAATATAAAATGAGCAATCATGACATGAAAATTAGGTACAAAATGACAAGTTTATTAGCGTTTACATTTTTCTGCCGATCATCCGAACTAGGCCTTTGCGTTCGGTTCGGTTCGGTTCGGTTCGGAAGTGCCATGTTCGGCGAACTTCTATTCGGTTCGGCGGTTCGGCTACAGCACTACATCATTGTATACTTGTACAGTGTGGATATGTAATTCAGTGTGTAATTATTTTGGTAATTTGGTTGAACTTGGTTTTGGATCACATGAGCTCAGCCATTATTTTTATAGGGCTTTCATTTTCAAGAATTGATGAATGGTTAATAGAGCTGGCATTGCTCTTGCAAACATGTTTACACTTTTGTGTGTGGCCTGCATTCATTTATCTTGAAAATTAAAAATTCTCCACAAAAACATCAGGCTATACCATACTTGCAGTTGCTATCATACTTCAAGTTGCTACATGTATGAAAACAACAAAACTATGATTCCCTCACAGTGATTTTATGATTACCGGTAATTTGGAAAACAAAATGTATTCCTATTTTAACTTTCCAGAGTATAATTGCTCATTTTTATATACAATTATATTTTGTTACTTGTCATCTGTTAACGTCTCCATGTACATGTACATGTATGTGGACATACAATGACAGCACTCAAATCTGTGAAGCTAATGTTAATCAGTCTTAATGCCTTCTGTAGGCAATCTATACTGTACACCTTTTATGCCATGGGAAGTTGTGTAGAGAAAAAGTGAATTATATGCACAGGTCAACAGGCACAAAGACATCAGAAAAACACTCCCTGCGGTACACAGACGATTGTATTTCTTATAGCCTCTTCTCAGACTGAGGAATATTACAATAATAGAGAAATTGTAGACACACCAAACAGGAAATGTTAAAAGAACAAGAATGTGAATACACAACATAATAATATAGGTGTTGGCGTTCAGGGTGTCATGTTACTTTCAGGTACCATGGGCAACCAATTTTGTTTATCTGCAACCATATTTGCAGAATTAGTTATTCTTTTATATCATTTAATATGCGCATTCTGTGCTTTTTAGCTATCAATAGGGCTAATTGCCTACCTGTATTTTTTATTATGCTCAAGGTACCGTTCAGGGAGTAACATGCTAATTGTATCAGACGGTGTACTGCAATCCATGCACTATGTTTTCATGCATTACAATATAAATTAATTTGATTTAAATCTGAAGATAAATGCTTTACTGTGAGTTGGTGGATCATTACACGGTTATGCACAGCCTTAGTGGAGGTACGTTTGAACAGTCACTCACTGGCACTGCACATGCATGTTATTTACTTGGAAAAGTACATGTGGGAAATTCCAATATGATGTAATGCCTACTGTAGGCCATCTCTGACTGGATGTAACACTCATAATGATGACCTGACACGTTTTCTGAATTACATTTGGTATTTTGCTTTCTAAAGGCAAATGTACATGTGTAAATCAGAGTCATAGGAATCTGTCTGCTCTGGTAAACCTGTACCTTTCCCCCTTTAAATTGAGACTCCAAAAATAAAATTCTCAGGCAACTGTAGGCCTATACTTTTACATGTACATACATATACCGTACCCGTGTAGACCCTTTTTTCTCATTGTTTAATATCTTATCTTTTTTTTTCTCTTCAGATTCTGGCATTGATGTGAAATCACTCAGTCTCACCTGATTTTGGAAGCATCTGCACTCAGAGAATCGTACTCCAAACTGGCGACGTCACGGGTCCCAAGTCCCCCTCCGTTAGACGTCATGTCGTGCCCTGTAGCAGAGAACTGGTGTTACACCCAGGTAAGACACATTTCCCCTGCAGAATAATTCAGAGTGTACCGTTTAACCGTTTAGCCTTTCGATTTTTAGGTAAGATCGCTTGTAGTCCTAAAATAATGTTTGTTCTACATGTACTTCAATTCTTAAAATTCATGAAAAAACACATTTTAAAGTTAAAAATGATTACATGTTGGCAAGATATTTGCCACTTATTTGAATACCTCGTGCATTGGTACTGAATGTATTTGTTTTTCTTTGTTAAACTTTGTATTTTTTTAATTTTTATTTGTACATTGTAACACAGATACAGAACAAACAATAAAAGAGCTAAATATACATTTATGTTACCTTTTCTGTGCCTTGGTTTAAATTATAGCTGGTGTGTTTGTAACATACAGTTTTTTTAAAGCATAAAATGTTTAATTTCCATGTGCTTTCAATTTTCATATTCAAGTTCCAGTATCATATACATGTCACTTACATGTACATCAAATTTACTTCAGCTACACAAAGAAATAATCATTCTCAAATTGGAATGGGAAATTTAAGAGCACACTTGTAAGGAGAATCATGTACATGTATGTACATAGAGAAAAGCAAACAGTTTCTAATGTAATCCATATTCAGCACCCCTCCTGCTTGCAAGGAGGTCCCTGCAATTTGCAATTTTTCTCACGCTCCTCATTAACGTTTGCTTGTTTTCCAGGGGGATGCCTGTTTGCTCTATTGAATTGAAATATCTATATTATATTTACATGTAGGTTTCATTTCAAGTAATTTTAACATGTCTTTGTACCAAATTTATATGAAACTTGTATTCTTGCATAATTATATCTATTGTTCAAGTTTTTCTTTAATAATTATCTTTTCATGTAAAGTTCTTAAAAACGATAAACATGTTAACCACTATATTAATGTTAACTTTGATATTTTATTATTGTTTTATGGTACAGCTTTGTACTATTCTTGTATAGCCATAGGATGAGGTTTGGTAGTTTGAACCTTGGGTATTTGGTTAATATTATTGAAACTGCTGTTCAGGTACAGTGTACTTGTACAGTAAATCTCTGTGTATAAGGCGC
The DNA here is from genome assembly GCF_000002235.5 of Strongylocentrotus purpuratus. NCBI lineage: Eukaryota > Metazoa > Echinodermata > Echinoidea > Camarodonta > Strongylocentrotidae > Strongylocentrotus > Strongylocentrotus purpuratus. The sequence continues at coordinate 5,624,434 of NW_022145612.1, forward strand.
ACCCCTATTTTGGGTGCAAAAAAAAAAAAAAAAAAAAAAAAATTGTTTGTTTGTTTGTTTGTTTGTTGTTGGTTTGTTGCCGAAAACCCACGCGGGCAAGGACCTTCATTAACATCGAGGTGCAGTTGAAGGCGCTGATTTATGCCTGTGAACTTGTCACAAATAATAGTAACAATGTCGTTTTTAGAAGAATATGTAAGATCATTAATGTAAATTACAATACAATACCTAGGATAGGACCTTGTAGTAATATATTTGTTATAGAAAAAAATTTGAGGAATTATTATTATAAACTATATCTATTAGAAAGATTACTTTCAAACCAAGATGACAGACAAATTTGAGTGTTGTTGTAGTTTCCGAGTGGTGAGTCAACACACTGATTACTGAGCTGGGAGACATTGCCTGGCATAGCGCCATAAATCAAAACTTAAAAAAAATAAATTAAAAAATAACTTTTTTTTTCTGTACCCGTGTATAAGACGCACCCCTGACTTTCAATTTTTTTCGGCGGCATAAAAGTGCGCCTTATACACAGAGATTTATGGTATATTTATTTTTCAGGTAAAGATATGACAGAAAGCCACTTTCCTTTAATTTCAAGTGCATCATAAGCTGTTAATGCATATACATGTATGTACATGTACAATGTAAAAGAAAAGCAATCCTTATAAACTCTAAATAACAGCATTGAAAAATTAGCAGCTTGGATTTACAGTCAATCTTCCAGGTGCTATTTACAATGTACATGTTGTTTAAATTGTTTCATTGTTTTGTTCTTGATTCCAATCAATCAATCTGAATGGAATGCCGAATTGTGAATAAATCTGATACTGCCCAGACCAGAGCTACTGGAGCCGTAACACTGTCATCTCAACAGTAAAATTCAGGAACCAAATCAGAAAACTCTTTTTTTTCTCATAAAAAATGCATACATGTACAGTATGTACAATGTATGGGCTTCACTGTGAAATGAAAATGATTAATTATATATTGTACGATCAACATGACGTGGAAGTGTATGAGCCAAATCAGTCTCATAAACTCCAATACAAAAATGTAAGATTTGATCAAACTCATTTCAAATCGTCTACTGAGTTACAGGTTCTGTATGGATTATTATTCATCACATGCGTGGAAAATCCATCACAAAAAATTAAATGAGCAATTGATTTGAATTGGCTTGGAAATTGTTGGAAGTGCTTAACTACAGTAATTGCTCCTTATTAGCATGCTTTGCCATGTGTCTGACGATCACGTTGAGTCTGCTGGCTATGCAGGTACATGTATGCTCTGTCCAGCCAGCAGAGACAAACCTCAAGTTGTGATTAAAGGAGCACAGAATAATTCACACAGGGCAGAGTGTTCAAGATTACTTGGGTCCCATGGAGATGCGGTGCAAATACACTGTAGTGAGGCCAATGACATACTTGGGTTAGTTGTATGGAATGAAATGTAATTATACTATACTAGCAGGACCCGCGGAAATCCGCGGGATTCTAGAGGGGGGCGGGGGTGTAAATAGATATATAGAGACTGTCTAAATTAAAACCACCAAGAACTTTATTTGCCATTCAGGCCATTAAAAAAATATACATGTTTAGCGTCCCCGCCCGCTTCCTTTTTGGGGGCCACCTCCTATATTTTTTTTTTTTTTAAACAGCTTCCCCGCCCGTTTCCTTTTTGGGGGCCGCCTCCTATTTTTTTTTTTGTTGAAATTTTTTTGAATTTTTTTTATTTTTTTTAATTTTTTTATAGAAAAAAAACAGCGTCCCCACCCGCTTCCTTTCTGGGGGCCGCCTCTCCTATTTTTTTTTTTTTGATTTTTTTTTTTTTTAAAGAAAAAAAACATGAAAAGCACTGCTAAAATGTATTTCTGATCTTAAAAAGAAAAGAAAAAAATTGTCGGCTGCCATCTTGAAAAATAGCCTGAATGTCAGGGAAAATGTACGGAGCAGCCATTTGAAAGAAAAAAAAAAAAAAAAAAAAAAGGGCCTCGATCCTCCTTCCCATTTTTCAGAAAAAACAGGACGCTAAACATGTTTTTTTTAAATTTGGCCTTATATAAAAAAAATTAAAAAAACGATCCAACTGTACCGGTAGTTATTCTTTAAGCCACTGGAACTGCGTAGAGTTCCGTAGTGTGGCGTACCGACTATGCAGAAATTAGGCTGCGTATTAATGGGAAAATAGTCCCTGCGTAGGTTATGCGTAGGCTGGCGTACAGGTTTGCTTATATGGTTGCTTACTGTGTGGAAAGCTTTTACTGCTTTGACGATCTGGCGTAGGGTAGCATAGTGTTGCGTAAAAAGGCGTACTTTCTGCGTCAAGTTTCTACGCTGAAAGTACGCGAAAAAAATTAAACATGTTGACTTGTTTTCGTTCATCTTGCGTACCCCTTTCTGTCCCTCAGCATATAGTAACGTAGGCCAGCGTAGTTGGTACGCAACACTACGCAACTCTACGTATTGACCCCACGCCAATTAGTGACCCGCAAGTGTCACAAATAAAGTATTAAAAATATGCTCATCTGACCCTAATTAAACGCCTAAAACCCCCGAGCTTTCGGGGGTTTATGGCCCCTTGAAACCCGTGGACCCCACGCCTATATTGTATATACACTCAACTCGCTGCGATCTGATCTCTCCCCCCCCCCCAACTTTGAAGAACGTAACCCCCGAGCTTTTGGGGGTTTATGGCCCCTTGAAACAAATATACACTCAACTCAGGGTTTCAGGTTTCCTTCTTCATAATTGCCTATTTTAAAAAAAAAACATTTTTCTAGTTCAATAACTAAGTTTTCATGCATTGATTTGATGCAAGAACTGTAACATAATAGACCCTAGATTGTGATTATTTCTGACCATAAATTTCGATAATTATTTTTCAAAGTAAAATTTTCACAAGAAAATCAGACAGTCGTTTAAAAACGTAGACATTAGTAATACTTTTACTAATTCTAAGCTCAGGTTTCGTAAATCTATTCACGAAACTATATTGAAATCGCGGCAATAATGATGCAAACCAACAGATAACAATTTCAAAGTGTCAAATCTCTTCGACTCGAGCTCAGCTCAGCTCTACTCACACACATAACACTCCAGCGTAACTCCACGAAGCTCAAACACAGGCGCCGCAGGCCTCGGACGCCTGCGGTGCCCGGTGCCGGTGTTGGAGATTCCTCGAGTTACTGCACTGTGATGTGTGGTGACTGAAGTTAGCTTGCGACTGATTTGTCAGTCCAATGGTTTTCTTGTCAAAACTTTCCCTTTAGAAAATGATGATCAAAATTGAGTACACATGGCCGTAATAATCACAAAATAAGCTTTGATTTCATACCTCCATTCACGAAAACTATATAAAAATCGCGGCAATCATGATGGAAATAGGTCTCTAAGTTTGGACGTCGACGGGAAGCTCCGTGTATCTCTTGTGCAGCTACTACATGCAAATCCATGCAAAGCACATCCTAGCTACAACAAAGCACATCCTATAGAAAGATGCTTTACTCTCGGTAATCCCGCCCTTTGCATAGAGCATTTAATACGCAACTTAATGTGAGTGGATAGTCATCGGTCGTGTGTCTACGGATGTCATGTTGAATATCCATGAGGTATCTCTGTCGTCACGCATATCCTGCATTATGCATGTCGCGTCTGTTTTCGCCCTGGACGTCGACACGGAGGAGGACCTCGGGCGGAGTATAGCCAATTCGCTAGAGTAGACTCTCCCGCGGACGATGGCACCGGTCACGGGTACCCCGAGGGGAGGGTTCAGGAGGAGATAGCCGCACCAACTTGGGTCGGCGATCTCATTAAAAAACAATAGAATACAAAGGCTCGCCGAGACGTCGCGCCCCCCGCGGAGCCTTAGCGTATTACTTATATAGATACCTACACTGGCAGATGTGATAATATTGTACAGTTAAAGGGCTATATAATCATCATGTGTGTCAGATCGACTCTCTCCAAGAAATCATTCATATTTCAGTCAAATGTTGTTACCCGTACTTGCTTTAATTGAATATATGCATGTACATGTAACAGGGAAAGGACAAAATGCTGACCATTATTGTATCATTTTTTTTGTAAGCATTTTTTTTAATGACAGTGTGTGCCTCCATCATGTGTAATATTGATCATGTGTAATATTGTACATGGAATATGGAATTTTTTGGTGATATTTAGGGAATTATTTTATTATTTTGTGCAGTGTTTAATTTTGTTTTCTTCGCATAAAAAGTCACTCAAGGGATGTACAGTCTTCTGAGTATACCTTACATAGATCTACCAAAGGGCTTTGCATACATGTATGTGCAGAGTAGACAATCAAAACATCGTCTGGTTGGAATAGAGGAATCTGATCTTGAAAGGGGAATTCAATAATAAACCACACCAGACCTCAGTGTCTGGGAATGTTATGGGACATTGACATTGCCTGCTGCTCAGAGCTACATGTAGATGTCGTACCAGACTCTGTTATACTGATTTTCATTGGAAGTATAGAAGTTTATAGAACACATTCCCATAAATGCCAAGCAACTGCCACTTCATAGATTTATAATCCTCACTTCATTTACATGTACATGTACATGTATTTTTACACGTACTACATTGTACATGTTCATTGTTGACATTTTGTGTGTAAACCTTTATTTTCTTTTAAAATTCATTTGCAGAAATAGGTATGCCTACAAACATTTTCGTTTATTGTACACATATGTACATGCATTTATATGTTGTTAATCTTGAAACAAAAACTTGATGTTTATGAGGAGCAATAATGGTACATTGTTAAAGGTTTAATTTGTCAAAATTGATTGTAATTCTGTCATACATACACATGTAGACCTACTTGGATGGTGCGTCAAGAGGTTTCACACCTATTTTTGAATTCACAGTTTTCATTTCGTAAATGTACTGTATGTACATGTACATTGTGTATGCAGGTGTGTTTTTAAACTAGATTTCCTGATTATTAAAAACCACACTCCTGAGGTAGATTTTTAGATTTAAATTTTTCATTGTGTTCGAAATGTGAATTTTGGTGTAAATGCAGCTTTCAATAACAAAGAACCAATACCCCCCACTTTTTTTTTTTTTTACAGGTGAAAGTTGTTAAGTTCTCGTACATGTGGACAATCAACAATTTCAGCTTCTGCCGAGAAGAGATGGGAGAAGTGCTTAAGAGTTCCACGTTTTCATCAGGTGCTAATGATAAGCTGAAATGGTAATCTAAACAAATAGAATTATCTTTCTTTTTACTATTATTATCATCATCATCATCATCATCGTTCTTATTATTTGGCATCACTTCTGCCTGGGAGGGAAAAAGTTAACTGACTCACTGTGAACCTCAAGTATCTCCTCCAAGTATTATCATACCTGTAGGTGAAAAAAAAAAAAAAATCATTGAAACATGTAGAAGAAGCATTGGTAAATGTGTTTGCTTCATGTATTTGAACAATGACATTTGACATGCTATAAAGCAGTTTTTTAATTGCTATGATTTACATTTTATGTCTTTTACAAAGATTGATCACATTAATCAATTCCCAAAATAGTAAATTTATGTACATCCTGTTTAGTCAAGAAAATGTTGTGCAATTTACATCGCACATGACTGCATACATTATTACATAGATTACGGCGTGACATGGCATGAGGGTGTCTACCGGTAATTTATTTTGAGCAGTGCTGTACATGAACACACCTCTGAAGAAACTCTGCATCTTTCAGATTTTTGAGAGACGAGACTGTTTATTGAAAACTCATTTTATCCATTGACTGTCTCCTTTCTCTCCTACTTTGAGAGCTGCTCCTTTGTTTTTGTTTTTTGTTTTGCTTTATCATTCACAACATGTACATGTATCTCTCTCTCTCTCTCTCTCTCTTTCTCTTTCTTCCTACCTCTTTCCCCCTCTTTCCCCCCTTTTCCCCCCTTTTCCTTTATTTCTCTTATCCTCCCATTGTCTTCCGCTCTATATCACTCACATTTTTTCTCTCACCTCTTCTCACTCCCTCTCTCTTTATCTCTTTCTTCTGCCCTTCTTTTTCTCCCTCTCTCTCCTCTCTCCCTCCATTCCCCTCTTCCTCTCTCTCTCTCTCTCTCTTTTGCTTTCTTCATCTGTCACCCTTGTCTCTTTTTCTCTCTCTGAAGGTGTTTGCGGGTGAATCCTAAGGGCCTTGATGAAGAGAGCAAGGACTACCTCTCCCTCTATCTTCTCCTTGTGTCCTGCAATAAAGCTGAAGTCAGGGCCAAGTTTAAGTTTTCAATACTCAATGCCAAGAGAGAAGAAACAAAAGCCATGGGTGAGTTGTATGATCATAACATTAGTATGCATAATATCAAGATTAATTTCTATCTATGCTTCTAATGTAGGCCAGAATCCTGTCTTATAAAACAAAAGAGGTTGTGATTTATTCTATTTTGGGGGTTTTAATAATCAATTTAAAGAAAAGTAGTTCTCCAATCAATTTCTCATGCATGGTTTTTGCCAGTGCAAATCACCTGTGGTGCTAGTACTAAGCCTATAATGGTGATTGATATGTAAATGCACACTTCATACCTGCTAAATTGCATTGTTCCTCCAAAAACCACTCCTTTGGGATGCCTCATAGGCATAGCAATAACAGTAAAAAAAAAAATTCTGCTGAGAAGCCTGCATGTGTACAGAGTTGCTATTTATACCAAACTCATGTTAAATTGTGATGGCTTGGAATCAATTGCAACTCTTTATGAGAGATGTCCCAGGTCAAAATTATACATTTATTTATCAGCTATTGAAAAGCTTGCATGTTTGCCCGGTATACCTCTTAACAAAATGTAAACATTTGTTTAACTAATTGTATTTATATTTGCTGTTTTCAACACTACTGTCTAGGCATTGCTTGTTCAAATATTTGAAAGCCTATTGATTTCATATTACATTTTAAACATCTATCATAGTAAGAACTATAAAGCAGTTCATGTATAACTAATTGTCCCTAAGAAATGTCTTGATGCGGCTCTACATGAGTGGCACAGCTCATTGTGCTGGTTGGGTCTAAGTGGACTTTTGACAAATTGTGTTTTGACGGTAATAGACAAAGTGTTTGATGTCTAGCCATTGTCAGGCAGTGTCTGAACTGGAAAAACTACTTGAGTGCAATTGACATTGATATGGAGATTCATAAAAAAGGTTAAATCTATGAGATTGTATGTGCTTTCCACCTAATACATAGATGCTTAGTATAAATGAAACATTATTGTACAAATTAACTACTATCCTACAAATGAAATATTTTTCACTGTTTTGCAAATTCATAACGAATTATTGTACAATGAAAATTTTTTTGTACAAATGAAATATAAATTGCAAAAGGGAAACATTTTGTAGAAATGTGTCATGATTGTGCACATGAAACCTTGTGCAAATAACATACCGGTACCGGTAATTATATAAAAATGAAACAATGTACAAATAAATCATCATTCTAGAAATGAAAAACAAAATTCTTCTGAAACTATTGACCATGTAAATTGTACATAAAAAGATAATATAAAAAGTATTAGTTGTAAATACAAAACATTTTTTATTTAAGACAAAAACAGCCTATACTATTACAGTCAAACCTGCTTTAGTGACCACCTGTCTACAAAGACCACATTCTTTTTTCCCCTTGAAAATTATTTCTCATTGAAAAATGTACTAAAGGAACCTGTCTACAAAGACAACTTTTTGTATTTCTCTTGGGCAGTCGCTATAGGCAGGTTTGACTGTTTTATAGAGTTATTTACCACTCCAATCGAACAAAGAAAGAATTGTTTTGATTAAATAATGATCATTTACTTTAATATCTGTGAGCATTCAGTGTTTATGCAATAATTTTTGTGTGAATTCAGAGAGCCAACGAGCGTACAAGTTTGTACAGGGCAAGGATTGGGGCTTCAAGAAATTCATCAGGAGAGATTTCTTGATGGACGAGGCCAATGGATTGCTTCCAGATGATAAACTTACACTCTTCTGCGAGGTAAATTTCAAATTTTGAAATTTAACCTGTTATTAGCCAGTTCTGTAATATGGTCTTTTGCCTACAAAGCTGCAATTTGATTTCCATGTTAATACTCCTTCTCAAGATGATAACCTTCTGCAGGGTAACTTCAAACTTTAATATTCAAACCTGCATTATTACTTAATATGGATAGGTTTCTGGCCACAGATGTACATGTACATGTAGACATAGAGTTGATATGAATTGTCAAAACCTTACTCAATGGAAAAGTTTAGGTTTGCTGAAAGATGAATTTTATTCCTGCCTATTGATCTGCAGTATTCTGTAAGAAAAGGTACATGAGACATATAATTCAAGATATTCTTGGCATGATGTACCTGTAATGTTTTTAGCATGACATGGGCACAGCCATTTTCTTGATGATGTGATGTACCAGGCAAACTTCTACATGTATTATGCACCAAGCTCTAGTTGGAGAGCCATTTTAATTCAGTAACAAAACCTACCGGTATACTTTTCAATGACGGAAAATCGTAGCTGAGAAATATGTAATAGGAGGGAATTACATCTACATGTAATTTATCCGCCCCCCCCCCCAAAAAAAAAGAAGAAGATATAGCAGTTGAAAAATCTATTTAATTTATGCTAAACATTCACCCCAGAACAGCAACCACCTATGTACTTATACAATTTGCGATTTATCTTTAGCAATAAAATTAGTTTGCACGGATGACTAAAAAACAGGTTTTTGATGCCCAATTGATCATTCATCTTCCAACTGATTTCATTACTCTGCAGGTGAGTGTTGTCGCAGACACAGTAAACGTCTATGGACAGTCTAACCAATCACAGCTCAAGGTTCCAGAATGCAGATTAGCGGACGACCTCAGTGCGTTACTAGAGAGGGCAGCATTCAGTGATGTCACCCTGTGTGTCAACGGTCAAGAGTTCAAAGCTCACACAGCAATCCTTGCAGGTGGGATAGTTTGTAAATGACATGCTCTTTTGAATATGAGTTTTGTTTGTCTGATTATCAACAGAAGGGCATTAATCATTTTCTTTCATATCTAGAGTTGGATTAAATACCAATAGCCTGTATTTATTCAAGTAGGCAAATTAAATCTAGCTACACTGAGTAAAAACTCTTCCCCCCCCCCCTTTTTGTTCCTTCCATTTCATTGCAGAATGCTAGTAATTAGAATTCTTTAAATGAGTGGACAAAACGCGCCCACTTAATTCTGGATTTAAACCTTGACTGTCTGTTTGTCTGCAGTGAAGGATATCAGTTGTTGCGTTCCTTCCCAGGCATGTAATTTTATTTCCCAGATTATATAAATACTGTTTATAGATTCAGGGCAGGATTATTATTTAATTTAAAGCACTTTGATGAATGCCATTGTGTCTTTTTATCTGGGCCTCAATGAGCCTCCAATCTATTGCTTGAATAGCATAGATACTGAAACTTTCATATCTAATGGTTCTTCACTCAACTGTAGTTTGCAGGAGTCTGACAGTGATTGAGTTACATATATTTCATCATGGTTTCCCATGTCTGTGCTAACTGTCTTCTGGTAAAGTTCACAGTATGCAGGAAATATCACTTAGGGCAATCAATGATCCGATTTATGTTCTCAAATTAGATATGACACTAGTTTCAGAACTGGCATTCATTTATCAATTATATTTATCTCGCTATTATTCCTGTTTTTCCTTTTTCTATAAGCTCTAAGTTTGTGTAGCTCCTCTTACATGCATATTCAATCTTGAAATTACAATCTTTTGTTCTGTATGTTTGGTGTTCCTTGCCGGAACTAAAAATCAAAACTATCGGTATTAAATCTTATTTCTGCCAAGAGACATTGCAAGTAAAGGTAAAAGCAAATAGTGTGTAGACTGCATGTAGTTTCTGGATCCTTATGCATACATACCTGCACATAGGTTAACTCTTTACCCACTTCACTGTGAAATTTTTTTGTTTCCCCTATGCTCGTTCATATGCGCTTTTTCCTACTTACCGGTAACCATTTCAGCATCTCATTGTTTTAGGGTACGACTTTATGTAAGGCCTTGGTCACAAATGCCATTACGAACTGCTACGAACACTGTACAAACTATTTTCAGACAATGGAAATTCAGAAAGACAATGGAAAACTGGGAGATTCGTACGAACACATCGTTCATACGAATCTTTGTGACTGCAGCTTAAGATGCATAATACATCAATTACTAAATGTTTTCTTTACTTCTTTCCTTCCTGAATGCAGCGAGATCTCCAGTCTTCAACGCCATGTTTGAACATGAGATGGAGGAGAAGAGACATGGGCGAGTAGAAATCACTGATGTTGATCACATGGTTATGAAAGAGATCTTAAGGTTTATCTACACTGGCAAGGCTCCTAACCTTGATAAAATGGCTGATGAATTACTGGCAGCAGCAGACAAGGTAAAAAGAAGGACATCATGACAGCTAAGATGTAACCGAATAAGTCCTAAAAATGACAATGGTGCATACACTGTACATGTGATTAGATCTTGGTATAACATATTTCAATGGTTTCTACTAGAGTAAACTACAAGAGCCCTATCTAGGTCATAAAATATAAAGGAATTGCTGCAGTTTATTGGTTGTTTTGATCCCTTAGGTTGCATGCTTGTATAGGCACTGATTAAAACACAAAATAAAAGGCAAAAGGAAAGTATTAATTTTGGCTCCTTTCAAGTTAATTATTTCAAGGTTGTAAATTAGAGTAATTTCAAAAGGTTTATATAAAAGAATATCCATTTATTACATTGTTCTAGTCTTTATAAGATTGTATGATGCTAAGAAAAATACAATTCCAAAAGTTTGTGTTATAATCATCATGTAGATAGGTCATTTTTATATGAGGTGAGGGTATCAAATGTATGTGTGCTACCTGCATCAAATCTTTTTTGAAGGTTGTGGTACTTTAAAGACTAAGTGGTTTCACTCATGTGTATGATAGTGATATCATGCACAAATCACAATATATGAATTAATTGTTAGAGACCTCAAAATCTGGTTTTATGTAATAGCTATATTGTCTTTTACAATTTCAATAACATAATTTTCCCAGGAATTTGCTCATGATAAACTTTCCCATGCCCTGAAATTGACCATGAACCTTACTTTGTACCTCCTGTGGCTTTTGTATGTACAGTATGCATTAGATCGGCTGAAGGTGATGTGTGAAGAGGCATTATGTACCAACCTAACGATAGACAATGTTGCAGATATCCTGGTGTTAGCAGATCTTCACAGTGCAGATCAGCTTAAAGCAGTCGCCATCGACTATACTAATAGGTTTGTTTTGTTTGTGTCTGTACAAGTGACTTATTGCATGAAGTGTTTAATGTCAGTTGAGAACCAGCAGGGTATCATAGCATTTTGGATAAGAGTTTACATTTCTCTTCTAGCTCTCAGCAGTCAATATGTAATGAAGCAAAACCTGCCATATGCCACCTTTATTGGGGGGGGGGGGGGGGTGATGAGGAAGGAAGGATCTTCAGAATACAATTCTAGGCGGATCTTGAGAATCTTCAGAATATCCCCAAAGATTTTGTGGTCGATAGGGGTAATTTCAGTACCAGACGCCAGAATATCTTAAATTTGTCTCCAGTGGGTTATTCATGTATAACATTAATGAGTCACACTTATGAGCTCTGATATATTAATAGCTGTGGATGATGGAGTCAGCATATATTTAAGAGATTTGATGATATTTCATATTGTCTGGTTTTGTACCTTTTTTCTAAAAACTTCTGAAGTATAATGGTCTTCTTAGCCAGATGGAAGAATAACAAATGATGATAATGATAACCAAAGACAACAATTGTAAAACTCAACAATTTTTTCATCTTTCTACTCTTGCCTCTATCTCTTTCTCCCCCTCTGTCTGTTTCTCTGTCTGTCTTCCGCTCTTTTCTGTTTTTCTTTCATTCCATTTTCTTCCTCTCCTTTCTGCCTCTCTCCCTCTTTCTCTCATCTATCTCCTAACTCTCTGCTTCTCCTTTCTTCCATCTTTGCTTCCTCTGTCCCTTTCTCCATGCAGCCATGCAACGGAAGTGATGGATACCAATGGATGGAAAACAATGGTGCACAGTCATCCGGGGCTGGTGGCCGATGCTTTCCGGGCGCTGGCCACCTCACAAAGTCCTCCTTTCATGGGGCTACCTCGGAAGAGACTCAAGCAGAATTGAAAGCATACCCATGCGAAATAGACACTCAATGTGACATAGACTTTTGTGACGCTGTGGTATTTACTCCCTGTGAATAGGATCGTGTTCATTTTTTGGATATGTAGATACAGGAGAAGATGGATGTATGGAGCTTTGTTTGCGGTGATGTAAGGAAAGGACTTCCAGTGGATTGAATCCAACAGGTGCGTGGGATCATGGAAGTGAAAGACAACTTAAGAAGCTGCCAGGTGATGGTGGGGACTTGTGATATTGCTCACTACCAAATGATGTATTCTGCGAGGATAGCTGAAGATTACTCCAAGGCAAGGAGGCCATGCATTACTGGCGACACCCTGACCCATGGAATGATCAATAAGTACTCTTCAGTAATAGATTGCCAAACATGTACAATATCAGCGGATGTTTTAATGCCTATCTATGCCAATTGGACTTCAGATATGCAACAGTGAAAGAATATTCCAGTGACGCAAGGTGCATCTCTCCCCTCCAGCATCTTATCTTACATCACTTATCCCAACCGAAGCAAATATGATCAGATGACAAAATGACACTTCTATTTTGAAGCGATTATGCAAATCCTTTTACTTGAACTAAAAATCTCTTTCTTGAATGGCTTTTTAAAACAGTGTTTCCATATGATTTTACAAAATTATTGATTTAGGACAGGTAGATGTGGAATTGAATGCATCCAGTAATGATTACACCCATCATTAATTACCTCCCGGGTGATTGGTCACTTTTTACATTCACATTTGGCTAAAGATAAGAACAGCATGGGTGCGTTGTATGTTAACACTTTCATAGGCACTTTGAGGTAACATCATTATTTCATGAATTCTTTTTATGGCATATAATATGCCAGAGTTCATTACCGTGGATGTGCAGTGCGTCCTGTTATTTGGCCTTCCATTTTGATAGTCTAATCTCTAGATTCCTTTTTAATTTCCTCTTCAATTTTATGCAGGCTTGAATGCTTGAAGAACACATTCATATCAGGGTAATCCTTTTCCGTTAGGTTTTGTGAAGTTACGTGCTACCATAAGCAGAGCTATTGTTTCAAAATGTACAATGTTACATAACACAGGACAGATATTTCTCGATCCTAAATCGTGCTAGAAAAACAAAAGATGAAAAATAGAGTCAGATTGTTTCATAGCCTTGTGCTTCACTTATTGAAACGTGCCAACATTACAGTGACCTATCACATAATCAGACAGTTAATTCTATTTTGTTTATAGGCAATATGATGAGGTTGTCCTTGATTTTATTTCTTTATAGTCTTTGTGAAAGTGATTTTACATAAACCTCCAAATGGAAAAAAACAACAAATTAATTGGTGTAATCATCTATCGCGCACGATTATGCTCTCTTGAGAAATCATCGGGAGGTCTCCGATTATTTATTGAAAAGGAATATTCTTAGCCTCTAACAATCTAATTATATATTAAATTACCTGTGTTCTCATGGACAAATATAAGTATGATAATTATATCTGTTGAGAGCCAGAAGGGTGTTAACTCATAATAATTTCCATGAAATTCAACGCCTGTCTGGCCCTCAACAGACATTTCAATCAAGCTGTGATACATGGTATATTGTATTCGTTTGTTTGCAGCATTGATAGGCTGTTGCCTGTTGGTGGTAATGTTTTGGTTGGGACAGTCTCTATGGAGTCTGTGTACTAACCATAACAGCTGTTCCCTTATTCTCTCTTTCTTTCTTCATAAATGATTACCCATGTCATTTTGCTCATCAATTTTAAATTGAAAATGACTCGCTTGGTGCTAGAGCTGAAAACTGAAACACTTCTGGATATTTTTGTTCATTGTAAATTTTACATGGGAAACAATTTGTTGATACATTTTTTCTGTTTGCTAGTTTATGATAAAGGATGTGTTATTTACAATATCAGATTTAACAGTAAATGACATTACTTTGAAGGCTAGTTTTCAATTATATTTGTTCTCTTTTCTGCATTGTGTGTTGTAGAAGAATGCACCTGTGCCTGGCATTATTCACTACAGGTGTTCTTCCATCATTTTTGGAGCAAATTTTGGAAGGCAATACAATGATATTTTAAGAATTGCAATACTGTTCAGAAACACTCAAAGTAGATCTTAAATCAGAAGTTTTAATATCATTATTCATTTTTCTTCTTCTTTTGAGTTGCCAAAATATCAGAAATATTAGGGGGGATCTTGCCTTTATAGACAAAGGTAATTTGGCTTTGGTGTGGAAGCGTGGTGCACCCCTTACAACTTATGTTTTATTGAGTACTGTAAATTAATAAGATTCCATCCGGCTGTTTTGTTTCTTTTTAATTTTAAATCAAAAAAGGTCAAACCAATTATTTAATATTCCTTTGTCAATTTATCTATTTATTATTGTAAGGCCCCTTTTAATCCACTAGTGTGTAAGAATGATGTTAATATCCTGGTTGACATTTTCTCTTTGATCTGCTACATGTATTTTTCTGTTTAGTACATGGAGACTTCACTTTATACTATGTAGCAAGTTTTCTGCTTCGAGCCAAAAGGAAGTTAGCTGATATAGTTTAACTGAGAGTTAACGCCCTTCTGGCTCTCAGCAGAGGGAGCATTAAAAGTATTACATTCATGTGTATTGTAGTCTATCCTGTAACCTCATCAATGCCACTAATGCATTCCTGCCATCTTTTTACTGTGTGCCCAGCAGAAGGACATTAGCAGCCCGAGTCATTTACTAACCATCAGGACGTGTATGTGACTAGATTTTGCGGAGAAAGTGGCTTTGGATGAAATTCTCCATATTTTTTTAAAAGCGATAAACAAATTGAAGGACCTTTTGATATCTGCAAAACAAACATTGGGGTATTTCAGAGAACAAACTATGTTGTTTGCTGACTTAAGATTCATGTACATATGATACTTTCTGAAGTTTGTACCAAAATCATCAGTGAAATGCAGTAAATAGGGATCTTTTACCGAGAATCCTTTATAACATTTTGAAATATGGGTAGCATAACAATTTTTTTTAATACTAGGAGGGAATGTTCGAAATCTTGGAACAGTTGTGTATAGCACCTTGGGATTGTAAGGTAAATTCCATACTCTGGTAACCACTAGGGAATGACCAGCCAATGACCAGCCAATGCCTTTCTGCCGGGCACACAAGATATTTCAATTTTCCTGTCTTCTAGTTCTATGTGTGCCAAACATCATTACAAAATTAAAAGCATGAGATGTAGTTATCCAAAATGGAAGCCTCTAGTTGGGGCATATTGCCCATGAGTGTGGCCCACAAGACCCATGGGACCGATAGCTCACAAGACCGATCAGCAATGGCCATCAAGACCGGTCGCCCATAAGATCAAGGCCGAGCTGGACAGCCCACTAGATCAACAACCCATGAGACCAACATTGTTGTGGCCCTCTTTTTCTTAGGGTGAGACCAACATTGTTGGTCATATGGGCTGTTTGGTTACTTGGTTACTTGGTCTGTTGGTCAAGTGGCATGTCTCGATTGTGCTAGTGTATATCATGAAAACATGTACGAGGAGTGGTAAGCTTTTAGTGCTTGTAATCCTCATCTATTATGACAGTCTGTGTAGAGTAATACTACTAGAGAGAGAGAGAGAGAGAGAACGAGAGAGAGAGAGAGAGAGAGAGAGAGAGATACCAAATCTGTCAAGTGAATCTGAGCATATTGTACAGGATTTGGTGTATGTTTATATCACATTTGTACTGAAATTTATGATTCTGAATTTAAATATCTGTTTTAAAATCAACTTCTGCTTTATGTAATAATTCTGTCTGAATATTTTTGTGTTTCCCAAATTGCACTAAGCATAATAACAATATGTGTTAATATACATTACAAAATGGACAACCCTCATTAATGTAACTGTCGTAAATTGAATGCCAAATAATGATAAATTTGAGCTACAGTTTGAGGTAACTATAGAATATTGTATGATGGGTCCTTGTTTATTAGTCTAACAGGGTTTTGTTTGCTCATCTGATGCTTGCCTGTCATGCTTCACAAAATGTATCTGTAATCAAAGATTTCTCTTAATCATTATGTACAATGGATTGAGTAATTTTCCAGTTTCATAATATAACAAAATATATAGTAGTTTAATATATAGGGAAATTTGTCCTTGTAATTCTCCTGAAATAGGTATATACCGTAGTCAGTTCACTGGCATTGCTTTTGGATGGAACAATATTGCATCCAATTTTTATATATATTGAGACTTTATACCTCAGTCACACAAAGTGATTTTAGACCGACTCCAAACCGACCAATTCTTGGCCATAAACGTAATGTAATATTTTCGTTTGGTCTGGTGTCAGTCTTGTCAGTGTGACTAAGGTATTATACAACACAGTTTGGAGTGTGAAGATTATGGGGTGAGGAAAGGCCTGCATTCATAATGTCACACAATGTTTGTGACATGAGGATTCTTTTTTAAACACTTTTTGTAGATATATGAAAAGCTATTTATTTGATACTAGAGAGAGCCTTGTTCAATACTTTTCTGGTTTCATATACTTGTATGTGTTAATCAAAATCAGTTAAACCTTCCATGTTATAGATGGTGCAAAATATTCAACAAATCAGAATGATTTGCAAAAGATGAGTTACCTAAAATACCAACTTTCATATTTCAGTTTTTATTTTTCAGGGGAACTTGGATGGTATATTTCTTTCTGTTGCCGCCGTTCATTATTTTGCCATTCATTAAAGTGTGTTTTAATACTATGTCATCGGAAGTCTCTTGCATGAAAGTTGCTTTCAAACACAACTCTCAAATATTTAATCAGGATCCCAAATATGCGACCCTGATTGATTGAGAATACGATCCATTTAATTTTGTAGTTGCAACAAATTACAACTTTTCTTGCAAGAAGCCCTTTGTTTTCTGTAAAGTGTAAGCCTCAGTCCCATTAGGATGTGTGATGCCCTGTAGCTGATTTGTCTGTTGCAGAGATCTCTTTTATCAGATTGTACCAATAATATGATAATGTGAGAGATGCAACTAGTCACGAGTTGCCCAGTGACAGTGTTGTTCCATCTCTAAAATCGGTACACTGTGTGCCCTTGGTCTATCAGTTGGTCATGGCAAATTTACAACCTGTCACTTTTAAGTCACAAAATTGGTTGCAGCTCATCTTGTAATCTGTTTCATGATCGTTCTTAGATAGTTCCATGACCAGCCTTGGTTACAATACTGAAGTGGGATCACACATAGCTAGGAGAGTAGAGATAGTTGCATCACTGGAAGACATGCCAACATAGCAGGGGACCATTTGAATCACCATGTATGAGTACTTGTGTCACAACTATTTTTCTCAATATGCTATAGCCACAGATAGTCACAGATCTTTATGGGACTGGAGCGCTACTGTAATAGCATTATATTATGACTATATAATTTTGTTGCTGAAATTATTTAAGGAATGGAATTGTCAAGCGTCGTCGGTTGGACACTCAAATGCGCATTTTGTATGATATTAAAGTAAAGTACATGTACATGTATGTAGAATACCATGGATTTAAAATTGTGAGTGTCATTTTTTGTGAAATGCATTTTAGATGGTCACTATAGTTGAGAAAGAAAGAAAGGGAGGAGAATGAGAGAGGAGGAAGGAGGGAAAGACTGGAGGTGAGAATAGGGGATGCAGACAGAGAGGGATGGGGAGGGAGAAAAGAGAGAGAGAGAGGGGGGGGGGGGAGGAAGGAGGGAAAGATGGGAGGTGTGATCAGGGGTTGCAGACGGATGCATGGGGAGGGAGAAAGGGAGAGGAATGAGAGAAGAGAAAAGGAAGGAATTGGGGTTGCTGAGAGGGAGGGGGAGGCAGGGGCAAGATAAAGCGGAGAGAGGATAGGGAGGGAGAGACGGGTAGAGAAATTGACAGGAGAGTGAAAAATGGATTTAAAGATGGGGGGGGGGGGGAGGAGGAGAGAGATGAATCGGGAGGGGAAACTCTGTAAGGGAGAGAGGAGGGGAAATGATATAGAAACAGATATGATTTCGAGAGGATTGTGTGGCGGTACGAAAATATATTTCTATCTGCACAAATCTTGTAAATGTGCGACAAAAAAAAATGGAAGGCCTACTTCAAATCGAATTTTAGATTAACTTAACAGCAAATTGCAATGAAAACATTGGGGGATTAAGGAGGGAAAAAACATCTTCGCAATCTTTTTGATATACAATGGATATAACTTAACTGAACCGCTCCTCCAAAATCCCGAATTTGGCCCGTTCTTTAATCAAATTCTAGTCTGGCGCGGCTCATAAGATGCGATGCGTACTGCGTTAAGGTAGAGCACAATTCGCGCATCTCTTTGACGCGCTCCCTCTGAATAAACCATTTCCTTCATAAAGTACATGTGGCTGTTATTGGTTTGTCAAAATATCAAAATTATGTCTGCAATGCCGCTAGGTTATTTCTACGTTTTGTTTCTTTTATCAGAAGAGATGGGCACCGGTAAGTAAAAATCGCCGAATAAAGTAATGGCATCGAACACAAGTATTCTTGTAGGTGAAATCTGTAAGATTTGGTTTTAAAGAAGGTAAGGTAAAAGTATAAAGAATAGACAGTGATCCTATATAATTATCTACGAACAGACTAATTCTCTAGCTCTAAAGCAATTTTCTTTGAAATTGTCTAGTCTGTGATAAAGATTTGACATAATTGATTAAACAGGAGAAACAAAAACAGAGGATAACTAAGGAAGATTATACTGACGTCGGCCTGAAGTGTAATATATTAAATTTTAACCTCTTAGAAGAAAAGTATAAGAACAAGAAAATATTTTTTTAAATAGACTCTATCTTTTTAAAACCATTTATCCTCTGATGGGGCAAAGATAAAAAAATATCTCTCTTAAAAAAAAAATCTAGTAACGAAATTCAGAAACAGCTAAAGAAAAAAAATCAATATCATACAAGTGCTTCAACCAAAAGAATATTTTCAATTTAGATTTCTATACTCGGTACGTTAACGAATTATAAATTCTATGGTTATCTTGGATCTTGGATTGGATTCCTCCGGAACATTCCACTAGGGAATTTTAACTGGAGGTATGGCTTTGAGTTATATCATCCATATCCAAGAACTAGATAGTTTATTCCTCAGCACTACATCCTGACTTATGGATCCTGCTGAGTATCGTCGTAGAAGTAGAAGTATCCAATTCACCTCTCATTTTTTAAATTTTTTTCATTCATGCATGACTTGATGTCCCGTTTCAGTTCTCCTGATAGAAGGCCATGTCACCGATTCGAAGTCACCAGCACGCATCCCCGAAGGCTCTACAACATCTCCATCTTCGCTGAATATGGAAGAACAAATAGAAGCCCCATCGAGTAATAGAACCACGAGTGTTCCTGTAATTGCCAACAAGACATGGACGAAACATGGAATTAGCAGCAGGGAGACGAGTGATGACATTGCGATTCCAAATCACCACGCCCAGGCAGGGTCTCTTGCTATTTATGTAAGAAGGGAGATCTTTCCTTTGAATTACAATTGTACAAAGTGTGACCCAAAGTGATGTTGGACCTTGGTAGAAATATTAAAAAGTCTATTCTCATCTCCTTCCCTTTTCCCCTCCCCTTTTTGTTTTCATCATTCCTTATTTTTTTGTGTAGGGGGGGGGGGGCGGTGGTGATTGCCCCCCGGCTTTCCTTTTTAAAGAGAGGACTCGCTCTCTATCTAAGAAGGGATGTTTTCTTTTTAATTTAATAGATAATTTAGGTCCTAAAGCGGCGATGGTTGGCCTTAACATCAATTGAATGCCCACTTCTTCCACTTATCCCTTCTCGTTTTTCATTGTTCATAGTCCCGGCTGCCCTCATTTTCCTTCTACTTTATATGCTTACTATGGGCGATATTTCCCCAATTTACTGAAGAAAATTGGTCAATTATTTCTCTATTTTTTGTTTCTTCATGCCATTTTAATAGCCCATTTTTCCTTTTTAAAGAAGTGTTATATACCTATAGGTCGAGGCAACTTATAATTTTTCTTTCCTTTTATCAAACTGGAATAGAATCAACATCTCCTGCTAAAAGAAGGACAATGGTGATTTTAAGAATCATTGACATTTCATAATTTGGCTGATGATAACCATATTCTTGGAACTTTTTTTTCTTCCACTCGATGACTTTGTTTTTCGAAGTTCCTCTTGAAATAAGAAATTATGTATCACACCGTTTTTCAAATCTAAAAATATCATACTGTGTCCATCAAGGAAATCTATTGCTACCACGGCTTTTACAAGGGACAAAATTACAATATCATTTTGAATGCAACACGTACCCTTGATATTTTAAATGAACATGTAGCATTTTGAGTGTCCTGATGGTTTAAGTAAATCATGTGATTGGAATTAAAGTTTGGTTTACTGTTGTCGTTGTTATTAGTGTTATTATTATTGTTGTTGTTGTTATTATTGTTATCATTATTATTATCATTAATATTATCATTATCATTATTATTAGTAGTAGTAATAGATTATGATGATACTGATAATGGTTGATGATGATGATGCCTTAATATTTCTTTTAACTCCTCAGAGTATACCCGAGCCGCCTGTCAAGACAAAAGAACCTTCAAAATACTGGGATCCAACGGTGTTTTACTGCACCATGCTCATCGTATCCTGGACAATTGTTACCGTCTGTTTGGTGAGGAACTGCCTATGCCCTGCTCTGAAAGAGGACTGGAAAAATTTCTGTGTTTGCTGCTAAATAACATCAGCAGCAGACCCAGGATTTTTGACAAGGGGTGGGAGTCTGAATTCTCTAACAAGGCACCTGCCCCGTCCCCCATTTTTTGTTGGGGGGGGGGGTCTCAAATTTTTGCTGGGGCACAATTTGTTCGGGGTACCATGAATGGGAATACTGTGATCTATCATAAAGAGGATTCATCAGGAAGGTGGAGAAGAAGAAGAAGAAGAAGAAGAAGAAGAAGAAGAAGAAGAAGAAGAAGAAGAAGAAGAAGAAGAAGAAGAAGAAGAAGAAGAAGAATGAGAAGAAGGAGAAGGAGGAGGAGGAGGAGTAGGAGGAGGAGGAGTAGGAGATGATTAATGGGCAAGAATATAATAAATCTCTCAGAATAAGTAAAGCTAATAAATTAATATTTGGCTTAAAGTCTTCTTTTCCGCCTGTATCAAGATCTTAGAGGGATTAGAATTTAGAGAAGAAAAAAGGAAAGCCAGCAAGAGAAAAAATAATAATGACACAAAATACAATCTTCCTTTTGAAGGATCATAACCTTAAACTTTATTATTCATAAAAAAAACAAAAAACACTGCTGTTGAGTGTAGTGAACAGCAAGCCTCATGCATAACAGTGATACTGGCATAGCATTAAACATTACTTGGTACCATAGAAAAGTAACAAATACATGTATAGTGAAAAACATACATAGTAGTACATTCTTATTGATTACTGAACAGACATGAAAAGTAGTTAGTTACAGTGCTTAAATGGCCTTGTAATGAAACTAAAACTATTATCACCAATTGTTAGAATATTGTTACTCTTGTAAATTAGTTTAAACTTTTTTCTACAACCCTCTCTATATTCACCTAGAAACCTGTATGTTGTATTTATTGAAATTTGTTCTCTCCTCTTTCTTCAATCAGAACCTCAATGATTTGTTAGTAGATATAAAAGACATATATACAAATGTATTTGTCAGAATTATCAAGATACTGTAAAATGATTTGCTGGCAAGTTAGTTACAATATCACTTTAAAATGTATATATCAATCATATGTATGTAGCTTATATGACAACAAATGGCTTATATAATGTGAAATTAAATTAGTGGAGTTTAATAAATGGAATTAGTAATACAAATAAGGAGAAAAGTACATTACAAATAGTAAAGTACAATGTCAAATAATGAACAACTCTTCTTGTTTGTAAATCATTTCAACATCCTTCCGATCTTTACCAATTACAAAGTATGGAAAGAAAATTGACTTTTCAGCTTCTGTATAACTACAGATACTGCTGGCAGTTTGAGAGATTATTATTTTATTTATAGACTACATGAAGGTTCATAACTTGCATATTGAACATAGATGTATATGCCTTGGATCATAGCTAGTGGAAGAGGAACAACAAGGTACTTACTGTCTTGTCAAATAACCCTGTCTTTTTCTTTTTTCAACTTTGAATAGTTAACAGACATAATATTATTTCACTGATCTTAACGTAACAAACATGATTTCTCCTGAGATGGTGTCTTTGATGACATTTTCAAAAATAAATTCTCTAAATATTAAAACAACTACAACCAGTACTATACTTTCTACACTCTGCCTAAGAATGGAAGGTTCTATACCTATGTGTGCAAGTGCTATGCCTATCCTAATGGCCCAATTCATTAATGTGTTTTACAACTAACCATGCTTTAAACCCCCATTAGCATATTACATCCATGTCCTAATGTCTAATGGGCAGGCGCTAACACAATTATACATGCTTATATATGTTACTTAAGTTCACATTTGAGGTGAAAAGGATGGTTTAGACCATGGGTTCAATAGATTAAACTTCCTAAAGGCTTGATCACACATGCAGTGGTGAACTGAGACTTTGTGTGTTTGTGTGTGTGTGTGTGTGTGTGCTGTTGTGTACTAAATGATTGGCATGCAAGGATGAAAAAAGTACCTGTATGCAACAAAGGTCCTACACAATTTCACTGTGTGTTTCAAGATTAAACAAAATATGGAGTGCAATACGTTTTCAAAGAGCATGCTTTAGACAAACAAACCTCGGTAGTCAGTATAATTATGTGAAAAAAGTAAAAACCTTCGTGGTTTTGGCCAAAGTATACAAGAGCTATGCCTTTAGAATACCGGTAAGTAGCACATATTCTGTCCAACTTGACTCGAGCTGTGACAGTTTGAGTGACACATAACATATCCATGTGAGATACAATCTGTATTGCAACAATTTATTTATCATCATACTCAGAAAAAATGAAGAAAAATATAATCTTATACATAGATGATGAAATCCCAATGTTTTTACCGTTTTGGCATCTTTGTATTGCACACTTTCAAGTCTTATGCATATATACATCTAAGACACAACCAAAAATCATACATTTATCAAAGAATCTTGTTGACAGATGGTAAGAAATAACCAGCAGACATATGAACATGAACAAATAATACATTGCTTCTATGAAATGAGTTATGGTTTTAGTGAACAAAAAAAAATCCTTATAACGAATGGCAACTTGGTGCAACAAAGGACTTGCAGATATTCACTGAGCTCTGTGTTATAAGATACAGAAATGTGAAACATATTACACTTTACATCATCACTACAAAAATGCTACAGTTTTGCTGCTCATATCTGAACGAGCCTTAAGGCCTTAAAATTACATAGATATAACAATTCAAATTTTAGTAATCATTATCATTGGTTTCTTGATCAATTCCTGATAGCACAATGATTTCAAATGTTTCATTCCTCATGCAGCACCTGAACGACACAGCAATGTTTTTAAAACGCAAGAGTCAAAACATGCTGATAAAATGAATGAAAGATAAATACAGGAAAAAAAGCTACCGGTGCTCATCTTTGGTAGACAGCAAATTAGTTTACCTGTTAGTTATTAAAGATAATGCTCTGGTTCTGAATGCATGAATAACATTGATATAATACTGGAAAGACTGGAATCTCTCATTCCTAAAGGCTTTCCACAGGAACCACTTAGTTCCTGCTCATGTTGCTCCACACTTGTATGTATCAAAAGTCACATGTACCACATATTTTGATGATCTGTCCATGACTTTATTTGTATTTTTCTAAAAGCCCACATCATTGCCATTGCTCCACTCCATCAACGCCTGAGCTCATAGCCCAGCAAGACAACAGAGATTTGTTCAAGTTCACACACACATAGCTGTCTATTGGTTGTACACATAGTTTCTATGCTCACACATAGATGGGAATTTAGATTTTAGCCAGGATCTTAATCATGTTTCAATTCTAATTTGAAAACTTCATAACAGATTTGAAGTGGTCGTACCTTCCTATTACTGAACTAAAATCAAAGAAATCTTAAAAATTTGTTTTGGTAGCTTACCAATACTATACATGAGCTTTATGAGTTTGGCACATAATGTGTTGTTCATTTTAGTCTTTACTACATAGAAATTCTCTATATATAAATGTCATATGAATTGCATGCATGAAAGAAATCTTAATTACCAGTAAAGTCACCACAACATAAGTCCAACTCAGGAGGGTAAGGATGAGGGCAGATTGATAGGAACAGAAAGTAAGGTGCTATAAAGAAATCATTAATTTATAAAAGTATATCAGAAAAGTCAAGACCATGGTCCAGATTCAATTCTATCAGCAGGTGAATGAAAAAGACCTTTATATGCAATCCATTCACAGCAAATTTTCCAGAGGTTCAACTTTCAAGACGGCTCATACCGGTAGTCAAAGAAAACTACCTAGTTTTCTCAATTGAATTTCAAATGTGATAAATGTTACTCATAAATTGTAACTGATCACTTATTGACTTCCGACTGGGGTTTAAAAGTAGTCCTTGAGTGGTAATCTTTGTTAAAAGTTACATCATGAATCTAACAAATTAAACAAGTTTAATTTTCTCATTAATCCCTTCACGATACCATAATGAATAAGTGAATAATGAAAAGTACAACCTATTTATCCAAAATGGATTTACAGTTTTACTACAAGTTTAAGTTCAGCCCATCTACATAACATAATAATTGAATTGAAAAATCATTTAAGTGATAGAACTGTAACTACTTCCGAAACTAAAAACTAAAATACATATATCTGTCATCGGTGGAACATGTAAGTGTTATCTGTTTCCCAGCATAAGCTTTGGTTTGTTCTATCATAGTCGAAATAACAGTAGAAAGAGCAGAGTAGTGGCTAACTTTGTTCAGACATTTCATCTACATCATGACCTTGCATAGTTGCCTGACTCTGGTGGACCATCTCCCTCTGATGTTGCTGCAGCACTGGGCATAGCACTGGGCATAGCAGACGAAGCCTCTGTGTCAGTTGTTACTTTGGGCGTCTCCCTCTCTTTGTCTTTCTTTGATTTGGCAAACCCGTAAAGTCTCAGCTGCTTTCCAATATTTGTATCCTTTTATTTTTGGAGGAAGGGGTAAAAGGAAACATTATCATAAGTGAGTATATAAGAAAGCTATCTGTATTTAACAAAAAGTAGAAAATTGTCAATTTGAACTAACCCTGCATAGTGATGAAAAGATTCACAAACAATTTTCATGTGTTTTAAAGGAAAACACAAGAATTCTCGAAAATTACTAACCAAACAATATACATCTATGATTTTACAACCAATAGACAGTAAGTTGATGAGTTTTGATAACTGTATGCACAAAAGATATATTGTTTATTGCAAAGTGAATAAATAGGATATTTCTATCCATATAATCTTAACGCTCTTAAATTTCACTTTGCCTAAAATCATTGTTTGTCACAGGGCTAGTCCAATATGTTTTTCACTTGATGCCCCATATGTTACTAAGTTCTGCAAAGTTTTGAACATAAATAGATATCAAATATATCATTTTACTTCATACTCTATTTACTGAATGCAATAACCAGATATACAAAAATCTGAGATGTGGTTCACAACACATGGGGAAAAAATAGCTTGGACTTGCCGTACAATTAGTCATTTTGCTGGTAATGTTGCAAATATGAAAATCAAATATGTAACAACTTAAGAATAGAGAATATCTTACATATTACCACCCCAAAAAGAAAGAAAGAAAAATAAGGAATACTGAATATTATCCAATGCGAATGAGGTAAACTTACCGTGCTTCCAGTAGTATCAAAGAGTTCGATGCATGGTATCGTACCAATATCTGTACTCTGATAGTCCATTATTTTGGCCTGTAGGGGTTTCCATTTGGCAACATGAGTTAACTGCTCAAAGTAATCTATAGCCTCCTCAGTCCATTGATCACCAACTATTCAAACAGAAATGACATGAAAGAAACAATAAACAAAGACTCATGAAGAGAGTAAATGAAGTAACTGAAAATTTCTACTTTTGAAACTGCTTTTGAAATATACCAATTATCCTGACTTTGGGGTCTGCATTTAGCAAGTGCAAACATCAAAATATGAATAATTTAATACTTTTTTGAGCAAATGTGTAACAATGCAGCCCATCAAGGAAACATAGATCAGGAGAGGCAATCATATTCAGAGTGAATTCACCAACCCATACATACATTTTTGCAATACTCAGCACATAGTACATTTGTAATTTTAACAGTACAGTGTAGATTCAAACTTTCCATACTTCTGCACTTCCCTGATTGTACTATTTATTTTTGTCAGTCTTTTAAACGTTCACTCGATCACACTTGGAACCTATACAGTGAAAATGTATTAGCAAGTTTGAATTCCTTTCAAGAATGCTTGAATTTCACTGGAAAGCCTTTATGACATAATCTCCTTCTCTATAAGATATACATATTTGCAGGATTCAGTTCACTCTGGAACATATGACACTACATACTTAGTACTTACCAGCTGGAAATGAATTAGCAAGTGAGAATTCCACAGCTTGGAAAGGTAGAACGAGAAAATCATCTCTGCCAACAAGAAGAAGAAGAAAACATATTACAAGGTTTGAGTGATAACAATATTGACAATATTTATAAAGCGCACACATCAACATTTAGAGATGCTTAAGAAATAATGACACAACCTTCTTGAGAAATAAAACTAAAGAAACTTATGAAGTAATTAAAATGGACAACATACTCATTTACATGAAATTAGTTAGGAACTCATAGAAGAAGTATTACTTATCTGTGAATAATCCCTAATTTCATGTCAAACAGCTTTAAAAATTCAGAGCACTTTCTGCTTTTGATGAAAAGTAATTTATCACTTTGATCTTTTCAAATGGGAATGCTTCTGCATACCCTCATTATGAGTGTTCTAGGTGGATATTTCCTTTTCTTGCCTTTACATGATTTGAGTAGACTGGGGGAATGTCCTTGGGGCTTTGTTTTGGGAGGACTCGGGGCATCTAATCTCTTGAAATGATGCATTGATATATCTTTACTACCCAGGTTGGTATCTATTTCCGAAGTCTCTCATACTAAGTAGGAGTATTACTTGTGAATGATCCAATGTAAACATTTAAACTCATCAATGCAGATTCAGAAGGGCATTGATTAACACCAATTTACAAGGACTTAACATCCTTCTGGCTCTGTACGGAAGAAGTAGAGAATGTGATAGCGACTTTCCACATCTAGTGACCGCTCTATCAAACAGTACCTCAAGGTGCAAACAGAAGACTTTGGAGTTGCTTCAGAATCTCCATAGTCAACAAAGTAAAGATCCAACATGTCATCGTCAAGGAAACCAAGGATGCGAGTACGATACCACATCTGATCATGAGAGAAGGGAGCAGCCACGATCTCACCTATCTGCAAACTGTCAGGCTCGTAAGCCTGTCAAAAGAGAATTGTTCATAGATCAGGCGTGGTTAGAACAAGCAATTATTATTCATGTTTTGGCATCACCTGTGCTTGGGAGGGACAAAGTGAACTTAATCATTGTGACACTATGGCCTCTGTTCTCATTATAACTGATTGAAATGTGCAGGTACACCACCAACTTCTTTCCTCATTTGTCAATTATAACACATTTTTACCATAGTTGTTTGGCAAATATATTTTATTTCCACAGAATATTTAAATGTTCAGGGTCAGTTTAGTTTGAATCTGTGAGATCATCACCAGAATGCAAGATTACCCTTAAATCCTCCTTCTCTTCCATTTACCTTTTGATTATCTGGGTTGTTGTAGAACTCTGACATGTTCATCAGCATCAGGTCTAGATCCTGCGCCTTACTGTTGACTATCTGTAACCAGAAGTGACCTGGGTGTTCTACAGCTGACACATAGACCGTGAAGAAATCTCTGTTTCTTGGTGGCTCTGCAGTGGACATGGACTCTATCTGCCATTCTCCTTCTTCTTCTGTAACAATGCAATATACACAAACAACGTCAAATGTCTTAAGTAAAACATAAAATATGAAAGCATTACCAAATGAAAGATGATATCAGCTGCTGAGAGCCAGAAGGCTTACTACTCCTATACTGTTAAGAGTGTAAAGAGCCCTTCTTGTTGTCAACAGGTGACTTTAATACTCTCGTGAGTATTAGTATAAATTACACAAGTTGTATATACAATAACACCTCATAGTCAAAGATATACTAACCTGTCTGTCTGCTAGACGATAATGTATCTAAAACATATCAAAAGTCTTCTAGCAGATTGATGATTGATAATGGTTATGGTTGGTAAATTTGAACCATATTAACACAAAGTTTATATCACAAAATCTACCCCAAAGATACAAGATAAACTGTTGGCACTCCGTGGGTTATCATGTTAAATTATGTAGGTTTTTCTTTCTCATGCTTCAAATTTACTTGTAGTTATTCTTGTCAATTTGAATAAAAGTGAACAAACTAAGTTGCAGTGTTTAAAGGGTAAATTCTTATGGAGTCATACTGACACAGAGAGCAAAGAGCACCAATACTACAAGAAAACTTGGAACAACTTATTGTAATTGATTAATTTTCAAGAATGGGTATCACATACAACTGAAATTGCAATCAAATTCCACAGCAATCAAACACAAAAATCATTCAAATTTAACTATAACACAATTCAGATGGTATTCAAGCTCAATGCTTATGAATAGTACCAGTATGCAGGTTGAGGTACTCCAATTTTTTTAAGGAAATGCAAAGAAAAGCAAACACACTTTATCATAGCCCTTTTATCACAGAGCTTCAATACATCATTTTTGGAAATTCATCTGTATTTTTAATTTCAGTCTCACTCTCCAATTCAATTTCTTTTTGTATATCTACCTGGAGCAGGGTTGAGAGTAAGCTTTGGTTGGGGTGATACACTCCTGGCTGATTTCCCTGTAGGTCTCTCTTTCCTATTAGCAGCTGCCTCAGCTAATCTTTGATTGTAATCCTCCATTTCATTTATTTCGTCTATTATCATGTTCTGGGTAAAAGATCAAAAAGGTAATGTGACATCATCAATCGAGTATTCAAAACAAGGTCATCCTACAGTCATCATCATAAATTAAAACCGTCCAACATAAATTCTTAGCATTCTCTCGGCCTGACTACAAGAAACCTCATAAAGTCTGAAGTACGCTGATATCCTGATGAAATGCATGTTACACTTTTTTTGCAGTGTAATGAGACGATATGTATTTAAGAGGAATATTAGTTATCTTAAAAGTGTGTTATTTTCTTGATATAGCGCTCAGGCGTCTGGGGTTACCAACATGGACTAAGAATGTTAAAATTGTCACGGTTATGCCTGACAAAGTGAGTGTACATCAATGAAAATTGATATTTTTAGGGTCAGAGTTAATTAAAAAGAACAAAAATATTATCTACTATCTATTATTTGTGTATATATATATTGTTGGGAAGTGGGCGGGGGGGGGGGGGGGGGGGCAATGTGCACCTGGCTCCTATTAGTATCAAGCCCTGGATACAGTATAATACGTGAACAAAATAAAGTTAATATGTCCCTGGAAATGTCATATTTAGGCAGAATGGAGGGTAATGGCAGTAACAGCATATTTTGAGAAGTAGCATACCACTAGTTGAAATACAAAATTTAACAAAATGACTGTAGAAATTCCAACTCACCTCAGCGGTGTCCACTTGTTGGATAGATCCTCTGATGGTGCAAAGTCTTTTGGTATCATCCCCATCCACTATATCCCTATCAATCTTCACTCTGGCCATACTAGTGTTCTGTATCATTCTGATGTTTGTTCCCTGACGTCCTGCAAGCAGACATAAAGTGACAAACGTTCAAAGATTTAAACACAAAGTACTGCTTAGAGAATAGAGACACGTTGCTACAAGAATGAACCGAATACTGAGATCGAGCAACAATATCAAAAATGAAATTAAAAAAACATAGCTATGAAAGCAGAACAGAACTCATTTCATTTTCTGCATGCTTTGGTCCTTTTTGTTCCTGTTTATATTGTCTGACTTTGGTTTTCGGCCTTTTTTGGGTGGTTCAATCTGATGAGTGCAAAACAAAGAGCTTCAGTATGTCTCTTTGTCCAATATTGCAGACAGTTTCCTTTAAATATTGCATTTCTCCATTTTGATTCTAACTCTTTCTGCAGCCTCTTACTCACCAATGATTCTTCCTACAGCTTGCTGAGGAAGCATGAGAGTCTTTGTGATGATTTCAGGTTGCTCTGACAAGAAATCCAGGATGAGTCTCTCAGCCAGGAAGATGCTATCCCGGTTACCTTGGATACGGAGGAGTCTGTCGGACTTATCCTCTCTCTTGGTTTCATCAGAGAACCTGACATTAGCTCCACTCTCAGACTGGATCTGTAATTATTTCAACATGACTTAAAGGATGATTGTCCATTTTTGTTTGACATGCTGGAAATCACATATCCTTTAAAGATAAAGACCAGTTATGGTCATGCGATTGCATTGTGAAAGAAACGCTGTGGAATCGATCAGAAAAGGTGGATCATCTAGCATATAAGTATTGGTGTGTACTGCAAGGTTCTGGAATCATCAAAATGATAAGAAATTTGGCTCAGTTTTGGTAAAGTTACAAGCACTGTACACAGAAAGATGTATATGGGACTGCGCGTCATGTGCGCGACACGTGTGTTATATCTATCAGGTCCAAATAGATGTATGGTCACATATTAGACAAAACATATTCTTTCACATGATTGGTAATAAGAGCTCCCATTTCATTTTTTGAGAGGGGGGCGTTTCCAAAACTGGTCTTTATCTTTAAACCGTTTCCCCAAAAGAGCTCAACACAAATGATATACCCAGGGTATCATACTTTAGGGGGACATTGTGGTTCCCTGTCAAGAATTAGAAAGTATGAGGGACTCTAAAGTGAAATGAGGAGGACCTTATGTATTACACCCTACTGGTGTTGCAATGTATCGAACCTAAATAAATGCTATTTGTTTTCTTTGATTTCCCTTCATTGGAAAAAGAGAATACACAAAATATAAATAAATGTATGGGGGTCTTCAATAACAAAAGTTTAAGGCTTCCTTTTTAATGTCAGTATAGCATATATTGCATGGATAAAATCAATATAGGAAATAACTGCTTTACCCCATTTGCATAACTCTCTGGAATGACTACACTTGCTCAGCTTCCTTTGTTCCTACTGTTCTTGACAGATCACCAATCCAAAATCGACGCTCACAAAATTAAACCAAATTTCTATCCCATTGAGTAACTCAGTAGTTTATTTACTAGTACTTACAATTATGGGATGCCAGAGGCAGGTTGGCTAATTGATATTTTAGAAGAATGTATTAAGTTTAATCAGAAAACAATTCATGCACCATATCAGTATGACTTATAGTAAAGCAATTATCAAATGCTAGAGGTGAATACTGACCCTCTTGATGTTGATGCCTTCTCTCCCAATGAGAGGTCCAACCTTGTTGTGTGGGATGCTCATCTCAAGAGTCTGTCTTTGCACAGTGGCCACGTGCTTGGATGGAGCAGGTGCATCATCTAAAAAGAGCAAAAGTGAAGTATGTTTGTACCACAAATCACACACATTGAATTAATCATCATGTTCAATTGTAAATAAGTACAGTTGGATGTATTTTATGAAGTGTAAAAGCAGAATGCTCTAATCTTACTCTTTCTTACTTGGATCTTTCATCAATTTTGTAATGACTTAATGTTTATATTAAAATAGAAAATATCAATGATTTTACAATTTGTTAGAATTTTACCAATCCCATTTCCTTCAAGTTGTTCACATAACATAGACAGGGGAATGATATTCTACCAAATAAACAAGTACAAAATGGTACAGAACACAGCATAAGAGCAACATGTATTCATTCAATTATTCAATTTGCTTGCACTTTGGTATAACATTGACAAGAGATTGGACCATAATTAGCTGTGATTTTTTATTAGAACAGCTAAAAAATAAATGATAACATAATATTATTCTTCACAATAGGGTAGTATGGGGAGACAAGCAGACTGCAAAGCATAATTAAACAGCAAGTGTCTGATTTTTTAAAACTTCAACAAGATCGTATCTGAAGACAATACAGCTTTCTCTCGTACTTACAATCATCCCTCTTCTTGAACAAGAGATAGATGAGAACCATAGAAGCAGGCAACGCAATGGCCAGGGCCACTTTTTGTCTGGTTGATAATTCTGAAATCATTCTTAATCTTGATAGGTCTTCTGCTATTTTTTTCTGTAGTTTATAGTCTGAAAGAAAAATAAAAATGAAAGCAGAGAATAAAATTGAACTATTAGTATTCTGTATTGAGCAGTAGAGGTGCACTGACAAACAAAATTGGATATTTCTTCCCTATAATTTTAAAGACTAGTCTCTGTTGACCGACTTTTTTCAAGATTTTTGGTAGTATATTTATTCCTTTACTTACATGTCCTGCAAAGGGATAACCTCAGCTCATTATGAAAATGTGATGAATTACACTATTTAACCATCTCCTGTAACTTAAATTAATGTCTAGACCCCTACTTTCTTTTTTATAACTTTTTGTTATTTGTAATCCACCCGCAAAAGAAATGGGCTGCCTACCTCAGAGGGGTAACAATTTGGTGGAAATTAAGTTGTTTCTTTTGTCCTAACGTAAGCCAAATCTCCAATATGGGAGACAGACTCTCTCAACAAGTGGGAGAGAGAGTCTCCAAATATGGCCATCCATCCACCAATTATGCCGTTGGCCTGCTTGCATGCAACTTGTTTGTACCAGTGACTAGATCTAGAAATCTACTGTTGTCAAGTTATTAAATTAAAACAGAAGGTAGACTCTAGATCTAACAATAACATTAAAAATCAATAAAGCGAGGAATGTTAAATCATAATTCCCGGTGCAATAGATAAAGTGACTTTATTAAAATATTATTAACGATGATATTTAGATCTAGGCCTAATCGTTTTAACTCGACACATGCCCATGCCGCGGCAAGGGGCACATGCACAAGATCAAGACCAAGAAGAGTACGAAATGTAACGTAAAAGACATGGCTAACGGGGCGCTAGAAAGAAGGCCCCCGCAAGGTTCGGGCCACACGATAGTGGAGTTGCGCTGTAAAGCAGCTGTAGCATGTAGCTTGAGATCACAACCTCGATATATAATAAAAATTGGTTCAATCAAGACCATTCATTTGCATCATAGAACCATAAATTACACACTCATTCCATTGCCATTCATAGTAATATTAAATTTCATTTACAAAGCAAGAGTGCTTACATTTACAATTATTTCGTTGACATCTGCTTATCTTTTCCGTCCCTTGATCCCTGCCTCGGTGTCAACCGATAGAGGGCTTCCATAATAATCCTGTTCAAGTTGTGGCGGATTGGGGGAGGAGGCTTACAAAATTTGTAAGTGTCATTAAATTGTGCACCCTTTTTATCCTGGAATGGTCCCTCATAGTCAACCACTCATCAAAGTCGTCAGCACATTTACGCGTTCGCGCCTGTTGAATGATGTGAAAATATGTCGGCATTCTTCAGCATATTTTATCATATTCATGTCATGGTTAGAATCCTTTGATATTTCTTTACAATATGTTTTTTTGTTTAACCAACTTAAAACAAACTTTATACAGTCAAACCCAGGC
This sequence comes from Strongylocentrotus purpuratus, assembly GCF_000002235.5. Classification (NCBI taxonomy): domain Eukaryota; kingdom Metazoa; phylum Echinodermata; class Echinoidea; order Camarodonta; family Strongylocentrotidae; genus Strongylocentrotus; species Strongylocentrotus purpuratus. The sequence goes on from NW_022145612.1 coordinate 5,658,389, forward strand.
GCGTACACAGGGGGGGGGGTTACCCCCCCCCCTCCCCATCACCCCACTAACCCCCCCCCCCCTTTGGATTAAAAAAAAAATTATTAAACAAAAAATATAAAAAAAATATTCCCATGGCCGACCTAAAAAGGTGACCCTACCCCAGGCGCGGATCCAGGATTTCTTAGGGGAGGGGGCCCAACTTTTTTTTTTTTTTTGCTCCCGAAAATTTGAAATTCGCGCCGGCCGAAAATTCGCGCCGGCCGAAAAGTCGCTCAGTGGGGGGGGGGGGGGGTACAGAGCACAATTTTTTTTTTTTTTTTTTTTTTTTTTTTTTTTTGCTCCCGAAAATTTGAATAACGCGCCGGCCAAAAATTCGCTCAGTGGGGGGGGGGGGGGGGGGGGGGGGGGGGGGGGGGGGGGGGGGGGGGTAGTGAGCACATTTTTTTTTTTTTTGATCCTCAAAAAAATTTCAATTTGCACCCCCCCCCCTCTTGAGCGCCAGGGGGGGGGCCCAACCCCCAAAAATCGTAAAAATCACGTGATTTTACATGATTTTTTTCTCAAGGGGGGGGGGGGCCCGGGCCCCCCGGGCCCCCCCTGGATCCGCCACTGCCCTACCCCCCCCAACGGAGCCAAATGTCAATTTTTCAAATTTCGAGACCCCCCCCAAAAAAAAAAAAAAAAACCCCCCCCCCCCCCCCCCCCCCCCCCCCCCCCCCCCCGAACACGAAGGAAAATACGAAATAAAGTTATTTGTTTTAAAGAATGTTGTAAAAGACTATACATAAAATATAAACTTAAAAACAAATTACATAATTTATAGTACTACACTGAAAAAGAGAGATACGTATATACAAATAATTTTGATCAAATTGGAAGATATAGCTGGGTTATTATAGTCCCTTTAAAATCCATGCCACCATTAGAGTTCCTTACTGTTAGGCAGAGGATTTGTTTCAGACTTAATTTTCCTGCTAATTCTGAGATATCAATAAAGCAATACTTTTTAAAACCCAGTAAAACACTAATCAAGCAAGAGCACTATACCGATACTATATTCTATTTATGTCGTTCTCTTCGTTAGTTTGGTAATGAATTATAATATTTTAAAAAACGAACCCCTCCAAGTATACGATGAATGTAATAAAGAAAGTGATCCCTACTGTAACTGTGTCAGTTAAACAGCACGCATCATCGAAGGAAAGGTCACCAATAGAATAATGAAATCATATAGGCCTTCGCCTTGTTTATATTTGGTTACACAACATTGAAAAATGGCACGGTGTTCAGAAAAGACAAAAACATAGGAAGTGTTATTCCGGTTTGCCATCATAATCGTCCACGCTATATCTTTATAAATGCTCCTCCCGCACCGAACGTGACCGCTACGGGCAATGATCCCAGCGTGGGGGTATAAAGCCATGGCATACACACCCATGGTTTCAGGGAGGGGAGTGGTCTGTACAAATTTACCCCTCCTTCCACTTTTCAAGGAAAGCAAAGAGTTGTTGAAAATTTCGACAATCGATAGAAATTATTCCTACACTAGTGCAAAATTCCCTTTAAAATGATATATTGAATTACTGAAAATAGGTTCAGACCGTTCTAAAGTGAATCTGATTTTTTTTTAAAGAAAACAAAATGTGTACATGTGTTTTTTTTTTTTTAATTTTGTGTGCTCGTCTGTGCGTTTGCACGAAAAGTCTTGGCGTCTGATTGCGATCGACCCCCCCCTCCCCATTTCATGCACTCTTCATGCCACTGGTAAACGCCCCACAATGAGACTGCCCGATCGAGTTGGACATTATTCCAGCAGTCGTCCCTGCCGATGGGTCCTCTTGACCCCTTCTCAGCCAGTTCGTGACACCGCAGCTTAGTTATTTCTAATTTCAACTTCACTGATTTTGTCTCTTCGTCATCCACCTCATGCGTAAGATGTCGAAGTGTTGGGGCGGATATCAAATTCTTCGCCCTAGAAAATGTCACCGCAGGTTAGCGATGACCTTCCCATTGCGAGGGAAATAAGAATGTAAAAGTAATGTTTTTTCTAGTGATGTAGGCTTCCAAGCTAAATGATGACGTAGACTTGTATGGCTTTATCAAAATAGGGAATTCACGCAACATGTTGTATACCGCGAGCACTGGCATGACCAGCCTTGTTAAATAGGGAGGGGGGGGGGGTCTGAATAGGATCCGAGTTTGGATGAATTTGCAATAGCATCGGATGTGAACATTCAAACTTTTAATGTCTTATCGATTGAAGATCTCAATAGTCACATGACTTATAAATTAAAAATTGCACGGAATTCCAAGCTTCCTTGGAGGAAGATATGCCAAATCGGCTCAGAACCGCAGTGACGTCAGACTAGTAGTTTGATTGTCTACGATCATGAATCCGATTCGGCTTTTATTCCGAAAAGAATGCTTAAATGCACTAAAAATCCGATTCTTAGTACTCTCATCACATTTTATAATGTGAATTACGAACAGGATATTTGTTTAGATTTCCGTTTTTAATCATGATTATCATTTCCTCGGAAATCGGATCGTATAGAGGATTATGCGGGTGTATGTTAGCGGATAAAAGAGGGCCATGGTCCCTTGCGCCTCTGAATATGTCTAAGTTTACGAGTCTTTATGAAGTCATATTTTTTAGGCATATAAAATAATTTGTTTTGTAATTAGCAAAACACCACTGATGCACATGCTAACATAGAAACTATGAAGAAGTTTGAATTCGAGTAGAGGGCTTTTTCATTCTTTCTACATAATAATAATAGCTAGTTCTATAGCGCTTTTCAGGACCGAAGGCCCTCTCAAAGCGCTTTACAGATATAATGGTAATAATGCACAATGGAAAAGATTTCTTTTGCAATGCTATCATCATCTTATTAAAGAATAGTTTGTAACATTGTATAAATACTATCTTGTGAAGTCTCAATGAGACTTCTCATGTACCGAATCTGTGTCCAGTGATTTTCATTCAGGGGAGATATCGTCGGATTGTTCCAATTTTGATTATTCCAAAAGCTAATAAACACAAAAGTCCTACAGTACTTTACATATACAACCATTGTGAATGAGTTATTCCAGACAGTTTAAATTGCATTAATTACCACCTCTGAAGAAGAAATATGAAATATACCAAAATGTTTGGTGCGTACAAATATAAAAGTATAGCTGCCCCTGTCAAATAACACTTTACGTGTCCCGTTCTTGGAAAAATGTTGAGCATTATTTTGTTTACAATCTGTAGAGAAATTGATAAAGCATTTCGAATATATCATATAAGTCAATTTGGTTTTAGACCAAAGCATTCATGTGAAAGTGCTTTATTGTGTATGGTTGATGACTGGGCAACTGAAGTTGATAGGAGTAAATTGTGTGGGGTAGCGTTTATTGATATGCGTAAAGCCTTTGATTCTGTTAATTATGATGCATTGCTTAACATACATTTATAATAGGATGCTCTGAGAATACATTAGCATGGTTTAACTCTTACTTTTACTTTAGGGATCAATTAACAAAAATAGGGGGTAAATTACCTAATACAAGGTCAACCATCTCTGGGGTACCACAAGGCTCGGTTTTAGGGCCCCTGTTGTTTACAATATATCAACGATTTGGTTTCTAGTATAAAGTCAGGAAAAGTTGTCATGTTTGCTGACGATGCAACTATGTATGTTAGTGGTAGTAATCTAGAATCGGTTGAAAGTCAACTAAATTTTGCAATGAATGAAGTTTAGAAGTGGACATCTAAGAATAGATTGGTATTATGATAAAAAAACGAAAGTGATGCTTCTTGGTTCTCGACAACGATAGAATACCTTACAGGATAAAAAAAAATATATGTTATAATTAATGGTACTTTATTAGAATGTGTATCTGAATATAAGTGTCTGGGTGTGACGATTGATGATACTCTAGCACTCAAATGTCATGTTACTCCTATTGCAAAAGTCATGAAACAAAAACTTGGTTTAATTAGAAGAAATAAGTATATATTTAATGTTGATCAACCGTCTGGTCATCTTCATCCAAATCAAACTACAAAATATTAAACATGCTATACATAAGCGAGCAGCATATATTGTAAGTGGATATACTTGGAAAACTTGTATTTTGTAAACAGGAGGTAAACAGGTAGAGTAGCTATACCTGAGTGCATGTGAAGTAAGCGTGAGTGTGATGATGATGTGTGTGTGAGTAATTGTGTGTGTTTGTGTGCTCTCACCTCAGCATTCTTGTGGGGTTTTATGTGCGCTTCACATACCCTTGTGAGGCATTTTTACTTTGTGGGGTATTTTTTCAGGACCCCACAGAGTAAAGTCTTTCAAATGACTGTATATTCGGTGTCCTATGCCCTGCGGGGCATTAGAAGTGGTACCCCATAAATGACATTTTGTGAGCGTGTGCTAAAACTTGCACACTTTTTTATGGTAACATCGTAAGCACACCGCCGGGTTGTTATCGCCAGGTTGTACATACCCCACTAGTAGGGGACCACAAGGTATATCTGGAACGCACAGAAATACCCCACAATCAGGTGCCCCACAAAGGCCCTGATGTGAGAACGTGTGTGTGTGCGTGTGCGTGTGCGTGTGCGTATGTGCGTGTGTTAGCCTTCGTTACCCCTGTCATTTCTATACAAAATATTGTTTATTGTCAATTTATGTTTCGTAATAATTATGTAGCTGAACATGATACTCTGTATAAAGATGTGAAATAAATAAATAAATACAATACATCCCAACGTGTATTTTCAAGTAATCCTATGTCTATGATCAATTGGTCTGTGTTTGGCCCTTTTCGTCTTTATTTTGGGAGAGGGCAGTATAATTTTCTTCCTCTTCTAATATTCATTGATATGAAATATCAAAACAAAATAAAACTATTAAAATTTTAACGATGTTGAGCCTGCTTGATGGATAATTAATCAGCAGGAGATTGTATTTGTTTGTTTGTATTGTATTACTGCGTAGAATTACGTTATACAAACTATTCAAATATTACAGAAAAATATACACACATATTTTCAGACATTAACAGGTTAGTTTTAAACACATAAAGAAAAAACACATATGGGAAATTAAAAATGTACAATCAACAGAATTTGTGAAAGCAGGAGACCACCTTATGACCGAGTTGCTTGATGTCGAGGGCGACCTCGTGGACTAACAATATTGAACCCATAACACTGTAGAAGCGGTTTTGGTTTTGGAAAATGAATTCATTGACAGATTGCAATTTTAATTAATTCATCGAAATGAATTCAGTCGTTAAATTCGTAATGCTAATCCAACGTAATCCCTTAATTTCGCAATGAACAAAATTTACGAGTTCAATGCCTGTGTTAAATTGTATTAGATCAAACTGTTGGATTTTCTCCCTCTTGTCTCTTCTCGCTCTATTATTTCTTCATTTTATTCATCTCTCTATCTCTATTTGCTTTATACTATCAGAATATATTCGTCTACCCGTCCCTGCAAAATATATCCATCCAATATCTTTGAACTAATGAACAGCAATCATGGAGAGACAGAAATGTGGAATATGCAAAATGGTTAAAATATAGACTTAATACATTGGTGCTCAAACTACTGTGTAGTCCTTAAACGCGTATCATCATAAATTATGCTACTGATAACAACCTAGTTACATAACATATATCATCTACTACACATCTCCGAAGGTCCCAATCACACAATGTGCATGTTTCTGGTGCAGGGAAGATTTGACGATAAATTGCACATCTTTTCAATAAATATGTCCCCCCCCCCTTTTTTTTAAATTTACAATGTATGATATCATGGCTATTGTATATCAACTTTTGCATTTAGGGGGTGTCAGAGACATCTTATTCCGTTGCCAGTAGTACGTTGAAATAACCTAAACCATTAATAGCTAGGTGGCACATGCCTATTATGCCCCTTATAGCTACACCATTTTGTTTTTAAGGACTGCATGAATACTATTGTTTTGTCCATTTAGAGCATATCTGGAACAGCCTTAATCACATTAGAATCACCGACTTTGTGCATTCTTTCTCTCTTTTATTTGGTCATAAAACAATAATTCGTGGCAGATGTTTTACACTACACTTCGGAGCTCTAACCAGCCGCGACAACTTTGGAATCGAGTATTAATTTTCAGAATTTGTTAGCTGGGAATGGATGTAGGAAAGTTTGCACTATACATATAGCATGAGCAAGGTTGTGAGGAAGTGCCGTTCTTCCCCCTGCAAGGAAGATAGAAAATCAAATGTTCAGGCACGTTGCGGTGAAAAACATGAAGACGAGAAAAAGAACTAACAATGCCATGATGCAGACGACCATGTTCACCGCAGGCAGCCAACCACTTAATCGTTGTGATTATCGTCATTTTTGACGGGGACCCCCGAGCGCGGGAAAAACGTGTACGTGAACGTTTAGTTATCCGTGTAGAGTTTTTCGAAAAGTCTTACCGTGGTGTGATTATGTTAAGTGACAAAGTTAGGAAGGTCTGTGACGTCACTCAAAGACGTAGAGGCAGGGAGTGGGTGGAGGGAGGAGGGCTGCACCCCCAAGAAACAAATCGCCAACCATCAACTCATATTCGGGCAGTAAGGTTATCTATTTGTAACCTTTACTTTTATCTAGTAGTATCTTCCATGAAATAATAAATAAATAAATAAAAACAATATCCGGTCATATTTAAACCTATCTGAACAAATAGTACCTTCGGAAGCATAATTTTCATGAAGGGCAAAAAACACATGATAACCCTATTTCTAAAGTAAACATCCTGAAAAACGACATCATCGATTTCATGAGGTAAATTTATTATGAATATGCATCGTCGCTAATCCTTATACATGATTGTGTACTATCTAAATTTTTGTGGAAGTAATAAATAGTGAACAAAATAGCGAAAATTGTCTCCGTCGGAAATCGAACGGGTCGCGGGTCGTTCGCCAAATGCCTTTACCACCACTCGATTAATTTCATTGAACTTCTCTCTGCTTTCAATGTTAGATTACGTCTTTCAGTCATGTGGAAGCACATTGAAGCTAATCACCGACTTCATCCCATTTCAAGGTTGCAAGCATGGTGAATGATGATTTTAGTTGTGTTGATCTTTTGTTTGTTTGTTTGTGCTGTGCTGAAACGTAATTTCTCCTGTCATGAATAATGTACAAACTACCGTTGGCATTACTCATTTAAAACTGATCACATTTATTCGGGCATGACATTGATGACAATATCATATTTGATATCTTTGTGAACGAACGTACTAAAGAGATCTTCGGCATGAATACAATTATTTATTTAGTAACTGATTGGAATGGACAGACTTCCTCGTTATTGTTGTTGTTGTTGTTGTTGTATAAAAGAAAAGGATTGTGATGGGTAGTGTATTATTGCCAATGGATAGGATCATTGACAAAAGTGCATTATCACGTCCTTCGGTTTACATCAATCAATGGACACATATCAATACACACAAACTCACGTACTCACCCGCATATACGCACACAAACAGGAAGAGAAAAATATAGGGAAAGAGGGAGAATGCAAGGGTGCGTTGTGGTGCGTGCGTGTGTGAGCGTGTGTGTGTGTGTGTGTGTGTGTGCGCGCGTGTGTGTGTGTGTGTGTGTTGGGAGATTTGGACAAATTCTGTGGAAGAATCAAGGATGATGTAATGGTTGTCGAATTGAGCTTGGACTGATGATCTTGTTGGTTAATTAAACAAATAGTCAGAGCTTAAGATGTGTACTGGCAATACGTCAAGCAATAACGTGACCAGCATTTTTTTAACACTTAAAAGGACTTTGAAATGGAAGGCAGGATAGAAGAATGTGTAATGTATAGCTTGGATTAGGATTTAAATAACATTTAAGACGTGCAATTTCAAGTTGATCATTGATTAAATTTGAAGACAAAACCCTCTCTCCACCACTTGCATAGTACTATAGAATCTTGATAAATTTAGTCTAAAAGATAAAAAAACAGATGCAAATTAAGAAATGTTAACCGAAATATACATGTATATTACAGATCCGTGGGATAATACACAATATACGAACCATATAATGCATAATCATTTTGTAATGAAGTCTTTTACAAACAAAATGAGGTGATGGAAATTGTTTTCTTTTATCGAGATGCGAGATGCAAGATTGTTTTCAAAGTAAAACAAGGCGATATATTTAAGGGGTTCCTTCTATTCCACTTTACAAGCGATACTGAACTAATGAACTTTCTGCACTAGCGTACTATTCACTGCACAGCGCCATCCCATGGTCAAGTAAAAGCCTTCTAAGATACAAAATATTTTTTGAATTGGTTTTTCAGAAAAGTCAATTTAACTTCTTTTAAGGATGGTTCCTTTGAAAAATTACGTGTCTACGGTGCGAGTCAACCAAGGATTGATTAGGAGTTATTATACTTTGGTCAATTATCCCCTCCTGCCCTGCAGGTGTGCCCGCCTACCTCTGCATGTGCTCGGTGAGAGGGAAGTGAAACAAGATATAGCTAGTGTTGTAAATTGAATACCCGAGAGGTAGAGGATAAAATAAAGCTTTCTAAGATACAAATTAGTTTAAAAGATATCAATTCAAATTCTTTTGAATGATGGTTTCTTTGAATTTTAACGCGTTTTACGGCTGTAAAAATACCCCCTCCCTGCAGGTGTGCCCACTTACGCTACAATGTCATGTACTCGATGAAAGGAAAGTGTAATACGACATAATTAAATACCTTAAAAGCAAGGGCAAATTAATAAAGCTTTCAAATATTTCAATTCAACTTCTTTTTATTCATGGTTTCCGTCTACCTCTGCATGTGCACGATACGAGGGAAGTGTAATAAGTGTTAGTGTTGTATATTAATTCCCCGAGAGGGGAAGGGAAATTAAAGCTTTCAAAGACAAAAAACTAGGTTTTCGAAATATCGATTCAACTTTTTCTTTATTGATGGTTTCTTTTAAAGGTATTTCATATACAAACGATAACTATATGTCGTTTTACACTTCCCTACATTATGGGCACTCGCAGAGGTAGACGGGCACACATATTGTACTATCATCAGAGAGAAATAATTGTGTTAGTCCAATTAAACAGTTCAATTGCAAAATAATTTATGATATACTATTCCACTGAATCTAATTACACGGTCAATATTGTGTGATTCAATTTTTCCATGAATGGTATCAGATTTGTGGAAGTCACCCCTCACAAATTAACTCGCACGTTAACACTCCCTTGAAGGTGAAACTTAATTGAACTCATGAAATATTACTCTCACAAACATATTAAATTATATACGTGGAGCGACACGGGGATTAAGAGATAAAGGATCAGACAATTAGTTCTAAATATACCCGGGCAGTATGAAGACAAGATTAATTTTAATTACTTTATAAGTGAACAGTTATTATTACATGCATTTAATCCTCAGTCATATTCATAAACCTGAGAGCAATATGTATGAATTAGTTGTTCCGAAAGGTGAAGATAGAGTGATCAACTATATCATGGACAGGGGGAGGGGAGGCTCGTATTTCCGAAATGATTTTTTTGTTAAAGGAAGATTCGCATTTTCGAAGCCTTGTCATTCGGAACACACAAAGTCTTATCATGCCTATTCCAGGGAGTTTATTACTCCGTATAAGGGATAAAATAAAGTTCTTGGATTCCGAATATTATGGTGCGTTGCTCAGAAGGCTCATCATTCTAAAGGTTCGCTATTCAGACGGTTTGTTGATATTACAAAGATTCAAAATTGTGACATTTTAAAGGGTTCGATTTATTTTTTCGGAATTATAAACCTTCAGAAATATTTTGAACCCAGTTTTCTTTTTGCAAAAATGCAAATTATATTACCAGTAAAAATAAATAATTGATATCCATCATATTTGCTTCAAGCAGAAAATTTATTTACACGATTTGGTCTTCTAATAACATGAGATGCGTTTCAATATCGATTTGATTTTTTTAGATATTTGTCGTTGTTGGATGACGTATATTCCTTAATAGGCGTTATACCACTTGATTAACGGTCAGTGCCATTACTATAAATGGAAATGCTATATTCGTTTATTACAGGTGTTTTTTAATCGCGTTTGCCTTTGAATGGCCGGTGGCAATGGAAACCTTTAGGCCAGACCTTAATCAAATTTAAGTTGTAAAATCTAACCTCAAACCTAACCTCGGCCCAATCCGATAGAGAGTATAAGAATACTGCAAAAATAATATATTTGGTATATCGTGACAAATTCAATTCAATTTTTATTTCCACCACAAGCAACTGGTGGCTTTATGTTTATGTTTCATTCCATCTGACTGTGCAAGTGGGCTACAGTACAGACACACACACCCACACACACTAAAAAACACATGACAAATAAAGCAAATAACAAACAAAACAAAAAATAAATTAAACAAAATAGTAAAATCACAATGCTTGTAATGTAGAAGGCACCCGTGCCAATTAGAAAACTATATGAAGATTACATTTATGATACATGTAATCTAAACTGACATCGACCAATAATTTACTGGTGAACATTCGCTATGATAGCAAAACACGTATGAAGCAATTACACGTTCAATCATTGTGCATCGACCTTTTATTGTATCAAATCTTAACAGAAATAGATTTTGAAAAAAGGAAAATGTTCAGTCAAAAATGGCACGGAGACCCTCCAGGCTATGAGTTTAAAATTACCCCAATAAATCTTTCTAAGATTTCCGCTATCATTTAATTTAGTACTTTCAGTCACTGCAAATCCATTTTCTAGATCGCAATGAAAAAACGTTGATGTCGACAATACGGTTATCCTCAAATCCTAACAGCGAAAGAAAACAAAATTAAAATCCAGTAATTACATGAAGAACGCATGTCAGTGTCGAAATTTATGATTAATTTCTTTCCCCCATTTCGCATGTTTGAACACCTGCTAAACTGATGCTCTCCGGAAATGCCTGATATTTAAAATAGCACCAATTAACCGTTTTATTGATCGTATTCGCGCAAAAAAAAAGGGCCATGATTTGAGATAGGCACGTCAAAACCTGAAATTGACCTGTATTGCAACGTCAGTAAGTCTCATTCTTTCTTTGTATTAAATTTCATAGCATGTTTCTATGGTAGTAGTTGATGACATTTTAGTTTGTCTATACGAGAGATCAATGCGGGATGACAAATTGGAGACCAGCGTCATAAATGCATGATTAAAATGAGAAAGATTATGTTAGCTCATTATCTTGCTTCGCAAAAAATGGATGGGGAAAATTATGCATAGGCTATGAGAAAGCTATAGAAAAAATTGTATCTTGATTAAAATCGTTCCTGAAGTCATTGTCGCTTGATGAAGACAAGATTTCTGGTCGGCTTTTTTAAACCTTTCCGTTAGGTTCCTTTAGGTAAAAAGTGACATAAAAAGAAATGTTATCAAGTAAAACCAGCTGTAGCTCTTCAACCAGCCCTATATTTTCTTTTTATTTAAGAGATTTTTTTAGACATGTTTAGAAGATAATATGTTATTTTAGAACTGTTTAAAACATTTCTGTTTGGGTTATTATGTGGGCCAGTGTAGTTCTTACACAGGTGTCAAAAGTTCTAAGAAAATTCAAATTGTTCGACTTTTTGAAGGCCTATACTATTGTGCTATCCAAAATATATTTTGAACATTGCCCCAAGGGAGAAGGCTTTTAAAAGAAAAACAATAATGGATAACAATGATTTTTTTAATTTTATTTTATTTATTTATTATATTTTTTTTTTTTGGGGGGGGGGGGGGTACACGATAAACGGGAGTTTTCACTGACCAAATGGCCAATTTGTGATTCACATAGATTTAGTGATCTCATATTTCCAACATTCATAACTCTAACGTGTTTTTTTATATTTTTAAATTTTTTATACAAATAAAATTATAAAAAAATAAATTATAACAAAAGTTGACTTGCCCCTTAAATACATTCTTCTTCATCAGATTAAAGTAATCTATCTCATCTCATCTGTATTCTTTACATCAGTTTATAGTGTACTCAAAGCTAGTTAAACATTCCATGACAGCCTTGTATTCATCCCTATATACGACTTCCTTGCCTCATCGATCGGAAGCCAACTCCAAGAAGCAAGTGGAAGGAAGTCAATGAACGTGGAGATTTTTCTTTAAAACTCGCCTTAACTAACAACTCACATTTAAAAGCAACCTTAAAGGTAATACAAAGTTTTGGTATGGGGTCATGACTTTGGTTCAAATGAACATATTGGAAGCATATGCGATCCTACAATATTCAGTGATCGCTGTCGCGGTTGAAATTGAGTCTAAAGTGATGAAATTATAAATAATGAACTCTTTATGTTGTATAGCTCCCTCTCAAGGTCAAGATATTAATTTAGCTATAAAACAACGTTTCTTGACTGAAATCGACCAATTTGCTATAACCGTTTGGAATTTATATATCACAACTGCATGTTATGAGATTGTCATGGTCGCAGCTACCATCGTATGGCCGTAGGCGCTATTTAAAATTTATCAAAATTTACCGGGAGCACCGGTAAATTTTTATATTCAATTTTTTTCGAATGCAGAAGTGTTTTAGGAGCTTATTTTTTTTAGTACTTATAATACATCCATAGGGGCATCCAAATATATCAAAATTGTAATGAATCACTATTCTGCCAATTTTCAAAATTTACCAAAACTTTGTAATACCATTAAATATATCATTGACGAAAAACCTACTCACTGTATTTCGAAGAAGAAAAAACAGAAAAAACAGAATAAAACAAGAAATACAAATAACACACATGCTTACGATTCCCGGGGTGGCAATTATATGGTCACAAACATAATTCTTCCACGAAGAATAATCTGCTAAATATTTAAGTATTTAAGACTCTTTTACTACCCCAAAACGGCTATCGACGTCCCTTGAATACAAGACGTGTTTACTACAATTTACCCACTAAGAGGGCACGATGATCGATCACTGTGGGTGCAGTACTTTCAAACAGAGGTAGACCGGTCGAAATCTCGCTGGGGAAATCAGAAATGTAGGTTAAACTGGAATCTGATATTCCACCCGATTTTCTGTAAAACGGGCGGGAAATCTGTGGCAAGCATAAGTCATTTGAGAGAATCCTGATGAATGATGCCTTCTACAATTCCCATGTGAAATATCATTAGGTCAAGAGGGAAGGTACTTTTGGAAGATTTTGTGTCATATTTGCAAAAAGTGACAGTGGAAGTTTGTGACAGGTGAATAAAATTGATTGCCTTAAATAATGTAGCGAACAAACATTATAGGTGCCGGAACTCTATGCTGGTGCGGGTCCTAATCAAAAGCGCAACCGTGCAAATATAGAGATATACATTAAAGGGAAATTAATGTTTTTTATGTACAATGTAGGAATCACAAGTGATAATTGACAAAATCATTGTGAATATATGTAATGATCATTTACTCATTTTCAACTTTCATTGTGTGTTTTTATGTGTGCATGTGAGGGCGTGTGCGTGTGAGTGTGCGAAGGGATACAGTAAATTAACTTTAGCTAGTTCATTATACAATGATAATGTTTAAACTTCCGTTAGTTTTTTCTTTTCTATTCCTCTGCCAAGTCCAGCACATGGATCTTTACTGTATCATTCATTTTTTCCTGCAAGACGGCATGAATCACAAACATCCGAAGAGGCGAAACGTATATGTTCAGGGGGTATGAGTAAAATCTAAAACTTCTAAAACCATGAAACAGCTTCCTTACTAAAAAGGGCTACGTTATTTTCATATAATTTTAAGTTTGCTAAAAATAAATGTTTCAAAAATCCTAAAGCACTTTTTGTTCACATGATTAATTATCCCCAGCTGCTTTGCGTGTGCTTTGATAACCTTTCTTTAAGATTTATCCAGCATCGGGATAATTTCATGTTTTGCCTAGAGGAAGGACAGCCTTATGCCAGATTTAAAAAATCGTAAATAGATGACATGACAGAGAAAACCTCATCGATCTTTCAGATTTCGAGATTCAGACTAGAGAAAGGTGATTACAAAATCTAGTTACCTGGTACTCATGTCCATCGCATGCAATTTTCACTGAATGGGAAAATAAAAACCCACTATGAGATAATGGAGTGTTTGATATTTTGATTGAGTGGATTTGAGTGGATGACATAAAATTAACTTCATATATTTTTTCTTCATAATCTGTGTAGCAAAATAATCATCATAATAAAAAAATAGCTGAAGTATTCCTACATTTTAACATAATATGTATAATGTGTATTGTTAGAGAAGCGAAAAATAAATATTTGCTAAACATTCAATTATGACTGTTTCTGAAATGTCAGTGAAAGTGCATTTAATATATATCCTGGGGGAAAAGAAATAAGATATAGAGTATTGTGAGAAACTTTGTTTTGGATATTATCTTGGATAAAATTTAATAGAATAGTTAAAATAAAAAGTGGTTGTCATTAGTGTGCGCCTAACTTTTTGAATCAATTGGCACATGTGTTGCCTAGGGTCTAATGAACTTTTTGATGGTGAATCTCGCACCTACGTTTTCCAAAAGCATTCTTCAACCGTCTTTATATCCCTTTACAATTATTAAGCATTACAAGCGGCTAATCATACTTTAAATCAGTATGTATGTGCATCTATTATTTGAATTCATATCAGCGTGAATAAGGATTATTTTCATTGTTTGTCATGCAGGAAGGCATCAATGTTGAAGCCATTCGATAATGACGAAAAAAAATGTAATCATAAATTCGGGTCACAGTCAGGTTTTTTCCTTGCAGTCGCCCTGACTGTTACTGAGATGAAATACGGGGTGTTTAAAATGCAAGGATATTGCGATTGGACTCTCTTAGAAAGCATTTAATCATCCTCGGTGAAATTTCATATGTACATTTTTTTGTGAAATAGTATCCCTTTAAGTCCGAGTAAATTTTCTCAAGGATATAAGCTCAAAGCACAGTGTTATGATTGGCTTTTGTAAAAAATGTTTTAAATGTTACAAAAAGAGCAAGTTAAATATATCATCAGTGCATATTAAGCGTAAACCTATCGCTTCTGCATTTCTCGACAAACTTCTCATCGAAGTCATTCTAACTCGTACTTTCTTGGTAAAGATACCACTGACCCATTGTAGATTGATAGATCATTTGTATAATATCATGTTCATGTATTCAAAACATATTTTAAGAACAAGAAGCAAAATGAATTATTTTAAAAAGCTTTTGAAGTTATTTAGGATTAACTTACTTGTACTTCCTCTAATCATTGTATTCCAATCATCATGACGAGTAATATACTGCAAGAAACACAAAGCTTTTTTTTAAATAAAAATGACTGTATTACTTATATGACTCTTCAAAATATTTATTTAACGTTTTGCAACAATCACTGAAGATTGATTTTGTGATATCCATTCTCAAGAAGATCTACAAAAATTGCTTAACATGCCCTTTTTTTGCTTTTCCATACGGTTGCTATGATTCTGCAATAGAGATAGTAAAGGTACTACGTTACCTTAATGTGTGTGTAAATGATATTGATATTAATTCTTAACCCCTTTTGTATAAAGAATACAAGTAGATTTGAAAGCTTGCTACAAAATGTGGAAGTCCCGGGTATACATTCGTGCCCTGATGCTATTCAACGAGCTTTCCTTGTAACATTTGGAAAATGCTATTTTTGACAGAAATCATCATAACTTATTGTTACCACCTGAATCCATTCGAAATCTACAGGACAATTAGGAGAAAGTACTAAAAGATTACTGAAAAAGTTTCATCGAGAATGGCTCAATATCTCGTTGCATGTTATAATTATGAGACACCCCGTTTATGGTCAATTTCACTATTAGATATTACGAGATATGAGCTGGGATGATGGCAAACGTGTTTTAGCTATTGCTACGTGGTACAGCCGTTCGGAGCGTAGGTGGCGGAAAATAAAAGAAGAAGAAGAACAACAACAAAAATCGGAGATGAAACTTTCGCTGCCGGATGCTTGGTAACTTTTAAAGACCAATTCCATATCCCAACAATCTCCCAAACGCCCAGAATACCAAGAATAGAGCAGATGAAGTAGTTTCTCATCCTTAACAAACAGAGGCCACGCCCACTCACCTAAAACATACGCCATTGCGCTTTCACACCCACGAACACTCATTCACATGTTGATAACTAGTATTCTTCCTCTTATTACATTAACTCTAACTTTTTCCTGAAATCGTTTATTAGTAAATGAAATTGCTAAACATTAGGTCCCTGTTCTGAGTCTTCTGACCAAGTGAAATAATGAAATGACAAAGCGGACCATAAACAGATCCGTTAATAATCTTTTATCAACGCACGTGGGTTTTTACAAAAATTAACGCATAATTATATCGCCTGACTTATAATTCGTAAGGCCTGGTGCACTTGTGGTGTTATACGCCATGCAAGGAAATACAGGTACATAAATGCACAGGACCGGTCCAGGCATAATCTCTTGCTACAGACGCACCTATTGAAGCAGGCTTCAATAGTCTAGCGCAAGGTTTCGGTTTTGACCGAGTTCTGAAAACTGGCGGAACAATCCGACCTTTTCGATTTTTGGACTACCATACGTTTATAGTTTCTTGTGTCAATACTCTCACCCTCAATGTGTATGCAAATACATTACCCCTACCCAATCCCGAGATATGAAGCTGGGATAAACCCCGAGTATTTCTGTCCAGTTTTGTGTATAACCGCGCATAGTGTGAAATCCCCTTGATTGAAAGTCAACACGTGGAATGATCTTCCAGCGGGCGTGCCGCATCATCCCGTCGTCGACACTATTTACAAGAATCTAACGACTAACGACCCTGGCAATGGGGAGTGATTTAGAAGGTGATCCCGGGTCGTGACTTTTCTTTCAGGTTTTGACGCCATTAATTGCACCCAAATGCATATTGACATTTACTCACGTGTTTCTCGCCTTCAATCACACTCATAAGCGTTTTTAGAAGGCTATTTATCTCTCTCGTAGTCCTTTAACGCGTCCATATGATTTACAATGGTGCACCACCCGTTCTACATCTATTTGCCTTCTTCTACGTCAACATGAAGTAAATCTCCGCTTCTCCCATTCTCTCCCTTAACTCAGGGCAGAGAAAAAGGCGAAAAATACAATGACTGGAAAGTTATACTGCAGGAATAAGGCCATCTAAAAGATCTACGGGATATCAGTAACAAACGGATCGCCAACATTTATTTAAAGAAAGTACAAAAATGCAAATCCTGGTATTCATTCTGTTCTATTTCTATCATAAACTGATTTGTAATCAAAGTGTATTGTAAAGAAACCTTGCATCTTTCATTTCTATTGGGATCTCCATTATTAAGTAAACCTATTGCCTGGCTTTATCATGTTATCGCGTTTGCAATATGCATCTTTTTAAATTAATTAGTAATCTCCAATAAAAGCACAACTTCTAAAAGTTCCCTTCTAGGATCCACAGGTCCATTTTCTACTAAAAATTTAATCCCGACCCTGGGCTAGAGCATTGTTGCCAAAATCTGGTATAATAGAGTTAGTTAGTCTGAGGTTTAAGATTTCTTTTATTATACGTTAACTTAGGTGTATGAACCTCTGTGCCACGACACTTCCTGAGTTTGACGAAGTCAGAAGCAAATCTCCTATTATTTTCATTTTTTCATTTTTTTAAATTCAGTTTTACAAATAATCCGAATAACAACAGTTCACAAGAAACTATACGAGACTAATAACGTATAAGGAAAATATAATCAAGCTACGTATTACAGACCGGTTGACATAATGATCTTTCTGCTGAGCGCGGGGTTAAGAAATGAGAGAAATTGAACTAGCAAATTAAAAAAGAAAAGTCACAAGAGTTTTCAGAATACCATTTTTTTTGTGCCTCATGAAAAGTCATTAAAAGGAAGGAAATTTATGCATTAATAGATAGACGCTGTAAAGCTAATTCATTTAAAGTATGATTTCTGCTGTCTGGTGTTTTGAAGAAGAAACAAACATCGGGCTTTTATCTGTCACGAAAGAAAACTCGAACTCAGCTTAGATTTGATCAGAAATCAGAATGTAATCTTGAGGAGATTGAGTCTTAATTCTTTCGAATGCATTCCCTTATAATGTGCGTGCATCATAAATTATGAATTAGAGTAATATAGTCTCGATCCTTTCAAAACATTGTAAGAAAACGTCAAAACAGAGGTTCATATTTTTCTTTTCTGATCGGAATCTTATTTTCTTGTTTGTAATGTTATCATTTAGCCTACGCTAGAAGAGGTGTCTATTTCAGACAATGTTGCATTTCAAACAAAACTTCGTTGAATATTTGCCTACAATATGTTAAATGCCTTAAAACATTATCATTATCTGTGTGTTAAAAGAGAACTTTTATCTACCCGTTCTTGTGTCCCCATTTTGTTCACCAATAAGTCACTCAGGAGAAGTGCAGTAATAATTTACACATTTATTTTTTGTCACAAAGAAATATTCCATTTGTGGCCTTTGACTTGCTGTCCTCTGTATTTGCATCACACCCCATTATCTCAGCACTCAAGCCTACTCCGTCAAAGTATTAGGTTGATTGGCAGAAAGAAGGAAGGATAGAGACAATGAAAAACAATGGAATGAATGCCATATCAAATATACACAGATCGCTATGCTGTACCGAACAATTAATGATATATGATGAAAAAAAGAAAATGCCCATGAAATCATTGTATTGTGTTCATATCTTATTTATGTAATTTTCAATTATATTTTTTGGAAATTATGAATGTCATTTTCATTAGAGGAGCGGAGATACTTCACAAGGTTTCACAGCACAATATGATCACAATCATTACATTATCTAAAAGGAGCGTGGGCCTGCAAACAAAAAAATGTAAAAAGTTTATAGATATCTTTTTTAAATTTTTACAAGGTTCACAATTCCAAAAATGCCACCGAACCCTGTATCATTTTTCAGAATTACAAACCTTTGGTATATTGAACCGTGGCGGATCCAGGATTTGCCGATAGGGGGGGGGGGGCCTAAAATTTGAAAATCGTGCCGACTAATATTTCGCTCAGTGGGGGGGTAGTGATCACGTATTAAAAAATGTTTATTAATAACTTTTTTTTTTTTTTTATTAAAATAAAAATGCCAGGGGGCGGACCCGTCGCCCCCCCCCCGTGGATCCGCGCCTGCAGATAAACGACCCTTCACAATAGCGTAACAAAATATGTTTGGAATAATGAACATATTACATGTTCGGATTTATGAACACCCTGGTATGGGAATTACAAACCTTCGAGAAAATGTACATGTATCTTTTGGAAAACGAGTGCCTCCCGCTCCGATTCATGAGCATCTGAAAAATAGCGCCTGGCGGGAAAGCTCCCCAGGGAGTGGAGAATGTGTATACATTGTGTACGGGCAACTCTGAATCCGATGACCGGAAAAATAATATATGAAGACATCGTCGATGTATTAAGCATTATACAGTGCGTCCCAGAAAAAACGAAACCGAGAATTATCGATGTTTTATCATAACTTAATCACAACTATAATTGGTATATGACACATATCTGGAAAGCTTAGATCATCCTCTTTCATTTGATGCAACTCATAATAATGCATATTTCACGCATGAGTGATTAAAATCAATTTTAATCATGCGTGAAATATGCATCATAATGAGTTGCATCAAATGAAAGAGGAGGATCTAAGCTTCCCAAATATGTGTCATTTATTAATTATAAATGTGATTAAGTTATGATAAAACATCGATAATTCTCGGTTTCGTTTTTTCTGGGACGCACTGTATATAAACCCTGAATGTAATATCATAATTACTAGTGACTGGTTTAAAAATAGATTACATTAAAGAATGTACTTCTAATCAGAAACTGGCAACCCAAGATGTTTGGCTATATAAATCCCAAGTAGATACAGATCTTTTATTTGGAATAAGACTCCAGCTATGGGGGGGGGGGGCATGTATATTTAATCTAACAATATGAAATTGACTTTGAAAAAATATTGGACATACACCTACGAACAATCAATTTGGATCAAACCCTCTGGGAGGAGGAGGAAGAAGAGGAGGAGGAGGAGAAGGAGGAGGAGGAGGAAGAGGAGGAGGAGGAGGAGGAGGAGGAGGAGGAGGAGAGAATGGAGACACATAATTTATTCAGATAATCTGACTTAATCTTCTCAGAACTTTAATGATCAATCTACAGAGTCATAGAGATATATCAATTATCTTTTTGGAAAGATATGAAGCTAATATACCAAGAAAAAGCCAAATTTAGAAGAAAAAAAATCATTAAAAGAGGCAAGAAAAATTATTCAAACCTTATGGGCAACATTGTACATGATTACAATTAACTATGGGTTCTCAGCGTTTACGGCAGCATTCGTGCATTACGCCCCAGGTGGACCCCTCCCCTCTAGAATCATCTCCTGGATACGCCAGTTTAGTATGCCACTACACAGGCAATCAAGATAATTGGCTAGCTTGGGGCGGTGGCTTGGTACCTCACAATAGGATCTCAATCATGGCTCTAAAACTTTCATGAAATAGACAAATTAGGCCAATCGTCCGGTACACAATTTATCTATTCCATAACGCCGGCACGATTTTATCTTCTGAGTATTGTAATCGGCCTTTCATTTTCCGCTGGCATGAAAAATAGAAAAACTTCAATCAATATGGCGTTGGACGGTAACACATCAATTTTAAGAAGGGGGTCTAGCTCACACCTACCCACACAATATCTCACATACATCCCACACACACTTACACATACACACACACGCGCGCACACATATGTACAGTTCCACTCACCTAGCGATTCCAAACGTTCAATTGCTGGTGTAAAAAGACATTGAAATGTTATCCTTGGTCGGCTTTAACTACAAAAGTAATTACATCTACCTTGATCAACATTTTTAAACTAATTGATGGAAAACGTCATGTGAGTACACTAATCCTCCATCAATTCCATGACCATGAACGTTGACAAAAACTTTGGCGCCATATCTCGCCTAATGGAAGGTCTACCACATAATACATGACAATTTCATTGAAAATACAAATGTCAAAGTTACCAGGCAGCACTTTAGGATTAACTTTAAATTGTAAAATATTCAGCATCAATACACTGCACATGAAATTCGTTTGATCGTTTGAGAGATCCAGATTCATTGTCATTCTCTACAATTCTTTTGTTAGTCAGCGCAGAGTTTATGCTCAATGTACAGTTTGACTGTTTTTTAATCTTGGGATTGTAAACTAATTCGCGCTACATTCACCCATTCAGACCAAGAGAGAGGAGAGAGAAAAAAGAGAGAGAGAGAGAGAGAGAGAGAGAGAGAGAGGGGAGGCGAGAGAGAAAGAGGAAGAAGGATGGGGAGAAATACAGAGAGAGAAAGGGGGCGAGAGAGAGACAGAGAAAGACAGAGAGAAAGGGTCGAGGGAAAGACAGAGCTAGATATAGGGAGGGAGAAATAGAGAGAGAGAGAAAGAGAGAGAGAGAGAGAGAGAGAGAGAGAGCGAGAGAGAAAGAGAAAGGGGGATAAGAGTGTGAGAGTCTTTCTTATTATGAATTATCTTTTTTCACTTTTATCATTTACATTTAGAAAGAGAGATATCAATCAGATTTGTAAAACCATGAATATATTACTTATCAATTATAATAAGCGACAAATAACAACCAATACAACCTCCAAGAAATGGATGTGATGTTTCGCCAAAAGCAGAGTATATTTCTCGGTATATTCATGTAGGCCTACTTGTAAAAATTACAGAGCGACGAGGCGATCATACCTAATTTGATAAAAACTCGCATTTTCCTTTCTTCTTTTTCCGGTTTTACTATGGTGCGAAATTCCATTAGGGCAATATTGGCATTAGCAATCATACTAATTGTTGCCCAAGGTGTACTTTTTATTTTCATCTTTTGTTTTGTTATTTTATGTTCAAATAAATCTGTGAACATTAATGTTTTCTGGAATGTACTACTTCAGGAAGTATGCAAACATAATCTAATATTATCAGAGCCCAAAGTCTCTAAACATTTTCTAGTATTTCTGTAGTATTGAAATGTTTTTATGGGAATTTTTTTCTCCCCCCCCCCCATACCCACTTAATCACTTTTCCCTCTCTATTTTCTTTCATCCTCAATCCTTATTCTCATCCTTCTCCCTAAGGAGATGTTGACATTGTCCATCCACTCCAACACTTTTTCCCTTCTCAACACCTCGTTTTTTTAATCTACCACTTTAATACACGACAATTTAATTGAAATACAAATTTCAAAGTTAACAGGCTGCACTTTAGGATTAACATTGAATTGTAAAATATTCAGCATCAATACACTGCAAATGAAATTCGATCGATCGTTTAAAAGATAAAGATTCATTGTCATTCTGAATAATGAAGTCTTTCGTTAGTCAGTGCAGAGGTTATGCTCAATGTACGATTTTACTGTTTTTTATCATGAGATTGTAAAGTAATTCGCACTACATTCATCCATTTAGAGAGAAAGAAAGACAGAGGAAGACAGAGGAAGAGAGAGGAAGAGAAAGGAAAAGAGAGAAAGAGAGAGAGAGAGAGGGGGGAAGGGGGAGAAAAACCTAGAGAGAAAGAGGTCGAGAGAGAGAGACAGAGAGACAGAGAGAAAGGGGCGAAGGAGAGACAGAGCTAGAGACAGGGAGACATATAGGTACAGAGAGAGAGAAAGAGAAAGGGAAAGGGTTAACCTATACCAGGCATGGGTACCAGGCATGACAAGCATAATTTGTTAACATGACAAACCCAACAATCAACACTAAACGTTGAGATTTTTCGAAAAGACAAAAAAGCTCTCCCGGCCTAAATTAAACTTGTCCTACATTCATAAAAAATGAAAATTAAAAAAAAAAAATTGTTACCCCTCAAAAAGTAACAAACGTGTGCATTTCATTTAATGCTCCGAGGAAGAAGTGCTAATGCCCTTACTGATGCCCGTACTGATGATTGATCTTGCATAATAAAGAACTATTCTCAATTTAAGCAAACTCCACGCAGGACCCTCACAAAGAACAGTTTGAAGCTGCATGATGAGGCTCTCATGGATTAACAAAATTATTATTGTTATTATATTCTCATCCTTTTGCCTTTTTAGCGCCACCCGAAATGGCAGGCCCCCTTTTACCTATACACCAATGGATCTACACATGCAACCGTCTTTTAATGACGACATCTTCATCTAATGAATGTTAAGAGCTGTATTGAGTTTTGCCTATCCCCCTGTGATGTGATCTAAACTGAATGATCCGACATTATTTTGCTCCTGCAAAAATTGCTCCGGGCTTTATTTCGTCCAAATTAAGTCATGAGGGTTAGGTTTGAGATTGAGTTTTGGATGAAGTTTAGGGTTAGAGTTAAGCATAAGATATAACGTTGTGTCCAGGATTCAGGTTAGAGATTCGTTTAGTATAAGAAATTCTGATATGGAGCAATTGTAACGCAGAACCCTTACCCGGGAACAATCCGTAATTATAGGGTCATCTGCTGATAATTATGTACGTGATCAGAGCTGGACGTACTAGTTTTGCAAATAAAAACCTCGTCCAACCAAGATACATATTTATTAAAAGCTCCATGGTCTTTTAAAAAAAAAGAGTTTTATGAGTCATGTTGAATTACTACAAGAACTCTATGTTTTAGATGAAGGGAACATGTTTTACCGTTTAAAAGAAAGTGCTTTGCTCGATGATCCTTGATACGGAAAAGAAAATAATTGCAAGTGCTATACTTACTAAGACTTTTGAGGTAACAAATGCTGTACAAAAATAATATAACAATCTCTTGTCAAAATATGATGTGCACCTTTAAGACTGCAATTGCCTTAATTATTGTACTCTTGTGGGAAAGTAGCAAAGCCATGTCTATTCCTCATAACTATCAACAGTAAAACACTCATTTGTTTCGTTTATTGCATATAGACCTGGACAATTAGATAGATCAAGTACTGTCGAGATGCTTGCTTGCTTGCTAGGTGCATTTTTTGTGCTAGATATTGGTAATGAAGGCTATCAATCGACTTTTATCCCTGGTTATTTTTGTGGAATTCTAACGCTGATGTCCCATAACAAGCATGCATTCCCCCAAATGATTTCAGTCACAGGAGATGTCTATAATTATGTGAGAATTGGGGAAACAGATGATTCAACCAAAGACATAATTATCTCTCTTTTTTTTGGTATCAAAATAGTCAAACGATGGTGTCTTTTTACAGTTTCTGGCGAAGGTTTATGCCACTTAATTTGAAATGAAAATTGCTTTGAAATATAACACATTACTGGTAATCTTCTTTTGAAAATTAGTGAACCAAACCCGACGTATTTTCAGCATCTCTCAGCTAAAGCGAGCTTCTATGTCAAAGAGTACGTAAATGAGTGATGACGACTTGTGTATGCACCAATCGCAAAACGCCATTTGCAGAAGCGCTCGTGATTGGTCTACATAAGATTAGAACCCTTTGCGCATGCGTGTGTCAAGAAGTTTTTTCTGTGCTTTTTGGGACTCAAATTGGAGCCGTGCTGCCCGCAATTGACATGTGTATATAAGCGATACGTGTGTTGAGACATCGTAGTGACACGATACGGAGATACGCCGCTAAAACAATCCGACTGACTTTTTTTGGACGGGGATCGAAGAAAGACAGGAAAACCCGATTTCTGCGACGCAAAATTAGATTAAAGAGAGTGACTTTGCCTGCCGGACAAAACAGTGACAGCAGTTTACCCGGGTAGTAGATAATAACTCACATCAATTCACAATGACCACGAGGTATGTAATACAATTGCGTTTATAATTGTCTGTCATGTTTCGGCAAATGCCGCAGAAAGGTGTCAGCAGTTGTTGCTCTTGGCACGTTTCTAACGAGATGAGTGTTGTGTTGTTTCTTTGGTAGATTTATATTGACGTTTTGTCTACTTTTGTGCTGTACCGTTTCAATTATTCATAAAGTGGTTTACAATTTGATATGGATGGTATGAATTATAAAGCACAATCAAAATGTAATTGTATTAATGCGCAATATACAAGTATACAGAGCAGTATACTATACTTGCCAGCGACGAGACATGTATTGGATGAATGAACACCCTTAGTAACAAGGTATCATGTCAAAGAACCTTCCACTGTTGGAGGAGAGGGCTCAGCTAGATGCGCTATATGCAAAGGATATTCCTGATGGGAGAGGTAAAACGTGTAATTTTCAATTTAAGCGTTAAGTTCTTTACACGCTAACAGGAGGTTCTTTGCAATAAGCAGGCGTATGAGATGGATTGGAGAAGCTAAGGTGGTTGGATCCCCCCCCCCCTTCCTCCTAGAATTTTGAAATGACAACATTTTGGCAAGCATTGGCTCATTTTGAGCAGCGATTAAAATGGTCATTTATTATTATTCATATCTTCTTTTGTACATTTTTTTTAGCTCGCTATGATGGCTTTCAATATTGATATTCAAAAAACCTTGTCTGCAACTTGACGACATTGGTTCCTACGCCTCTGGCTGCCGACGCCTTTCTGCCGGGCACACGACGTTTACACACACATGGGAAACTCTTAAGTAGTATAGATCTAATCGAGTCTCATTGACAGAAACCAAACATTGACAATATGCCAACAGCTTTGTCAGCTTTGTTCGGTTTGAAAAAAATGACATTACGAACCACATCTAGTAATAACACCTTTATCACAAGAAATTATGATCATAATTGAATTTTATAATATATGCAGGTACATCTTTGAAATGTTGGAGGAGATTGTCGCCATTTGAATGTCAAAGAACTTATGGCTTAAACGGTCTTTGTTTTACTCTTTAAGTGCATTATGGCATATCTCTGATCCACTAGCGTATATCATCCCAAGGGGCAGATAGAATTATAGGAATTTCGAAGAATAAATGGAGGGCGCTCTTGTAAGCCAGTTTCATCTTTTTAAAAGCTAACAAACACTCACCCTTTTAGTTTGGATACTTCCATATTTGTAAGGAAGCATAAACAAAATTACCTACAAAACTCCTATTTCTCACCACAGATAATGTAGTAAAAAGGTAATGCGATGATAGTCGAATAACAAAAACATCAATTATGGGATCTATTTCTTGAATCCACGCCCGAAGCATACGCGAAATCAATTAGGATGCATATGGCCGGTCTCGGAGTATCTTGAATGAATAAAGGCAGAGAGGAATAAGCATGCGTCGAGAAGACAGTGGTGAATTTCGTCCAAATAACTGGGTATCGGGTAGCGAGGAAGCCCACGAAAATCTATGAATTATTTGCATTACCTCACATCTGGACTTTGATGTCTCGATAATATGGCCCACATAGTACGGACAGGGGTGCAATCAACTTTTTATCAGTAACCAAAATGAATCCTACATTTCATGCAAAGTGCCTGGAATGTCTGACATACAGTTAACAATTGAATTATTTACATCCTTAATACATTTGGTGTTTTTTGTGTTTTTCGAAGCACCAGAATGAAAGGTCGACTCGTTGATGTAAGCTTTAATATGCAACATTATCAAGAAACATGAATTGGGACAAATCAATTTTGCACTTGCTTAAAAAATTACGCAAACTTGGAAAGGTATGAATAACTAAGTTGTTAATTGTATTTATATATATCACGCTTATTTAATATTCAGTTAGTTTACCAAAGAGAGTTTCCTGATACATATATGAATTGTCACATTCTTTATTTTTTACATAAAGCAACAAAAAGCATGTATTGTAAAACGAAACGTTCAATCCTAGGCTACACTGCTTGAATACACAGGACAGTTAAATGCGGAAAATAGTACACAAAATTATACATCTACAAAATAAGGATGGACATACAAGGTAAACAAATACAAGGAACACATCATATGGGATCGCTACTTAAATTTGATCACTTTGAACATTAGTTCGAATATGCTGTACTAAGTAGTATTTTCAAAAATAATATAATTATAGTTTGATTAACACAAATACAAAGAGAGGACTTCCGTCATGGACAAGACCCGTGAATAAAGATAAGATATCTCACATTTTAATGCAATCAGTGCTACCTGTCACCTGCCGAAATAAATTGTATAAATCGAGAATATTGAATCTTAAATCAAATGGTGAGAATAATAAACAATTGGCAAACCATGTATGACGCAATAAAGTGGCCTGCTTTCTTTATTAAAAGGCTTGTCAGCTGCTGTATAGGGCCTATATACAGTATAATACTAACATGCGGTTATCTCGAATTTCATCCATCCTTTTTAAGTTGAGAGCTGTGTTTAATTTTGAATTAAATAAATGTTTCCCCTTTAACAGGATTCTTGACAGAGGTGTCAGCATTACATTCGTTCTCCCTTAATTTTTGTTTAGTCTGTGCGTTATGACGAATTGTTTTCATTCATTCATGACGTCAAGATCTTGAAAGAACAGCGATCCGAAGAGATTAAGAAAAAGAAAGGCCTTTCTACAATCCTTAGTCAATAGTTTCTTCCTTCAAAATGCTACTGTGCTTTCTTAGCTGTCAGGTAAAATAACCACCACCATCACATTACACAATGTAAAACACAATAAGGATGAAAGTGCGTCATTTGAAGTGCATCTCATTTTTAACGGATTAAACTGTGCAGACTTTATGGCACCTTTTTCACTGGATACAAAGCCACTCGAATTAAAACATATGTTAACTAGGGAAGCAGTGACATTTGCATTTCCAAAGTAGCCATTAAGCTCGGAGAAGTATTGCTTTCATGTACCAATATAGATTTTGCTCCATAACATAACATATCTATCATTCAAGGACAGATAGCAGGATTAATCAACTTAATAGAAATCTGGTAGTAGATTACAATATGAATTATTAATCCCCCTGTTGTTTGCAGTTATAGGAAAAAGTACATGTATATTTTAATATTTATGAATAATTATCCTATTGTCTATACATTTTTTGTTAAAGAGGTCATCGCCGTGCTAACGAAAGTGAACATCTTTGCGCTCATGAACTTGTTTATATTTGTGTGCGCGCGTGTGTGTGCGTGCGTGTGTCCTTGTGTGTGTGTGTGTGTGTGTGTGATCAATTATTATAATTATGGGGGTAATATAATAGATTAATTTGTATTGTACCAGTCTTTCGCTAACGAAATCACGTTCTACTACAATTGACTGGTTGACCACTGTTTTATTGTGGGTTGAGGAATGGGATGAGTGTTCATATAAGGTAATTGCTACATAAAATCTATTTAAAAACAAACTTTTTACACTTGATTCTTGTTTATTATGCAAATAATTATTTCGAATATAGAATCATCAAAGGGGCTGCCTACTGATTTGATGTTTGTGACATTTATGTTGCAACGTTCTTCATTCTCGTCAAATATTTTTAATGACGCAGTCAGAGCGATACCATTTTACTGTGGAGAAAAAATTAGAAATCAGAGGCACAACATTAGTAAATCGTGTAAACAGACTTGGTACTATGAACTATCCATTCAAAACAAATATATAAGACTTTAATAATTTCCCAAAATAAGCACTAATTTGGATTGCAATGTTGAACGTGAGGGGTGCATTTCAATCACGTTTTCCTCTTGTTAGTGTTATTGTTTGGTTCGTGTATGGAAAAACGTTACAACCATCACTGCGACGTAAGGGATGTTATGATGAGTATTTCCTTCGCCATTGAATTCTTTCTGATAACGATAGCGGAAGTAGTGGAGTATCCAAAGAGTTGTGACATTTTCAAAATCCCTCCCGGCAAGCTATGTTATTTTTCTTCTTTTGGCATGACATGGTTGTGTACGCCTAGCGGTTAGTGTTGAAGAGGGTACATGATCATGTGATCCAAGAAAAACAACACAAGGGAGGGTAAACACATCGCGCCAGATTGACCGGAGAGAACAATAGCCAAAGCATGGATTGGGCGTCTCTAGGCAAAGTAATACTTCATCTCCAGGGAAATCATAAGCTGGGCGATACATTTTCGCCGCCATGATGAATTAGTACGGAGCATGCGACAGATCAATTACTCGCTACCATTTTTGTGATTGCTTGCCTACTTCATTCGTCTTTTCCTCTTTCTTTTTGAACGAAGGATGATAATACATTAACACTAACGATTCGTACGTTTTCCCTTTGCCCATTTTGGAGTTGGGTTTTTCTTATAAATGACTCTAACCGAGGATCATTTAGCGTAGCTTCATATACGTACCGAATTGGAGTTACTTCATATGTTTCTTCTACTCTTCATGTATTCCACCAATCGTAAATTATTGAAATAAAAAAGAATCAAGATAATAACAGCAAAGGCATGTGAATATAAAGTTTTCATTGTAATTAACAACGTGTTCATGGAGATTTCGTTAATAAAACTATGAAAACG
The DNA here is from genome assembly GCF_000002235.5 of Strongylocentrotus purpuratus. Taxonomy (NCBI): domain Eukaryota; kingdom Metazoa; phylum Echinodermata; class Echinoidea; order Camarodonta; family Strongylocentrotidae; genus Strongylocentrotus; species Strongylocentrotus purpuratus. The sequence continues at coordinate 5,687,794 of NW_022145612.1, forward strand.
ATCGCAAATACTTTCAAAATATTAACCGAGGACAATTCCAAAAGCTTTGTTCACCACCTTGTGAAATGTGCGACCATAACAATGGCGTATTACGTAATCCAAACATGTCATCTATTCGATATATAATAGGGTAATTACATTTCCAGTGAGTTGATCTTTTCGAAAGTTGTTGCGATGAGGTTTTAGGTTTATATTAGATAAGTAAGAATCCATTGAAGAGAGAGCCCACGAAGCCAAAGCAACACGTTGTGAATGTTATTGTTCTGCTCAGGGGGAAGTGTAAGCCCCCGTTATAAGGTCCATCAATGTTTTACCCAATTGATGTTTCGACTGTCACGCAAGGAAGTGGTTTCGCTTGAAGGGAGTAGTATGGGTGATATCCACTCACCCACATTGTTAACCGATAAGGTCAAATTTTACAAGAGTCTCAATTTTCTTACTGTCATCAGCATTTTGTTTTAAAGATATTTTTAGTGGTCTCTGGTGTATGAATTTGTTGCTAACAGATTTTCGAAAAGTCTTTTTAAAAATGATTTCATGTTATTTCATTTTAGCTTTGGATCTTTCAGCATTATTTCTAAAACAAACGTTATGTGTTATAAAATAATATTAAAAAACACTGCCCTTATACTTATAGCTTTAGTTATGATAAAGTTAAGATGCAGCTTGTGATGAGCAATTGTGAAATAACAGATTTCCATGCAATTCATTAAATAACATACTTTATCCACGTTTATGTAAGTCAAGTTCCTCTGATGGAAAAATTGCTATCAGAAATAAAGATGTTACTCACAAAACCACGTATTCGAATGCAATATGTGACAAATCTTTTTAAAAAACGAGTCGAAAATTGGGCCATCGGCTATAGGTCATTTAGACTAACAGACCATGATAACGACAGCTCATGAGCAAGACCAACCATGTCAATCTCGTGGATTTTTTGAAAAGTCATCGGAAGATTCTAACAAGCGAAGCCCACGAGACTAACATGTCGATTTTTCGCCCATCTGACATCTTGTCTTATTGTTCACGAGACCCATTATTGTCGGCCCAGTGGGCTGACTTCCTGGGATATCCCCTGGCCACCATTTTACTCATTTGGAAGAGCTATGAAGACATGTATGAAGGATGTAAATGAATCGGGGAAACTCTGGATGAAAGTATAAATTGGCAGTTTGAACATTCTATGTGCTTAATAATTATGTCAAACTTATGAATCACGACCACCGTAATAAAAGAAAAATAAGTTCCGAACTCGCTGGGAAAGGAGTATCCACTGTGAAACAGATGTCACATAATAGGTGGACATTTCTTGTTAATGTTGAATTTAAAGAATCATCCCGAACAATTTGGAAGTTCCCTAAAGCAATTTCGAGGTTTGTGTTCTGACTCTGAATCCAATGTATTGGTATCATGGTCTAGTGGACACTCATCATATTTCTGGACCACATGGCATGTGGTTCGAATCTCTGCCATGGTCTTTTAATAAGACTTTGTGTTTCATATTTATATTGTTGTTGTGTTGTTGTTGCTATAGTTGTTATTAATATTATCGTTATTATCATCGTGATCATTATTATTATCATTATTAGTAGTATATATGTTTTCCTTCTTCTATTTGTTATTACTATTGTCATCATCATCATTATCGTTTTCACTCACAAACTAAAAACGCTGTGTTGACCTTGCTTTTTGTAAAGGGTAATGAGGTTGAAGTTATGTATTGGGTCGCAGTATTCATTTCACTGTGGTTTTTTATAAAATATAGAAATAAGGAAAAAATAAAATGTTTCTGTATTTTCAGGAATACTATTTGTGTGCCACACCTTTACATGTCTAGACTCAATTAAAAACAGAATCCTAACGAATGACCAGATTATGTCTTAAACCCAAAATGAATAATGTAATAATTTGTAATGAGATCCCATAGTTTCATTTCCCTTACTATTAACGTACATATTGACATTTTGTCAATCGTCATTTTCTAGGCCAAGTAATGAAGGCTCTAAGAGGTATAGCTATCAAAACGCCTTTTCTTACCTCGATTTAAATCTTTCCAAGTCTGGTCGATAAGTTGTGAATATCAGAAGGGTTCAGTTAGACCTAAACTTCAACTCCTAAGCCGGGAACATGTTCAGCATAACATATCAATTTTTTTTTTATTTGCCTGCGAAATTTTCCCACTTACAAATAAAAAGCAAAAAAGAACATTATTAACAGTAGACAACCATCCTGTTTTATAAAGTCATCCTTAAAATGATGAAATCGGTAAGATATGAAATTGCTATTATGCAAAAAGAATCGCATTGTTATTAAACATTTAGTAACATCTAAAGTCACGTTAATCATTGATGTGTTAGGGTATAATATTCTTTGTTATGGTTTTTAAAATGACTACAATTATACGATTGTGTTCATGACAATAGTATCGAAATGATTTACATGTCCTTCATCACTTGGCAGATTAGACTCCTATGTAAGGAAAGAATTTAAAGTATGTAAAAAATGAGTGATTACAAAGAAAATATTATCACATGACATGTTACATGCAGTGAACGTGAAAAGGACGATAGCTTTAATGGCAGTTCCACGGTATCGTAAACGGAAGGTTCCGAGTTCGAAACCAAGTCGATGCTCTAATGTCCTCTAGTGACCGCATTGAACCTCATCACCAAGTCCGTGGAACAGGACTCAAACTCGTAGGTTTCCTTAGCGCTTAGCTACACGCATTCTCTAGCTTTCTCAGGTTTTAAATGATTATGTTATCCATCTTGTCAACATTGCACAGACTGGTCAATTATATAATAAGATAGGTTTCAATTTCCTTTCCAGTATCTGAAACTTGTAATTATGATAGGTCGATTTACTTTTAGTGTGTTGGGAAACCGACTGTGTGTTTTCCTGTGTTTCATACATGGGGGAAAACCAGGCCAAACCTCTCGTGGGTTAAGCTGCGATCTAGATCTATGGACACCATTACCAACACCATTAAATAACAAATTATCCGAGTCGCTATACTCTCAAGAAACCCGTAGAGTAAACCGAGATCTTTTAGATGACTTGTGTTCTCAAACGCGAGTTCTATGACCAGGAACAATCAGGAGATTTTATCTAAGCGATAATGGTTTCAACGAAGCGGTTGGTTATCAGAACAAGATTGTTCACAACAGTATACGTTATTGTACACAGCCATTCGTTACCATATCATTTCTAATCCATCTATGAAACACACTTTACAACACATTTCTCTCTCTCTCCATATCAAAGAGAATTATTTGCGGGAATAGATGTGATTTATATATTCTTTTATTTTATATATTTGTTTAGCTTTTCGTTTTTACCTTTTTCGTGCACTGGTATCACCAACGTCAAGATATGCAATATTGAATGGTGTACTATACCGGAAGTAGCAGCCGATCGAAAACACTTTCAACTTACAATTTACAATAAGCATGTAAAAACACCACAGTATTAAACTAATTATTGTATAATAATGATACAGCCAAAGACAAAGCAATATTAAATTACATGTGTAAGTATGTTGTGAGTCACCAAACATAAGATACATATCTATCACTTATATACTCATGCAGGTAGTGTTCGGGCTTTTACATTAGATATCAATCGAAGACTCAATTGATTCCATATGCCATTAGTGATTTCATACTCGGCTCCGATTCACCAAAGACTAAATCAAGTATGTAAATACAATATATGTACATTCTCTGCTATGTCGGAACTCTTTAAATCTTTCCTATAACCCAAGTTTGAACATAAATAAACTCTCATCTCCTCCCAACTCTCTCTTGGATCATACAAATATAATATATCCTTAGATTCGCCCCTCATTAATATATAGAAATTCAGATATAGTCATTGCACTTGTTCAAATAATTATTGTTTTTCTAGCATGTTCTTTTTCATTTCTGCGTTCCCCGCTTGATCAGAACAAAATATATTGATACATTATAATAGCTATTTATGAGCACGCCTCCGTAATTAACTTCATATCAATTAGGTTATCATATCACCTATGATTATAAGCTTTCTCTTGAAAAACCTCTTTTTAGATGACCGATAACCTTTGCAAGAAACCAATGTAATCATTTTATCGAGCGCATACCATTTAGCTATCAGAAAGAAACTTCCCTCGCTCTCTACGCAATTACAGGTTGGATTTGAAAAAAAGTTTCTATCACCCAGGGACCCCTGAATCGAGCATTTAACACAGCAGGATGTGAAGAGGAAACTGAATAACAAAGTATTTAGTTCTTAACGAGTATTAAAGATTGTCTGTATAGCTTCTATTAACGAAAGTAAGAGGGGGAAACCCTTTTGGGTTTTTCGAGTTTTAGTCGACAAAATGTATGGCAGCGTGTGTGCGTGAGTGTGCGGGTGTATAATCACTTTTGTTTGCGTGGATGCCAAATGGATCTTGAAAACTTTTAAGCATTCTTTTGAGAATTCATTTGCTGGAAACTTTACTTTTAAAACTGTTTGACTTCTATTTGTGTGAAATAAGGGATCAAAGTCTACGAAATTATACCACGTCAACTAGAAGCAATTTCAGATTAAGATTTATGGGATTTTGTTTCGTAAGACCATGAAAATAACTTGTCGGTCATTCAAAGTCACAATGATATTTAGAATAAAGATATTGGAGGAAACGGCTTATATAGTATAACACTTTACAGCTTTACAGACCTACATACATGATCTAATTATCTGCGAAGAGTATCAACAGGTTATTTCCTAGAAAAGCCTTTCCCTTTATTCTCTGTGACATGCAATGTAGAGTAATATGGTAATGTGATCCCTAATAAAGGCACTTTACTATCCAGCGAGCCGAAATTAGCAATTTTGAACTATCTGATATAAAAGGTTCGGGAGAAAAAAAGAATCCTTTCATCTATACAGTCATATTTGAAATGAATAGTAAGCGTCCTGGGTAGGGTGATCTTTAGAATGAGATGCATGAAATTGGTAGATGGAGTTGAATTCCGGCTCGAGGCCTGTAGAATCACGTCTTTCATTATTCACCAAGGAGAGTAAATGATGGAAGATGATTCTTATAGAGGAACATGTTCTTACATCAAGTTATGACAAGGCTTCTGCCTTCGAACCGCGAACTTCCTTCCCCTCGTGTAAACACCACGTCTGATCTCGTAGAATCATCAGTATTCTATACCGTTTTTAAGCCCAATCATTCATACATATTACATTTTCATTCATCCACAAGCATCTGCTGAATAATAAAATGAACATCTGCCGCCAAAGGAAATGTACTCCATCTAAACTAATGATATTGCTATTAATAAGGGCTTATTTTATTCAGCAATCCTTAGAGACATTAATCTCAAGAACAACATGTGCCAGGTAAACATGAAATTCAGAATCGAAGGGATATCAAATTGTATCCGGGTTTTGAGGCAAAAGAATACATGTTCAAAGAAACATGATAGCATAATACCGTATAACCTAGACAGTTTTGCATGTAATCATGTAGCACATGAATACAATATGTCGTTCGATCACCCCGTCTCTACAAGTCTAGTGCATCATCAAACTTCGCTCATATTTTTTAAACATCACTAATCAAGCCTTCGGCTGATTTGATTAACTTCCGCTTGATAATCATCAAGACGTGATGAAAATCAATAAGTTATATACCCCAAACCGCGCAATTAAGAGCGAGGTTATAGCTAATGTGATTTATGATCGCATAAAAAAGTGTTACAAAATACAATGAGGGAATCGCGGGGCTGTGGTTTTAGACGTTTACCTACCGTGTTCAGACATTGTCAATTTATTTCATAAAATAGTATCCTAGGAAAAATCCGATAAGGTCTACTGTAACAAATTCATAGCATACACTTTGTGTTATGTTTATTATCAATGTTGAGGAGGCATGGAATTCAAAATCTGCAGGGCAATAATGGAAAAATGTCCCCTATCATATCTTTTGCAGATTTTTTTTCAAAGAGAAAACAAATAAACTTTAATATTAGAAGAGTACTAAACATTTCCGATAAGATGGTCATGTGAACCAAATAACCGGAACAGGAAAATATTTACGTCACTTCAAAAGCCGGTTTCTTCCGTGATTGAAAAGGAACGTGACGTCACAGAAGTGTAGATGATGACGTCATCAAGTATACTTTTATAAGATGTTTCCTATCAAAGCATATGGTGCCCTACTTTGCACTCGTCTAATTATTGCCAACGGCTTTGATTAGAATACATTTACTGTTTCATCACAGTTTTTTGTCTGTTGAAACCTCCCCCTCCCCTTTGTTCATTGTTGGTGAATATTAATTGATAGCCCATCTTTAAAAGCAGTTATCATTGCATTTCATCTAAGATTTCGATGATGGGAAAGTTATTAATACATTCTCAAATTGGACGCCAGACACACGCTATATGTTTTTACCTTTGCAAAAAAAAGGAGCACAGCAACTGGGGAAACTTTGATTTAAACTACGTAACCGTTACTCTCTCGTTTCCTTTCGGTTTGTGTATTTATTTTCACGAGAGTTCCCAAAACTATTGCATAGGTTATGTTCTGGCACTTACATTCGTTTGTATATGTTTTATGTTTTGAGATCGATTATAAAAGTAATTATGCCTAAGTTAGTAATGTTTATAATCTGTGAAATCAGAACATAAAAATATACATTTAAAATTCATGTTCTCACATACATCGAATCTTTGTCATAGTGATGTTACAACTATTAGTCAACCATGGTCTCTTTTATGATCATTACAGAAAAAATTCTAACGAAAACTTTTGAGCATCACTTTCCCCTTAGATCTAAAGGTACAGTACTTTGAATCCATGATGACATTGAGAAATTTTGCGCATATCTGATTACCAGTGTATTGGTATATGGTTATGCATTTTGATTATTACATCTTTACGTGGAAGTTGCAATATCACTTTTATTTACTGCCTTTTCGGGGCAGATCACAAAAGTGCATATTGCTACCAAATGAAATTGATTAAATTTGCCGCTTTGAACAGAGTATCTCCAAAAATGTATTTGGATAATGACAGAGTAATGATAAATACTTATCCCGGAAGTTTTCTGTAGAGATCATTCGTCCGTTTGCTTGGGTTTTCCTATTTAAAACGTTTTTGCGGAAACATTTTAAATTGGTTTCATATCGGCATATTAAAATTAAGTAGGGAATTAATGTGTATGTTTTCGGTGCGTGGGCTTATTTTTATTTGACGTATAACCTCTAACCTTTAATGGTTCTTCATCAAAGTATTATGTCACGAAAAATAAACAAACACAAAAAGTTGCGTGGTTCAATTTCCCTAAAATGTCAAGTGCGTTTTGAAATGCCATATGTCCATGCATACCACAGTCAAATTTAAATCAAAATTATATGCGAGTGGTATATTTCTGAACAATCAGATTTCCCTTGCACCATCAAACCTAATTTTAAATATAATCCCCGTTCAAACAATATCCTTTTGAAGGGATTTACGGCGTTGCTTTCATGAATGCCCATGTCACGTTCATCTGTCTACTTTGATATATCATCCGCTTTTAATAAGTTAGTATGGTTCATGTAGAATTGTAGCTAAATTACGGACAATAATTGGCATATTTTATTGATGGCAATATTACCTTTCTTGGTAATGCAATGAATCATTTATCGAAAAAAGGGTAGCAACTGAACATCCAACCAGAGATGCCCACATACGGCAACGCAATTCCGATGACTTACCTCCACTAATTTGTATTAATTACATTCTTTGAAAAACTCTTTCTTGCGTGTGTTTTAGTCCATTGGAATATAAACCGTCAATAAATTATGATTGGGTACATGTACACTAGAATTAAGATTTGATAGGGTAACAGAATACATCCCGATTGTTTAAATACTTTGTGATAACATATTTAATCTCTTGTATAAAGAGAGTGCACTCTGCAAAATGATGGCAGTCGATATTTATAACACACTTTTAATGTTTAGTTTTTTGCAAGATTTGAACAACATGGTTGGAAAACACAGATGGTAATCATAATGACCTATGTGAGTAGACATATTTTAAATGCTCCTACATATACAATCATCAAGCCGCAATTCATTTTTGTTTAGACGCTTCCTGTATAATACAACTTCAAGTAGTATATTTAAGTGGATGATGACAAGAGTCCCCCTCTAATCAACTCCACTAGCTGTTACTTCACGCTTCCTTGCAACTAAACGCTATAAGTATAATCAGTCTTTACCCTATGGATCTAAATGCCCTTCTCAATAATTCCTTTCGATGCTTTGATGGCATATCAAAATATAAACCATGTCGACTCCGCTTATTCCGTTAATGTGCTCCTTCTAGACGACCATAGACATTCAGAAAGACAAAAAAGGGATCAGGCTGATCTTATATCGAGACATAGCCCCGAGATCGTTTTACTCGTGTTCCAGAAAAAAAATAATGTTTGCATTAAAAGAGAAGGTCAAGGGATAATAAAGATGGAAAAAAATATTGAGCTTTCTCATTCATTTGATTTCTGTGTGAAAGAATATCGTATTGGCAAATTCACATGAAAAGGCTTTTTCTGGATGTGCCCTTATATTCCAAATACAAGTAAATATAATTCAATACTTTGGACCCTTTTTTTTTAGATGTTACGTGTTCGTATAGTCCCAAGGGACGCCACTTTGACGCCAAAACCTCACAATACTCTTCTTGAGTGTCGCATGAATCTATCTCTCCAAATAAGTTGTAGCTTTATTCAGAATGCAATCACATGACTAGAACTGAAATTTATTTTTAATGACACATACTTCAACTGTTTGCCATTGGAGTGAAAGGCGTCTGTGATGTTTACCATTTATTGTAAATATTATATAAAGAAGATGCACTTTTGTCACAATTATAAGGGGGAGAGGAAAAGTCAATTCGGTACATTATCTAGACTGTCAAATCTCTCTGGAGGGGAAGATAAGGACGTAGAGATAAGTTCATTATTCTGCAGGAGTAAAATACAAGATTAACACGATAGAGGTCGATGTATACTTGGTTATTTCCCATTATGTCTTCAGAAGTTGCTTTGTGATAGTGTCCCACATTGACCTGCGCGGTTCTTAAGACAAGATTAACACACAATAGGGGCATAATGTGCTCGGTTTATTTCCGATTGTGTGTTGGGATGTTGCTTATGATAAAAACATACGATCGACTTTGGTGCCTAATTTTCAAGTAGAATGCTTAAGCTGAATATCTTCTTTAATTTCTGGACATGGAGAGGAAAGCAGAATGGTAGACATGTTTTCATCTAGTTTTATCTAAAGGAGTTCCACCGATGGACAAGTCTCGGTCCTGTGCTTTTCTAGATGTTCTTAAACGATTTGGCTTCACATCTAGTAACTGACCCATTCATTGTAGATGATGCTCATCCTTTACATAGCACCAAGAATAAACATGATATATATATGGCTTTAAAGAAAGTCTACTGAAAGACTAGAACGTAATAAAAGCTCATGCGAAAACGTTTTGTATCACTTCTAATGCTAAAAAAAGGATTTGAGCATTAGAAGGAAGCCGAGCTAGAATAACTGTATTTTATGGACAATGACCTTTGCAGCCTAAAATAAATAAATTTCCATCTTCGAGATGGTTCCGCCAAATCCATGGAAACAAAGATTTTTCAAAGTTTTCACTGAGACTATACTGAAGAAGCGAAATAATCAAGACCCTAGAAACAGAGAAAATCCGGGAAAACAGCAAAAAATGATGAATTATTGAATATTTCCCTGAGGCGTTGTTGTTCGACGCTTAACCGGGACAAAGTTGTTAATCGAGTTTAGCTCGAATCATAGATTATAAATGATGACATCAATCACTGCTTTAATTCTTAAAGGTGATACCTTCATGTATTTCATTGGACATCCACATCAAAATATGGAATGCTTTCTACAACGGTAATGCTGATGACCGTAACAAATGGCAGTGATATAAATATAGGGTTTAAATCATATTTATGTTTTAGATAAACAACAATTTAGATGAAATGTGAATCCCCGTTAAATCGTCATCATTAGTATAGGGCAGATGCGATTTGTAGTTTTTTCTTCTCCAAATCAATGAACTACGATATACAAAAAAGATTTAAAAAAATTATTACGGACCTATCATGGTTTGGGATATATACATTTTCCATAATCATTTGGTATGGTTTTGCTTTTACCTCAATTAAAAATTTTATAAATATAAATCATAAATAAATAAATCAGGTTAGTATTGCAAATACACCACTTTTTACTACCTGAAATAAAACAGAATACGACGAATTGCTCTTTGATTGCTATCAAATAGGTATAATGTTTTTAACGGAGGTTAATCAATATACTTTACAGACAGCAGGTGATGAATGTGAACGATACGTTAAGGGACAATCACCTGGCACAGGAATAATCCCAGGACATGAATCATAATAATTACCAAACTCAGATAGGATCAGAAGGGTAATGGTCTAGAGTGAAACTCAAATATTGTTAGTCACATCAATACCCACTTATATGGATTTCTATACCCAAAAATCATATGATGGAACTATATATTCATCCTAACAGAAAAATGATTTTCGTAAAAAAAGGTAAGTATGGCATCCACGGAGTGATCTTTCATACTTAATGGACCGAAAGCCAGATATCCTTCATTCTCTCCACCAGGGATCCGTTAAGGGTAATACCGGCTTGCATGTACCCCAAATCCTCAGGCGAAGATCACTTTAGATGCTTTGAAACTAAATCCTATCTTCACCTGTTTCTCGTGAAGAAAAAAGGGGGCAAAATGGAGCGATGGACAAAAATATCAGTTTCGGTATTTAATGTACCATGCCAAGACAATATTGGCAGATAGATCATTAGATTGATAACGTACGACTCGTGCAGGCTTCACGCAGCATTTTTGTAATGAAAAAAACCCCACTAATGACGCTTTTGTAGGACGCTTCGTGTAGGAACTAGGAATATAAGACCCTTGGCATGGACTTTGAACAAAAACTGGGACTCTTATACCCTAGGGATGTCATCCCTGTGAGCGTCATGATTCCGTCAATACTTCGGAGCAATATAAAATAAAGAACAGGTGAAGATTATACGTATCGGAAAATATTAAGAACATATCGGCGGGTCAATTTCAAGATGAGAGTACATTTGGAAACCTTACACTTGTAATTTCCTCGTAGGTGAGAAAATACAAGTAAGCCGGTCACAGTATCCGCCAGGCTGGATTGGAGTGGTATGCTTGTAACGGCATATGATATTCTTGTTCCACAAAAATACAAACTATCATGTTCCTTTGATTTAAAGATACCTAAGACAAAATATTTCTTTTCAGTCAATAATTTAGCTTTCCACATATTACATGTAGGCCGAAAGTCATATGATGCGAAAGATTTTTTCATTTTGAAGATTTATTCAGCCAGAATCGCTTCCTGTAAGCGCTTTCCTTGCATTGTACATGGACATGACAAAAAGACATGAATATCGTCACTTTCGCTTTTCATTACTGACAGGTAAATCGTGTGACATTGCAAATAATCCCTGAATGTCAAGGAACACAATGCTTCCCCCGGCAGCTAATATTCCCAAACCATATTGCCACCACCTAAGCAAACTGGAGGTTGTCAATTGGCAAATAGACAATAATTTCTTTCACAAAAGAAAATCTTCATTTTCCACATCGGTTCGTTTCAAATGATTGCGCGGCGGACTCTCTTTCCCAGTACTGGCCGGGTACTGGTAAGAGGTTGGGTAATTATTAAGCTTTCCCCTATCCTAGTGACCTTCGATGGAAGTCACATTGCACTTTTCAAAGAGGATGATTCCGGTATTGGATTTATTATGTTCCACAGGGAATCTCTTCTTAAACCAACAGCCCTAAATAGATCTGAAAGGAAATACTGAAAATAAAATAAATATTTCTATGAAGGCATGTACTATGATCTACTACGACTCTCTGCTCCCTTTTGAAAGGCATCTATATAATTATTTCAAAATGTAATAGTTTGTGACAAACAAATCTCGCAGGAAACATCTATAAGCAAGCGTTCATTGTATGTTTTTCAAACCATTTCATATTTTACAGTCACTCCTTACATAATTGAACGGGTCATATAGCCATTCAGAATTATTTTCCTGTCTTTTGACAAAGTTTTAGGTCACAGGTGGGAAGTTGTAAAATTTGGCCCAATAAGAACAGCTTGCTGTAGACACATTGCGTTTTGACTTCCCTGGTCTTCCTCTGCAATGAATCATCCATAGCAAATAGGTTTAAAGAATACATAGGAAAAAGAGAAAAGGAATCTGTGAATTGAGATAGACCTCATATATTAAATGAATGGAAGCTTAGATATAACCCAACTCGTCCACCATCTGTCAACGGATGTTTTGAGATAGTTTGACGCACAAAAGGTGAATCCGGAGAGCCGGGTTTACGAGCCCTGTGATATCTCGTCTACGAGAACCGTCTTCCTTATCTGAGCACGTCTGTTTTTATCCTCAATTACTCTAAGAGATTGATCATGTACACGGACTTGGGATAAAAAGGTCGGGCCATCTGAATGTATTCGGATTGAGATGACAACGTATGTCACTTTCCTGATTATCGAGTGCAAGCGGTTTACCGATGTCAAAAATGTGTGAGCACCGTCCTCCCCCCCCCCCCCCTCATACTGGAATTTCTGTAACACAAATGACAATGAACATCATGAGTCGATGACAGGTATCGACAGCCTTTCGGAAATACCATGAAATAATGCTGTAAAATATATTTTTGACATTCTATATTGGGAAAAAATAGTCGTGGAAAGAGGAACGGTCTATGATTCTCGGTTCTCCTTTAAAGTCAGGCCGGGCTTTGTAATCATCTCCTCGGCCGTCTACAAATGGATAATGCGGAAATAGATGATACATCATCAGACACTAAACATGTAAACATGTAGGACTTTGGATATGATATTCTTATATATATATATATATATATATATATATATATATATATATATATATATATATATATATATAACGTTTGTTATCCAACTTAGCCATCTAAATTATAATACCAAAATATTACATAATTTCCATCAGCTGTGTCAAAAGTATTTCATATAAAAATATGGACGCTCGAGCAAGAATAAGTATTTTTGTTTTGGAAAAGACATGCACAAGGCGTGTGAAAACAAATATGCGTAAAACACTAGAATCAATAAGTCCTGTAAGTGATTCAATTCTTTTATAATTGTTTTGTTTCTGAAATTAATCTACAAATCATATAACAGTTAATGTTCATACGGTACGAAAACGGTATGATTAGTCTTATGAGATAAGGCAGCATGTTCTGAGTTTCTTTAATTTGTTTGTGCTATCGTTCTTTAAAATATTTGTTGATCTACCATACTTGATAAGCCCCCTCCCCCTCATAATTTATTTCAGAGCTCGTTCATGCGGTATGATATGATGGGAAATACTTCTCTACCTCTGTCAAAGACACGACATGATGAAAACTCATATAGAACACTCTTTCATAAAAACCCACCGTTCACAAAACAATCATTAATTTTGAGTGACGTTCGTTCAATGGGCTCTGAGATGTTCAGAGAAATAGAAACATGAGATTTCGAAACCTCTACTCCTATTTAGATAGAGAGGAGCGTGTGTCACATTTGGCAGGTTTGGCTACTTCGACATAGAACTACCATTTTGATTTTCAAGGAAACCGGTCGTGTTCAAGGTCTCCTCATTATTGTTAATGAGAAAAGATCGCAAAAGCATTTATGTCAAGGTCGTCTAGACAAAATGCAGTGACCTTTGAACCCTCCTCTTCTTCTTCTTCTTCTTCTTCTCCTGAATATTTTCATCTCCGTGTAAAGAGATTCGTTCCAAACCATGCTACATACCAAAAAGCTAAGTCCTAAGTAGAACACTTTGTATTTCGCACTGCTGATTTTATAGAAGCTTGGTTCTACTGCAGTGCTTTCTGTTGAGTTTATAATTTTTGAACAATCAACGTGCTTAGGGATTTTCTAACGTAATTATTTATCCATAACATTCTATAGTTGTAACATGTTTGAACCGATATCTTGATCAACCGTCCTTACAGCTTGCACAGTGCATGCAAACACCTAACGTGTAGGAAAGTGAAGGTCAGTGAGTAATCAAAATACATCATGGTGCTCATTAACTGGTCAGATTCCAGGAGAAGTACATTGTCATATGTTTATAGCAAAACTGAAATGGACATATGTTTTAAACCTCAACTCAATTTCCTTTTAATGTCCATATTTTTTAATTTCCCCGGAAGAAATTTAGTATTTGATGTCAGTGAAATGAGAACCTTTTATTTTAAAAAGTGAGAAAAAAAAAAAAGGAAATTGTGATGATAACAAATGGAAAAGGTTTTTTCTTGTCTCCTATGATAATTGATTGAAACATTTCTTGCCACCATGTTGTACGTGTTATCTACGTTAGATATGAAGTTATTTGATATCTGTTATCAAAGCTGCATGTTCTACAAAAGCATCGTATATATATATACAAACTAGTTCTCCAAACCCAAATCTTTGGACTGTAAATGTGTTTAATTTTCTAAAGTGGTTACATACAACATACACAAGAGGAAAAAGAAATAAATGACCTTGTTTAAGAATTCAAAGTAAATCAACCCTCGTATCATACAAGCAGAACTTATTTTCTAAGGTAATGTAATGGTTATAACATTAATGATCTTGCATAATACACATTATCTTACGAAATATTAAATATTAATTTTTACATTATGAAATAATACATGCGCTTTCCATTTCCTGACTTCATTCCAACAAAAATTCTTATCTGTAAATATGCAAAACTTACAGTTCATCAACTTTCCAAACTGTTTACATCGACGACATTTGCTGCCAATTCAAAGGACAATCGTTCAAAGTAATGTCAAATATGCTAGATAAAAAAAAGACAGAAAACATCGTTGTCTCTTCTTACCATATGTTCACAGTAATGTACTTGGTCTTTGGGGACTCGGTGAAGTTTACTAAAATAGGTACATGTCTTATGAAGTATATAAAAAAAAGCATTCCGGATGCGATGCCTATAATAGCATGACTTTTGGGGGCGCGCTTGTTATAAATTTGAGTATAAATTTGTATGGTGACGATTGGTATCACTAAATCTAGATAATAATTATAATATACATACTTATAAACCGCATATCAGAAATATTTCCCCATGAACTGTAATTATGAGAAAGAAAAGAAAAAGAATAGAAATATTGAGAAGAGTGAGAAAGATACGCTCAGCGTTCTTCCTCGTAAAGCCATCATTGCAGTAAGCATTATAATTGTTACTAAAAAAAGTAACATCAACTACTTTGTAATATCACTATGTTTTTAATGAACACGGCTCTTCCCATTACACTTGTCATCATTTGGGCAATAAAATTTTCAAAGTATATTATGAAAAGAAACGTATTAGAATCCCTCAGTACCTATCAAGCTATCCATGTCATATTCGTGACAGTAATGAAATCTCAAAATATGTGAAACCGTTCAGACGAAGAGATCATTTGCATATACTCACTTTGCGTTTTTGTTAAGGCATATAGTTTACCTTCAGAACTCCGACTCAGAGACGCTATAAATCATTGAAAGCGTTGAAGTCTATGAGAAAATCTCGGTATAAGCTTACTTCTATCTTACATAATTAATTGCATATTTCTAAGAAAACTTGCTTCAAACTTGACTATGTCATCCCTTTGAAGTAGACGTAGGATCACGTCAGTACGGCATAACATGATATAAGATATGCTATTGTTCGCATGGGCGGCCTATTTCTTTTCAATAAAAAAATAGCACAAAACAGGTCTGTTTTCATCTGCCTGGTATACCTTTATGAGGAAAGCAGCTCTTTTTCGCTCGGCCAATATTTTCAATCAATTTCCGGTGGTAACAGCATGATGCAGTTGGCCATGTGATGACTTTATCTGCTCCATTACGGTCAAAACGACATTAAAATGTTCTACACCAAGACAACAATCAATTTTCCTATTGCAGGAAGTAAGCTGCGTCTATTGGTGAAATCTTATCCGATTTGGAAGTTGCTTGTTCTTTCTCCGTTTTTATCGATCCACGGCGAAGAATCATGCGTGATTTTAGAACTATTTTTCTTACGATACAAATTCTTAATTATTTCATTGCTTGAATTGTTGCTCTGGAATGTTTCTTAAAAAAGAATGATACGAAGGAGTTAGTTCTGATACTAGCTTCTTATTAGGGGTTAATATCTTTGCTAATCAGATAACATTATTCGCACTGTAGTACATCAAAATATTCGTATAGTACATGAAACTGTATTATTTTCAAAATTGTAGATTTTACCTATTAGCATGAATAAAGTGACGTGGTTCCAGCTCCCTATCAGTTTTATAAGCTCTAAAACCTAGGAAAAGGTACAAACAAGATAAACGGTTTTAATAAGGTTTTTCCAATTTCTTTTGCATAAAAGAATACGACGAATTTAATTGGAATATAGCAAAATGATATCAAAGAGTATGTAGTTAATTTCCGCCTGGGTTGATTGCGATATTACCATTTAAAGTAAATGTAAAATATGAAAATTTACTCGGACTTACAAAACCAATAAAACTTTATGATCACGAATAGCTTTCTTCCAGCCCTGTTTTATCCCACGAACTTCCAAAGGTTAAGGCAGATTATCTTTAGGAAATCGTTAATATGTTTTAAATTGGTTTCTGCAAAATCACCCCAACTCTATGCATTTCTGTTCCAATTGTGACCGGGCACGCAATGCGATATAGTTTAAAAGAAATATAATGCTTTATCATTTGATATAAATATATTATGTGTATATATACACTATAAAAAAGAATGTGTTCATTGGTAATTTTTACGTATTTTTTCCATGTAGAATTTACTTGAAAACATTAGTTTTGCCACTTACGCACTAAATTTAAGTCTTGCTAACTCAAACTTTCAATTTAGTAGAACATACGTGGAATATTTAAGTAAAATCAAATACATAAGAACTTTAAGTAATTTCAGCTTGTATTCATTTAGTAATTTTAACTCAAAATCAGAAATTATACGTATTACTCAAACAATTTATGTTGATTATTCTTATTTTTTTAAAGTAAGGACCGATGCAGTGCGTAATAGAAATATTTACATAATTTATGAATATTCATTAAGACCAAATTAAACTCTTTTTAAAATAAAACAATTCTTTTTTGTGGTTGAATGAAAATTTAAGGACTTTAAAACATTTACTAATTCATTTAACATGGCTAAGCAAAGACAAGACAATTTTTAATTGTTACCCAGTTCAAAACAAATAAAAACTTGATATTTCAGGAAATTGTCAACCAATTTTCTTTTAAGATGTTACGATCAAGTATATATAAAATTTGGAGCCTTTCAATATGTGTCGAATTGAAGCGTATGTAATAGTTTGTGATGGTGGTAGATATATGTGTGCGGTTACATATTAAATAGAAGTAGTGAATGATTAGTGGATGTTACTTGTTAGATTAGATGGGTACCAAATCGTGCAACATGTAATCCTATCATAGCTTTTTTTTAATTATCTAAAATGATTACAATACTTAAATTATTTACGTTAATGTAACTCGATTTAACTGAGTAAAACTTTATTCAGCAAAATAAGTAAATTCTACTTAAGATGCCGTAGGTAATATTTACTTAATAAAAATGAGGCAATTCTTTTCCTCAATTTTATTGAGTTATTTCGACTATTTTTTTTTTACAGTGTATATATATATATATATATATATATATATATATATATATATATATATATATATATATATAGATACACTCATGTTACATATCATTACATTTTCAACGTCTGGAAATATTGCATTTCTTCTTCAATATGCATTCGTGGGATAACAATAGGGGTTAAGTGTAGTAGTATTTTCCTATCTACTTTCCTCTATCAAGACTGTTTGATCGCGGAATTAATAGCCACACTAGACCCTGGGATATCTTATAACTCTTTTAATCTTTGCCTGAGACGCTGGAAGATTAAGTAGAATAAGAGATTTCGACGGGAGAGCAAGGGCATTAGGGGTTGTTAGTAACTGCGGTGATTCAATATTGTTTTCTAAAGAAAACGAAATGAAAGAGAGAGAGAGAGAGAGAGAGAGAGAGAAAGAGAAGAATGGGTACTAAAGAGGGGGAAAGGACAGACAAGGAATCGTACACTTTCTTTGACGGCATATTTATTCAGGTTTTAATTAGTAAGCGATATAGCGATAGGTTTCGGATTGCAATTAGGTTATTAGATGAGTCTGTGGTTGGTTGTAGTGTTGGGTCCCAAAGTGAGCTCATAGCAATTGTTGCTGGATAATAGGTCAAAGCAGACACACTTTGGACACAAACATGGGCACATACAATTTCAGAGAGAGAGAGAGAGAGAGAGAGAGAGAGAGTGTGAGAGTGTGTGTGTGTGAGAGAGAGAAACAGAGAAGGAGCATTATTTTCATTTCATTTCTTTGTTTAAACATGAAAACTAACTTCAGCCTAGACGTCTGTTTTTCAGAAAGTCCGTGAACTGAATAAAAATATACAAATTATAATACAAACAAAAGCCAGTTATAAAATTGAACAAAACAAATACGAAAAATAAACGAATCAAATAAAAACAAGGAAAACATAATAGGCATGAGTAACATAGAGAAATAAGAAAGCAAAACAGTGTGTTTGGGAGAGAGAGAGAGAGAGAGAGAGAGACAGCGAAGAGACATACAGACAGACACAGAGACACCGAGAGAGAAGAGAGAGAGAGAGAGAGAGAGAGGCAGAGAGGCAGAGAGAGAAAGAGAGAGAGGAAGGTCAGAATTGCTTCGTGCAAAGTCAGCATCATTCTTGTAGGTAATAGATAATTTTTGGGTCAGTGATGTTCCCATTATTATCTTCCTCAATACGGAATTTCACAAAGAGAAAATATCAAGACCAAGATCTATAGAAAGAATATTAACTTAGAGATAAATAATTATAGTTACGATCGCATGTCATCGGAACTGTCTATGCTGAACGTTCGGTTCTAAATCTGCCAATATTCATAAGTATCTTATTGTCATGACAACCAAGATACACCATATCACATGACACGTTATGGGATGCCCGCTGTAATGTCCCCAAAATCTGAATTTCAAAATCACATCTAGTGACCAAGGGTGGGGATCATCTGCTTAAAGTCTGCTGCTCAAATTGCAATGCTATAACGTTTGGAAAGAGTGATAAATGAATGTGCATTTGTGACATCGCGAATAGTATACCGTTGCATTGTATAGATTGTATTATGTATATTCACGAACAAATCATGAATGAATGTAATGCAACACTATACAGTAGAGTCCATTTACTATTTATTTATTCACGTAGGCTAAAAAATAACAGGATAGCACACTTTCATCACTAGTGGTGGTATTCCATGAGGCCTATTTGGGTAAGAACAAAGTTCAACAGTTATTTTAAATATAAATTCATAACATTTACAAAATACAGAAGGAAACGTCATTGATTGTTTACAAAAATGTTCAGGAAATAAAATCAAAGATCAGAAATATTATACAAACTTAAGAAGGTAGTGAAACACATAAATATATATAGATTTACAAGTATGCTAAAATCCAGAAGGGAATTATCCTATAACACTACACATACAGTTAATTATGTTCCACTCTTTTCAAAGGTATTGTATTAACAGAGTATTTCGATTTTTGTTTTATTTTATTTCAGAATTAATCCTAATGTGTTTGGGACTTCGACATTATATTTTCAAGGGAGAGTTTTCTTTTTTTCTTAAGAATATGAATTTCTCATATATTTTTTTCCAAAATATGAAAGTCTTCCTAAATGACTTAATGACTTTCGTATTTCTTTAACAAAATCAATCTTTTTGCTCCATTTCATCATGATATAAAGTAAAACACAATAAAGTGAATATATTCTATTTCATATATCCTTCCGTGGGTGTATGTTCATCATGCCAAATACGGTGACTATCGTCAGAGGAAATTAAATTCTTCCTCGCTTGCTCTTAGATTTACTGCATTATATATATAGTACATGTATTTATACATTCATTTATCCATTCTAGACTGGTCATTGGGGATATAAATCCATTAAAGCTTCGGGTGATTCTTTTATATTCACCTTTGACTAGGTTATTAAATTGGATGTCAGGGGTTTTCCCTACTTTTTGCAAAAACAGCTCTCGCAATCAATTACAAAAAACATATTGCAATAACCACGTAGCAACTTTATTAGCTGGACATATTATATAAATTTCAAATTGGAACTCGTATTTTTTCCCCTGTCAAAACGCTCCAGATTGGTGTTCATTAAATTGTATATATGTAGAATAATGCATTATTTCTTTGTCTGTTATACAAATGAAATTTTTAAAAAGTAACCCTCTTCTAAAATACCTAAATAAATAAATCAGACTTGCCCACGCACCTACAACACACGTACATACTAACGCACACACACTTACGCACACCTACACGCATCCAAACAAACACACTATTTACCGACTGCCACCCGTTTAACGCCATGAATCAACGTCAATATATTTTTCCCAGGACGATCAAACACACTGGGATTAATGTTTGACGCTAAATTCAGACAGTTCGAAGGTGGCATATTTTTTGTGTTTGAAGAAATGGCATTCGCACACAAGCCTGAATATCTTATTTTGTTTTGGTAACGTCCATACGACCACACAAAATGCACTTTCCGACATTACAGCAAAGAAGTCACCGCCCTTTGGTGATTAAACTTACCATTCAGAGTTTCTTCTTACATCATAGACTGTCAGTGATGTCTCCATTCAGATAACATATTTATGCGATAAAAAACTTTTGTTTTTGTGAAATCCTACTTCGATATAATACGGATGTAAAACCAGTAATTGATATCTATAATAAACAACGTCTCTGTAAAGTCGAGAAGAAAAATATAATCTCCCCTGTCAACAATCTCGCATCAACATTGGTTTCAGCCTGGTATGGCTAATTGAAGAATTAAAAGGAAAGAAGAGATGACAGGGAGAAAACGTGAAAACACAAGTGCTAGGTAGCTGATGGCGATATGTAATCTGGATTTTCTTAAGGTAGAGTTGGAAACACGAATCTGTTATTTCTTCAAACAGGCTCTTAAGCTAATAAAAACAATATGGATGTCAAGAGCAATATTCATGTTACAATCGTAATGATGACTTCTTAAGTGTATTCCACGCTCCGATCAGTACATGCAAAAGGCATTACCAATGACGTGAAGCAGTCGAAGAGGAAATTTAACAATTCTAAGAAATAGGCTTT
The DNA here is from genome assembly GCF_000002235.5 of Strongylocentrotus purpuratus. Taxonomy (NCBI): domain Eukaryota; kingdom Metazoa; phylum Echinodermata; class Echinoidea; order Camarodonta; family Strongylocentrotidae; genus Strongylocentrotus; species Strongylocentrotus purpuratus. Next base: position 5,709,179 of record NW_022145612.1, read on the forward strand.
CGATCTCGAAATGATAATAATTTCATGGTTTACCACCAATCTCGTTACTTGATGCTGTTCTCGCTTAAAGGTACGAATTCATCCTTTTGCAGTAGGAACTTTTCATGCGGCAAATGGACAGAGAAAATACACAGTGCAAAAACAGTATTTCTCCAAGGAGTCAATCTTCTCAGGAGTCAATCTCAGAAATTGTAGCCATATTTGCATACGTGAGTTTGCTATAGGGAAATAGAAAATAAGGAATAGCAAATATGGCACTAGATCCCGAAAGATAATATTTTGAATTAAAAGAAATCTTCCTATTTGCTTCACGAGCGTTTTGTGGTGGATATTTTTATATCTCCTCTGGGGCCATGATTCCATGAGTGAGTGAGAAGTCAGGAGAGAGAAAAAGAGAGTAAAATACACTGACAGGTGAAGATAGCGATTGGAATGAGGAGATTACCACGGGGGAGAAGGAATAGGAGAGGGGGAAGAGAGAGAGAGAGAGAGAGAGAAGAGAGAGAGAGAGAGAGAGAGAGAGAGAGAGAGCGAGGAAGGGGAAATCGTATGTAAATGTAAAGCAATTTTCTACCACATCGTACATTTTCCCAATATGAACACGGTAACGATATTAAAGATACAATAGACCTATATCCTATCTCGACATGATGGAGGTCATAATTAGAAAGATCATTAGATTTAGAATGAAAAAGGCAGAAAAGGACGGATGGATACAGATGGAAGTTGTATACAGATCATGATTCGTCTTGCCTTGAAAAGAAGTCTCATAAATCCGATTAGATCTACCGCCGAAAAATTACCACAACCAGGGAGAATTCATCATTTTTGCGGCAAGTTCAATCAGAGAACCCTGACGCAAGTGCGTGCCACACGGACACCAGAAATAAAATAGCGTCACACTTTTTCATTATTTCTATTGTCACCGCTCCACAAGCGCATCACCTCATTTGTGTTTCCCTGTCGTTCGTTTCCATCAGGTGCTTTTCAAACGTTCCTCTTTTTAAAGATATAAAATGTGTTTTCCCCTCTTTTCTCCGTATACAGTACAACAATGGAGCTGAGGTTATTTCTCCTGGTTGTGCTTTTCTGCGCCCTTGCCACGTCACTTCCGGCCAATCTTGCACGAGAACGACGGACGACCAACCCAGTACTCAGAGACAAAGGTATTTTCATGTTTGTCTCTTTCATGTTTGGGTCTTTCTCTCATGGGTTATAAATTGGATTTTAATGATGAAAAAGTGAGCTCCATTCCAAACATAATAATGTTCACGGCTAAAATGGCATCTATTTGTGGTATTTGTTGACATTTTGTTTTGTGCTAAAAAGAAAAGTTGATTATTTGCTGTCAATTTTTTTATGAGACGCTATAAGAAGATGTGTCACAGGAATAGAGCCATTATCCGATTTCTCGTTTAGATAACTAGTATTCTCATTCATTTAAAGCGCATGGTTAATAGAATGAAACATAAAAGTCCGAACCTGTTTCGATAATAATAATATTATAATTTATGTAGATTGTTATAAGATCCTGTATAAATTATCACTTATGATGGCCATCCAAACAGGCATCGGTGTTCTTTTAACACGATTGCATGATAGTAATACAATACAAATTTGTACAATGCACACACTAATGTTTAATAAGTAGTTCACAACTCAATCCTATATCCTAAACAAATAATGAATGGTCAACGCGGAAAGTTGTGATTATTTTACTGTGACTATCCTACGTATTTTCACTGAAAAGCGCGCAATTGTTTATAGTAATATCCAACGATTTTTAAGTAAGCGATGCGCTTAGCAGTGCGCTTATGTGTGTGCCTATACTTGCGTAGCACCACGGTAAACGGGTATAGTTGGTGAAGGTGATGGGACAAACTATCACTTCCGAGGCGACCTGGATGTTTCGCTTCGGAAAGATAGCGTATACATTCTGATCGACGGGGAAGTGATAGTAGACCAATCGTAGAGCAAGATTCTTAGTATGTGAAATATAATGCGTGTTATATACCTCAATACATAGATTCTTATTCAAAACTCACATGACAAGGAGCATCTTGATCTATCAATGCGTCAGAGGGTTTTGGCGTTCTATCAATTGACCAAAGGTCAAATGATAAAACGCTGAAACCATGTTATAGTATGCCTAACCCGCCGCGACTTTTACACACACAGAGCGTACAGGATTTCAAATGCCGTCAAGCGGCTAACTCCAGCGGTGTCACGGCGCTCAAGTCATGTAATCTACGCTGCGCCGCAGCAATTGCACTACCTTTCTGCAGTACCTGTATAGATTGGATTTCCTTATGTTGGATTTATTTTAGCGTTGGATAATTGAAGCTGTTTTAAACTTCAAAAGACTGTAAATATGTTACTGTGAGGAGCAAATAGACTCTTGATATTGGATATTTTTTCTAGAACTATTCATGAATCAATGAAAAAGATGAGGTATATAAAAGAAAATAAATATGGACTTCTCTGTAATCGGATGGTGGTGGAAATTAAAACTACCTCAGTTGTGTTCATACCGGCTTCGCCGCGGGAGTGATAGAAGGGCCGGTATGAACACCACCTTGGGAGTGATAACTTCAACCATCATCCTCATGAGCAGTCAATAGTTGTATACTAAAGTAGGCCTATTAATCTATGGATTTTTTACTCAGCCATTATGATCCAACTCAATCTTGAAATGATTTCTTTTACATCAATTAACAAGGATCTAGGATTTTCGTTGTATAAAACGAATGATGGATGTTTTCATTCAATCATTACAAGATCTATCCACTCTTGTTGATGCAGTTTATGCACGTATCGTACTCAGCCTAATGGCTTGTTACAGTAGATAAATACAGCCTAAACTCGATTAAATGAAATGTGTTATCTCCCATAGATGTGGACGTATTAATTATTTGAAAATTTCCCGTTTTTTTTTTGTCGCTGAAAGATCTCAGGAAATATAACAATGTAACCAAAGTTGATGTCATAATTGAGTGTAAGTCCCTACACAGAAGGAATTGTTTTTGACGCAAAATATACTAGGCCCATACATACATGTGGTTCTATATTCTCCCCCAATACTCCCCCAAGTCCGAAATACATGTAGTATTTTTGTCACCATGGTAAGAAATGAACAAAAGAAGCAACATAAATAACATTTCAGGAACCTGTGCATGAATTTCAGCTTTTAACAAATTCATTAGCGACTTTTCATAAACAATTACCAAAATATCACTGAGCATTTGAAAATCATAATAGATTATCTTATGAAGATGTGAACTTTGTGAGAAAAGGAAATAAATGAAATAATTGGAAACCAACCAGTCATCTTTGAATTACAATGCATGGCACTGGCAGGTAACAGCAAAATAAGTGCAAACTTATTTAGGATTTGATACCGGCCACTTAATTTCTTGAACAAACATTTGATAAACTATACCCTCCCCCTCCCAACACATACACACATAGAAAGAAAAATGTAAAGAAAATTCGTTTCAACAATCAACACACAAGTAGATGATCATTTTTCCTTGCTAAGGCCATCGAGATAGATGGAAGATTTGTTAAGAAAAAATAAAAATTTAGAACTCATTATCCTTAACCCACAGAGTATAGATTATTTTGAAAAATAGATACTCCAGATAATTTGAAAACAGGAAGTGATTTCACAATTACCTACTTCCAATGCTCGTGCGACTTAATGTCAGAGAAAATGAATTAATGCAAAGTAATTTAACCCTGAAACCCATTTTAATTGATATGGGGGCGATGGTGAAGAATTGTTTATTTTGTTACAATGAACAATGACAATGGTGGGTTTTTGTATAACACTCATATCTGTTATACATTATACTTGACACTCCTGTCGCTTCTCAATTATTACCCCAGCTTTAGTATTACTGCCAGGTACCCATTAACATCACCCGGGTCGAGAGTAGCAAATGTAGATTAATGACTTGCCAAAGGACATTAGTGCCGCAGTGTGGTTCGAACCGCGGACGTTGTGACCCACAGTCCGGTGACGAATCCACTCGACCATGATATATCTACGATCAGTTAGGTGTAGAACTGATTTTACCTTTTATATCCCGTACAAAAATAACAGTCTGGAAAGGGCAGATGAACAGAAATAAAGCAAAAAAGACTTTGGGAAAACAAAATTGAATGAATTAACAGAAGAAATTCCATCTTTATTACCGTAATCGGGAAACTGGTAATAAAAATGACGTCAATTCATTCAAAAGAGAAATAGGAAGTATTCAAATCTGATCAATGTGTTCACCTTGAACGAAGTTTTACAACTTTACCCTGCCTTTATATAAGTAAATAATTCTCCCCTCCCCCGCAACATATGAGTTATATATGCTTGTGGTATCCATGAAGCTAACATGCACTACAATCTGTTTGTTGATCAAGTTTAATAATAAAGGTTAGCTAGGAGTATCAATTGCAAGGTATATTTTAAACCCACCAGGAGACATTAGGATGCTGCCAGAACATTGCCCTGAGAGAAGAACATTTTCTTTATCCCCGCGTCTTTACCAGATAATTTTCAAATCTAAGTGCTTTGAATCATGGCATCCATTATTTCATTTATCTCATCTGCATTGCCTACGCGAGCATTCGTTTAACATTTTAACTGCCGACTTAGGTCTCTCTGCAAAACAATGTATACATGCATAATCTTCCATTAGCCTATTGTTTGAATTACAGAGAATGTGAACTTTTAAATCGGCGCTTCTGTCAAAGTACAAAGGAGCTTTTAAGCAATGCAGCAGATTCAATTGATTGATCGTGGAGCATGTCGTTTAAAGCAATGTTTGGATGAAAAACAGGTGATTAAGGGAGCACGGTTGGTATACGAGCCTGAAATACATCATCATTCACCGTGAACTGCATGCGTGCGTTCCAAAGGAGTCTTTATGCACACTCAAGAAAGTCATTGCCCAGCGTGAACTAATCAAGACATCTTTATCCGACCACCTGTTAATTCAATCTTCTGAACATGACTAGGGGATTTGTCCTTACTACGATATGCAGCTGCTTCTTTAAAAAAAATATGTGAAACAACAAAATCAAGAACAATCAATCACAAAAGATTATCATGAATGTCCACGAAACACAAGTCATTATGTATATTCATCCTGTCCTTGGGATACATCTTAATTATTGATAACATGATGGAGAAATTCCATATAAAGTTCAACTACAGGACAATGTATTGTGAGAGAAAATGTCTAGAATTTATTGCGAAAGACTGATTATGTAGCGCTCAAGAACGATTATTTTGTTGAGGTCTTTAGACCATTCAAATGGATAGAAAATTGAGTTGATCTTACTGAAACCCAAGTTAAGAAAGTAGCACTGTGCAAAGATAGGAGTACACATTATAATTATGTGAATTCAAATACTTATGTCACATTTAAAATATAGGCTAGACTAGTCCAAAGTTGTCAACTACTTCTAGTCCTATTCAGATCATAATAGAATTTTAAGAGCAATGCTTTTCATTAATATTGCTTTGTACGGTTATTTTCACATAGGAATAGAAATGAGGCGATAACCCCAACGAAGAGCAGTGGTCTCATGTAAACTGGGAGATCCCGGGTTCGAAACCATGTATATGCACTTTGCCATGGCTTCGATAAAACAGTATTTCTCAATAACGAGTCCCTCGTTGATTACTTACAAGCTCACACATGTAACAGGTAAAAAAAAACTCCGTCAACCATTAACAAGAGAATAAGCGAGCTCACAAATGATCCTTTCTTTTTTTAACCTTTTCTCTAATGTACGTTCAATCAAAGAGAATCAAATAATAAAATTGGGATATGAATAGTGTATTTGGGTCAATCTATTAAAAATATTTTATGCGAATTCTTCCACTGAAGTATCTCTTACCTCTCGTATCCAACCCAATAGTTCTATCGTACTATAGAAAACCTAAGCCCCAACAAATAAATATATTCGATCGAACGAATCACTTTACTAATGCCATTCTATTAAATCCTGTTTGCAGGCCAATGATTAATCACAAATCATTTTCTCCTTTCTGGTTCCTTCTGTGTATAAACCGTGACGTCGGAAAAGGAGGATAAAATACCGACTTATGGACGAACGGAATTCCATGAATAATAAGAGCCTGTTAAAAAGGAGGATTTTTTTATTTTGCGCTGCTTAATTAAAATTTGATGTATGGTATTGTAAGCCCGATAGTGGAGATTTGCATGAAAGGCCTTATTCAAGTCATTGGTTACCAGAGATAACCTACTATGCACCAATTTATTTTTTATCAAAGGCCTTCGCTTTGATGATACAAACAATCAATTTGATATGTTATTTAGATATGGCAGTTTGGTTAAATTCATTTATACGGTGTTTTCGTTCGATTTGGGATATTCCGGAGAAAATGCGTGTAAGAGTCAATATTTAGGTCTCAGGCTATGTCAGGAAGGTCGAGCAAAAACTATGTTTCTGGGCCAAAAAATGTATTGATAACAAATTAGAAGGTATTATGATTTTGACCCACTGAGTAATTATATTTGTGTTTCCTTTGTCGGTCCACTTGACGCCTTTCACCCTCAACGTCCAGTTTCTTCACAGTCCTGTACGCTTTGGGCAATTTTAGCGCTCAACAATAGACATAGTGCCATCTCATTTGATAATGTGACACCGACTACTGCGCGCTATCGGCAACAAGATCATTTACCTGAAAGGATAATTTCATTTGCAAGTCAGAAACATGAAGTGCCAGAGAACTTTCTCTCTCACTCTTCCCTCAGTCACGAGTATGCCCGACTTTCCATTACCCATTAGTCAAGACATTCTCTCTCCATATTTTTTACCCCAAGAGATCTTATCATGAAGTTATGAAAGGCCTGTGTTCTAGATGCTGCAACACTGAAGCCTTTAAAACGTGCCCAAATGAACCATACTCCGAGCTATGTTGAACAAAATATTTTGGAGCTCCTCTAATTAACTTCTCATCAACAACATAAGGTCCGATCAGGCGCATTTCATTTTTAGAGCAGTAACTTGACCGGAATTGATATCCAGCCTTTGACATTTTGACATGCCATCTCCAGGAAATGCCTTGCTATCCTTTATCTCGTGCAGTAATCTTTCCGTGTCAAAAATGACACTGACATACCGATGCGTGCTCTCTTTAAATCCTCAATGAACATGCAAATACGAATTTTGGCAGAGCTTTGCCTTGAGCAAACTTGGTACTCCCTCAACAGAGGAAACATCGCAGGGACCTTTCCAGCTTTCTCAAGTCGAGTGGTGACTTTTCTCAAAAGAAATGACCTTTTGTTGAGAGGGTTTGTATACCCACTTCCAACGCGTCTAATTGGTTTGATTTATATACTATGAAGATGACAACACTAAGCCTTTCTCGAACTAGCCTTCAAAGTGGAACAATCCTTCCCAAAGAATACGGCGAAGTAAATATTAAGAAAGTTTGGCGTAATTTAAAGTGGTCAAGTGGTTGATTGCAGCTATGCGTACGTAAAAATTCCATTTGCTCTGTCTCATTTATTTTTCAATGGAGATTACCTTCACGAGCCACTTGGATACAATTATCACATGGCATTTGTTGATATTATAATCTCATTACCTTATTGATAAAGTTTATTCAAGAAAAACAAACGTTGTCAATAAGTAAACTTTTGGGCGTAATAACAGTGGGTAATAATGGTTAATTAATTATTTTGGAACCAGAAAGACATCAGTTTCGAACGCATGTCGTTATAGGGGCCCGGGCAGCTTTGATAATGAATTCTAGAATCTATATTACAAGTCGAGCGTGATTCGTGAATGAGCGAAATTTTCTACATTTTCTTTCAGATAAATTACAAGGACTCCTGTTGATAATTTGGGTTGCGATAAATATCTTCACTATTGTGAATATCTGCAACTGTTAGGTGGATATTTGAATCCCATTTATCCAGTTTTTATTAAGATTATCAACAACGGGATATACCTGACAGTCTGAAACCCATGTCCTAGGACGATAAACCACATACCATTACATAATCTTGTCTTTCCCCAAAAGTCCAGCATGTAGGCTCCTACATAATTGGGCGGAACGAGATTACATCAGTATGTTCCGAGTAATGTTTAAACTAGCAGAGTAAACTGCACGTAAATTCGGATTTATAGCCAGTAAATTGGGAAACCACTTTGGTGAGCGATAGGAATGGGTCGTGAGTGATCGAGGAAGATAGGATAACGCAAACATTTCATGGACGGGCAGATGTCGAGTGATCGATAGGGTCTCGCTGTGAGCGCCATGTTCGCCCGGCGTTCAGCGACTGGAGGACGCTAGGTATACATCGAGACCCAACGCCCACTTGTTATATTGATCTATGATACGGACAACCGGGCATCCATGCAAATAAGGCGATTAAGGGACACTTGGTCGTTAGTACCTTTGGGAGCCTCTTGACTTTGTAATACCCAAGAGGATCTTTAAAGCATCTTTGGTAATTACACATTATCACAAGTCATGAAAAAATTACCATTCTGACTGCAAAAGGCAAACCTGATCTTCTCAATATAGCAAGGACGCTATGACTATGAGAGGTACCCCAGAATAAAGGTGTTAAATAATTCATTAATTCAGAAAAGCCACATCTCAATCATAAGAAAATAATTCAGATATATATTAGTCTAAGATAAATGACCTGATCTATCAATTACAATGTTACCCAAGACACTCAAATTACCTATGGTATGATGATTCACCGGTGGTAGCGTAGCGTAACACAAGTTCCTTCATGTTTTATATGTCTTGGGGTTAATACCACTTTAGCACTGGAAATTGTCTCCAAGGCTTTTGCATACTCTCTGCAAGAAAGGTAACATATCGAGTCTGTAGCATTAGCAGAGCAATTCACGCCAATTATCGATTAAAAGATGATAAGACGTGTTCCATCACGCACGCTTAACCCGATGCTTTATCCACCCTCACGCACTATCGACTCCCCAACATTTGGTTAAATACTGTCGAATTAAAACGCTGATAACCGCGTGATAGCGTCTTGCAGCCTGAGGCGCTGAAACGCTCTTTCCTATTCTATTTTGTGTTTTCACATACGTTAGGACGATAGAAGACATTGCCAGGATCCATGTGTGCTAGAATGTATGCATAAACACCCCCTGACGAACGCACAGAATAAAAACAGGAGGAAATTAGAAACAGAAAGCGAAACCCCATTTGAGCTGGTTTTGATTTGTAATGACGTAATTGAACATGGAGTACATTCCCGGTCACGTGGTCCATGAATGACTCTGATTTTACGGGGGTCCAGGACTCCGGGGGAAAAGAAAACTTAATTCCGAGGTAAATGTTTGACAAGCAAAAGAAAAACATAACGAAGCAACGACGAACACACACCATAAAAAAATACCAGGTATCTTTTTAGGGTCTAACAAGCAAGCAAGATAAAGGTTTTGGGGTACATTGGGTGTTCTCTATTGCTTTTAAAGGGGAACACCAGTTTCGTCCCAAACTCAAACCTCCTACTGATTCTAGTCACTGACCATTTCACCCAATGGTAGACTTAAGTGTATGACTGTTTGATCAACAGTTCTCCTTAGGCTAAAATCGAAATCTCGCAGAGGAAATGCTCTCCATATGGTTGGAAGTGTTGTTGTAGAGTGGTTCATTCACTTAATCCGAGGGTTGAGGGTTCAAATGCCAGCCTGGCACCGACATCATTTTGGCAAGACTTAACTCCACGTTTGCCGGTCTCTACCCAGGTGTAAATGGGTACATGACAATTGCCGGGTAAGAATGATTGCAGGCTCCTCAGGAAGTACAGCATTAAAGTTAATGAGGCTTCCCTGGGAAAACAAAATTATTCTTATCATTATGATTATTCAGTAGAATTAAACTAATACATATTTTCAGCATCTATATTTGCTGTTATTAGGGGCTTTGCTAGTCGGCATAGTAGGAATTTGTAAAGGCGTATAAGCAAATCGCAAGAAATGAAGATAATCCTTTACATTTCACTCTGACTAGTTGGAATATTTTTGGCTATATTCTGGGGGAAATTGGGTCCGAAGTCAATCCCACTCCACTTTAAATGGTCTTGCGATACCTTTTATAGTGTGCGAAATCTCTCAGTGGATGTGTTTTGCGCTTCATAGTTTTAGACCAATATTTTTTATCATCATTGCATTGTAATTATCATCACTATTATAATCAATTTGAAGAAATTAATTTCAACAAAATATTTTTATATGACCAAATATCTAGACCCAAAAGAGCTAATAAAAAAATTTAATAGTACATCTCGTTGACAACAACCCATTGTTCTCATTGTCGTTTTATTGATTTGATATGTGACCAACTTCAAACAAGATGTGCCTTTGATATGCACGCGAACCGAATAAAGCGAATCGTACATATTTTATATCTTATACTTTGGTATTAATTTAGATGCAAGGACCTGCAGAAAATTAGGTCAACCAAATATATTTGTGAGGTATTTGCTGATGGACAAATGAATTTACATATAAATTATTGCATTTTTTTTTCTTCTTACTTACAGATCCCACAAATAATTCATTATGATCCCTTAAAAAAAAAGGTATATTGTGAATAATTATCTGTAGTCTTTAATTATAAAGCTTCCCATAAAACAGTACATTGTTGATCTTTAGAGTGTTTTACTTAATAGACGGAATAAATACAACATAATAAGGAAGGGAGCCATTCACCAAATGCTGAAAATCACGGAGAATAAAAAGTACCGCATACGGATATGGGTATGTGGAACTACACACACGCACACCTATGCCACACAAACGCTAACAGAAAATCTGTTTAACACATTAAACTATTCCTAATTATAGTGGAATATAGAGCACATTAAGAGCAATCAGTTTCGTGTGATGATATAGATAATGAGAGTTATAGTATAGCTCCAAAAACAGACTCCCTTTACAGTTGATTTTTTTTTTATTTATTCACAGAGTTATTCAAAAACAGAGGCAAGAGAGATACCGTTAATTATTATACAATGTATTAAACATTTCTAACATTGGTCATAAGAGTAGAATGCTAGATGCTTGAGAGCTTTATCATAATAAATGTTTCTTCTATTGATGGTAAATTCAAACCTCTCTTGTCTCCTGCCCGTGTACTGTAAACAACCAGATCCATATCGGACCATAAAAACCTGCTTAAATGTCACCCATATTTGGCAGAATACCACACGTCAAAATGAGTCACATTTACATCTTAGATAACCAGAGAGCGAATGCGTAATTATTCAATTTCCGACATTCTCATGAACGCGAAGGTTTGCAAGGAAAGCAGTTATGTGCTGGCGCAGAATTTCGGGGAGCGAAAAATTAGGCGGCTTGGCAGAGACTCCGCAAAATTTGATCTTGTTCTTCCAGACGATTTCCCAGATTGTGTGATATATGAGATATCAAATCCCACGATTGAATTTGAAATGGGCAGGCAGTGCATTAACCTGAAAACAAGGTTGACGGGGAAAAAGGGACTAGCGGAATAAATTATTTCATGAGTATTCGATGATCGAAGCTCTAAGTGTATTATGAAGATATTTTTTATTGTAAATATATAAGCACATGATTTTAGACAAGAACGTTTTGGGATAATTAGTCATTGGTTATTGGCGCTGTCTTGTATACACCATGGGAGAATGATTTCGAACAAAAAGAAATGAATGCAAAAGAAACATTGGGAAAAGATTAGTTGAATCGCTGAGTTAGCGTAGGTGTAATAACGCAATCGAAATGACGCATGGTTAGCAATTGGCATGCATAACTCTATATCACACGAGCCATTATTTGTCAGACGTAGGCCGGCGTCAGTCAGTTACTTGACGCATCATGTGAGAGTGAAAGTGTACAAAAATGATTACGAAATTGAAATAACGACTCTTGTGCAACGGGTATCACGTTACTGTTACAATATGTTCCTTATGCCATGCTGTTGAAGGGCTTTTAGCATTATAAGGAAATTTGAGTATTTTCATATTATTTTAAAGAGCAGAAATTTAAAAACTATACGTTTCATGAGCAGGAAAGTTTCCTAAGATGACATTAAAGGAGACCTACATCTGGACGTGCTACAGCACATATCTTAATCAAAGAATTTAAGACACGAACCCTCTTGCAACGCTGAATTTCGCGAAATTGCTCAAGGTTAAAGAAAGCCTGCATAGAAAGCAACGAGACGCCACTGTGCTTGCTAATTTCATTTGGAGCAAAAAAAATGTATGAAAGACCGAAAGACGGAGGTAAGGGCTGAAAGAGACACTCATTGTATTAACATCCATACAGATATTTAGACAAGAAAGAATCGAATTACTGTGTCAATCTCTCCCGTTCTACTGGAATTACAGCGTGCATAAGCAAGTTATGGTGCCTCAAATTTACAAACACGTAAGGCAAATAATCAGTAATGAAAACAATGCTAGAAGGCAAATGTGTTTTCTTGAGAGATGTTGCTAAGGTACACATTTTACTGTGAGAAAAATAAACGATTTGGGGCAAAATATCGCCGAAATTGTATTAAGATTTCATCGCGTGTACTAAGGGAAAAATACCGAGGCACGTTGCTGGGTTTCATGGATTCCTACTTTGTTGATCTCTATGCCCATTCGCCGGTGGATTATCAGTGGGAGGATTTTGTCTTTTTCGGTTAAATTTCTGCATTTGTGATGCTCTCTGCGCAGCCGGGAAGTCACTTTGGGAAATGAGGGATAGTGATATGCAGGCTTCGTCCCCAAATGAGCCTGGGATGGGCTATTGATTGACAGATATACTTACACGTACTCACTTCGAGCAGCTGAGATCCTGAGAGAGTGGTTTTGGGTGTAAACTACCCCCATGTTTCATAGCGAAGTTTGATTGAACCTGATACAGTAAACCTCTGTCAAACAGGAAATGGCGGAACGTCCCACGGCAGAATGGTGCAATAACACAAAACAAATAGATATACCCCCTTCTCGCTCTAACTTTAAATCTGTCTTGATTGCTTGCTTTCTCTTAATATGCGTGTGTGCTTTGCTCTCGTTCTCCCTCTCTTTCTTCACACCCTCTATCTCTTTCTTTCTCTTTCACTCTCTCTCTCTCTCTCTCTCACTCCCTATTTCCTATCCTTTCCACCTCTTCTCTCTCTCTCTCTCTCTCTTCTCTCCATTCCCCCTTCATTTGTTCTCAATGATCTCTCTGCTCCATTCAATGCAGGCTACCTTGGTCGAAAGGCAATGATAATTGGCTGCTTTCTTTTCAGGTCATGATTGTGTCCCTTGAGTTTTTCTCAGGGTCAACATCAAAACTCCCGCTCAATGAAGAAGAACTCTTACAAGAAGAGTGTAGAGCTGTCACATTCTCAAACTGATGTTACTTTGCCGCAGCTACGTATTAAAATATTGCACCTACAACGGGCTTTCGAGTTCACAATGGGATGGGCACGTATCCCTTGGACCCCCCCCCCCCCACTTTCCCGGTGCTCCAATTTTTGTAGTGACGAGAATTGCTTCGTGCCTTGTTAAAACTAAAATGTAGGGTTAGGGTTAGGGTTTCAATTGGTTGATATGTTGGGTTACACTGAGGATTATGGTTAGGGTGTAGTATAGTTTCCGGTCCAATGATGAAATTCGTTAGAAATCCGGTAAGTGTAAGATATCGCTGCGAAGGAATTTTCTAGGGGAGCATGGTTTTGTCATACAACTAACTAAGCCCATTGTACCTGCCTCCCACCGCCCCTGGATTAGCCTCTGTTCTCACAAGAAATATGACTTTCCCTCTCATACGACGATGGTGTATTGATAGCATTTTTCTGCTTTCTTAGGCTTCGTCAGAAATTCATATTTGGTCGGCAATCTTCTCATTTAATACAAAAACCTGTGCAATGCCAATCATCTTTAATCCAGTTCACCTAACTATTCATAAAAGGGTGAATTGAGAATTCTCCTTAACACTTAATTTTGCACTAGTGTGAGTTTGGTTCATCATCAGTCTAGTCTTAATCTTGAGTATGGTGTAATGCGTTTGTTATTAGTATTGTTGTTGTTTGTTTGTTTGTTTGTTGTTATTTTTGTACAATACAAAAACTGAATTGCAAACTTGTGATTAGACTACATGGATGATGTAAACTGGACGTAAGCAAAATGGAAGATGATACAAATTTTATATATTTTCCTCCCGTTCAAATGTAATGTTAAAATTTCGTTTTGCCTCTGCACACACATACACGCACCCACACAGGCGCGCACACATTGTGCTCTCATATTTATTATTATGTTATAGTTTTAGCATTCATCTTGACCCCAATTGAATCCGCTTCAGTGTTTACTTCACGAATTGCTTCCATTTTTGTTGTTATCCATGTCGCCTTGTAATATACATTTAGAACAGTATAGGATGGATTAGGGAAACACTACATGGAGAAAAAAAGATTACCTGAATAAGTCTACTACAGATAATAATGCTTTAAACGAATCCGTACTATCACTTTCATTTTCGCGGTTATTTTCTCATATCTTAGCTCAATTATGAAATCACTTTTTAATTTGTTAACATTCCCTTTTTTAATCACGATGTTTTTTGTTTTATAGCTTGACATTTTGTTACGGACAATAATGGACTTACAAATACGGGACTCAATCCATTGTCATACTAAGTGTTTCGGCTTTTTCGCCTAGAGCGAACAATGTTATTAGTACAATGCATAATGCATGTGCTTTCATATATATGGTGTACAACTATATAGTAAGCACATAATACCATCATGGTCTCTATGCGTCTTAGAACGTCACTGTATTAGTGTCACAAAAACTTAAGTACAAAGTCAAGAACAGTAAGTGTTTTCAGCTCGAACATAAAGTGATCCAACTGATTGATATTCCTTCAATTTTCTGGAAGATTATTTCCAAATTTTTGGTGCTTTATTATTTCTCACCCTTGTACCTAAACATCTACATGATTGTGTTACCTGTTCAGATAATAACACTTCTCTTTAGTCATCGCCAGATCCCATCATCCCGTTATCAATCTTTCCTACGAGTTCGTTTTTCACCTCCAAACAGTACAGCTAAAGACTCTAACTAATGTTCTCAATACACCTAAATATATACTGTAAATAATCCTCATTTTTTTTCTCATTTTGTTAGTATTCTTATTTTACAGTTAATACACTTTTAAAGATGTGGTTAAGTCATTGCATGGCCTTATAATTGGGCACATCTCTTCGTGGGTAGCTTTGTACCGATCTATGACTATAGGATTACTAGTCAGATTTCGGGTAAAGAATAAATCAGGTATCAAACAGAAATCGATATAGAAATGAACAATACATTCTTCCTGTTTCAACTATTGGTGAAAACTGGAATTAAGGGGAGATGTCACTTTCTGTGACAAAACAAATTAGGCCTACTTTAGAAACGTATTCGTAGTATCGAATGAAGTATGATGATCTCCGCTTCGATTTATTGGTTTAAAAACCATTCTCTTAAGAAAACTTAAAAAAGAAAACAGTGGCGCTTTATAAGATTACTCGTATATGAAAGCACATTCACATGATTGTATAACACGCACACACTTTTATCTTTTAATTCAATAAACCAATTTTCAATTCAAGAGTGTAAGTGATAACGCACGTTCTATGCCCGACACAAAATATCGTTACAGGTTAAATGAAAAGTCAATGGAGGTGATCGTTTTTTTTAATGTATAAATCTCTCACTATTAGAGCCCCCGTCAATGATCTACTCCTCTTTAAAATGAATTGTCTTCGAAACGCGGGAAATGTGTCGTAAAGTATCTTGCCAGAAAGCATTTGATTCTTATCTCACCATTAGTGGCGGTCATCCGTCATCCCAAAATGGCCACTCTTCACGTTATTCATTTACACCGTAAACTCGCGTCAAGTATCTGCCTATGGGTCGGGACACAATTGCAAGCTTGCTGGGTGTTTTTTTTTCCCGCCTGCTAAATGTCAACATATCTTGGCTTGATTCTCGTCTAACTCCCTTTTATAATGCGGACTCCAAGCTAAAAGATAATGAACCGACCATATTTTATCCCTTTTTAATTCCTTAGTGCAATGCGTTTTGACCTAATCATTTTTTTGTGTTCCTTTTCCTCGCCTCAACTTTCTATTGGCAAATCATGGTTACCCACACAATTCCTTAACTCCCCTAAAAATTGTAAAGACCCCACCAGAAGCCAAACATAAAACACTGATATCGTTGGATCCTTTCCTTATACCACAAACACCAACACGTGGGTTTCTAGATTCGGAGCCTATACAATAATATTCTTACTAAATAATTATAAAAATAGTCAAAAAGATTGGATACCATGTTCTATTTTGGCGAGCGTTTTGTGTTAACAAAGCGCAGCAGTAATTCAGAATTCATGACCAAAATTAATACCATAAAATCGAGGTCCATTTTATGATTGTTTTACCACCTAAAACATATTGCATAGTTTATTGTGTGAATGCACCAACATAGAACTTAGATGGAACTCATCATTGGGTAGAGGTAGAAAGTGAAAATTGATTTCCGTAATGGCATAAACTATCCAATTTATTAAGCGGAAGCAATTATCGAATATATTGACTTTCGCCTAAACCAGTTATATTACTGTGCGTCTCTGTGCCTTTCCACTTGATATTAGACTCCTGACCTTGCGTTAAAGGATATACAAGCTGTATTATTTGGTCTGGTTTCAAATTTGTTAATTTCATATTTTGGTTTGGTTTGTTTGCAGGCGCGGACCTACGGGGGGTTTAGGGGGTTCAAACCCCCCCCTTGGGCGGCCCAAAAAAACAACAAAAAAAAGAAAAAAAGAAGAAAGAAAAAAGAAAGAAAAAAGAACGCACGCTGGAGAGAAACCCTTTCAAGTGCAAATATTGTGAGAAGATATTCAACTCATCTGGTAACTTAACCAAACACATGATAAAAAGGCTGGATATAACTGTGTATTAAGCTGTTACTGATTTAAAAAGACGTTATCATGCACTGCTTTTTATGGTCTCCATTGTGTTAATAGATGCCAGGAAAACATCACTTACGGGGTTCAAATAAACACCCCAAAAAAAATCGGCTCGCCGCTACGCGGCTCGTGACGATGCTCTGCATCGTCATTATTTTGGTCAAACCCCCCCCTTAGCAAAAAGCTTGTACTACATACGGGCGACTTAACTTATAAGGCATGGTTAACACGAGTAGTCGTTTTTCTTGACTTTGGTCTATTTCAGCGATTGTCACGGTTACCGGTATTGACGCGTTAAGGCAGAGTGAGATATCGTACAAAAATTAAGGCAAAATGAAAAGGATATACAATGTATTAAATCACTGGCTCATGCACTAAATCACTATATATCCTTGCTTAACGTAGGTCATAAAAGCAATCGGCAAAACATATCGTGTGTAATGGACATTTGGTAAGTCCACAATGTACCAAATATATGAATAATAAAATGTGAATAAAATTAATGCAGCGCTTAGAGTTCTCGTAAAGTACAAATACATACCCCCAAAATCTGATGGAGCGTAGTAAATCGTTTTAATCTTTCAACGGCTCTGTTTTGAGTATTTCGTTAATAGAGAACCACATAACATGTTTCTGGAAATCAATATAACCTATGTTAACTATTCTATGGTTTCCGAAAAAAGAATAATGGGATTTCGTGCTTGCGTCGATTTGAAACCGTGTTTACATGTTAGATGATGTATTCAAGCAGTGAAGAAGAGTCGGATGTATCACGTTCTGTGGCTTCGATCCTACCCACCATTTCGTGTTTACTTTATCAAATAACCATGTTTCCCTGAATGATGTTCACTATGTATTTTTAGCAATGATCTATTCTGGTTACTGCTATATGAAAGAGGATTAACACGTACTTCTTTCAGACCAGCGGGAACAAGCGGCATCCGGAAGATGTTTTGTTGAAATTAGGGCTGAAGGTATTGCAGAGTCACGTGATAGACCCGGAGCTTGGCGCTTCTCCCCCGAGGCAAGACACGATGGGTCGTCTGCTCTAGCTGTGTGTAAATCGATAACCCGTATAGATTAGGCGAAATGACTAGCGCGAATTGAACGAGAATCGATTACGTCATTTGACGTTAAGCCAATCAGGATTGATTGAAAGTAATGTGACGGGCGAGATACCTTCTCTTGCCCTTGTGTGGCGGAGATGGTGTTCGAGTGGGAAGATGGGAGGGGTGGGAATGATGTTAAACACAGAGAAGGTGTAGAAAGGGTGTTGGCGAGGCGTGAGTCGTAATTGAGAGGACACTGAAGTAATAGGGGAACACGAGTCTTACTACGTAAATGAAATGCGAGAGAGCAAAGCGAAAAATCGAGTAAAGCTACCGAGCGGGGAAGGGTATGAGATCTGGTCGAAAATCTTCTCTTTATCCCCGTCTACACCTCTATACTTCTTTTCTTTTATATCCTTTTATTTTCCCTCATTCGATGGGAGGGGGAGCATGACCCCTCCTCTTATAGTACGTACACCACAAGATGGGGGATGTACCCCCTAATGACGTGTCTATCCATGGTATTCGCCACAGGTGCGTTGATATGAATTGGACAATATTGATGTCGGCTTCGTGTAATGGGCCGCGGTGTAACATTTCATTTTTCCGTGAGATTCTTGTCTTGCAGTAATTGCATAGTTCTATTTGTACTTTTGCTCAATGAAATAAGCGGTCAGTTTCACCGATCAGCTCCTCGGAAAGCAACTCAATCAAAATGTTTCTATAATTTTCTACGTCATCTAAATATAGGCTTGTAACACAATCAATGACTTGGTCCATTCTTACTTTACGTCGAAAGTCTGAGAAAGGAGATTCGTTTCGTTTTAATCTTTTCTTTTGTTATCAAGTGTGAGCTGATATTGTTTATTCATCTTTGTCTCTCGTGCTGTCGATCCGGGGCCCACGGGTCTCACCCTTTATGACTGCCAATTGGAAGAGCAATTTGTCTACCTAAGTTAGTTTATAAATAAACAGAGTTAAAAGTCAACTGTCACTGATGAGCAGTCGTATACTCCACTACAATTTGTTTTTCCCTTGGCTTGAGGATTTATGATACTCGTTTGTTCCAATCATTACCCTACGTATTTTGTGAACGGTTGTATTTGAGTGATTACAGGAACAAAGCAGATTCCGTCATTCGGGTTTTCCTAACATTAGCTTTTTCCCTTTTTTTTCTTACAAAGGTCCATGAATTTGCTATGATAGCAAATGTATAGCATTTGAAATTTGTTATAGTCAGATGCTTAAGAAAGAACGATACTATAGAGTTAAGAAGAACCCTATCCAGTTTATTTTACGAACAATTGCACTAATTATAACTTGTATCCCTGAACGAAAATTAGAGTAATCGAATTGGATGGTGATTACTGGTTTTGGAATACTACTGTTGTTGATGTTGTTGTTAACATGTTAATAGGAAAACACTGGCCGAATTGAAAGGTAAATTTGGTTGTAATATCCTCTTTATTTCTTTTTCAAAAGTTACAACAATTTTTTTTTTTTTTTTTTTTTACTTGGGACCGTTGACATGACAGCGTTGATGTAAGGCTCAGCAGCGCTTGTATCATCATTCAACTTTATCGCATATGGCTCACACGAAGCAAAGTCATTTACAATTTGTATTTTTACGACGTTCTTTCCTAATTTCTTTTCTATTTTCCTTTTTTAACACCGTAAGGTGCAAGTAAACCAAATAGTCAGTATACAATTTCCGCTTTTTGTAATTATCATTAGCATCATATTTTGTCATACGTTTCAAAGAATTTATATCGTGCCGTGAAATAAATGACACTCATGGCATACATTTTTAATATGTTTGTATTCCCATTACGATACTACGTCAACAGCAAAATTAGCATTACGACCTTCATGGAACAAATATACAATAGGCCCCAAATAATAATCATTTACTATTACTTTTTTATTATCTTTATCACGGCTTTAATAATTACTCTCATCATCGTTATGTCCTAGTACTGCAAATTTGGATTATTAGAATTGCAAAATTTATCATGAAAGCATAAAGATATTTCCTACGCACTTATTTTTAAAAAAATTCCCATTCGTTCAAACAATTATTTGGGGGATGGTTTTGGTGAACCTGGATTATTTACACATAACATTGACCCCTTAATCAGGACGATTAATATCGGGAGGATCACTTTCCCTCCAATTAATCTCGCCACAGGGTCATCTCTGATAGTATAGATTAATGGTAAAGCTAGATCTCCATTGAATGTCAGAGAAGTTCATAAACTTGGTATTTAGCCGCCAGATGTGCCCGATTCTTCTTCATCTTCCCGAGGAAGAGGAACGTTTAGGTTGCCCCATGGGAGGATCTATTTCACCCACTTCAGAGTTCCCTCAATTTATCCAAGTGGGTAATTTGCAATACATTATACCCCTCTAGCAGAAGAGCGTCTACTCATTTATTATGAAACAGTGGTTCCTCGCAATGGCAGGTTTTAGTGGGCACGGCCCGCCCTTGCTCCTTTTTAAAACTAATGTGGCTTATCTTAGGTTCACAAAGAAAATTTTCCCCAATCACCATCTAATATACTGAAGGCAACTGCAAGATCTGATTATCCTTTTTTGTTTCTTTTTGTGCTTGCTTGCTTGCTAGATTGTAATGATTTTTCACCGACCTCCCCCTTTGTTGAAACATTGAACTGCCCCTGGAATCGGTGTCCCCAGGACACAAAGTGGTTCTCTATACAAACCGGTCTGTAAAATGATGCGACCTGACACACTGAATGGAGCAATCAAGGAGAAGAAGGACTAACCCTCAAAACGAAGGACAGAGATGAAGCTTTGATGGGTATAAAAGGGAAGGAATCAATTAAATCGGTTTTATTTCGAAATAAAATTCATTGATTAATCAATCTTTGACAGTAGATTGAGATTGAATGAAAGTAGGGGGCGAGTTTTAGTGAAGCATGACCACTAGGAGACGGGTATCTGAGAAGGAAAATGCTTGATACTCTGTAGTCATGGCAAAACATGCTTTTGAACTGATTAGGGTAACTCAATCTCATGTCACTGGCTCACTGAACAGGAATTATTAACAATTAAGTTCAAAAGTTTATCAGATCCTTATCTCATCAACTAGATCACTGAGGGGAAGATTTAATTGTTCATTAAGCGAATAATGTATCGAGTTTCTGAATAACTTGGCTTAAAGTCATATGTCATTTGCTTAACTTCAATTGTAGCTGATTTGATTTTCACCATTTTCTCGTTTCTGTGTGCGCGCGCGTGTGTGTGTGCGCACGTGTGCGTGTGTGTGGGCGGGTGTGCGTGCGTGAGTTTTGCTGTATGTTTTGTTGTTGCTTCCGTGACAGCAAACGGGACGACCAAATTATTAGTCCTATTTTGTTAATGTATGTGCGCATTACAGAGTTTATTCATGGTCTTACTAAGCACATAATATGCTGGAGGTGTCCAATACGAAGGCAACTTAACATGCATCCATATAAAACGTCACAAGCTAATATCATGACTGATGCACAAAATTGGTGTTAAAATTTAACATTTACATACAAATATTTGGACAGCTATGACTAAAACAGAGTCATCCCCAATTTGAAGAAAAAAATCCATACAATGCCAGAATCTGCAGCACTGTCAGCAAATTCGGATATTTTTTTTTAAACATCGCGAGTTGTAGAGAGTTTTTGCTCGTGTTTAATTTAAAGAGTAGTGGCATCATTTTTTGATACAGCTATTAATTTGATTTTGTAAACTTTTCGTTATAAAAGCCATTAAATAATAGTTTCTACCGATTATGCAATAGGTAAAAATTATACATTTCCAAAGCAAAGTTTTCCTAGCAAAACTTCAATGCAAAAAGTTGGAAATAGTTCTGCTTTATTTCATGTTTCGAGGAAGTTACAAGTCGATCGAAGGACAAACTGGCATCAGAAGATGAATGTTCGCAGCATGATAGTTCATAGCTACTTTGATTGATTGGTTATTTTTATTAATTTTCCATGAAAAAAATAACAAAGCATAAAACATTTTACAAAGCATTTACATTTCTTAAGTTAATACATGTACATACATAAATAATTCTGAATCATAGTTATCAATAACATGAAAGCATGTTCTGTAAATCATGAAATCGCTCCGCGGGGAAACATGAATTTTGCATAAATCAGAACAATGCAAATTGCTTTTTTATTCATATTAAAAGATGAAAGCTGACATGCGGTCTAAGGAAACCTTTTCGAGGCGTTTTGATTATGATTGATACTTTAAACAATGATGTGAACCTCTTGGCATCGCACTTATGAAAGCTTTCTGCTTCCGTGCCCTGTCACATGTGATTTCGCGCATCATCGTTTCGATACAAATCTAAAAGGAGCATGATATAATTGAATCCTAATTCAAAGAATAGCACATACGAGTATGTTACAGCAACGTTTGTATACGGTATTATTAGGGACTTGTCCTATTCAGTAGATGTGATATTATTTCAATTCCTTTATGGCGCCATTCTTCCCATAGCTTGTCATGAATTATTTATATTTTACCTATTTTTTTCTTGTTGAAAATGAATTTTGACCACATAAATATAATATTCGGGCAAAAATTAACTGAACGTTTGAAGTATGCCTGCTTTTACATTTTACATGATAAGAAAGGGTTGTACTGTATAATGAATAAGGCAATGTACCCTTTTAATATCCACTGCTATATAAAACTGAATGTATAGACAATTATTAATTTGTTTGATCCTAAAGCAGTCTGGCATGAGTTTAACTTTTCCATCAAGTAAATCAACAAATTCATTAATATTTCTATTCCTAGCACTCAATTGACCAATAACAAGCTTTAAAGCCCAACTTGGAATGAACATATTGTCTCGATAACATCATGCTTAGAGATCTTTGTGTGTATTATTCGTAATATGTATGTTTAATAACGATTATATAAGTCTGAAATAAATAAACCCATTGAGACTACTTATTTAATAATCTTTCAACTTACGAAAATTCTCAATTTTCGTGGGAAGAATTACGTCTAACTAATTGATGGCGAAGAGACAAGGAACAACTGCTTGTATATGTTCTGTACATGAATATAAATCTTTAGTTAACTGATCAATATTTCTTTCATAATGTAATCGCATGACCAGAACTAAACTTGAATTGTAATGGTATTGTCAAACAAAACCATCGATAATGGACAATTATATCCTTTTCTCATTTATTTCCTCTCTTTGCAGGACGCGAATCCATGAAGACAAAACAGTTCAGAATCGGCTATAGGTACGGCAGGGCGTGGCAGCCACCCACCACATTAGACGACAACGTTTACGGTGCCGACAATTACGACAATGAAGCTTTCCAATTTCGAAACTTACCCCTCTTAGAGAAGCTCATCGCTCAACTTGAAAAAGCCGACGAAAATGGCGGTTATTAATGGATGGATACATCGCAAGGGGACAATACTCATTAACTAGAATCAAACATTTTTTATTGATTAAAGCAGCAAGCTATCGGAAATATTGTCGGAAAGAAATTCATCCCTTCGAGTTACCGGACTTCAAAAGAAATTAAGCGCAAAGAAGTTGAAGGGGCCGTGTCCATAAGTCAATGCACTTTCATGTTGGGATCATAGAGGTTTCTATTTTTGTGGTATATGTTTCCACATTCAATTTTATTCGTGTGTGTCATGATTTATTCGTCTTTGGGGGATTGGGTCCGTGCTTTGCTGAGAATAATATCCAAGAATGGACTTCCTCTCGTCATGTTTTATTTTGCCCGGACAGATTATCCTCAAGATTATGTGGAATTTTCGGTGTTTTTTCTTTCATATTCGTCATCTCACCTTGAAAATCATATTTGAGAGTAGACTACATGTAACCTTTTGTTTCACTAGGATTCTGATCAAAAGGTTTCAAATCAATGTGAAGTAGGTTCAAAACTTAACATACACAAATTGCCACATCGTGATTAGAATTGTTAACCTAACTTCTATTCCATATGGCTCTGTAATATCAAGGTAATGTTTATTCATTTATTTCCTAAAATCATAAAAATGTGACTTTTTTCGTCATTTCGTTGTCTTTTGTTGGCTTAAACTGGATAAAATCAGCTATACTGTAATAATTCTCGGGGATTCTTTTTCTCATTATGTCGTTTAATCTGTTTTACCTAGCGGCTGAAGAAAAATATTGAAATTAATCATTAGACCAAGTGTAATATAACATTTCTTATCCAATATTTCTAAGTCATGTATGATTATCCATTTGGCGCCATACTATTTGGATAAAGCGACCTTATTCAAAGCTGATTAGGTTATAAATGTCAATATCCTTGTGAATACTGTGTACAAAGAAATAGATCAAATGCAAATGTATTCTGGAGTTTTTCTGTAATTCTTACCTTTTGCTGGATGTGCTCTGCTCACAAGGCTTTTATGTTGATACAATAATGTACCTGAAAGATATACACATGTATGAATGAGATATAGATATAGTGCCATTTTTATTTGAAATATGATTTCGACGTGGCAACGTTGATTATCTGTAGTGTTGCCATGTAGTGGGTATTTAAATGACGAATGATGGCCTTCTGATATTTCATTACAACCAATAAAGTAAAAGGTACCATTATAAAACTAAAGTATTGTTAATTAAAAGTATCACATGACATTGAATTATAATATCCTCATTATTATTGTACTATGAATTATTCTTACTATCGAATTTGTAGTGTAATGCGTATAATGATGAAAACATTGATTGAATGGAATAAGAAGCAAAAAAAAAATAACGACGTAGACTTCATGAAAAGAGTTGATATAAACAAGTATGAAAAATTTAAAAATGTTATCCTTAAATCTTATTTGAAGGGTTATTTGAAATAATATCATTTCCATTCATGTTGAACCCCTTTTTTTAGTTATATTCGAAAAGATTTTGGAATTTACCCCCCAAAAGTTATAAATATTAATTTTTTTCTTTCATGAATTCTATAGACCGTGAAACCGTTTACAGTCAATAGTTGATACCCTTAAGTGTATTCCGTTTTTCCAAATCTTTCAGTTCGTGTCAAGATTTTTCATTGAGATCTATAGTTTTCCTGTTTGTGAAATAAAACATTCCTCAATATAACGAAATAATCTGCTCAACGTAGTATAATTCTGGATGGTTGATGCTCGCAAGTAGTTAAACTGAAACTCTGAATTAAAGAAATTTAAAACCGTTTACATTGAAAATTAATCAACAGTGGCGTATCTAGCATAAGATGAAACAGGCGTACGCCCCCTCCCCTCCCCCTCCCCTCCCCCTCCCGTTCCCCTCCCGTTCCCCTTCCCCTCCCAATTCTGGACACGTCACAATATTTTCAAGCAGAATAATAGACCATGGAAGTACGGGCAGATAATTTGAAACAAAATGGATAACAGGTAACTTATAAGTTCAACCGGCAAAGCCATATCTAAATCTGAGGCAGGTGTTATTCTTCATTTCATAGCAGATTCACCTTCAGGGCAAGGCTTATGCTGTATCAATCTTACATCCCTTATCATATTCTTAAAATGCTTTACGAGAAGTCATTCTGAACATGTTCTCAAAATTGTACTGCCCCACTTTTTCAAAGGGGGTTGAATGCGTGTATAGAATTTCCTTAGTGCGTGATATAAACGCACTAATGGTTTATTCAAAAGTTTTGCTGCATTTCAAATCTAATTTCATATTTGGTTTCGTTTGGAGATCATCTTTCTTGAATGGCATTTCCGTTTGTTTACGGAAGTAGTTCTGAGACATAAAAAGGGGAGGCACCAGCTATTCATTTACATTTTGCTTATATTGCACATCACTCAAGTGGTATTTTACAGCAAATACTATTTGAATGAAAATCATCTATTTGATAAAATAATTATTAATAATGTGTCTCAGGGGTAATTCAATACGATTTGAAATCTTACACTCATTGCGATGCGTTGGATTCATTCGTTGTGTCGCCATTGTGGTGAGTACATTGACATCCAGTGCTCTTCTCATATTCAAGGAAAGGGTTACAGCAAAAAGTCTGGTTCAACGGCTACTTATGCATGACAAATTATCAGTTTGAATGCTATTTGAATCGCAAACAGTGAGCACATTCCTTCGGAAAGTGAAGCATGATTGCGGGGGCAATTTACCTCCAAATCAAAACAGTCTAGATTGAGTTTCAGTGTAGGAATTTTGGCGTCATGATTAGTGATTATCTTCTGTATTAAGAATCATCTTACATCCCGCTATTCTGCTTGTGGCAAGCTCTACAATCTTCTTCCGCTCTGATACATATTTAGGCATGATGAATGACGATCAGAAAGAAAACGTGAACTCACGAACAAGATAAATAAAATCTAATGGAGTGGAATTGAATATAATAAGATGAACGCATTCAGCTAGAATTAAGCACCCATAGAATTCGATCTGTTCTTATACATTGTTGAAAAATCAATTCAATCAAAGCCCTACTGAATTATGGAAATAATCAAATTGTTGTTCTATATTTAATCCATTCATACATCCTAACGGTTAGATCTGTTCCAACTCTGAGCCGTAGAATTTTGGATGAGATGGCAATGCGCACGGATTGCCTATTTTCAGTTTGTCTTTATTTGTCTTTATTTGTAAATATTTATCTCAAATACTTTTAGTTTAGTCTAATTAAAAAATTATTTACTTTGTGAGAATTTTTTTTTAACTCAATGGATAGAGAATTATCTTACAAATAAATTCATTGGACCTTTATGAAAACAAATACACCTTAAGACCTAAAAAGGGTGATATCAGACAATGTGAACATAATGGGTCATGTTATATAATATCAAAGTGCAACAGATAAATAACTGTCATTTTATCGATGGGAATATAATTTTTCTTATAAAAAGAATTGTTGGTGAATTTAGATATTTCAGATAAACTTTATAGATAATCAAGATGATATGATTTTTTTCTGTTTATAGTTTCTTTTAGTCGAGAGGAGAAGTCATAGTGGGTTAACAAATTTACATTCACCCACATTTGCATCTTTATACGATTCTAACATTAAAGGGATCCGGTAACTTTGTCTTAGATCCTTTAGAAATAATCCTTGATTTAGCTAACGCTGCAATGATAATTATAAACCTTTAGGTCAGTCAGGAACTCCATGACTTTTACAAGCCGATCGCCTGTCTGATTATCAAGATATTAATGATTGGAATTACAAATTTTGAAAACCGTTCGCCCGGACGGTTTTCATAACACTACAGTCTATTGGGGAAAACGAGTATGGTAAAACCGGTCACTCAAAGATTTTTACTTTTTTTGAGGCACTTCTTGATCATTTTGAAGCGCTTTTTTTTTTAGGGCTTCAATATTACACCATATCACAGACACTGGTAACATGTAGGACCGTGTATCTCAGATTTAACATTGTTAAACGATCCCTTTAAGATAAATTAAGTATTTTTCTTCAAGGTATTCCAACATTATGACTTTAAATAATATATTTCCCCTATAATAGTGTATGATAACCCAATCCACACGACTTAATAATCCCTTCTAACAAGCTTAGACTCAAGTGGAACATGAAAACATTCACAATTGAATACTTTAAATCCACACAGGCACACGAGCAATAGGGACTTCATATCTACAGAAGATAACACTGATCTCTGTTCCCCAACTTTTTTAAGAAAAGAGATAGATACGATGAAAATTAAAAAGTAGCTCTCTTATATATATGTTTAGATAGTGATGGAATTTCTCGATGCTGAGTTTAAGCACGGTTTCTTTTTAACAAAATTTAATTTCAAATAGATTTTCAACATAATCATTTTCCATTAAACATTATCAACCTTTTTTAACATAATACCCTGATATCACCCTTAAAACCTTATAAGGCAGTTCCTTTTACCTTGTTTATATAGTTCAATGCATTAATTTGATAATTGAGCCTGGTATAGAGGAGGCACTTTTTTTTTACCAATGTATTGTTTATACAAAAATCAGCCCATAATGATATGAAATAAGAACTTTCTAATTTTTCTAAAGAGTTAAAGAAATTCCCAAGGGGTAACACGTCCACGAAAACAAGAGTAAGATATTTAAAAAAAAAACTGCGTTATGAATGAATGCCTTTGAAGCAATTTTAATTAATAAAGGACATATGCGCTCTAAATGCACGATTCATCAATATCATTGGTAATGAGAATGGTTTCCCTGCGGCAGTCCTTCATACATGAATTCTATTACAATAAGTCAAGAATGTTTATTTGCATAGATAAGGACGGTTACAAGCCATTTATCCTACAGTTCATAATTCCAATGGTTCGTATTTACGAAAATGACATAGAACCCTGCATTACGAACCTTGGTAAAAACGAACTCTATTTCATTTTCAGAATTAGGAACCATATTTCATTTTCGCAATTACGAACCTTCGCATAATGAACCCTATTTCAATTATAGAATTATGAACCTGAGGATCAACACACCTTCGGAATACCGCAACAAAAATTTAATGTTCGGAACTATGAACCGAAAGATGGACGATACTTATTATGGGGAAAATGTGGAAAAAACGATTGCCTTTCTCAAGAATACCTAAAATTTTTATCATTGGATGGTATGGTAATCCGATGACAAGGTTACTTCTGGCTATACGGTGGACATCCTTTGGATCATTCTAATTAGTTCGGTACCAAATTACCTACTTTTTACCCCAAATTAAGACACGAAACGTCACTGCACACCGTGACACATTTTTGCCGTCGATTGAAAGTGTTCCCTCGGATCTAATTTTGACACCTCTGAACAGGGATCGATTTGTAATTGGATTGAAAAGGGAGACATATAAGACATAATCGTGGTAGGTGAGGATGTAAGAGAGGCAAAGGGAGGAGTGAGGTGATTTCTCCTCGAAACCTTATCAGGGTATCTTAATAGGGTGGAAGGATGAAGGAGAAAGCCGTCACTGCGTCGTCCCTTACTCTTAAGGCAGGAGGAATGACCGTGGGCTACAAACAATCGAAACACACCGCCATCAACCGTCATCCCCCCTCTACGCAATCCAGCCCGGCGACCGCCTGACAAATTCGAAACCGGGAACATGTCATTTTACCTCCATCGTAAAAAGGCTTGGGCTGCTAGGAATCACGACATGACGACGGGGCAGGTGTCGGGTTCACATCCGTGCTTCATACTGGCTGAGTGGAGTGCGTGATCCCGCATAACATCGTGGATCGATCACCTCCTCGCGCGATCGATTTGTTGACGTAGTCTCTTCTGTGTTAAAGCATTAAGTTTACTTTGCTCCATTCTATCCTCTTAACAGTTTCTCCCCCTCTCTTTCTCTCTTTTTCTTCTCCCCCTCTCTCCCTCTCGCACACTCTCTCTCACTCTCCCTCCCCCTTTCACTTTCTTTTCACTCCCGTGTGCCCCGTTCTTACTACTACACCCTTCTCATCACTTCCCCCTTTCCTTTGAATGATTGAATTATTTAGGTTATACGTGAGACTTCCTGGGGTGGTGTATCCTGGCCCGTGTTGTTATCCTCATCAAAGAGGTATAAATAGATAAAATCCCGATTAACAATTGTTAATGCAAACCTCTAGATCTTTACAAGATGCCATTAATATTCAAAAAATTAGGTTGAATTCGGGTGTTTGTAATATACAAGTTTAAGAAAGATTGTTTTAATTTATAGCTTTATGATGCTCAACTTACTGGTTTATAATCACTCAAAGTAAAAGCTGATATATAATTGGTCAATGAATGAGTACGAATTTATAATTAAATAAGTTTTTACTCTTTGACTTAGTTCGAGGTCTCCAAGAAACCATTTATGAACCCTACGTCTTTACTAAGAAAACTTGATTTCCTGCCCTTCAACAAAGATAATTTCAAATCCTTTTATTGCCAAGTTGTTTCCATGATAGGGAAGATGTTTAGGCCTTACGTGACAATGAACCAATATCACAACCACAGGTTTGACTCTTCTTTTGAAGTTATTCATGATCGAGGCAGTTTTAAACTTGCTTGTTAATAGTGGAAGAAAAATCTAACAAAACGGAACGTGGTCGCCGACATTTCCCAGCCGATTATGATCAAATGACCTTGGAACACGATTCGTCATTTCGATTGCGGATTCCCTTATAAATTGCACCAATCGATTCAGTTAAGACAATTGAATAGCCCACACGGTGGTTATCAATAGCATTGTTTGTATTTTGTTTGCACTTACTTTTTTTTTAAACAACATCATGCTAGCGTAATGCTTCAGAAGCCGTAACTTTACTGACGCAGTTTTACGTCAGATAGATAACGCCCTCTGTGCCACGGGACGCGCTAAACAGAAATTTACCACTTATATTTCCATTGTTTGGAGGAGCCCACGTCGACAAAAATAACTAAAAAATACCTAAATTATAAACAATCTGCCCACATACCACACAACATGAATGCTGAATAACATAATATACTTTGGGACGCTTAACTGTATTACGAAACCTTAAGGGGATCACATGTAATACATGTAATTATTTTAAATTTAATTTTCCAGGCATCATGTGGAAAAGCCCACGTGACAGTGATATATAAGATCTTTTTTAGGCATAGGGATTTAGCAAATTGCTTATAATCACTTTATTTTTGATGAAGCCTTCAGTGAGAAAAATCTCTCAAGATGCTATTGATCTAAATTGATGATTTATTGCATTAAATACACATGTAAAATGAATTGCTCAGAGTTATCAGTTGTCAATAATATTCTAAGATCCTCCTGAGAGAATAAATACTTTTAAATGCTACTCTAAACAATATGTATCGTACAATTTCTACTTTTTATCAAAGAAAAATTCTAAAACGATTTGCTTGGAATCTACCAGTCATTAATCCTAATTTCTCCCTGAGAGAATAAAAAAACATAACAATGTTTCTTTTTACATAATCCTATTCATGTACATGTACAAGTGATATTTTTAATTTAAAATGTATTAAATTCCTTACATTTCAAACTGTGGTACTATTTTGCCTGTATGATATATGCTCCTCTTGAATCTTTTTAATTTGATTAAAATCATTTAGGCAAGGGCCTATCTCCCCGTTTTGTTTTGGAACCATTTATTCACCTTTTATGAATCAAAAGCCTAAGACACGCTAAGCGTACGACCAGTTGCCGTTTTTTGGGGGGAAAATCTATCCAACTACATCTTGGGGGAATTATAAAGTGGAGGGACTTTCTCCAAATGAGTAGCACATACAAATAAACAGATAAGACTTTTTTTATATTGTTGGACTGACAATCGTTTTTTTTACCAGTCTGCTGCAGCCAGAAAAAATATACAGTTAATGTTATAAAAAAAACATCACAGAATAATGTTATCTAAGTAGATCTAGAAATAGTAGAAGCAAGGATTGATTTTCATCGTTTTCCTTTTTATTTCGTTCTTTTCGTTCTATCGAAAAAAGCATCAAATGAACCGAAATTATAAACCGGCAGGACAGAGGGAACAATGTCATGTTCAAAACATATAAAGTTAAATTCCGTACAGGTTCTCCGTGTTTGGAGAATATTCGAAGATTAATCGGCGACTGATCGTACACCATTCGTCAATCAGCTGCCGACCTATTCTCACCCATTATAATATATCGCCCGGTAATACTCGGCAAGCACTCAAAATCTGTGGGCGACCTTTCGGCGATGAATTCGAGAACGGCTACCCATGAAGAGAAGAAACCAATGTCCACTACCAGTTTGGTAGGTAAAAGGTTTTATATGCAGCAACATAAACCTCCAGCCGACCAAAATGCTCCGAAAACAAACCGCCGACCACGGAAAACTTAACCAAAAACTGTCAAAAAACTCTCTGCGATCTCTGACAACTTACTCCTGACCGGTAATTTTCAGAAGTCGGCGACTGGTCGTAGCTCTGTGACTTAGGCTTAAAGGGCAAGTCCACTCCAAAAATAACTTACTTTCAATAGAAGCAGAAAAAATCAGACAAACCAATCAAAAAAAGTTTGAGCAAAATCAGGTAACCAATAAGAAAGTTATGAATTTTTAATGACATGAAAACTTTGAAAATCACAAGACAAATTAGCAACCCACTCACATGTCTGTGACGTCATTGCCTCACTATCCACTAATTATTTTCTTTATATTGATAACATACATTTCCACTTATCGCCCTAAAGATCTTATTTACTCACACCAGCATCCAAGTTATATTGATAGTATTATGTTTTTGTGTAGATGTACTAATGTAAAGTATTTTTTTCAGTTAAATTATGAAAAATGTCAACTTTAATAAACTATATAAATAAAAATCACTAATTATGAATACACAATAGGCCTATTCAGAAAATAGTTTCAATTCTTCAAAGTTCATAGCAGATTTTGTGAAATATCGTGCACGCTATATGATACAAATCATACAACCTGGGCAAAAGTATGGGCAAATGAATTTTTGGGGAATAAAAAGGGAAATTAATGGGATACAACTATGTAAAACAGTTGATAAATAGTGAGGCAATAACGTTACAAAACTGAAAACCAAATTGCAATTTGTGTAGTGATTTTCTAAGTTTCATCGTTTTTCAAACTTTAAAAAAAAAATCATAACTTCCTTATTATTTTTTCGATTTTCCTCAAACTTTGTTTGTTATGTTTTTGTTGTTTTTCTGCCTCTATTGAAAGCAGATCATTTTTGGAGTGAACTTCGCCTCAAATTGATTTTAATGTAAATGTGGAAAAACCGAAGTTAAAACTTCAAACAGGGATGGTACAGACCATACGATGCGTATGGATAAGGAAGACGCAATTCGGCATGTCCACGTTCTTACAATTCCTGAAAATTATGCAAACTTTCAGTTTACCTTTCATGATCAGTATAAGTCTCTTCGACGATGGAGCATGAATAACTGTTTTCACATTTATAAATAAATTTAAAAACACGCAAAGTTTGGTTAACTTTTATTACATTTGGGTAATATTTATATAATAACTTGCACCATATATAATATCACTATAAACGTACACTATTCGTT
The DNA here is from genome assembly GCF_000002235.5 of Strongylocentrotus purpuratus. Lineage (NCBI taxonomy): Eukaryota > Metazoa > Echinodermata > Echinoidea > Camarodonta > Strongylocentrotidae > Strongylocentrotus > Strongylocentrotus purpuratus. The sequence continues at coordinate 5,742,251 of NW_022145612.1, forward strand.
TTACAGAACAAATTTTCAAACCCACTACAACAATTTTCGATCACATAAAGAATTGATTTTTACCATAAATACACCGAAAATAAAACTTTATATCCCCACTTCAAAAGGATGTCAGGACGAATCGGTTAAAATGTAGGTACAACATGAAGATGAATGGGGGGGGGGGTGCAACAAATTGTAGTATTTTGTTATGCCAATTATATCTGTATTTTTGTGCTTGACCAATAAATTAAACTTCATTGAACTAAACTGAATTAAACCTAAGAGGGAAGCTATAACAATAACAACAAATATTAAAAAGAATAATGACTAATTTTGGTAGCTAAAAGGAATATAGAATAAAACTCCTATTAAAGATTGTTCCATTTGTACCGAAAGACACATTTTCCAGATATGTTGATGTTCTATCAATGATGTTCGGTGAAAGTTACTGTAAATATCTAAAAATAAAAATCGTATTATTTTCATTTCTCTTTTATTTGATATTACACATTATGAGGTGTTTTTAGAATTCACTACGGCTGAGGGTTATTTATTTTGCTATATATCGACTTAAATCATATGCATCTAACTGAAGATTTTGAAACATAGCTTTAAATTGTGAAGACAACGTTAACCATATATATTTTAATATTTAATACATGGAAATATCAATGCAATGCATGTAATTGTATAAATAAATTAATGACATAATCTTACGCTTTATTGCATATAGAATAGAATAGACATTTATGTTTTCAACAAATATTCATATACACGTAGTTTTGTATCATCATTTCTTTACTAACGATGTAAACAGATATGTACATTCGATTTCTATAATATATATAGTACAGTATTCTCTTGATATCATTATAATCCTTGATGATTTAATAAATAATTTCTCTGTTCAATATATAAAACATTATTCTTAATATTCCATACTCATAATATATGATTACGACAAGATCAAAGACGCATCGATCGTCTTGTATGCTAAATGACAAAACAAGTTTAACAAACGATTCAAATAAAGAAAATTTCATTGCACAGTGAACTTCTTCTTGGACACATTTTTGGGGTAACATTGTAATGTGACAAATAATTTATCTTGACAAGATACAAATAACTGGAAAAATAGTTATTGAAATGAATGTAATTCAGCTACACCATCCTGTTGTACTTTAATGATGCTAAGCGTCAAAGGGATGTAACAAATAGAAGAAACGAAATGTTAATAATAATAGAGAAATATCAATCCCTATCCTCTGTAACGCACAAACAATAACAAAAACGATCTGATATTGCTTTAATGCTAGAAACTATGATTATAATGTATCATATCGATCAAAGGACACCCTTGTCTTTCCATCCTTCCACAAGAGTTATGCCTTTCATCTATCCATTCATCATAAGTAGACAAATTATAATATTTGGAAAGATTTGCAGGTATGTTCAGAAAATACTTCTTAAACCTGTAGTTAATAAAACAAATTAATATAATAAACCTTTGGGTTTTTCGTATTATTATTCCTTATTTTATACTATCGTTAACCACGGGAAGATTATTCTTGCCGTCATTGTTTACATTTTTAAGGAATTATATTTCATTCGATAATATTTGCTAATAGGCCTATACGCCGTTAGCATTTGTCATACAAAGTCTGAAATCTTCTTCTTCTTCTTCAAAAATAATCTGCCTCCTTCACTGCTGAAAGTTCTTGCAGATGTGTGCGAGTGCATGTGTGTGGCGACATGGGGATGTCCAGGTGTGCAGGTGAGAGGTGTTATATACATAGTGCCAGGAATGTTAAGGTTAAATGTTAAGGTTAATAAAATAATTGACTATCTGCACAATCTTTAAAGCGTAAAATCAACAGTTACAGCTCGTTTATTGTTCTTCCCGAGGTTCTATTCCGAGAATTCGTTTATCCGAAAAGTTAATACTCGGGGTTCCTAATTCCTAAAATTGAATCGGGTTCGTAATTTTGAGAATTGAACAGTATTCGTAATTCCGAAAATGTAGTTAGGTTCAGAATTCCCAAAATGTTTTAGGGTTCATCATACTGAAAAATGGAAAATGATTTTATAAATGTACTTTCAGAATATTACCCTATATGGACACAATAAAGAAATGACATGAAATGAAATTAAATGAGTCCTTTTCCCTTAAAAAAAACACATTACAAACCGTTGGAATCACGAGGCTTTAGAATCACAAAGCTTTAAATTGCAAACGCCTGGCATTATCAGCCCTTGGAATCATACACGTTTGGAATTATGAACCTTCGGAGTAACGAGCATCGATCACAGTATAACAACGTATTCATGTCTCATTAAGCGTCCCAGGTCAATGGTTTTCCCAGTCGTTCAATCTCGTCCAGCATGAAATCGATGTCTGCTTTTGTAGATGCTGTGTTATTGACGATCATCCTGAAGAAGTTGACCTTACTGCCCAGCGGCTGGTAGCCCACCATCACCGTCCCCTTGTTCATCATCATTGCCTTGATCTCTGGGGCAACCTATCCAACAAATATGAATATTGATGAGGATACGGGGGATATCAAACTGATCATTATATGATTACTTTAAGGAATTGAGTGACACGTATGATTGTTTGAAATAGGGGAAATGAAACTTAAAGGGAATTGGTGGAATACAGTCATTTTTTGTGTAAACTGTGCTTGAAACGTTTATAATTAAAATAAGATGTTTGGTACAAACTTCACCCGTGTATGAATATTTAGCGGACGAATGTTTTAGAAATATATATATATTGAATGAAGCTCTAATAAATGGCAAGAAAAGAATTGTAAGTAAAAAGAATCATATACTCTTTATGTACAGATAACAGATAGGTATCATTCTTCTCCTAATATAGCTTCATTATTACTAGAGTATGTCACCTTGTGAAGTTTGAGCTGTTTTTCCTGACAGTTCTCCATCTCACGTAGAGAAGGTGGGTAGTACCAAAAACATACGTTGGTTAACTCCGGCTGCAAAGAAATAATGAAAAACAGATTTAAAATCACTTTTTTACTTACCGGATAATCGCATCCTTCAGTATTTCTTGTCGTGTTGTTCAGTGGCATAATTATCCAGATCCTCGATTTATGAGGGACAAAGCATCTTAGCTTACTGTGATCCATATACATGTACAGTTTTGAAACGTTTTGAGAAAAAGGTGGGGGGATTGGGGTAATATCTCCCAAAATGACTGGGTTTTTGTGAATGTGTCTATACTACGCACGATTCCATGTACACAATGACAATTGTTAACTTATGTTATATCAATTATGGTAACAATGATAATAGCAAAAACAATATTAATAATAATATGCTTGCGGTTGCGTTTGTTTCTAATCAGGTTTTGCACTGAATGTACCCACCTTGTCATACACTAGTTCGAAGCCTTCTTTTGCCTTGATCCTGTCCACTAGGTATCTATGGAGATTGATTAAGGAGTATAGAAAATAGACATATTGAGACGAGGGGAAACATTAAAAATATATAAATTGATAACATTTGAAATACTGTTAAAATCGATTAGGAGAGAGGTATAAAATGAGACAGGGAGAAGCAGAGAAGAAATGACAAAATAGGATAGGCGAAGAAAGGGAATGAGAAGGAGAGTGGAATTGAGAATATGGTAATCCTTAGAATCAGACTTAAAGTTTCTTGGTAAAATCTGCATAATATATACCCTTAGATAAAATGGACTTTAGGCAAATGGCCTGTTTTTACTCGAGACACCTCGATCACCTTTTCTCTAAAATATCATAAATCCGTAGAAAATCGTTCGTTAGTTATTATCAAAGAAATGCAGTTTTGGTTCTTAAAATTTGACACCGTCATTTTAACTGACAATTACCGTTTCCTTGGTATTCTTTGAGTTTTAGCAAAAGCTGGCAGACGCTGGCAAAACATCCCAAAAGCGTTTAGACGTTTGTAGAACGTCCTGTACGCCTCGATAACGTTATGTGTTCGTTTGGTTTTTAATTAATTTCCTGATAAACACTACTTTTACGATGTAAAAACAACGTTATCGTTTGAAATGTTTAACTATCTCATAGACTTCCATCTGTATCCAACAAATAATAGATACAGCGACATGGTTTCCTGGAAAGGGAAAACCCAACCTTTAAACAAATTGAATTTTTTCCTTAATCTTATCTCCATTTGCTAGCCTATATACTTACTGAGCTAAATCGAAGAGTTTGTTGATCTGGGCCTCGTAACCCCTCGTTCCCTGTAAGAAGAAAACAAGTTAAAACATTTCATAATGCAAAGATATTATCTCAGCCTTTCCCTGTTTTTATAAATTTGTATAACGAAATACATAAATCACTTCCACCTAGACAAATTATAATGAAGTTTAAGTAGACATCAACGACAACATGGCACCCACTACGACACACTGACTGCGATAAGTAGACTTAACTTACACCTTTGGCTGAGAATAAAGGTTCAACATCGATACAAATGTGGGTAGAATTATGAAGCGCTAGTCAACAACGTCTTTATTCCGTAAGACTTGTTTAAATTAAATGGAACGAGCGAATTAGGTAGAGACAGAAAGAGAGAGAGAGAGAGAGAGAAAGAAAGAGGGAGAGAGACAGAGAGAGAGAAGAGAAAAGATATATATAGAGAAAAGGAATGAGAGAGAGAGAGAGAAGATATAGAAAGGGAATGTGAGAGAGAGAGAAAGAAAGAGGGAGAGAGACAGAGAGAGAGAAGAGAAAAGATATATAGAGAGAAAAGGAATGAGAGAGAGAGAGAGAGAGAGAGAAAGAGAGAGAGAGAGAGAGATAGGAAGGTAGAGAGAGAAAGGGAGGAGGAGAGGAAATGAACAGGTGAATATAAAGATGACACGACTCCCAAAACACCCACTTACCACAGACAGACATTTCATAACCCACATATTTATACCTCCAGCTTGTTGACTCTCTCTAAGTACAAATTGTAAGTCTCATAAAAATCTAGACAATAATTACGATGTGTATAATTTGATTATTTTTTGTGATTTTCATTTGTTTTCTTCCAAATACTTATTAGTAGCTATTTAAATTTGTTTTTATTTGTTGACATTGTGGTAACTTTACTTGTTTTTTAACAGTGCGCACAGACTCGCTGAAAAGCAGCCTGTTTTTAATTTTTGTGAATTTTTACCGTACATAATTAAAAACAATACAATTCAATAAATTCTTTCATAGGTAGTTCGTCAAAAGTTTTCGAGTTAAAGAACATGAAATGCAAAGGAAAAGATTATAAAGTTGGTGTTAGACGCAGGTCTAATTATATCCACACTGAGGTCTTGGTCTACGATCTTTGCATCTCAAATCAAGAAACTCGAATAAGACATCCCTACACCTCTTCCAGAATAATATACAGGATATTATCTAACCAATAGAAAGTTGCCAAATGCCAAATGCTTCTAATTGGCCTTATACAATATGCAAATTATGCGCATTAGAATACGAGAATCAGAACTGGATTACATTGTGGAAATTGGATATCCGTGGATTGGTTATAAATCCCCAAAGAGTCTCCGGAAAAGAAAAACAATAGGATTTTATTATATTGCTGATATTGGTTCATAAAGATCAAAGATCTTCCGACTTCTCTCCACCCATGCACCCCCACGTGAAATTGTCTACGTAAACTTCGATGAAAATGATTATTATAATAATTTGGAACGAAATTGGAATAAATATGTAAATTCCGAATCTGAGAAGAAAAAAAAATCCCCTTTTCAGAAGAGGCAAAATATGGAGACGATGTCTGTCTAAATGTTAAAAAAATGCATAAAATTCATCAAAAGGCTTCTTAAAAGTCTCAGTACTTCCACTATATAAATCTTCTTCTTTTTCTAGGACCTACGTCCGCTCGAGTAAAATAGATAACTCCTCGAATCCAAAAGAGATGTAAGTGTTGCTGTTGTCGGCAATCAGACAGTGGCATACGCTATACTTGTTAAATCATTAATCTTTTCTCCGTGTAAATCTTCTTATGTTTTTCAACAGAACTCGCTTCAACAAATGTTGGTTCTCCACTATAACCTAGCTATAAATTTAGAATAGAGTGAACAAGTTCAAGTTAGTGGTGACTCTTTCTCACGAGTTGCTTTCCGATTCTGATTTCAAGATGTTTGCGTGAATTTTTCGTATATTTCCCGTCTGCATATCGCTTCAAACTTTAGTTAGTCATCATGCAGAACGAAATTATTTTAGCTAAACGTGACATTATCATATTTTCATCGATTCCTTCTTCTTTTCTCTATTAATAAAACTGTAGACATGCTATGAAACGTCTCAGATATCATTCGGTAATTTGTTCAATAGCCATTGAAAGTGTGAAAGTGTGATGGGGGAGGGCCAGGGGGGGGGGGCACATTTTCCTCAAATTTCCCAAACCCCTTTTAACAAGTGTACCAAAACGCGTTCAATATCACCGATTAGACGTAGGAATACGCGAAGGGAATAATGGAAAAAGAAATGTGATACGCCTTTTTTTAAAGACTGATCAATAAATGAGAAGGGAAACAGAACCACATTAAAAGCAAATCTAACATACTTTCAAACCCTCCAAGATACATAAGAAATAATACATTTATTTACCGTTTCACTGAAAAGATAATAAAACAGATCGAATGCTGGTCATTACCATCAATTCCTCGTGTATTAGTATATTAGGGAAAACTCATTAAAAAAAAAGAAGTGTCACAATAGTTATGAACCGAAATGTTGGGAAGGTGCCGGAATGCACCCTACGTATCCTACGTCAGACATAATGGCGCCCTGTGTGCAGCAGGGTTTAGTTACCTTTGACCTCCATGTCAGCCAGAGTTTGAAGACATCCACGTGACGCCCACATTGTATGGTCTTATCTCCTGTGTCGAACGATACATCGTAGTGCTTGTCCTGTTGGAACAGGTAGGGGGCGCGCATCGAGTTACAGTCCTCCAACAGACCCTAAACGAAATACAGTCACGTTTTGAAATATGTATTCATAATCGGGAAAAATATCTTTAAAAGCAAAGCAGTGCTAACCATGAAAATTGAATATTATAAACAGATATATGTATCTTTGTATAATTATGTAAACATGGTAGTAGTAAAAATTGCAATATAATACTGACAAACAAACAGGAGTACATATTTCATGGGTTGGTGATCCGAAATAGGCCTATGTTACATTTGCTCAGGATGGATATGTAGGGTTGGGGTAAGGGTTGTAATTATGATTCAGGTTGAATCTAGGGATCGGTTTGGCTACCTATGGGTTGCCATGAACCGAAAAAATGGTCCGATGACCTCTGCTCCAGGCTACAATATAGTATCAGGTTTAGGGGTGCAAGTTGGGTATAAAGTTAGATTTAAAGTTAGGTATAGCTTTAGGTCCTGAATTTAAATTTGGTAATTATGATAACAATTGACCGTGAAGCAGTTGTTGCCAGAATGTGTGAAGAAGAACTTATTTATAACATACAATATAAAGGTTGCATGCAAGGACATTGCTTAAGGTTTACTCTTTTATTTTGCCCATGTTAAATTCATCTGTAACGATTTTATTTCTTAAATTTTATTTTCATTTCCACAACGAAAACCATACAGTCCATGGTTTCTACGATACAGTTATAATCATCCTAAAACGTTGTAAACATGATGAAAAAATTGTACTGCACTAAAAATCTGCAATACAATGGTAACTCTTTTTTTTGTATATGCCCTTGTTCAATTTTGTATATGCCCTTGTTTATATTTTATCAATAAATCTGAATGATTGATTTATTATGCATTTGATTTGAAATAGTTTTTTTCTTGTAGATCAGGATGCTCCATATGGACTATGACAAGTGCATCATTATTCTTTTTAACTGATGAATGCCGAGTTCTTACTTTTATAAATAGAATGCTGAGTCTGACTTTATTGTTTGAGTACCCCCTCCCCCACACCCATATAATATAATAATGCCAGGAATTCTTACCGTGAAGTTCAAAAGAGCCGAAAACGAAACGACATCAGAAAAACAAATTACAAACCCATTTTGCAATTAATTTGGTAGTCACCCACACAAAGCACACGGTGTATATCTGAAGAGCACTGAATTACACACGTAATGCCCCATAAAAATGCAAATATCATTGTCATTTGTACTGTTCCCACTGCGTGTGGATAAAAAATAATATTACTAAATACAATTTTGAAAAAACTTTATAATTTGTTGCAAACTTGTCAATATTGTTCATTTTCACACGCATTTCTGATAATTCGGTGCATACAGAGTCCTATATTTGTTCATTGTTTGTTTTAAGGGAGCAATGTTACTTATATCATCGTTCTGGGGCCATCAAATTTGATTCTAGCCCTTCAAAAGAAACCATTTGATTGACCGATTTGCTAACATATTTAAATTTATGGATTTTTCTTTCCTAGTGAGGAGCTATTACATTAACCTGTCATTAATAAATTACAATACTTGGAATCCAGTCAGCATAAATTTCTTGTTCATATGTCGGGCAAGCCATGGGCAAGCTATAAAAATTGCATACATTAATTGTCGCTAGGTTGGACAAACATTATGGCTCGCCCGGGGCTCGCCTTAGCTAACATCAGGTATCCGTGATGTACGGAACATTTTAAAGCAGTTATATTTATTAGCTTCTTAGTTGCTGTTCCTATATCGGTATGAACATGTCGTTACATTTTGGGGACTCATCTACTTCCCCTCACTTTTAAAACCATTTTCTACCAGGCCTAAAATGCTTTTTTCTTTTATCGCCTTATGAAATTAAGATTTTTAATCGTCGTTACGGCCAGCAAGTGAATATGCGAGGCCTGGTGGCCAAGTGGTAAGGCGTCTGTCTCGTAAACAGAAGATCGAGAGTTCGAACCCCTCCCAGGCCTAAGATTCTTTTTCATTCATTTTATCCCCTACTGGAATTAGGATTTTTAATCGTCGTTAAGACCAGCAAGGAAAACATGCGAGGCCTGGTGGCCAAGTGGTAAGGCGTCTGTCTCGTAAACAGAAGATCGAGAGTTCGAACCCCTCCCAGGCCTAAAATCTTTTTTTATTTTTTTTATCGCCTACTGAAATTAGGATTTTTAATCGTCGTTACGGCATGCAAGTAAATATGCGAGGCCTAGTGGCCAAGTGCTAATGGGTCTGTCTCGTAAACAGAAGATCGAGAGTACGAACCCCTCCCATGCCTAAGATTCTTTTTCATTCATTTTATCGCCTACTGGATTAGGATTTTTAATCGTCGTTAAGACCAGCAAGGAAAACATGCAAGGCCTGGTGGCCAAGTGGTAAGGCGTCTGTCTCGTAAACAGAAGATCGAGAGTTCGAACCCCTCCCAGGCCTAAGATTCTTTTTCATTCATTTTATCCCCTACTGGAATTAGGATTTTTAATCGTCGTTAAGACCAGCAAGGAAAACATGCAAGGCCTGGTGGCCAAGTGGTAAGGCGTCTGTCTCGTAAACAGAAGATCGAGAGTTCGAACCCCTCCCAGGCCTAAGATTCTTTTTTTTTTTTTTTTATCGCCTACTAAAATTAGGATTTTTAATCGTCGTTACGGCATGCAAGTAAATATGCGAGGCCTAGTGGCCAAGTGCTAATGGGTCTGTCTCGTAAACAGAAGATCGAGAGTACGAACCCCTCCCATGCCTAAGATTCTTTTTCATTCATTTTATCGCCTACTGGATTAGGATTTTTAATCGTCGTTAAGACCAGCAAGGAAAACATGCAAGGCCTGGTGGCCAAGTGGTAAGGCGTCTGTCTCGTAAACAGAAGATCGAGAGTTCGAACCCCTCCCAGGCCTAAGATTCTTTTTCATTCATTTTATCCCCTACTGGAATTAGGATTTTTAATCGTCGTTAAGACCAGCAAGGAAAACATGCAAGGCCTGGTGGCCAAGTGGTAAGGCGTCTGTCTCGTAAACAGAAGATCGAGAGTTCGAACCCCTCCCAGGCCTAAGATTCTTTTTCATTCATTTCATCGCCTACTGGAATTAGGATTTTTAATCGTCGTTAAGGCCAGCAAGTAAATATGCGAGGCCTGATGGCCAAGTGGTAAGGCGTCTGTCTCGTAATCAGAAGATCGAGAGTTCAAACCCCTCCCAGGCCTAAGATTCTTTTTAATTCATTTTATCGCCTACTGGAATTAGGATTTTTAATCGTCCTTAAAGGTATTACAAAGTTTTGGGAAATTTTGAAAAATGGGTGGATAGTGATTCTTTACAATTTTAATATATTTGGCTGCCCCTGTGGATGTATTAAAAACACCAAACATTTTAGCCCCTAAAACACTTCTGCTTTCGAGAAAAATTTAATATAAAGATTTACCGGTGCTCCGGTAAATTTTGATAAATTTCAAATAGCTCCTACGGCCGTACAATAGTAGCTGCGACCATGAAAATCTCAGAGTATGTAGTTGTGGTATATAATTTCCGAACAAGAATAGCTAATCAGTCAATTTTAGTCAATAAACATTGTTTTATAGCTTAATTAATATCTTGACCTTGAGAGGGAGCTATTCAACATAAAGTGTTTATTATTTACAATTTCATAACTTTAGAGTCGATTTCGACCGCGACAACGATCACTGAATATTTTAGGATCGTATATGCTTCCACTATGTTCATTTGAACCAAATTCATGACCCCATACCAAAACTTTGTATTACCTTTAAGGCCAGCAAGAAAATATGTGAGGCCTGGTGGCCAAGTGGTAAGGCGTCTGTCTCGTAAACTGAAGATCGAGAGTACGAACCCCTCCCATGCCTAAGATTCTTTTTCATTCATTTTATCGCCTACTGGATTAGGATTTTTAATCGTCGTTAAGACCAGCAAGGAAAACATGCAAGGCCTGATGGCCAAGTGGTAAGGCGTCTGTCTCGTAAACAGAAGATCGAGAGTTCGAACTCTCCCAGGCCTTAGATTCTTTTTCATTCATTTTATCCCCTACTGGAATTAGGATTTTTTATCGTCGTTAAGACCAGCAATGAAAACATGCAAGGCCTGGTGGCCAAGTGGTAAGGCGTCTGTCTCGTAAACAGAAGATCGAGAGTTCGAACCCCTCCCAGGCCTAATGTTCTTTTTCATTCATTTTATCCCCTACTGGAATTAGGATTATTAATCGTCGTTATAAAGACCAGCAAGGAAAACATGCGAGACCTGGTGGCCAAGTGGTAAGGCGTCTGTCTCGTAAACAGAAGATCGAGAATTCGAACCCCTTTCATGCCTAAGATGCTATTTCATTTTTTAGAATTTGTGATCATCGTGACGGACAGCGAAGAAACATGCGATTGATTGAATTGAAATAATGATCGTAAGGACCTTTAATCATTAACTTGACCAATGACCCTTCCTTCTTTTTTTTTAAGCTCAATTCAACTTTCGGTTGAAAAAAAATACTCAATTCATTTAAAATCAAACAATTTCAACTGAAATAGTACGGTTCTGAACCTTAACTAATCCTTTATTGAAATAATTCACTAAGAATGCTTTCATATAGATAAGTTAAGACTCGTTCAGATAAGAAGAGTGAAATGGCAGCGTTTTTTTTCTTTATTTGAACTTCTTTTTTTTTTAACATTGTGTAAATTAATGGCAATAACCGGTAACAAAAAATAAAGAAATAAGAGGCATTGTATTCTTACTTCATCTGTAAAAAAAGAAAAAACAAGGGCGGTTTACAGCGTCAAATCTGAAAGAGGCTTTAATACAGGTTATTACCCGCGTTTTTTAAACGCGGGAAGAGGAAGTTATCTAGAGAATTACAGAAAAACTTACGTCTTCTTTGAAAAGTACAGCAGCACATTGGAGAGTGATTCCCATCATCTTATGAGGGTTCCATGTCACAGAATCAGCTCTGTCAATATTAAGTTCAAGTTAAAGTTCACTCATTTCATATTCATTGAAAAGACAGGATAAAAAAAATCAAAAGCATACAAATTCTGTTAATGAATAACATTTGGAACTTTATGTAGGTCTATGTACCTTTGCAAGCCTAAAATACGATGTTTCTAAAGACAGCGTTAAGTATCCCTTGAGATATCCCCGGAAACAAGTTTGAACTGTAAACTGTCTCTTTGAGTCATCACAATAATATTATTGACCGAGATTATCATAATTATGATTATTGAATGTTTAGAGTAACTCGTAATATGAACGATGCAAAAGGGAATGAACTTCCTTTCCTTAAAATTAAAACCTCCTCCTGTTTTGTATTGCCACAGTTTAAACAGATTTCTTCTGGTAGAGGAAATTATTGTTGTTGTTTCGTTTCTCTGTTTGTATAGGTGCACGGTTATCCGGGGAATCTGTTATGGCAGAATTTTAGACAAACATTACTACTTTAAAATCTCGATACCATGCTATTTTACTTTATGTTAAGAATAGATGTGGGGACATAGCCTCCATTTGTTTAAATATTCTTAAAAAGGAAACGACAAAGTATAATTGAAAATTAAATGAAATGTCTCCTCTGCTTTCACGACATACCTGCTCACGCCATCCACCTTATGGCGGTGTTTCCGAGATAGAAGCGCGCCCCCTCCCCAAGCAGCCTGGATTCATAAAAAAGTAATTAAGTAGAAAGAAATCAGTACAACAAAAACTTATAAAAAGATAACAGATACCCAATTTAAAGCCGCTTGAATTTACAACATGGATAAAACTTGAAGAGGAATAAATTACTTACATGATAAAGTTCTTTCAAACATAGAAATAATAAATGGAGAATCTTCCCCACACTGCTTGAACATTAACATTATAATATTGTACGAAATTTGAATTTATCGGATTCTAATAAAGGCTAGATAAAAATGTATAAAGTCATATTCCGGTAAAAAATATGATATAAATTGCAAATATTCCAGGTGGAAAAGAATATGAATATTAAATAAAAATCTTAGGATTGGGAATACCTAAATGAAAAGAATTCAAATTTTCATAAATAGTTATAGGATAACAATGTTTGAGAAAATGTTAGGTGATAAACAATTAATCAAATAAATGATTAAAGAAAGACACAGGCCTTTTGGTGATGGTCCATTGATAAGATTAAAAAGGTATTTGTATTTTTCAAATCAATCGTCTTTCCTTCGATCTGTAAACACAAAGTTGGCCAACTTGAGAGAAGCACTGCCGCCCTCTTCGATCGACTAAAATATTTGTCTATGGTATGAACAATTATTGATACTCACATCTACATGCATCCACAGGTTGTATTTTGAGCAGATATCGGCTATTTTGTTGATAGGGTCGTAAGCTCCAACAACAGTTGTCCCAGCAGTTGCGTTGACGAAGAACGGTTTTTCACCCTGATGATAAAAATAATATCTTCAAAATCATATCATACATGTATCATAATGTATCCATTCGTGCATATTGTAATCCATAACAACTAGGGAATTACACTTATTTCCCCCATGTCCTAGGATATCTAATCCAGAAAGCACTAGGTTGCGATAGAATAACAAAAAGTGTACAGCCTTGCTCTCATTTTTATTTAAAATCGATAAAACCTTTCTTCAGAACGGAGTATGTGAAAATTAACCTTTTTAAATTCATGCCTGAGTTGATTTCTCGAGAGAAAAAAATGCGATTGTATTCATATGAAAATGTCACTCCAAAAACTGAGGTGAAATAATTTCTCTCTCTTACTAACTGTTTTCTCACAGCAGAAACTTCTTTTCTAGTGTAGCAAATTGCAATCTAACATTTATTCTGCTAAGTTTAACACTGATCTCTTGGGAATTCTATCTTCTATCTTCAATAGAAATAACTCACCCTTCCAATGGCTTGCTGAACTTTGTTTTCTAGATCATCTGCACTCATCTTCCCCCTAAAAAAAACATTTGGAATAATTTCAAAATATTTTCAAATAAGCAAGTCAGATAAGGTTAATATTGTCCTGGAAGCTTCCCTGCCCCCCCCCCCCGTATTTCTAAGAATTTAAGAGTAGCCTTCTTTATCTTGAGGTAAGATGGCAATGTTTCATGATGTCTTCTATGTATAAATCTGATCATTCTAAAATATCCCCAAAAGCACTCAAAAGAAAATTTATGTCTGCGTAGTATAACTCTGAAACTAGTAGCTCAATTTATACATTTTGCTGAAATTACACAGTATTCAACCTTATTTTGATACTTGGAAAGTGTCAGTATCTATCTACACCCAGCAATTAAATAGTTGACCTCCTTGGTTGTATGAAGAGTATAATGTAATATTAACAACATGTCGGTTGCCATGGTAACTTACCGGGCGTCTGTTTCAACAAGGATGAGATTATCTGTGCCAATACCTAGAATGGAGGCCGCCCTCTTGATCGAGAAATGACTCTGAAATTTACAAAGATGCCATGAAAGTTTTAAAAAGTTTTAAAAAACATGAAAATGTAGATATTTGTCATTATATCCATTTTTTCTTTATTTATTTTTTCCAAACAAACGTAAACACCTAAGCACGACCAAAGGACTAAGATTCTTTGCGACCGTGTAAATTATTACCCTTCCACATCCTCACCTGTTCCGATGTGAACATGACAAGATTGGGCACACCAAACATTCCACGTCTCTTGCATGCTGGGAAGAACTTGTGCCTGGCTGCTAATACGGCATACAGATTGCAGACAGCGCCTCCTGCAGTAGAATAAACCATACACAATCAAATCGAATTTTTAAAAATAGTTATGAGTTACATAAATTTTCATATGATAATTTTCATTTATAAATGTGATCTGATACTTCCTCAGGTGACGTTTGCACCGGGCTTTATTTGTAAGGGTTGGGGTTGCTATCCGGTTTAATTTAGGTTTAAGGTAGTTGTGTTTGGTCCATGTCTGAAGTTCGTAATTCGGTTATATGGTATATAGGTAATCGACCGAGGAGAAATCATCGCCGGGTCATGTGTTATAAACACCAATTATAAAGATATATTGTTTGAAAATCAGAGAAATACAGTTTTCAAGAAACGGCGCTGTATTCGGGAGGTTCTCACTTTTTCCTATTTGCTCTGATAAAAATGAACCGATAATGAAGCAAATGAAACCCTTTTAAACTATAATGTACTGGTATTTATGATCTATCTACAGTTTTTGTTACCTTTATTCAGGCTCCCTATTTCTAATTAGTCGTTATATTCTTTCTAGGCAGAGTTCAAACATATTCTTTTTTTTAAAACTAAAATTAAACAATATCACAATCTAAGTTTTATATAACCCAATATCTCTTTTCAAGGTCTAAAATGATTGACACTTAATTGTACGTCCCCTTTTTAAACAAAAAGAAAATCTCATTTCCTGCGGATACAATTGTCTTACTCAATCTTTAAATAGGTTTGATTAATTAGTTATCTAATTTACAAACAAAGAACGCAATGAATTACATATTTTGTGTCATGTACCATGCGATATCTTAACTTTGTCATGTACAAATTGATTCTAATAATTATATGTGCATCTCCAGGATGGTGGGATGCATTTGATGAAGTACTCTACTCCCATGGATTGTGGATTGAAAGAAGAGAGAAAAAGTCTGGCAAAATCCCTCTATTGACTCGTTACCAGGGTGATAATTGCCCACATCGTTTCTTTCGTCACGTGGCGATGACTGCATTATCTTGAGTTAAGGTCGAGCCGTCACTTTTCTCTCATTATACGGACGATAATTAATGTCTAGCACGCGTAATCAAGCACCTGGGGGTATTTCACAAAGATTCCAAGTCAAACTTAACTCTAAGTTGGACCTAAAATGTATGGAGAGCCATTTGTAGCCTTAAAATAAAATATATTCAAAAGCATATATTCAAGTATTTTGGACTTTTCATAAATTCCACAGCAAGAACATGAAATCTCCTTGATAATAGAAATTATGAATGATTTGAATCAACATTTTATGCCTTTTAACAGAACTTGTACAAATTGTTTTCAAAGATGCTAACGGCTTTCCATGAATGTTAAGTCCAACTTAGAGATAAGTTCAACTTAGGATCTTTGTGAAACACCCCCTGGAGATGGGAAGGTGATATTATGTAGTCTTAGAGTTCCGGTATATCTCTTTTTAAACGAATAATTTTTAAAGCAATGTCTCTCCTTCCATTATACGGTATCAGGTAAATAACATCATGTTCATGATGGTATAAAAAAATATATTTAATTAGATGATTTGTAATTTGGGTGACATTTGAAGTTTAGATAATGAAAAGTGTATCAAACCATTGTTTCTTTATTTTCTTGTATTTTTAAGTCACCCCTTTCAAACCATTCATACAGCTATGCCGAAAATTTTCCAAATTTTCCCCCCTTGCTCGTAATCGACAGCAACAACATTGGTTTCTTCTTGAAGGGGCTACATTCTATATCTGTATTCTATTTGGGGGTGATCCGACATTATCTTGCTCCCATGACATTTGGTCCCGGTTTATTCGTAGAAGAAATTAGTGGTGGATTGAGATCGGGTCTTAGGTTAGGGTAATGTGTAATGTTGACTAAGGTCCTGGGTTGAAGTAAATAATTTGGTTTATGTAGGAATCGGATATCAAGCGCGACGCGAAATAATCGTTAACGAAGCATGTGTCGTAGATTTGTTTTTACCTGGAGCGAAAATACCGTCGCCATCTTTGTAGCCGACGATTTCCCTCATCTTCTTCAGCGTGGCCCTCTCCATCAGAACGAACACGGGTGCGATCTCGTATGTAAACCTACAAATATCAAAACAAACACAATCAGTTCGAACATCTTTTCATACTCTAATTGTTCTTTCCTGCTGGTTTCAGTATTTCTTGCTATAGGTAATTAGACGAAAAGAAATGATATGAAGACGGAATGATCTTGATCTCGCAGTTAAGTCTGCTTTTGAAATATAATAAAAGCAAATAAAGTCCCTACCTATCAATGATCAAAATGTTCCATATTCCACGGGACGAGGTGTTGCATAACTTGTGAAAACATCATATGAATCTGTTTATATTATGAATGAAAACATAACCATTTCTTTCAAACAGTTTGGGTATTTGTTTGTAAAACTAAATGTTACACAGCACGTCTAAACATTCATAAATGTTGTTGAGAGTACACGAAATCGAAATATAGAGAGGGGGACGCAACAACCCCTTACCACATTGTCATCCTATATGGCATCGCCTTCTCGCATTTCAAATATTTTCGGTCCCGTCAATGGCTCTACTCCCACTGTAATTTTGGAGACCACCACCCCTCTCACGAATACTCATAAAAAAAGGTTTTTTATATTCCTACATTCAAAGAGAATCTAAAGGTGTATATGATTCTAAGGTATATGGGGGAAATAACAACGAAAACCAAGCAAGCCTTAGCATCGCCCACATACTCCTTTCTATTTCTTTTATTGATTTGTTTTAGTTTGTGATTCATCTTTCCTGAACGAATTGACCTCGTGAGTCGACTGTCGTCTTCAAAATACTCCACCACTTAAACCTTAACTCAGAGAACTAGTACCCAGATTATACAATGAGTCTGTAACGTATGACCTACTGTTCGAAGACAAACACTTACGAAAGACCATGCAACTTTAATTTAGGTTTAAACTCAAACTTGAGGCTTCAAATTAAACTTCGTACAATTATAACAGATCACCTTTACTTATCGATTCGCCATTCTCCAACTGAAGTCTTTGATATATGTATTTACACACATTATATATATATAGAGAGAGAGAGAGAGTTGTAATTTTATAGTTGAATTTGGCGGAAATTATTGCTAATGACTGATTAAAAATTAAAAATAATTTCAAATGTATATAATATATGCCACCGTCGCTCTAGGATCAACCAAAGTAATTAGACACTAGAGTCGAGTCAAATCAGAACGTTTAATGTCTGTGTTTGAGTCATACAGCAAAGCTTTCTATAAAACTGAATAAAAGATTAAAGGGGTTTCCGACTACATGTAACTGTATTTTCTCCTCTAAGAGAGCAGTTGCATTGCGTCGACTAGTTTTTATGTACCAACGTACATAAACCTGTTCATATTCCACATAGCAGTTCTATTGTTGATATCTATGCGTCCCCTTTCCCGATAAAAAAAGTATAATCAAGACTAAATCAGAAAAACTGTGTCAGCAAAGCTTTGATGATTTCGACTTTCTTACTGGGTTGAAAACAGCAGGTATTGAGGATTGTGTATTGTTTCTCGGATGAATTGTGACGTTCACATCGTTGAAAGAAGAATGATGCATGACGGGATATAACAAATCTAGTTGTAAGTGAAGCACGTTATGTGTATCCAAGTCTTGAAAATCTTATCTGCAATATTTCATACATATTCCCTCTAACTTCTACATTCCTAGATGAGGGTTATTCGTGTACGCGAATTATGACGTTCGAGCATTTAATGTGACCTGTTTATCACCAGCATCGTGGTCATTTTGTTGGGAGTTATTATGTATCTGAAAATAAAACTGAAAATAAACAATATACAAATACAAATACAAATAAAATGTAGCAATTAGAAAACAAGAATAGATAATAAACTCCCAAATAATTATGTCGGAGTGTTGGATTCTACTAAACGGAGTTTCCCCTCCTTGTGATTGTACTTCACATATAATAATAATAATAATAATAATAGCCTAATAGTCCGTTCCAAATTTTATTAAACCGAAAGGGAAATTCTTTTTGCCCAATTGATCGTGAGCCCGGCAGCCACTGAGCAGCGCCAGATCGACGTTACTCTATCCCTTATTGTTGAACGCTAAACAAGGTAGCAACAACTGATGGAGATGCAGCCATTTTGTTGCAAAGCACTGGAAGACTTACTGTGAACAACATGGCAGGGTCTGAGTAGTAATTCCATCAATGTTTAGCGTCATATTTCTTTCCGTTAGCGCATCATAATATATCAAAGCAACACTATGTTGTGATAATGTGTTATTACAGTTTGGCAACGTAAGCAGACGCGTGTTAACTTAGGGAATGATTGAATTTGCCTAAGAATCCAATCCTAATTGCACAATGTTGATACCCATGTTACATCGCCAATTTGCCTCGATCTTAAGGCCGGTGTGACCGCGTAGAATGTAACCCGCACCGTGCAATCCGTGCGGAAGAGGTCTCGCACCAATAGTCCGCCTGCCGCACCGAATGTCCGTACTTTAGTCCACACATATACATAGTCAACAGTGGCGTAATGAGCAAAAACGTTTGGGGGGGGGGGGGGGCTGACAAAAAAAATCTGAATCACCCCACTCTAACATGCAGGCCCCGCTGAACGTTTCTCAAAGTGGAGCCTAGGGGCAAAACCCCGGCGGTGTTCAAGGGGCGCAGCCCCCGAAGCTCAAGGGGTATGGGCATCAGTGGCGGATCCAGAAATTTCTTACCGGGGGGGGGGGGGGGCACAAAATGGCATGGGGTGAAATATATGTAAAACGATGAAGCGACAAAACGAGGCTTTAACGGCGAGGGAGCGGAGCGACCAAGCAGGGGTGGGTCTGGGAGGGGGTTCTGACCCCCTCCCAGAGTAAGAAGCATTTGCAACTTTAGAACCAAATTAGAAAAAAACTAAAATCGCTTTCTCCTACCCCTTCCAAGAATCTTTTGCAATTTTAGAACCACATTTGGTGCATTAATGTCCACCGGCACTTCATGGAAAAAAAAGAGGCCTTCTGACTGGTTAGAAGTTAGAGAAAAGGTGATCTGTCATGTCGTGAGACGTTGTATAAATTATGCTTTGATGCCGCACAATGCACACGACGGTGGTCCGGTACTTCACCAGTAGTACTTGAAAAATTATCTCGAGTATAAAAACTGTGTCGTTATCAGGTGCGTCGCTAGATCTTTTTCAGTGGGGGGGGGGGGGGGGGGGTGTAGAGGTCGCCGATTATGTCCAAATGTCTACAAATTTAACTCTATAAACCCGGGGCCAGGAACTAAGTTATTTTTCAGTTTTTCACCTCCCGCGCAAAGCACGGAAGTTTTGACACTTCATTAAATTATTAGAGAAAGAAGACGATCCGTTGTACTGTTCTCGACTCTTAAAGCTTGTTTCGCCCCTCCCGCGCAAAGCGCGGAAGCTATGACGTTTCATTTAATTATTAGAGAAAGAAGACGATTCATTGTACCGGTCCCAACTCTTAATCCTTGTCTGAATTCAGTTCCCCCCCCCCTCCCACGCGAAGCGCGGAAGCTTTGTCGTTTCATTTAATTATTAGTCTTAATCCTTGTCTGAAATCATTTTCGCGTTTCATTTATTATTAGAGAAAGATTAAGACGATCCGTTGTACCGTTCTCGACTCTTAATCCTTGTCTGAAATTAGTTCCCAACCCCCCTCCCGCTTTGCCATTTCATTAAATTATTAGAGAAAGAAGACGATTCGTTGTACCGTTCTCTACTCTTAATCTTGTCTGAATTCAATTCCCCCCACTGGGCCCCTTAACGGTATATGTGCAGTGTTACATGATGTAAGTATGGAACGCTCGTTTGCAAATACATGCTCAGTCCGAGTGGTGGGTAGCATGTTATCTCCCTGCAGTGCTTTGCACTGTAGCTTCTGGAAATGAATTAGTATTACTGTTAGTGGCCACTATAAGGCCCTTAGTGACTTTAACAAAAACATATGCTCTTCTTGGCTATTTGGGAATGGGTCAGTTTGCAAGAAATAATTGAGAAACTAGCAATTTGTTGAAAATCATGTGATATCACGAACATTTATACATTACTTGTGAAAATAAGTCATGGTTCAATTTTATTTGGGCCCCCCCCCCATCAGTGCGCCAGTGATAGTCAATATAGTGGAGGCTGTTAGGGCTAAATAGGGGTTGGTTGGTGCAGATTCTTTTAAAAGCACCAAATTTGGCCCAGAGGTAGTTTATACCATACTTTTACGATTTCTTCCGGACGCCAAGAAGGGCACCCTCTGGGTATGCCATATTCGGCAAATCCAAAATGGCCGCCATCTGAGTTAAAGGTCAAGCGTAGTTCCAAAAGGAAAAGCGGTTGTATGATAATAGTTTATATTTTTATGGGGTTTTGGGGGTCAGAGAATCTGATTTTGATGTTCTTTCATCGATTTGAGGTCTCCTAGGGTCTGCCATACTGGTCATATCGGTCAAATCCAAAATGGCCGCCATCTGATAGTTACACAATTTATCAAGTGTAGTTACGAAAGGAAATGGGCTAGTATGATAAAAGTTTATATATCAATGGAGTTTGGGGGTCAGAGAATCTGATTATGATATTCTTTCATCAATTTGAGATCTCCTTGGGGCTGCCATACTGGTCATATTGGTCAAATCCAAAATGGCCGCCATCTGATAGTTACAGGTCAAGTGTAGTTACGAAAGTAAATGGGCTAGTATGATAAAAGTTTATATATTTATGGGGTTTTCGGGGTCAGAGAATTTGATTATGATATTCTTTCATCGATTTGAGATCTCCTCGGGTCATACTGGTAATATTGATCAAATCCAAAATGGCCGCCATCTGATAGTTACAGATCAATAGTAGTTCCAAAAGGAAAAGAGCTAAAATGATTTTTTTAAAAATTATATAGTAAGGGGGTTTTCTGGGTCAGAGAATCTGATTATGATGTTGCTTGTATCAATTGCAGGTCTCCTTGGGGCTGTCATGCTATTGTCATGCCTATTGTCATGTATTGGCCAAATAAAAAATGGCCGCCATCCGAGTTAAAGGTCAAGCGTAGTTTCAAAAGGGAAAGGACCAGTATGATAAAAGTTGATGAATTCATGGGGTTTCCGGGGTCGGATAATCTGATTATGATGTTCTTTTATCAATTTTATTTCACCATCCTGTCCTATGGCTACAATGAAATCCATTTCCTGGTTGAAGAAGATGAGGGAAAATGCGCCAAATTCACACTTGAGTGGGTTTAAATCTTGGCCTGCGCCCATATGTATCATCAATATGCAAACTTTCCCGTGTGAAATGCATAATAAATTCGTTTTTGAGGATTGGCAAGGAAAATAGTTAAACAGTAGAAACAGACCATGAATAAAGAAATAAACAGCTTGTTCGATTTGTTTTGAAGCATTATATTCAAAGACCCGGACAGCTTTATCTTTATTTTCCTTAAAAAATAACTTCTATAATCACTCTGAGATGGAATTTTTTTCTACATACATTAATGCCCCCATTTAAGCATACATTGAATCTGGTCACGCTTCGAAAAGTTCGTGGCCTAGCATTTTGCTTCTGTTGATGATCAAATAAAGAAAGCACCCTTTATGGTGCCAGGTAAAAATGTCAGAGGAAAAAATGTCAGAGGTAAAAATGTCAGAGGAAAAAATGTCAGAGGAAAAAATGTCAGAGGTAAAAATGTCAGAGGTAAAAATGTCAGAGGTAAAAATGTCAGAGGTAAAAATGTCAGAGGTACAAGCAAAAAAAAATGAGTGCCGTCATCATGTCTCAGCACTTTTATCACACAGAATGTCGAGATGTACTGCTAGTGCATGGGCTAGTCTATTATATTCCTTTCTTCCATAATGTAAATTTTTATAAATGGCTGTGTGTTGTATTTCGTACATGTCCTGAGGATAATACAATGTGGAAAATAGATTTTGAAATTTATTTTGTTGTGATCAGGCTTGCATATATGTATGAATGTCTAACATTTGTTGATATTTTGAATCGGTTGATGTGTTAATGTTTGTGAAACGGACCGGTTTGGCCGGTGGCAGCCTGCAACCTATCCGCGTGTCACGTTCCAGAGACGAACAAAGTCCAAACGAAGAAATAAAAGTTCTCGACAAAAGTCAAGTGTTAAAGTGAGTAGTGCATTTAGTACAAATAGTTACATATAATCATGAGGAATCACAAAAAGTTATTTATAAGGGTTGGGCGCCCCGAACTCTGCTAAAGCTTTAGCACCTCATGGCGGCAAAAGAAGTGGAGTAAGAATAAGAAAATCAAGAAGTCGCTCCGAAAAGTAAAAACTCGCTCCGAAAACTAAAAACCCGCTCCAAAAAGTAAAAGACCGTCTCGATTCAGAAGCTCATCACAATTTTAAACTCTCCGACAATTATAAATAACGATGTAATTTAAACCGAACCTCTGCAAAGCGCGCGCTTCTCTGGAATGTGATGGTGCGGTTGGTATTTAAAGATAAAGTTGAGTTCTGGTCTTGCGATTGCATTGTGAAAGAAACGGTGTGGAAGCAATCAGAAAAGGTTGATCATCTAGCATAAACATCTAAGTATTGGTATGTAGTGCAAGGTTTTGGAGTCATCAAAATGATAAAATCGTTGGCCCTTTCTTGGTAAAGTAACAAGCACTGTACACAGAAAGATATTGATATGGGACTACACAAACATATGGCATACAAATCGGGCCTCATTTTAAAGCTGTTACTTGTCATATCTGGGATATGAAGTCATTTGAAATAGATTTTCAGGGAATAACTTTTTTCTTTGATGTTCTTCCACACTTGCATAATAATAATGATAACAAACGCTCACACATTATTGTTCACCTTTCCCCAGAACTCAACCTTCTCTTTAATTGATGTAACATCGGCGGCTTTCTGCTTTGTATCGGAGTAACAAAATACCAGCCCACAAGAAAGTGGAATTGTCGGAAATATGCATTTATTGGAAATTACATATAAAAGTAGTCATTGCAACGCAGTTAAAATGTCCAACAATCTTCAAAAGTGAAGGAGAAGTGGGGGGGGGGGGGAAGGTTCAGAGATATCTGATCCTATTTTGGGGGCTGTACTGACTTTTCTTTTTATTTAATAATTACACCATGCATGGAGCGGCAACTCAGCCTATAAAACATGGCCAAACTTCTCGATTTTAGAAATCTTTTTCCCCAGAAGTTTGCTCAGTGTACCAGTACCATGCGCGGCTTTTTACAAAAGCATAATATACCGGTATATAAATATTGAATAAGGCAGATTAATGGGACATGCATGGTTGCTACTCCGAGTTTCACGCCTTGCAAGCGATCATCAGACAAGATAGCATTCTTACATGATTCCTCTGCAACCTTGGTAAACACGCTCAAAATAAGACTTCACTTATACAATACCTGAATACAATATAATAAGAATTACTCATGAGTAATTCTAATTGTATTTTATTATTCAAGTCTTATTTTAGGGGTATTTGTACCAAGGTTGTAGGATAATCATGTTTAAGAATGCTATCAATTGCCTGATGATTGCTTGCAAGGCGCGAAACTCGGAGTAGAAACCATGTCCCATTAGTCTGCCTGCTCTGCCTCGGCATTGACCACTGTTCGGAAGGATTTATTAGCAAAGCATTATATAAGAGGAAGGGGGAGAGCAGCCGGGTCACCGTGCCCCAGAAGAAGAATACCCCCCCTCGTCTTCCTTCGGCAATAATCGGGCAAAAAGTCACCATTTCGGGCCGAAATGTAAATAAATTTAACTGGGAAAGTAGAAAATAAAGCAGCGGTGAAATAACAACTGCAGAATATCCCTCGCTGTTCTTTTTCGATAAGCCTAATATATAACCCGGGTGTAACCATAACAAACTTGCCACATGATTTTGTTTTTAATTTATACCTCTAACATTTATACCTCTGACATTTTTCCCTCTGACATTTTTACCTCTGACATTTTTACCTCTGACATTTTTACCTCTGACATTTTTACCTCTGACATTTTTACCTCTGACATTTTTTCCTCTGACATTTTTACCTCTGACATTTTTTCCTCTGACATTTTTACCTCTGACATTTTTACCTCTGACATTTTTACCTCTGACATTTTTACCTCTGACATTTTTTCCTCTGACATTTTTTCCTCTGACATTTTTACCTCTGACATTTTTTCCTCTGACATTTTTACACCGAGCCCCCTTTATAGATCAAGGAGAGTGTGAACAAAGCACGAAGTATGAGCAGTTCAATTTAAATATCAAGGGATGGATTAAAGTTTATTTCTAAAATGAAGTGAAAGGGCTATTTTATTTTCATGAGTCCTTTCACTTCATTGAAGAAATAACCTCTCTTTTTATCTTAGAGACACTTTCTCTTAAAAGTAAAATAAACTCGAGAGCATCCTGGGGCTCCGCCCTGGAACCCCCAGTAGGGGCTCTTCCAGGCCCCTAAAGCTGTGCCATATTGTACGGATCCATTAGAAAGCAAAATAAGCCCAATAAATAATGTGTATATATATATATATATATATATATATATATATATATATATATATATATATATATATGTATACATACACATATATAGATATAGATATATATATATATATATAGTTCTCCTATGCAAACTTCCTATGTGAAATGCATACTAAATTCGTTTTCGAGGGTTGGCAAGGAAAATAGATAAACAGTAGAAACAGACCATGAATAAAGAAATAAACAGCTTGTTCGAATTGTTTTGACGCATGATCTTTAAAAACCCAGACAGCTTAATCTTTATTAGCCTTAAAAAACAACTTCTATAATCACTCTGAGATGGAATAAAATACAAAAACGAATTGCAATATGCAACGTCTAGACATAAAGGTTGAATCTCAACTTTATTTTTCTTATTTTCCTTTTAAATTTCGAAGTGTTGCATGGGATCTTAATCCTGTTTTTTTTCTACATACATCAATGCCCCCATTTAAGCATACTTTGGATCTGGTCACGCTTCGAAAAGTTCGTGGCCTAGCATTTTGCTTCTGTTGATGATCAAATAAAGAAAGCACCCTTTATAGATCAGGGAGAGTGTGAACAAAGCACGAAGTAGGAGCAGTGCAATTTAAATATCAAGGGATGGATTAAAGTTTATTTCTAAAATGAAGTGAAAGGGCTATTTTATTTTCATGAGTCCTTTCACTTCATTGAAGAAATAACCTCTCTTTATATCTTAGAGACACTTTCTCTTGAAAGTCAAATAAACTCGAGAGCATCCTGGGGCCCCGCTCTGGAACCCCCGGTAGGGGCTCTTCCAGGCCCCTAAAGCTGTGCCATATTGTACGGATCCATTAGAAAGCAAAATAAGCCCAATAGATAATGTGTATATATATATATATATATATATATATATATATATATATATATATATGTATATACATACATATGTATAGATATATATATATATATATATAGTTCTCCTATGCAAACTTCCTATGTGAAATGCATACTCAATTCGTTTTCGAGGGTTGGCAAGGAAAATAGATAAACAGTAGAAACAGACCATGAATAAAGAAATAAACAGCTTGTTCGAATTGTTTTGACGCATGATCTTTAAAAACCCAGACAGCTTAATCTTTATTAGCCTTAAAAAACAACTTCTATAATCACTCTGAGACGGAATAAAATACCAAAACGAATTGCAATATGCAACGTCTAGACATAAAGGTTGAATCTCAACTTTTTTTTCCTTATTCTCCTTTTAAATTTCGTAGCGTTGCATGGGATGAGACGGTCAAACCGCCAACAAAAAATGAAGAGAGAGAGAGAGAGAGAGAGATAGAGAGAGAGTCAGAGAGAGAGAGAGAAGGTAAAGCGGAGAGTAAGGGAAAGGAAGAAGAGGAAGAAGAAAAGAAAAGGGGGAAAAGAAGGAGATCGGGGGTGAAAGACCTTCGCCACCCCTTCCCCCTCCCCTTAGCAAAAGAGAGACAGAGATAGAGAGAGAGAGAGAGAGAGAGAGAGAGAAAGAAGGAAGGAAAAATAAGGGAAAGGGAAAGAAGAGACAAAGGGAAAGGAAGAAGAAAATAAAAGGGGAAAGAAGGAGATCGGGGGGCCGCCGAAAGGGCTTTGCCTCCCAGGCTGTTGCACCCCCCCCCCCCAGCAAAAAGAAGAGTGAAGGAAGAGAAGGGAAAGAAACAAGGGAAAAGAGGAGATAAAGGGAAAGAAAGAAAAGAAGGGGGATATCAGTTGCAGTTTTCCTGCCAACAGGATGGGGGGGGGCAAATGGCCCTTGCCCCCCCCCCCTTCTACAGCAAACTTAAAAGAGAGAGAAAGGAATAGAAGGGAAAGGGAAAGAAAAGAAAGGTACGGAAGATCATTGTGATTTTTCCCACCAACGCGGTCTGGATCGGGGGCGAAAGGCCTTCGCCTGCCCTCCCCTGGCAAACAAAAAGAGAGAGAGAGAGAAGGAAGGGAAAGAAGGGAAAGGGAAAGAAGAGAGAAGAGGAAAGGAAAAAGAAAAGAAAAAGGAGAAAAGAAGGAGAATCGGGGGGCCGGAAGGGCTTTGCCGCCCATGCTGTTGCCTCACCCCCCCCCCCCCACCCCGCAAAACAAGAGAGAAGGAAGGAAAGGGTAAGAAACAAAAGAAGAAAAGAAAAGAAGGGATATCAGTTGCAATTTTTCTGCAAACAAGATGTGGATCGCGGAGAAAGGCCTTTGTCTCTGCTCCCTCCCCGACCACCCCACCACCTCCCCGCCAAAAAAAGAGAGAAAGAAGGGAAAGGGAAAGAGGAGAGCTAAAATGGAACACAAAAGAGGAAGAAGAAAAGAAAAGGGAGAAAAGAAGCAGAAATCAGTTGCGATTAATCCCACCAAAATCGTGTGGATCGGGGGAGGGGGCGAAAGGCCCCTGCCTTCCTCAGCAAACTTAAATGTGAGAGAGAGAGAGAGAAGTAAGGGAAGGGAAATGGGGGAAAAAGAGGCAGAAGAAAGGTAGGGGAGATCATTTGCAATTTGTCCCGATTTGTACCCCTCCCCCCCCCCCCCTTATCAAAGAGAGAGAAGGAAGGAAAAGAATGGAAAGGAAAAGAAGAGAAAAGGAAAAGAAGAGAAAAGGAAGAAGAAAAGAAAAAGGCGAAAAGAAGGAGATTGGGGGGGGGGGCCGGAAGGGCCTTGCTGCCCATGCTGTTGCCCCCCCCCCCCCCGCAAAACAAGAGAGAAGGAAGGAAAGGGAAAGAAAAAAATGAGGAAAAGAAAAGAAGGAATATCAGTTGCAATTTTTCTGCAAACAAGATGTGGATCGCGGAGAAAGGCCTTTGCCTCTGCCCCCTCCTCGACCACCCCACCCCCTCCCCGCCAAAAAAAAAGAGAGAAAGAAGGGAAAGGGAAAGAGGAGAGCTAAAATGGAACACAAAAGAGGAAGAAGAAAAGAAAAAGGTGAAAAGAAGCAGAGATCAGTTGCGAATAATCCCACCAAAATCGCGTGGATCGGGGGGAGGGGGCGAAGGGCCCCTGCCATCCTCAGCAAACTTAAATGAGAGAGAGAGAGAGAGAGAGAGAGAGAGAGAGAGAAGTAAGGGAAGCGAAATGGAAAGAGGAGAGAAAGGGACAGAAAACAAAGAGGAAGAAAAGAAAAGGAATAAGGGAAGATCAGTTGCGATTTTCATTGGTTCTTCTATCATCACTTTACAATTATCATTGTACAAATGTATTTATATATTCCTTTATTTATTCCTGTTTGATAACAAAAATATGAATATAAACTCATAACAGCAACAAAATTAAATGTAGGAGGAAACTATCTTGCTGGGAGCAAGAAGCGCAAAAATGACATGCATTTGCATGTACATGTAAGTGTATCATTAATATAATTCATATTGTTTAATTACATCTTGTGAAATAGTATGCATTCAGGCTTTGGGGATTTTTTGTTGGTGTATTTGTATGAAAGAAAGCGTTTGGAGCTTATAATGCACATGTTGCAATTTCAGGTGCAACTTAGTGTTCAAATATGGAACACGCACGGCCAGGCACTAGTGTAGGAAATCTTCAAATGTTAATCAGGTATATGACTAAATTACTTGTCTGTTGCCTTCCGAAAATTTTTATATTTAGTCAGGCCTGAATTGAGTCGCAAAACAATTATTATGTTAAAAGGAAAAAAACATATTTGATGACATTCGAAATTCCCCAATAACCAATACGATTGGAGAGCGAGTACACGTTTTTGTTTTTCTTCAAAACTTACTCAACTATAAATAGCTGGCCCGGATACTTGAGCCTCTCACAAAACGCAAGTATAGGCCTGATGTGTCGTCAGTGGCGTTGCTAGTCCTTTTTCAGTGGGGGGGGGGGGGGGGTATAGAGGCCAACGATTCCCGACAAAACAAGCCACCAATTAATTACCGACAAAAGTAAATGTTCCAATATCTACAAATTTAACCCTATAAACCCGGGGCCAAAGGCTAAATTGTTATGCGCAAATGGGTATTTTCGTCGACGACATAAATATACAAATTATTTCGTCAACTTAGTAAGCATCATAGCTATATATTTTAATGCAGGCGCGTAGCTAGGATCTTATTTTAGGGAGGGGCGGTATTGAGCAAGCGAATCACTTAAAGAGCGCGCAAAGCGCTCCCTAGGTGGGGGAGGGGATGGGTGAAAGGCACCCCGCGCGAAGCGCAGTAGCTTAGACGTTCCATTAAATTATTATGAAAAGAAGACGATTTGTTGTACCGTTCTCGACTCTTAATCCTTATTGTCTGCATTCAGTTTCTCCCCCTCTCGCGCGAAGCGCGGGAGCTTCGACGTTTCATTAAATTATTAGAAAAGGAAGACGATTCATTGATTCGACTCTAAATCATTGTCTCAATTTTAAAAAATGTTTCTTTGTCCGATAAAAAGTCACAGTTCTAAGGGGAAAAAATTGCTGGCCGACCGACATAAAAAATACCACCGACTTCAACCCCACACCCCCCCCCCTTTAGCGACGCCCTTGAATGTAGAGTGGCCTGAGCGGGTAGGCACAGGGCGTGGTTCTAAACTTACAGAGACACTTCGATGAAGACACCCTTATTTCATGATTGCGTGTGTTGAACTGCCATGGGCTTTACAACTTTAAACCTCCAGGGTTTATTTTGCATATATAGGGATTTACATGATCATTTATATAATAAAAGGAAATAATGAATATTCAAATATCATAGGTAGCAAATAAAGGATGACTAACAGAGGAATAAAAACAAACAGATAGGAGAGGATGATCAAGCATAATGATGTGCACCAATCTATAAATGTGAATTACTAATTAGCCTGTTCACACTACAGCTCTACAATAGCAAAGCATTTGTAGCCTTACTTTTAAGCAGTTGAAGAAATTAATAAAAGTAGGTCTACTTGAAGAAATCGTTGAATTATAAGATATTCAGTTTATTTTACATGTATTAAGTATGACAAAACACACATTTAACACCTTTGGAAAGAATAATACCCCAGGAACGTGAAAACAAAACTTTTATTGTCACACATGCCTATAATCGGACATATTTAAAAACTGAAATGTGGCACCACCCAAAAATATAATTCTGAGATCCTTCTTTGTCTTTAATTTGCACCTGAAAATAAATTCTTTGTTCCTCGTCTATGTCATCGCGGCGAAAAATTTCAGACTTTTCTTCTTTTCATGCATCCTCAGACAAAGTTCAAGTTCAGTTTATATTTACGAGATTTATATATGTGTAATATTAAGCTTTGGTTGAGCTTTCTTTGGGTCATTGTACTTATTAGAGAAGTTTTGATCCGTTTCAAGACAGAGAATGTTCTCTCGCAAGTTGCCGTTGTAACCGGGATTGTAAGGTAAATGAGAAGAAGGATGTGCACCTCTGAGAATGATCTCTTATAGATTGGACTGTTGTTGAAAATCTCACGGGTTGTTTTACTGTATATTTTTGATAGGTTTACTCTCATCCTCACACACGTCTTGGAGGCTTGTTAGCTGCCGAGTTAATGCTACAAAGTCAATATCTCCGGCATACACTTCCCTCAACTCATCAGCACGAACAAAATATTGGGGAGGGGGCTCATGACAACCGAGCCCGGCCGAAATATTGGGGGGGGGGGTGGCTCAATGATATCTGGGCCCCTCAAAAAAATCGGGGGGCTCCGTGATGTTATCCGAGCCCCACCAAAAACACTTGAGGGGGGGGGGGGGCTTATGATATCTGAGCCCCACCAACATATTGGGGGGGGGGGGGGCTCAATGATATCAGAGTCCCTCCAAAATATGTGGGGGTTTAAATGATATCCGAGATCCACTAAATATATTTTTGGGGTCAATGATATGCGAGATCCGATGTCTGAGCCCCCCTCCCTCCTCCCTAAATAAATATTTATAAAATGTTTATATTTGAATGGTATGTCTGTAGATTATAGGTATATACATGAGTTTCATGCCTAGAATATAATCATTGGGGAGGAGGGCGGCTCAATGATATCTGATAAAATATTGGGGGCTCAATGGTATCTTAGCTCCTAAGGACTCAATGATATCTAAGCCCCACCAAAAGATTGAGGGGCTCAATTAATGATATCTATAAGCCCCGCCAAAAATATTGGGGGGGGGGGCAGGGGGGCTCAATGATCTCTGAGCCCCCCCCCCCCAATATTTTTTTGGGGGGCGGGCCCCCAATCCCCCTCCCCCCGGTTCCTGAGCCTAATTACAGTTTAATGAAGTCTACTTTTTGAAACTTAAAGGGATTGGGTAACTTTGTCTTAGGTTCTGAAACAAAAAATCCTGGAATGATAGTTAGGGCTAGTTCTGATCGGAAAACGACCCAAATATCGGAGTATGGCTAGCTGCCCCAGAGCCTTGTCCTATATACGGATCAGAGAAAAAATACTTTAAACATTTCGGGGGTTATTTTTATGACTTTCGGGGGCTCTTTTTGGCATTTCGGGGGCTAATTCACCCCGAGCCCCGTGTATTTTTCCTCCTGATACGGATAAGTGAGTGCCCTGATGGGTCTTCTTGTAACTCGTGTTTTTAGCCCTTCTTTCTTTACTTTTTCCTTTCCTTTCCTTTCTTATTTTTTCAAAGAGGAGGGGGGGCGGGTCCATCGCCCCCCGTATATCCGCGCCTGAGTGACACCCACACAAACTAACCTTATTTATTACCGAACAAAAAAATGAAGAAAGAGCCCCTCGACACCATAGGTGTAAGTATTCAGCCAGTTCCTACCCCCCCCCCACCAATATAAACTTTAAAAGTGATTTTTTTTTTTTCTAATTTGATACCAGTGATATACAGATCTTGCTAAAATGGCCTAATTTTCCGGGATTTTTCCTCGCTTTTTAGTAAATTATACTTTTTATGCGTTTGTTGGAGAATGACATAATTTATATCACAATTTACAGTCAGGCAAGAAATGTGCTTATTTACTATTTAGAGGCCGACATGTCAGGTCCCGCGGAACGGCGGGCTTGGGGGCTCAAGTTCCCCCCCCCCTTCCACCCCCACACTTTTGAAAAAGTATATTAAAGAGAATGAAATAGAAAGAAATAGAAAAGAAAGTATGCTCATGTAACCGTAATTAAATGCCCATACCCCTGAGCTAATTCCGGGGGCTCTGCCCCCTGGACCCCATCTTGGGCCCTAAGGCTGGCCCCGGGATGCTAATCTGACCTTAATTGTAATGCCTAAAACCCCTGTGCTTCCCGGGGCTCCGCCCCTTGGAGCATACGCCAATAGTGACCTGCCAGTGTCATGAATATGGTATTAAAATATGCTCATCTGACCGTAAGAACGAAGCCACGTACAATCGATTACAACAGTAATTGTGGGGCCGATATCACGAGTATGCCTTCATAGAATAAAGGTTTTAAAGAAAATATTCACTTCTACTTTCAAAAGGACTGGCCCATTTGCTTTAAAAAATTGTAGAGAGTTATCATTATGTAATTTCTAGAAAAAATGCCAACCACATGATTTACAATGAGTCTAAATACATTGACCCGCATATTATGTCCGACGGACAAACGAAACTGGTAGGACAAACGGCGCGGTCACACCGGCTCACATAGTAGCGGCAAAGACCCCACGAAAAACGACGGACGCGAAAATCACAAAATTTGGGCGGGAAAGCGACGGCAAAAGGGGAAAACAAAGATTCGCTGACGGATGGGAACGACTTTCAGCGACAACACGACGGCAAGGGACGAATGGCTGCAGGAGGGAACGGAGTCTAGCGACCAAAATCGGACGTTGTCTGGGCGGACCCCAACAACAAGGAACGAGGTCAGACGACTGGCAGCGGATTGGCTGGCGGCTAGGAACGGCGGCTGACGGTGGGTTGCGGCGACGATGACGTGACTCAGCGGCCGACATCAAAGCATGTGTGTGTGCGGGTAACTGACGTCACAAAACGTGAAAAATCGCACTAGAAGTTTTAAATTGTTAACCATCGGTGCAAAATCGTAACCCATAGCAGTCGACCGTTGCAATGTCGTAGGAACTCGCAAACGACCCGCCATCAACAGTCATCCACCGTCACCCTCCGGCCAAAATTCGCAATCCATCGTCGCACCAAGGTTGTTACAATTTCGTTATTTGCCGCGGAATGTGTCGTAAGAGTTTGAGATGTGACGTCATTTGCCATTGTTTTGCCGTCAATGGTCGTTGACAACGACAACGACTACCAACGAGATTGTGACGACCTCAAAACGATTAGAGAGGGAATCGCACGGCATGTAAACGTCAAGGAAATGAGGGTTGCGGACCGCATTCATGTTCCCAAAATGTCTGGTATAGGGGTACTTTTCACGCAGCTAAGTCCGGCTCGTAACATACACAAAATTGACCCGTATTGACTTTACACACCGGACTTAGGGGGGTGTTTTCAAAAGGAGGGAACATGCATACGCTTACCCTAAATACTACTAAGTGAGGGGGTACCCCCCCCCCCCCTTCTTCGTCATAGTGCATGTGAGCCGGCCTTTAGGGGTGAGGCAATCTCGTTCCATCTGTTGTCTATTTGGTGTCTGTCTCGTTGGTGGGACTGGGACGTTCGGGAGGAAATGGTATGTTTAGGCACACCAACGAGACCGACTTTAGACCGACAATGAAATTCGATTACTCCGGATGGCCAATAATAGGTCGGTCTTAGTTTGTGTGGAGTCGGTTTAGCGGAGTGACTTCGGTAGAAAATAATGAAATCTTATTTCTGTTTATTGTAGGTCCTCGTGTTGGTCTCATTCGTTCGTTCGTTCGTGTCTCCTTAGATCAAGATTAATGTATATTGATCTTCGGAGTAGTTGCTACAACCGGCCGTGTCAGACACGTTTCCCTGGGGTGCGAGATAGGACTCTTGTAGCGTACCCCCATTTAAAACAATTATACAGTTAACATTACATTTAATTAATCGTATGAAACTATTAAATTACTCTCATGTTACGGGAAAAAATATTATATATATATATTATGAATCAATTGATGTGGTCGATCCAGTTCGATGGCACAAACACGGCACTTATGGACAGAGATCCCAATAATTACAGAGCTTGGTCTTGTTGCTCTGTTCGCCAGCAGTTTGAGGATATGGAATCCCGCGGCACATTACTCAGAAGAGTTCTAATTTAACAAGCCAAGTTTATACAGAGCCTATATTTGTCTCATTGCGACCCATCGATGTGACGGTGTGTTGGGGGTGACAATCGTATGCTTATCATCGTACGATGAGAAATCATTGGGCAGGTCTGTACACCAACTTCCTGTTCTTATTCTGGGATTGCCAAGTGGCGTAACTTGAGAGGGATTTGGAACCTGCTTTATTACATTTCACCTCGTTTCCCAAGAGTGCATCTAGGTCGTATGAACTGATAAACTTATCGAATTTGTCCTTCCCCTGATGTAACCTTCGATGTAGGAGTTTTGACATTTTGTCTCAAGTGCTTTTTTAAAGTTTACATTTACACAAGAATATCCACGCTTGAGAAATTAAGGCCAGAGTAAGAGAGGGAGAGAGATAGATAGAGAAAGAGAGAGAAAGATAGAGAGAGAGAGAGAGAGGGAGGGAGGGAGAGAGAGAGAGAGAGAGAGAGAGAGAGGGAGGGAGAGAGAGAGAGTGAGAGAGAGAACGTGTAATAGCACGGACGGCAGATAAAAGTACAGTCTTTCAGACTGTGTGATATGGGGGGGGGGGGGGGTTTCTCTTGTAAAAATATGTTAATTTTAGAGAAAAACCGAGAAGACAAAAGGACTGTGAAAAGAGTTAATGTTTTCCTATCATTGATGTAGGGGAATATTTCGCTTCGAGATGGGTGGGCTCGAAATTCACTCATTCATTCATTCATTCATTCTAAGTAACATTAATTTTCTTCGATTCCTTTTTCCTTATTAACAAAAGTAATAAGTGCATACATACATAAACATATAAGCAATCTAACATAGCAACAATTCTGATTCAGGGAAGACGGCTTACTTTCTAAAAACATACAATTATACTTATGTTTGATACGCCTAATAACAATACAATACAATACAATATTCAAATGCTATATATCAAATAATAATAAGACAATGAAAATTTGGATGACATTTATTCGAAAGAAAGTGTAACTTCAATTGTAATCCATACGTGGACATGGATTCTGATGTTAAAATAATGAAGAAGAAACGAAGATTTTCAACGTATACTAAGTCATCGTTAAACGCTCAGGGCATTTCTAACAATCTTCTATCCATCGAAAATTCTTTTACTACAAAAGTGACTTTAAACTTTCATGTGAGGATAAGTGGATATTTGGAATTGACAAAAGAAACACCTGGATGATATTACAGTTTCCATTATCTCCTTCAAAGTAGATGAAATCACTCTTTTGTAAAATATATCTGGAGGCATCAGCATTTTAGCAAATGTATCATCGATAAAATCATCGTTCTCAAATAACGATAGCTCCTTTACCCTCAAATAGCTTAACTATTGTACGGAAATTCGAGAGTATGCTCGTGTAGTTTTCAGCATTTTAGATGAGTATTTAAAGGAAATGCCCGAGAACATGACAAGCAGATAATAAGTTTATTCTATCGTAGGATTAGAATTAAATACAAGACTTGTGGAAAATCGCAGAGTATTATGAAAGAGAAAGGAAAGGTAAACAAGAAAGATAAATAGAGAGGGATTGGGAAGAGGTAGAGGGGAAGGAAGAAAGGGATGATAGGGGGAAATGGGGTGGAAGAATAAAGAGAGGGGAAAAGTGATAGGAAGGAAAGAGAGAAGTAAAACAGCAGCAGTAGCAGGAGGAGAAAAGGAAAAAGATGAACACGAAGAAGAAAAAGAGAGGGAGGGGGAGAGAGAGAGAGGGAGATGGGTAAGGATATTGGACAACCAGGCAATGTGAAGCATGCAACAGTTTTCAAGAGTGAATGTTTTGTCCAAAGGTTAGAAAGGTGGGGTCGGATTTTAATCAAAAGGTCGTGATCCATTCAAAATGTCATTCAAAATGTCTCCTTCCTTTTATTTACAACGATATAATGTGAAGCTGCAAAACTGCCATGTTTCAGAGATTACTTTGATTATTGTTATATTACTACAGGTGTATATATTCCTATTTGTAGTATTACCTTAGATTATTTATTTATGTTATGTTCTATGACAAAATATCATGTAACAATTATGGCTAATAAGATCATTCAATTCAAATGCAACCTGAACGAATGAATGGGAGGAAGAGTATTAAATGGAAGAGACGAATGTTGTACACACTCAAAACAAAAATCCCATCTTCTTTCTAAGTTATCTGTAATGGATGAAACTCACATGTTTGTATTAGCTGTAGCTGTCAGCCATTCTCCTGCCATCGAGACAATATCAAGTCCCTGTGAGATCTGGTTGAAGAACCGTGGATGACCTGTTACAGACAGACGGACAGATCAGATAGATAAGAGATTATTGAGACGCGTTAGATCGAACTCAGGTAGACTTGAGAGGAAGGGGATTTATTGATTGAGAATCGAGGCAAAATGGTAGGCATGATTGGATTTTGTGAGAATGAACGTCCATATGTAAATAATGTTCAGCTCGAAGAGAATCAAATCATATTTTCATTTGCAGGATCATTGCATTAAAAAAGAGGCTTTTATTCTCTTGAAAACGTCAGGGAGAGATGGGCGAGGAGAAAAAGTAATTTAGAGTAGAAACCATAAAATAAATGATATTATTATGTAAAGATAAAAAAAATCTAAGATAAGTTACCTCATGCAATAAATTATCAACACACTGCACCAAAAGGACCTAAAATAAATATTTTAAAAAATACAGAAATACACTGGGTTTTTTTAGTGTCTTAAAATAGTTTTAGAATTTATTGACATTTCTAACAGGCGGAAGTTCAAGTAAAAAGTGCCTCCACTTGCTTTATACCTGTGTGAACGCAGTATTTGAGCGTGTTCCTACAATCGTTGAGGATCTGATCCAGGTTCTCCGCCTTGTCCGGGAGCTCCAGGTGGAGCTTCTCCCTCAGGTCATGGGGGTGGTTGAATTCCAGGATCTTGGTGCTACGGTCGTAGGACTCCTCGACATACTCCACCAGGATGTCGTGCATCTCCTTCAAGAACTTGACCGTGATACCACTGGCTCCCTTGCATGGGAGAAGGTCTGTGGAGGGGGAGGGGAGTCAAGAGATAGGGTGAAGAAACAGGAGGGAATAGACAATGGGAGAGGAGGTATGGAAGAAAGTGAAGTGAGAAGATAAGTGTGTGAGAGAGAGAGAGAGAGAGAGAGAGAGAGAGAGAGAGAGAGAGAGAGAGAGAGAGTGGGAGATTTTGATGTTGAAATAAGAGAGAAAATGGAGGGGAAAGAGGATCATAAGAAAGTAAATTGAGAGAGGGAGAGATATAGGTGGTATATGAGAAATGAAGACATAGACAGAGAAAAGAGAGAGAGAGAGGGGGGGATGAATGGGTTGGGGCAACGGTTGGAGAAAGATGGGCAAAAAGGGCAGAGGAAGGGACAGAAAGAATATAGAAAATGACAAAATATTAGGAAAATTATTGAGAGAAAATAAATGCCAAGTTTTAACTGTTATTTTTTTTCTGCACAAGGTTCCTCTTCAAGATATTCTTTCCATTAAAAAAACCCCCCATACTCAGCTAAATTGGCGTTGGTAGGCCTCGTACCACTAGTATATGTAAATACATACGCTACTTCTCCCTATCCTTTTCTCCCTAAGTTTCTATTTATATCTGTCTTGATACAGGGTGTATATCCCTTTACAAATACTCTATTCCCTTCTCATTTCTTATCCCCCATGCAATGGTAACTTCCTAAAGTACACTCTGCTATACTTTCAGCAATCTCAACGTCAAACACATCTCAGAGTAAAACACCAAGCAGACGACCATCATTCAAATCGTTACTATCGTTTGTCCTCTCCTATCGATCATCCCTCGTTTTTAAGACAAACAGGACCACTACCGCTATATTGACAGAGCTGATTTGGGACATACGATCCACCCAACGGTCAGGGTATACCAACCTCTTTTTTTCATTATTTTCTTTAAATCGAAGGATAAAAGCATTCGCCGGTAATGGTATCGCGAGTAGTACCCATGGAGGGAATTTGTCCGCATTTGTCCGTAAATCGCTCTAAATTGGGGGAAATTTGGATCATTTTCGTAAAAGAGGGCAAAGATAGGTTTTTCTTCAATTTAATTTTTGATGAGCTTGTTTGTGTCATGGTCTGCCAATTTTCTCCGATTTGTTTACGCGCCTTGGTCATCTGTTTGGCCAAGGATGAAAGCGCTGGAAAGTACTTTTCTTCATGGCTGAAATTTTGTCTTCATCTTATCTTGAGTCTGTGATCCAGATCTCCAGTTCTATATCATGATCTGCTCTCTCCATCTCATATTTTGTAGGGTTATAACCTCGACGGAAATAATAAACAGCTTTAAAGGTACTATGTCCCATTTGCAGGCCAAAAAAATGAAAAAGTTAAATTCCAACTGCATTTGAAAGATAATACTAATTTAGAACTTCTCTAAAAAAGGTGGGGCTTGAAAATGTCTTCAAGTGGGAAAATAACGACTATTAGTTGTCAAATTGACTTTAGGGCTATAGAGCCCAAAAGTAATAGTCTTGATTTTCAGACAATATTGGTCATATGTTTTATGCTGCGCAAAAATTCAATCAGTTTAATCTTGGCCATTACAAGAAGTGGGTTATTGATGTAGAAAAATGATGTACCCTTTACAACTCTTTTCGTGTATGTTATTACCAAAGAAGAAAAAAAAGCCAGTCAGTCACTCAATAGTGTCTGACAGGGAAGTCTAGCAAATAAACGGGTTTCCTTGCATAATTTGAATATGAGGACACTGCTAACGTTTAAATTTCACAGATAGGACATACATGACATATTCATAATTCCTGCAAAGTTCTACAGCATTTGAGGTTGGCTGCAAAAGGGACATAGTACCTTTAAAACAATTAAAATTTTTACCATTGCACCTGCTTCAAGAAAATAATCTTGATAACCAGAAGCATATGTATAAACACTTTGCCGATCGAAACTGGATATATTTGTTCCAGGTAAATGCATTTGAAGACCAAAGAGTCCAGACATAGCATAATATGCATACCGCATCTATACACGTCATTTGGTTTTATAATCTAGTAGAGTTCAATCATTCCCATTTGTCAAATGCTAACCATTATCACCTGGGAAAACTTCGGGCAGCCGCACATATATTTTTTTTAGATGAATTCCTAAAAAATTCAATCATGCAATCATTTTATTAGTATCCTTGCACCCACATCCCATAAGAGGTATGGATTATTATTATGGAAACAACAATTAACAGCGCAATAAAAGGAAAAGGGAACACGCGCGCCGAAAATAGTCCGAATAGCGATTGAGTTAATGCAATTTTGATCATCTGCAAATGCGACGCCATTTGAAGTAATTATTGAATTTTCTGTCATCTTGCCCCTCCCTCCCGTTTCCATTTTAATTTTTGTCTCCCTCTCTCTCTCTCTCTCTCTCTCTCTCTCTCTCTCTCTCTCTCTCTCTCTCTCTCTATCTGTGTCTCTTTCTCTCGTTGTGTGTATCCTCGATCTACCTCTTTGTATATTCGTTTGTTTGTCTGTATGTCTCTTTGTCTCTATCTCTCTCTTTGTCACTTTTTTTTTCTCCTTTCCATCTTTATCCGACTGTCTCTTCTATTCCATCTCGTCTCTCTGCCCCTTTTGGTAATAGAACATTATGTCTTCTATTCCTCTCTCCCTTTTTCTCTTCTCTCTGTCACCCCCTCTCTCTCCCTTTTTCTCTTCTCTCTCTCTCTCTCTGTCTCTCTTTCTCTCTCTCTCTCTGTCGTATTCACTCTCACCATCATAAAATTTTCTGACTTTCCCTCTCCTTCTCCCTCTCCCGCTCCTTTCAAGATCCCTGTATTCTTCTCTCATTTTACAGTCTCTTCCAGACTCTCCCACTACCTGTTTGCGTAACTGACAAACTCGCTGAGGTTCCAAATCTTCCCTGATCTCAACCACATAGACGAGACGTTAAACTCAGCTGGACTAACAGTGATGACGTCATTGAGTGGCGAGGTTAATAAGCATGACTATCATTTCATTAGGGTTATTTTTTTCTTGAAGTCTATCAATGTCTTCAAATCGCTTGGAGATGCATCACAATTCAGTAATGTCACTTTGCGATGTGTGCCGTCTCGATCTCACGTATCAAAGCATATCCTCCTATCGTTTGTTTTGATCTGTTCCAATTATTTGTCAAATCCGAGAGAACGGATTTTCTTTAAGTATGTCCCTGTTTTCTTTACCCCTTTTTCTATCCGGACCTCCTATACCCCATGTCTAGTAAACTTCAAGACTTCTCTTCACCCCCCCCCTCTCTCTCTCACTCTCTGTAGCATCCATTCTCTCTCTCTCTCTCTCTATCTATCTCTCTATCTCTTTCTATTCTTTATCTTCTTTTTCTTCTTTTTGTTCTTCTGTTATTTTTATATCCTTTTTCTTCTTCTTCTTCTTTTTATTCCCGATGTCTGCATTGCCCTTCAGTCTCTCTCTATTTGCTTACGTGGTTGTGATTTCTCTTTCATTCGTATACGTTTAGGGTGTGTGAAATAAAGGAAAACTATCCAATCCATACAAAATGAATTTCATCTACTTCTTAAAATATAAATACTTAAAGATAAACGCTTTTAGCATTGCGGCCTTCTCTTCGTGTAGATTCCTTAATACTGTATCAAGAATTATCAAGCAATCTCCAAGGATAGTAAGCATTGTATCACCTTCTTTTGTTAAAGCTCGATAAAGAACTGGTAGTCACACCCTTAAAACTAAGGTGTTGTATCAACACAAACAGATTAAAAGAGCAGGGGGTGAATTTATATTCACACAGGATAAGACTCACTTCTCTTTTATTGCCAGGCTCAAACACTATAAAACATTTCTCAGCGCACAATAATTTATACTGTTTAATCTTCTAGTAAGGGTGGGCACTCCACGACACGTTTAAATGTTGATCTAACACTTCAGATTTTAGAGCGGAATTTCCTCTCTTCAACGTACCCTAGTTGAAATTAGTCAGATCTGGCAAATCTAGGGATATCTCTTTTATGATGGAATGGCATACTTCTCCATTAAAAATATTCTGTGTTAATATCATCAAAAATAGACACTGCAGGCTATTCAAATTGCACACTCTAAAAAAAAGATACCCAATATTGGGTAAAATTTTACACTTTACGAGGGTAAAAAGGGAACATGCATGTTTGTTGGGTAAAATTTGACACAGGGGTAGTTGGGTAAAAATTTACCCAGCAAATGTTTAATGTTTTACCCAACTGATGTGCAATATATTTGACCCAATGTAAAAGGTAAAATGTTACCCAACGACAACCATGTTCCCTTTTTGACACAACATTGGGTAATTTTTACCCAACTCATCCTGGGTACTCGTTAACTTTGTTCTTGTGTAATTTTTAACCCAAAATTTGGGTAAAATTTTAACCCAACCTTATTGTATGATTTTTTATTTTTACACAGATTTGGGTAAAAAAGAGAATTTGTCCGAGGAGTTGGCTGGAAAAGTACATGCTATATGTAGTGTAGTGTATAAATAGCAGACCTCTCTCTCTCTCTTGGCTAGACAGTCTTTCGCTTGGCGTGCTCGCAGTAGGTGACTGCATTGCGGATGACATTCTCCATACGAATAATGTGTTGTCCAGAATTATGAGGAATTTCATGTCCATATTGAGAAGATTTACACGCATTCATGCAAATAAATGCTGCGGAAAGACACAAGTGCATGATCGTAGTCTATTTCGAACAAAGTCGTCCATCCTCTGTCGATCTTGCACACGATTAATTTGATGAATAGCTAATTCGGAACGACCGACCACGCTAGCGCTTCATTCATAGTTTTTAAGATCAGTTGTGTCATAATACCAACGTTTAGGTGTCAAAACTTGTGTTTACCCAACGCGTGGTTCAAATATTAATCTGCATCGTTACTTTCTTACCCCGGAAATGCGCACAGTCCAATTTTGATATGACACTATGGCAAGTGTAATTAAATTTCGAAGGGACTTGGTGTTTCGCACAAGGTTGGGTAATACTTTACCCAACTTTTTTAAACAGCGATTTTGCACAGCAAAATTTTGCACTCTATTTTTAGAGTGCACTTTCCCAATGCGCCAGAGGTTATCATTTCTTCTGACGT
Source organism: Strongylocentrotus purpuratus (assembly GCF_000002235.5). Classification (NCBI taxonomy): domain Eukaryota; kingdom Metazoa; phylum Echinodermata; class Echinoidea; order Camarodonta; family Strongylocentrotidae; genus Strongylocentrotus; species Strongylocentrotus purpuratus. Next base: position 5,784,557 of record NW_022145612.1, read on the forward strand.
AAATACGATGTAAATCAACAACACAATTTAATATCTGTTCATTCCACTATTGTGATCCATCACCATTCTCATGTACCGAAATCAAGGATCGCGGTGTTATAGATACATAAAATCTCCATAACAATGAAGAATGGAAACCAGTAGAACTCTCGCTTGGTAATCCTGCAAAAGTCAGCCCATCAATCTATATACAAGCTATGAATATTATATACATCTCTTTACAATGTACCGGGACAACCAAACTGACACCAAACGCATTTTCTGCATGTGGATTTAGAGAGGCTTAAATATATTTAAAGCCTTTTAAAAAATGTATATGGAGGTAGACTACAATCAGTTTCTTGTTCATAGGATTATATCAATTATTCATTAAATTCGTGTTCATATATGGGAGTACTGTCAAGATAGCATATTGTTGATTGTTTCTTTTTAAATTCCTATGCGATTAGTATATTGTATAATGTTTAGTAACGAATACATTTCATATTTTTTTATTATAAAGAAAGGGTCAACCTTTATTATAAGGATTATGTTTCCTTTCAGGTTGCAACCTATTCAGTTTATTTATGTCCTTGACCATTGTGTTCTTATAATATGTATGTTATTTTATATGATATAGAATTGAATCGAATTGAATTGAATTAAGTCATATTTATTTAATCCTTTCCCAGTGCCTAAATATCACTGGAATGGTGTTTTACCCCATTGTTGTCTTGCCCCTCTCGACCCAGGTGTATAAGATGGATAACTGACGAAGCTTTGTTAGTTATGGTTGCAGGTCTCTCAGGTAGGTGAAGCTGCCTTATGTATAAAAACATAGTAATACTCCATGATTGTCATTTCCTTGCTTAGTTAGGTTATTCTATGAAGATGTGTTTCTGAAACGGATTTAAATGGTACTACTACTACTACTTATCATCATAATGATTTAAATTTAAACAAAAATAATTTCAATTATAATAATAATAATCATAATAATAATCTGGACTTAGAAAGCGCTTAAAAGTAATGCCATCTGTAAGCGCTCCACATTACCACGACCATCGGATTCATTCACGTACAATGTGCACCATCTTCACTACTTTATTATTACTACGAGATTATTCCTGGACATAGAACTTGAAAACTGACTTATATTATTATTTATTCCGAAGTGAGGACATAGTCGACGTATGTATGTCCGCACTTAGACTGCAGTGTGTTATCTTCATAAGATATGAATGTCATACGACTCGAACGCATACATAAGGCACTGGTTTAACCCATTGACCTTTGCAATGGCTATGGATAACATTTAATACACATATATCAACGAATTTATCGGAAATAGGGTATATCTTGTGTGCTAAAATGGCAAATGAAATATGTATTTGCTAATTTGTAAAATAATCAACAGTACGCTTCAAATGTTCACAAGTAATTTTAGTTTTGCTTCCTTTGGGAAGTAATTCCGTTAATATCTATTCGATATATCACTTGAATACGATATTACAAAGCGATAGTTAAGAACACAGTCTCAAAGATGTTTAATAAATCAACTGCAGGGCAATTTCGATATACTCTTTTGTATTGCCTATATAAATAGGTATTATGTTCGGATTATGTAATAGTTCATTGTACTGTTGGCAAATTTGAAAAGGTGACGAACAAGCCTATTGGGGTTGCCTTCGGTTGATTTCTTGGAAGTATTTGCGATCATGTTAAACCCACTTTGTCTAAGTTGTTTCTCCAATTTGTCATTATTTTGTTCTTTAAGAAGTTTTAGTTTTTAGAACGTTTAAGAAACGTTTGTCCGATGTGAATATCATCTTGAAGGGAAGGTTGATTTCTGGTAAAGGTGTATAATGATTTGTAAGCCTTTCCATTATTGTAACGATAGTGTATTCGAATATTATAGATTGAAGAAATGTCTCTTGAAAGCACATTGCTCTTCAATGCTCTCACATTCGAAATATGAAAAGTAATAGCTGAAATGTTTGAATCAACATTCATGCCACATTGTGTGTGTAGTCCCATATTTACCTTTGTGTGTTGGGTGCTTATGACTGTCAATAACATTAGGTCATTTTCTTATCATGTTGATGATTCTATAGACCCTCGCAGTATGCACCAACTCTTATGTACTACATTATATACCTTTCGAAATCAGTTCCAGGCAGTTTCTTTCAAACTGTAATTGCTTGACGAGAACTCAACTTTGTCTTTAAGCGTCGCGACATCAAGGGTAGTAAATTTTAGGTACTCTGAGGGTTAACCCAATAAGACAGTACCGAAATAAATCTGAACCAAGCATAAGCACGAACTGACTATAGACTCGCCCAAACTAGCCTCCCCGAAGATCAGTCAAAGCACTGTTCTCACTGCCTTGAATCTCTGTACAATGTGGTTTAAACGATTGAGGAAATATTTCTATAAAGAAACAGTACAGTTAAAATACGATTGCCACTACTTAAACTAAAGGGTAATTTCAATACCCTATCGCATGTCTCATGGAAATCATGTTCAAAATTACATAATGTGTCACTTTCATGTTTGCACTTTTCAAAAGGTGACGTACACTGCCATTGAAATTGCCTTACTATAGGTTGATTTTTCGAACAGAGTTAAAATCGTGTTTTATGCCAACACGCCATTAATCGTTTGTTATAGATCGGGGAGGTATTAGAGTTTATTGGTTGTTTGCTTCAATTACTTTTTTCTTCATTCTACATACAACCATTAAACACTTAAAACATAAGAAACAATATATACAAATGTATGTATAAATCAATGCAAGGTAGAATAATTAAACGTAGCTCAATTTTTTTTTTACCAAGCAATGATGATTAGTTTATGCCCACTTGAATCACGTGTTTTTTTAATGCGGATGAAAGAGGGTAATGACTTGGAAGCAGGTGCTAATATAAAGCGGTGGTTCTGACATAGAATAGAAACCATGGCTAGGAAAATGAAATAAAGACATTTTTCCCTGTTTAGATTCGTGATGTAATCTTTCAAACTACTACTGACAAAATATTACTATTATAAATGAGCTTCCTTTTGAAATTATTTGAATAAACATTTGTCAAAGGGATAGAGAAAAATTTAAATTAAAACACTTCGAAAAGTGCTGAGTTTTTTTTAGATTACTTGAACTAGTTTCTTGTTATTAATATAAAGGGGACTATTGATTGAATGTGGTTAAATTCACTTCTACCATCGTTGTATGTCAAATGCAACGGTTTCTTCGATGTTATCTTTCATTGAAATTGCCCGGGAAAAAAAGACTTCCGTTTAAATATTCCTACTTCACTTCCGGTCAAATATACTCGGCTTAACCTTCCAACCCACGATTACAGGAAAGCATCTTGTTCACACGCTCAATGGGACGTAACGTACTCGCATTATTAGAGTTCACCCAGTGTGAACGTCTCTCTAATTTTTAAGTTCTCCGAGTTTAAAATCTATCGATCGCCACCTGGTAGCCTTATCCAAACGCATCTTAGTGCAATCTGGCCGGCTGAACATTCCTTGATCGGTAATTCCACCCGCTAGAGAATCGATCTCGATCGTCTGTTTACAGTTGCCGCTGTTTCTTTCGTTTTGTACGTTTTTACTTTGAAAATTATTTATTTCGTAAGCCCGCCGTGCTTAGATCTAAAGCTTACCTGTTCTCTAAATAGGACTGTATTTTTTATTTCTTATTTTGTTAATAAAAGTCCCCTTTGAATCTTACTCCTTTCAATTTACAATCGCTTCATGTATTTTGTTTTATTATTCTTTTATACTATTCATTTAAAAAAAATGATATAATTAGTTTTCAACACAAAAAATGAAGCTATCAGGAATCGTTTTTATAAATGAAAGTATTTAAATGTGTGAATATAACATTTATGCCCCAATACCAAGATTTTATGTTCAAAATTTAAAATGAACAGTATTCCTAAACCGCGTTAAGTTTATACGTAAAAATACAAATGCCATCGTCTGTTCACTAGAGAGGATACTCGCATTTAAAAACAAAACAAAAATCCATGGGAGCCTCGTATACATGCATTTTCTAATAACTTACTGAGATAACTAAATTACCAGTGAGAAAATTTGTTCATTATCATATTAAATGATGATGATTTCTTTGTTCAGACACATCATACTGCGCCTTTATCACTCACACGTACACACAGGCACTCACTCACACACTCACACACACAGCGCACACTCATACACATAAAAATACCTCAGTCACACCGAGAAAAAAAACCGACCAGGCAAAGCAAATTACATTACCCCGAATTGCAAAGAAATAGTCGGGTTTGGAGTCGATGTGAAGTAGGTTTGGCGGTGTGAGTGATACTTCAGTCCAACCGACGAGACCGACCCCAGGCCGATAAGAGATAGAAACAAAAAACATGACCTCACCCGAATGGACAAGAATCGGGCGGTTATGGAATCGGTTTACCGGTGTGACTGAGGTACAAACTGTGTGGGGAACCACGAGCGCAACTCAAGGGGATGTCAATGCAACACATGTGTCACAATTCTCACATTGTGATTGAATTCACTTGGGTTAAATTGGGGTCTGGGGTACCGAGGTGACCGATATCACACTATTATCATGCTAACAAAATATAGGCCAAGGTACAATCTCTACAATCTATACATGATAGTCCGGTTCAACATGCGAGATATGGTTATCACTCAGAAACATAGCTATAGTCATAAATCTCTCTAAAAATCATCAACGACATATTGTAGAAATGTATCACTGAAAGAGTTATGCAGGGTATTTTCTCTATCAGGAGAATTGAGCATGCTTACCGGAATTTTTAACTTTGAACAAAATTCCATTCCCCATTTAAATCGTATTATTTTATCTTTTCGTCAAATTTGAATGAAATACTGATGTAAAAAAAAAAAGCTTAAACTCTATTGGAAAACATATTCTTTACAAAAAAAGTCCCATTAACAGAGTCTTTATCAACCTCCTCATGTTATGCGCTTAATCTTGTTTCTATATTGGTGAACATAATTATAGAGTAACATTTTGATTTTTCACCAAATAATTAAAAAATATTCAGTCAATACAGCAAGTAGTACCCGGGAAACTGATACACTAAGAATTCCTACATAATAACGTAAGACCTTGTGTCCCATTTCTCTCCACATTGCTGATCGTTTTTTTTATTAATTTGATTTTACTTAAAGCCACTACAGTACATCAGTAAAAGCTATCCGTGAAAAAAGGGACGCCTACAGATTAAGCAAGAAAACAAAACACTTGAGGGGAATATAAGGGGAAAAGCGAACTGATTCACACCAAACAGTCTTGGTTTGCATATTATATATTATACCCTGCCAAAAGTGTTGTGTTAATCTCTAAAAGCAGATCAAAGATGGATGGGGAAATATTAATTTCTTGTCATTTCAATGCATACGCAAACAGTAAAAAAAAAAAAAAAAAAAAAAGCCTTCACTTGAGACTGGTACCGACAGAAGCTTCATTAAAATCCTCGTACTCGTTTCAGCAAGTGGGTTTTTTCAGATCACGTGACCAAACCAAAACACTGAAGTCAGTGGGGGTGTAAAATCACACAGAGAAAAACCACGGACGAATGAATCTCAATCTCTCTTTAATATCAAGAGACTCCGTGAAGATAAAGTATGGTTAGATGATGATTATTTTCATTACTTCATAATACCCTCTGTGAGATCATAATTAGTTTTCAATATCTGAGTTAGCATGTTAATACCGGCTAGATTTATGGTTCGTTTAGGAGGGCACTGCACTATTTCAAAATTTCAGGACGTGAAACATAAATTTAGATCGTGATTATGCATAAAGTTTATAAATGGCCATGTAGTCAACCTATCAAACTATGTATAAAATGGTTTCCATGACCTCACGTTCTAGATAGCTTTATCCGATTACCGGGACAGTGAATGTTCTCATTTGAATTGGGTCAATCATCAGAAATTAGGATACATTATCCTCATTCTAATTTAGAATAGGGAGTGAAATATTCTATTTATATATGACCGTGGCTACTAGCTGGGCAGGAATACTAATATCTGACCTGTTAGTACTCTAATAAATTAAAATGTCTGGAAGCGACACGATTTGGTGATCATCGTAGACATTCATGGGTAGCTTTTAATATTATGCTGTCATCCAACTGTCAAAGAACTCAGTTCCTTCAATAAAGAAAGTTGCATTGTAAATATTTATTGTTAACCTTCATTTCAAATCTATTATGTACTTGAAGAAATTAAAAATGCTTAAATTGATGGCCAGGCTCCATGTCAAATCATTCAGAAATTCATTCATGTTTAACGTATATACGAAAACATAACTGATTGACAGCCCATCCTGTCGGAGGAAGATGAACAACTCTGAGAGCAAAAGATTCGATTATGAGATTCAATTCAGTTTATTTACGCCGTCAGAATAACAATAAAAAAGCAGGAACAGGCATGTAAATACATATTGTAATATATATACATGCAAATCAAGTCAAAATGTTATTTAGTGGTTTCAGGATAGTTTTGGGACGGAGACTGGAATTTCAACAAAGATTAAATGGCTCCAGGATTTAATGTCAGTTGCTAAAAGATGATGAAGTCGGAGAAGATGACGCTGAAATTGATGTCTCCTTGCACCTATCTCGTTCTTGTTTTCCCAAAATGGTCTAATTCATATACCCTAATGGATCAAAATGACTTGAAGCAATATCATTTTAGGGAATGTACACGAAAAGTAACTGATTCATGACAAAATGACAGCAGGATCGAAAGGGCAGGAACAAAGGGTAAGCAGTTAGCAGATGCATAAATGAACAATGTTACACTGGATTTAGAAGAGAAATGTTTGGTCCTCGTATTCATTTGTCAGAGACCATTTTGATTATTTTTTTTAATACATATTTAGACGCATACACCATATTATAAACGTTATTTCTCTGACAAAGAAAATATATGTTTAACTGTTAATTATTTCTGAAACGGATTTTGAACTAGTTCACATGTCACGTGCTTGTAAAAATGTTGTACTTTTTTTTTGTATTCATTTTCTAGTGTACATAACTTATCTCAGACCATCCTTAACAGCGGAAAGTAATTAAATAATTGATCAGCAATATTGGCAGTGGACAAATAATAATGGACAAAACGTGTGCGAACTCATGGCTAAAAAGGTACTTTTTGGTAAAACCTTAGTTATAGAAATTGTGGGCATCGTTTATCACACTCTTTCAGGCTGATTTAAGCTCCTAAAGATAGGTAACAAAAGTGAAGTCTTTACACCTTCCTATCCAAAATAGAAGAACAAAAATGTTCAGTGACGATTACAGCCTATGTAGACTGATCCACTAGTACTACTTGACAAAATACGTATTTTTTCTTATGGTTCGATATACAGAGGTGAACGGATGGATGTCACGAGGGATCAAGCTAACCAGTTGGTAATCATGCAAATAAAACAAAAGCACGGGCACACTAAAAAGCAACGAACTGCGACACCTTGGACCAAAATAGAGAAGACCCTGTCAAAATATACCAGCGTTTTCCTCCTGAAATTTGTTAATCTGTCTTCGGATCCCGTAAGAAACACGAGAGGTGTATCGACAGAAGTTGAAGAATGAATGAGCGCTACGCATAACTTTGATAAAGAAGTGTGCGTTCCGATTTCAGAGGGTTACCATGTGAAAGTCAAATGCAAAGCGGAATGGGGAAACAGGCAAAACTCACACTGCTATCTTGTTTGGTGGTATTTGGTTATTCCTACCAAACGGGAGGGAAAAGCAATGTATATTTTGACGGGGATTGTTCTTTATTTGCCTACCTGCCGCAAAAGGCGTGCTTCTAAGAGCCCACCAGCTCGTGAATGTTTGTCGTAGCCAATAGTTTTTCATTACATCTAGATCCGAATTAGAAAGAGAGAGAGAGAGAGAGAGAGAAAGAGTTGTTTTAACATAAATGTATATGTTAGCATTAAATAAAGTAATCAAACATTATGAATTTGGTACTTTCACCACAATTGAGAATGGCTTCCTACTCCGTAAGGTTGGAAACGGGATGTGTCACTCAGTCAACACTAACGGGTATGTTGATGGACACTCCTTTGGAAATTCGATTTTGGCCGGTCATGGAAATGTAAACAGAGAGAAACAAATTTAGGAAGCAAATTTCAAACAAGGGGATTGTATAGTCTCACTCGCTTAGCTATTTGAGTACGGAAGGAATCGAAATATTGCGAAGTATTTTGCTTCTAGACCCGTGAAGATAATCGCCATTCGTTACTTAAAGTGTGCTCACACCTTTTCAATCTTTATTCTCACTGAATAATGCACAGAGAAGATGATACATATTGCTTTCACTCAATCCCTATAAAATCTCAGAGACGCCATGTGTTGTTAAACAACCTGGGGATGATATACATATGTCCAGTTGTTCATTTTGATCCGAACTGAACGTGATGGTTATTAGGTGATATATATCTTTGTTCCTTTCCCTCACAAAAAGAGCAAGAAAAAAGTTTGTTTTGCCTTTTAGATGTTAAAAATTGCACGCTTGTCAAAATGTTAGTTATGAAAATTGCTTGAAATGTGCATAACTGCATCATGCGGATGCTCAATCTAACTCCACAAAATTTGTGACTCTACAATGATCTTATGCGAACTTTTTACTGTGCCGCAGGCGCGGATCCAGGATTTCTTAGGGGGGGGGGCCAAATTTTAAATTATGCGAGCCAATATTAGGTACGTATTGGTAACCAGCAGTGACGTAATGGGGGGGGGGGTGCAGGGAGGGGCCATCGAGTTTCCCCCTCCATCCTCCACGAAGCGTGGAAGCTTTGACGTTTCATTAAATTATTAGAGAAAGAAGACGATTCGTTGTACCGTTCTCGAAAATAATCCTTGTCCAAAATCAGTTCCCCCCCCCCCCTCCTGCGCGAAGCTCGGTCGCTTTAACGTTTCATTTAATTATTAGAGAAAGAAGACGATTCGTTGTACCGTTCTCGACTCTTAATTCCCGTCTAAATTTAGTTCCCCCCCCCCCCGCCTGCGCGAATTAGCGCGGAAGATTTTACGTTTCATTAAATTATTAGAGAAAGAAGACGATTCGTTGTACCGTTCTCGAAAATAATCCTCGTCTGAATTCAGTTCCCCCCTCCCTCCCACGTGAAGCGCGGAAGCTTTTACGTTTCATTAAATCATTAGAGAAAGAATACGATTCGTATTACCATTCTCGACGCTTAATCCCTGTCCGAATTCAGTTTTCCCCCTCCTGCGCTAAGCCCGGAAGCTTTTACGTTTAAAAAATCATTAGAGAAACAATACGATTCGTATTACCATTCTCGACTATTAGTCCCTGTCTGAATTCAGTTCCCCCCTCCTATGCCAAGCGCGGAAGCTTTGACATTTCATTAAGTTATTAGAGAAAGAAGACGATTCGTTCTACTGATCTCGAAAATAATCCTTGTCAAAAATCAGTTTCCCCCCCTCTTGCGCGAAGCGCGGAAGCTTTCACGTTTGTTCTTTATCTGGTCCTTTTTACGTCCTCTTCCTTTTCTTTCCTCTCTCTTTTTTTTTTGGGGGGGGGGGGAGGAGCAGCGTTTTTTGGGGGACCGCCCCCACCGCCCCCCCACCCTGGCTACGCGCCTGTGGTCAGATAAACATATTTTGATACCTTGTCCGACCCCGGAAAAAAATTCTCATTAATTCTATTTCCTTTTTAGGCATTTGATTACGGTCAGATGAACATATTTGTGTACCTTATTTGTGACATTGACTGTACACTATTTGGCGTGAGGTCCAGCGGGCGGAGCCCCCAGAAGCTCAGGGGTTTAAGGCAATAAATTACGGTCAGACAAGCATTCAGGGGCCAGCCTTGGGGCCCTTGGTTGGGTTCAGGGGGCAGAGCCCCCGGAAGCTCAGGGGTTTTAGGCGTTTAATTACCGATGGTTAAATGAGCATTTTTAGATACCTTATTATTTTGTGACACTTGCAGGACACTATTTTGCGTGGGGTCCAGGGGCGTTAAATTACTGTCAGATGAGCATCTAAGGGGCCGCCTTAGGGCCCTAGGTGGAATACAGGGGGCAAAGCCTTTTTAAGCTTAGGGGTCTTAGACATTAAATCACGGTCAGATGAGCATATTTTGATACCTCATTATTTTGTGACACTGGTAGTTAACTATTCTTTTCTGTTTAATATACTTTTTCAAAAAGAAGTGGGGTGTGGGGGGGGGGGGTGAGTGAGCTCGAGGCTCCCGATCCCCGCCGTTTCACGGGCTCTGACATGTAGGCATCTCAAGAAGCATATTTCTTGCCTGGCTGTAAATTTAGGAATTTGTCATTTTCGAACCGCAATCGCAAACGCAAAAAAAAATTGCTAAAAAGTGAGAAAAAATCTCGGAAAATTATGTAATTTCAGCATTATTGTAAACAACCGTTATGGAATTAGAAATAAACCTCGTTTGAATTCGATTTCCCCAATTTCTACCTTGTTGGTGGGGAAAATCGCAACTGATCTCTCCTACCTTTTTCTTTCTCTTTTTTTTCCTTTCCCTTTGTCTTCTCTTTCACTTTTCCTTCCCTTCCTTCTCTCTCTTTTAGATTTTCCGGGGGGGGGGGAGGGGGAGGCAAGGGCCTTTCGGCCCCCACCCCCTGATATACACGTTGTTGGCGGGAAAATTGCAACTGATATCCCCCTTCTTTTCTTTTCTTCTTCCTCTTTTTTGATGGGGGGGGGGGGGGGGGGCGGGGAGGCAACAGCCTGGGAGGCAAGGCCTTTTCACCCCCCCCCCCCGATCTCCTTCTTTCCCCTTTTTTTTCTCCTTCCTCTTCTTTTTTTTTTTGGCGGGGGGGGGGGGGCAAGGCCCGCTCGCCCCCCCCCTCGATCCGCATCTGACTGTGCCATCACACTCGTTGGATACAGTGATACACTTATATTCATTGGCAAATTGAGTGTGAGCCACCCCCCCCCCCCACCACACACACCTTTTGAAACCCAAGTGGCATACCCTCAATAGGCAAATTTAAGAATGCGTCCTTCCCACCCCCCCCCCCTCGAGGTTCTAATCTTTCTGCTCCTTTTTCTTCTCCTTTTGCTTGTCAGCTACTTTACTGGTATTCTACTTAAAATCATTTACATTTGTCGTATGCCCTCTCTTTTACAAAATCATTGACTTGTGCCTGCTTAAAGCAAATAGAATTTGCCTTCAGCCTATATACTCAAAAAGATTCCGTAGAATATATTACCAACAGAAAATAAGTTTCTGTATTGTTGAATATGTACAATAAATCGTCTCTCTTGAATCTGGAATTTGGACTCTTGAAAGTTTATTCTAAACAACACAATCTGAGTTCCGTAAGCGAGGATGTAGACACCGATCCAACTTTAAAAATTAACAAAAGATCAACACATTGTAATGCTGTAAATCTTGACCGAACGTTTATATGCCAGATCATTACCTGCTTTTTTGTTTACTGTCACTTATAATAGAAGCTCAATAATATAGTCTCCCGTAGCAATCATGAATCTACAAGACCACATCGAGAGAGAAAAATGCGAGCGCAGAAATCAGTTTATTGATTTAGCTCAATATCTGGATATTCGTTGTAATTTAAGAACTCTCATTATATATATCATTGTAACACTGTATGTAAAATTTATGTTTTTCTGTTTTTTATTAGCTCAAGAATAAAAGGTGGGCTGGTTGAATTAGGGCCTGTGTTTAATATTTGTTAAAGCTGTAATGTGTCAAATTCTCAAGAAACGTAAGTCGGAACAAATACTTTTTTCTCATACTTAAAAAATTACACACACACGCGTATAATATAATCCAAGTATGTATAAAAGTCATATATATATATATCAATTATCCAAATTGAACTATGTGTTATTTATATACATACATATGTATATATATATATATATATATATATACATAAAATATATATATATATATATTATATATATATATATATATATATATATATATATATATATATATATAATAATAATAATAATAATATATATATATATATAATATATATCTTTATTCTCTTACAGCAATGTAATTTGAGCATTTGATACATATGGGAGAGCGTAATCTTTTGGGGAAAAAAAAGAACCTTTAAAGGTGCATTCGTGAGGTTTGACCAGGCTTTCATTGGTGGTCAACCACATATCCAATCATGGTTATCTCTTATTTATACTGGTATTCTATATTTTTCCATTTATCGTAATTACCATTCGGCCCCAACAGGTAAGAAGAAGCCTCCCAAAATAAATATGTCCAAATACTCTCATGAAATGTGTATACCTGTGGATGGCTTAGGGTATTTTCATTTCATTGACTTCACAGCTATCTGACGATATTTTACGCTTGAGCGAAGATAAGCAATCTTGTTGAGTTGAGTCCACTCCAATATTACAGTGGAATCGGTTCCCTCAAAACAGGCGTTTAATTTCAGAGTGGACCCCGCAATTTTGAGCGTGGATTTCCCCTTCAAAACGAATTTATACCTGACATGACTCCACATTATATATCATATACTACGTCCTGTGCGGATATTATGCAAATGAGAACTTTTCAATCTCGTTAAGACCTTTAATGACAGAGCAGGAGTGGATTTATACTCCTGTATATTTATAGAATAATGACAGTAGAATATTACCTTTGGCGCGTAGTTCGAAGAAGTCTGGTCTCTCACCATCATCATCGGTGGATTTACTCCTTACCCGTAGTCCTACTGGAACGATCCTCAGCTGGCCTTCACTGACCGTTCGATCCACAAGTCTCCGTCTATCCTGTAAAAGCCTCATTGCTCTGTTTTGATGCACACCACCACCGCCACTCACATCGGGGTCATCCTCCTCTCCGTCTCCCCCATCACTCCCTCCTCCGGCATCGACAACGCCTCCATTTTCGCGGGTGGGCGGAGATCGTGGAATAGTTTCTAGTTCCTCATCCTCTTCCACCGTTTCGATCCGATTAGAATCTGATAAAATCACCCCTTCGCCGGAGAGTCTTGTCACGAGAGGCATGATCAATCAAGCCGCTAATCTCCCTTAAAGAACTATTGCGAATTTCTTACAGTGTAATCAGACTTTTAAACTTCCACCAACGTTAATGACTTTCTCTATCTCTTTCAGTTACAAGTAGCTTAATGCCAAAACACGAACTTGATTCCAGGATTGATTACAGATAGCTTCTCAGTCTCTATAGCTTGCTGAAGAACATAATTCGCCTTAAGCGCGTGCTGATTTAGCTCGCATGCTTCATAATATGATTATTTATTCGTTTTCGTTGATAATTTATGTATCGACGTTCTTTCAGTCCAAAATCAACTCACTGTGCTACACTAATAAACATGAACTGTCTTCGTGGTTCAAACTTGTAAATTCTGAATTGCGGGTGCTCGTTCACCGAACAAAATGTATCGTGACTACTGTGTGAGCTCAGTACTTCGTTGTTTTTGGCGCATGCGCGATCTGTCCATTCTATACCCCCTGGAGAGAAGGCGAACGCTTTGAGGAGTGTCCAAAATACGACAGGTGCCTCAATAATCTGCCATGTCCCGAAAGCTTGTCTCATGCTGCCCAACTAAATATAACTCCTTTCTTCTACTTTAGATAGATCTAGAGTTATTCAAAATTGAGTTTTCATTCTCTGAAAACAACCGCATTCAATAATCGTGGTATAGTGGTTCATTTACTTGCCTCTCAACCCATGGTTGTAGGTTCGAATGCCAGCCCGGCACTATAACATCTTTTGTCAAGACGTTAATCCACGTCCCCCCTCTCTAACCAGGTGTAAATTGGAACCTTGCAAATGATGGGCCAGGAGGAAGAGCAGTATTAACTACCCTGGGTAATTAAGACCTTTTCTTTCTTTTTTAATTGTATTATTAATTTTATTATAAAAGTCATATCACTGCATTCAAACTCTAGCATCAGTAGTTTGGAGAGATTCGTACAGAACGGTCTTCTATCATATCAAAAGTACACACACCTTTACCATGTTCACCAGACTCATTTATTCATTGAATCATGTCTGTCATGAGTCCATGCACCAAATACTCTGACAAATAGGAGCTTTAGATCAGACAGATACGCCCGAATTCATAACAGTGGTACAAAGAGGTTAAAACCTCAGTCTGATTTTCTGATTCACAAAGGAGGTTGAAACCCCGGGGGGGGGGGGGGGGGGGTTAAACCATGGTCTCATAAAACCTAGGGGGGGGGTTAAATCCCCGGGTTTTTTTTGTACCATTGTTGTGAATTCGGGCAATAGGGTACATTTATTTTGCGAGACTAAAAAGGATATCATCTAAATTCAAAGGGATCATTTTTTAGTGGAATATTGGATGGGCTTCAAAGAGATGCACCGAGCCACCGAAAGTCATTAACGTGAATTCGATTTTGTTTTAAATAATGTATTTGTGTAACTGAGGTGATTGTTTACATTAAACTTGATATTGTCTGACGTACTCTGAAACCTAAACCACGTGACAGTTATATCATCTGAGGAAGACTAGTGATCATACAAAATTCAACTTTCATTTTCTCTACATTTTAACGCTACAACTGACGTATACTGTATTTGTATTTGTAATGTATAGAGTAGGGGTTATAGAGTGCGCCTAGTTTTTTTGCTCAATTAAAGTCAAATACGAGACGTCTCTTGAGTTGTCATGCGCAATTTGACAGAGGACTAAAATCTGCATTTGTAATAATTCATCATGATTTTTTTATACTTTTTTGTTGTTGGTAACAATAAATTCGTAAGAAATAATCATTATTTGAAGTGAATGGTTATGAGGAGTCTACTTCACAGTCACAGTTGATGTATTCAGTGATGCAATACCATTAATCACGATCATCATCGTCAAAATCATCATCAACATCGTCATCACCATCATCTTCATCATCATCATCATCTTCATCATCATTATCATCATCATCGTCAAAATCATTATCAACATCATCATCATCATCATCATCATCATCATCGTTGTCACCATCAACATTATCATCATCATCATCATCATCATCATCATCATCATCATCGTTGTCACCATCAACATTATCATCATCATCATCATCATCATCACCATCATCGTTGTCACCATCAACATTATCATCATCATCATCATCATGGTTGTCACCATCAACATTATCATCATCATCATTGTCATCATCTTCATCATCATCATCGTTGTCACCATCATCATTATCGTCATCACCATTATCATTGTCATCATCTTCTTCTTTTTCTTCTTCCTCTCATCATTACGCCGTTGTCAAGTTCTTTTTCTGGATATATTTTAGGTTTCCCTCCTTTCCTCCTTACTTTCTGTTCATCTTCGTCTTAATCTTTTCTCATCTTCTCTACTTTAATCAGCTTTTTAAAATCTTATTCTTCGTTTTCCTTTTCTTATTCTTCTTTTTACTTTTCTCTTTGTCATTTTCTCTTTTTTCTCTAGAAATCACTCAAATCGATTGTGGACTCTAAAATAATAAACAATCATTAAAAAATAAACAACAATAAACATCAAAGGTGTATACAGTAATGTACCACAACCTACTATTGACGCATGAGCTATAGTGTGTTTCAACCAAAACGTATCCCAAATGGACACATACAAATTTTGAGCCCCCCCCCCCTTCCCTCGGTGAAATGGATATGAGGCAATTTTCCAAACGAGATTATGGCATTCTACATTAAGCTTCATTTCTACCCATTTCCCCCTTCCTTTATGACCAATTGCAAACCTGTCGTTCTTCATTTTCCGTTTTAGATTCCCGCCAGTCGATGATGTGATTGATTTAGCTGTTCTCTCGGGCTATCCTTATTCTTAGTCTCCGAAATTGAAAAATAATCAAATCAAGTCAATCAAAATGTGTATACTCAGTAATAAAAAAATATCGGATAAGCATAAACAGTGGCGCGGTGTTTGTGATGAATGGCGAAGCAGAACGAGTTAAGGTTTTTTTTATTTTATTTTTGTTTGCAACCAGTTTGTAAAATTCAGCAAAATCCAAGGTAGATGTGAAGTTAGGATTTTGTTCAAACATTAATGGAGCCCGATTTTTACCTTTACCTTTACCTTTTACCTTTACAGTTAAAGAGTCATCCTGAGCACTAAAAAAACCCGCAAAAGAGCCTCAAGCTGCCTTAGAGAAAAATATATTATTTAATGCACAGCTGTTGAAAAGAACTTCCGCATTAATGAATTCAAAACTATGGTTTTTAATTCGAATGAATATTCATTTGTAAGTGGTAAAGTAATAATTATAGAGTATGCGGTACATGTAAAGCTGCCTTGGTGGCCACCTCTCTGTAAAGGCAACCCGTCAAATATAGTGGGCATGCATTTCGTCTCCCTCAAGAGAAAATATGTGTTACGAAACCTGTCTACAAAGGCCACCTGTCTACAGTGGACACTTTGTCATTATCTGTTGTGGCCATAGTTTTGTTATATTTCAAGATCATTTCAACACATACAAATAGCAGAAAGAGTGCTCCTCCCTACATAAAATAATGAAACATGTAGAAAAAAAACATATCACATAACAAATTAAAGGCCTACTTGAATGATAGATATGAAAATAACGCCTGGCTGGAATGCTCCCCAGGGAGTGGAGATTGTGCACACATTGTGTGCGGGGTAATAATAATATATTTGTAAAGCGCTTAGAGACATTTGTATTAAGCGCTATATAAAATTAAATATTATTATTATTATTAAAATGGATATAGGAATTGTAACTCTTCACAAGCCCTGGTTGCTAAGATTACTAACATTTATAATATAAGGTTAAGTAGCTAGGTATACGGTTTATCAGAGTGTAGCATCAAAATATGTACATGCAAATCTTGACCTTGGATTCCTGCTCTGTTATTAGAGGTCTTAACGAGATTGAAACGTTCTCATTCATAGTCATTTGCATACTATCCCCACAGGGCGCAGTATATGATACGTAATTTCATTATCGAGTTTGGAACAACATGCTCAATTCGTATGGAAATCTTTCCACGTTCAAAATACAATTGGAGACCCAGCTTTTCCCACAATGGCTTTTAATTTTGAAAATGTTTCTGTATTTTAAATGCTATGGTACTACTTTGTGTATAATAGCGCAGTATAAATTACCACTATTATAATTATTATCAATATGAAAAAGGGTAACTTTAGAATAATTCGAGATAGGAAAACTGTTTGATCTAAGAAACATCGATATCCACATTAATTTTACTTCGAATATATATAATTTCAATTAATATGCAATAGAGTACCAAAGTGTGACGACATACTGGCCAAGGTGTCAAAGTTGCTGGTTCCTAACAATTTTGTGCTAAACAATGGTGTGGTGATCACACCAGCCCCAAACACAGAATTTGTCCTGCTTTAGCCCGTTGCTTGAATGATTTCGCAGTGAACCTCATGCCCAGGCCCTGTTATTTGGAACCAGTAGGCTTAGCCTAGACGATGAGCGAATATGACGTAAGCAGTTCGGTACTTTATATATAATCCAATTTATTGTAGTGTATATCTTTTCATTTCCATTTGCCAACCACGTTCTGATCCAGCCATCCATCTCCTTTCCCTAATCTTCCTTTCTATTCCTTCTCTATTCCTCCATCCGTGCGATGACCTCTATAAAAGGCTGATCAATCATACCAATAATCGTCACTGAATATCCTCTACTCCATCCGTATACGTCCGACCATTGATTTTTGCATTACCCAACCTCGGCGAAACGACATCGGAACGATGCATTGGCATTCTAGAACGTCAAGCTTTCCTCCGAAATATTGATGGGAGCGAAAACATAACCCGTGGCGACCCTAAATGAGTAAGATACACACAGCTGAGTCAAGCCATCGCGATCGAGGTCGGCTGTACCATGAACAGTAGTTAATCATGTTACATCCGTGCGCTAAGTAATCCCTCATTTTCTAGCTTCCTTGAGTAGACTACTAATCAGGGAACCCTATTTTGTATTGATTTTCTTTTAGCAATTTCCGAATATCTTAAAAATTTAGACTTTGGGGGTATTAAAAAAAAAATCTTCGTTTCCTGTCTGGTTGAATAGAAGCTCTAATATTACCGATTAACCATTAATCAGTGTAATGTTACATGAAATTTGTTTATAGTATTCCATTTGTAAGTGAAACACAATTATAACTGATTTATAGTCTTATCAATATTAAATTCCCATGAATTCAAATTGTGATACTAATTTTGTCCATGTACAAGCATCACTGATCTGCAATCAATCCTTGATCTGTAATTTTATTTATTTCTAAGTTCTATTTTTGTTCAATTCACCATGTTTGATATAACAATATATTTTATAATCATTGTAAACATTATTAAATTAAGACCATTTTCCATTAGTCTTTGTGGGCATTAGTATTATTCTTGAGATGATTTCGTAGCCGGTGACAGAAAAGTCTCGAGGACTGACATGAACGTTGACATAGACTCAGCGTTCCTGATAGATTGTGGAAGGTTATTCGACAGCTTAGGTCCAGAGAAGTAGAAGGCTCTTCAAACCGACTTGTGCGACTCATAGTTTCTGTCAGGATGTCCAGGAAAATATGTAAATCTCACATATCAAAATTATGGGTTTCATTAAGAACAGCCAATAGTGTAAACACATAGATAACAAAGTACTTTTATTCCAGATTTGAATAAGTAGCTTTGATTTGAGTTGATGTTTAGTTATTTCCATATGTTTGCAACACTTTAACATGTAAGGTCGCTTGAAATTATACATAGGAAAGGGTCATTAGTCTGCAAAGATAGCGTGCATCGTTGACAAAATATAACTATTATAAACGATTAGGAAAGACTTATTGCGAGTTCGTTATTCCCCAATCGCTTGGCAGCGGCTCCGTCAATGGCACCATTGGAATTTAATTCATATTGAACCCTTGCCAGGATACAGAACTTCTCGTTATTAGAACCGTGGTTTAGAGTCCATTCCCTCAAGTATTCGTCCAAACAAAAAAGCTTCCAGTCCGTCCAAGCACTTGCCTTTACCCACAAACGTAATCAGTGGCATTAGTGTGAGTCTATATTGAAGGATCGCTGGCATCATGGAAGGGGCAACGGTCTAAATCGGAAAATGAAATGTGAATTTACAAGGAAATTGATTAGGAAGGTGCGGGAGTTGCCAATAACTATTGTCTTCTTTCCTCGTCCTTTCACCGTTCTCCCTTTTCCTATTTCTATCTTCGTCTCCTTTTCTTTCTTTTTTCTCTTTTTCGATGTTGGACTGGGGGCACGTGCCCCTGTGTCCTCAGTAGCTGCGCAACAGTTACTGAGCGTAATCCCTGAGGGTATTATTCAGTTCACATTCATTATCGCGGAGACGACTATGAAATGAGAGCAAAGGCGTTTCATTCATCTCTGCAGTCAATGAACACAAGATGTTTGCTCCATCTATCAACTTCAGTATTTTAAGGCTGATTTGAGGCTGGGCCGGTATATGATATACAAAAACCGCATTTGATATATGAATTAATCATACCTTAGCTATGCAAGGCATTGAAATAACGAAATGATTGTGTATGTGTAACGCCAAACGGAGACATTTTCCAATTATCAATCAACAATTCCCTTTGTATATATTTGTATACTAAGTAATAACAAGCTAAAGACGCCTGGTTACCCCCCCCCCCCCCCCCGATCTCCATTTCTCGTTTTTTCAATGGCTTATTGTTTGCCGCTGGCAATCATCGATACTGTGTGAAATAATTCAAGTATGTGCATTTGAGAAATCATGTAACATTCCTTTGAACATGAAAATGTAGCTTTAATCTCAACATTTCCTCCTATGGAACTAATAGATGGAGCTAAATGTTTCGTCATTCCTTGAGATAAGAAAAAAAACATGTAGCTTAAAGGAAAATCCAACCTTTAGTAATCGAAAAATAATCGAAAAGAAAGCAGAAAAAATGCGAACCTTGTGAATTAAAAAACAACTTGTAATCACTATCAGAGTACGGTCACTTCTAATTGGATGAGTCGGTAATGTCACTTCGACGTGCAGAAGTGCCGGACAACTTGCCTAACACACTAACATGAATCAGGAGGGTCTTTATATTTAAACGAAAAAATGAACTCATACAACGAAAGTTGGGTTGCCCTTTAACTCTCAATCTTTCTTCTGGTAGAGCTAGAAGATGTAGCTTAATTCTCGTCACCTTGTTTGCTTGAGAGTGGAAGTGAGTGCTTCTCGTCTTACCAAACAAAAAACTCTTCTCAGTCGGAGCAAGCTGAACTAACACGCTGATTACCAGCGGGCCGACAAGCGAATCCCTTGTTATCTCCAAAACATAATATAGAAACCAAATGGCGGACAAAATAAATGAACGTGCAATGTAGTTAGATCATTAGAAAATTATAAGGGGCGTCTTCCAATTATGATGAAACTGTGGCGTTTTTTTTTTTAGGGGGGGGGCGGTGTATTTTACTACTGTAGACCGTAGTTAAATTTGTATATCGAAAACGTTTCATCTTGATTATGACTTTCTTTCGATGTGATTTTTGTATAGTTTGTATTTAAAGTCAAAGGTTACCACAGTAATTGTGCTCGAATACTTTGTCCATTCCGGAAAATGTCGCCTTTATTGCAGAAAAAAGTAAAATATGAGCCGAACGAGTCTTTTTACATACCAGAAGAAATTAATATATGCATATCAACGGTTACCTTGAATGATATCTTTTGTTTTACATTGTACCTTTCTTGTAACTTTTTTTGCTTGTTTTCATTGTTCTCTTTTTGTTTGTTTTACTCTTGAAAATGAATAGAGTTACCGAGTGGACTTTTATACATCATTGTAGTCCTCCTTTACAATAAATATAACTAAGTCAATTAATCCCATTCTCCTTTAAACTAGCCTTTTTCTAAATCCTGTTTTATTTGTTTCTCTTTACCAATTTACCATTTTAACACACAGAGTTTATGTATAGCACTTTTATATGTACGGCTTTTGGACTGGAAGCACTTATTTTTAGTGTCCCCCAAGATAATTATATATTGGGCATAGTACAAAAGAGAAAAACGGAAGGAATGGTGGATAATTTTTAGATAAGATCATGTAGAGATCAAGAGGAAGGAGGGCTTGTCGCAAAAATAGACTACATAGAGCTTGAAGGAGAAACAGAGAGAATTAGAAAGAGAGAGAGGGAGGGGGTGGGATCGGGAGAGAGAGAGAGAAGCTGTAATGATTGAAAGATAAATGAAAAGGGAGGAAGACAGGAGAGAGAGAAAAAAAGAAAGAGAAAGGAGGAGAGCTTGGGAAAGAGATACAGGAAGTGAGAGAGTTGTATATAGGCCTACAGAGAGAGGTGTGGGAATTAAGTGATTGAGAGAGAGTGACAAGGAAAGGGAAAGGGACAGACAGAGAGAGAGAGAGATGGAGATCCTAGCTGTGGTTGATAACTGAAGACGTTTAGTCGATACTCTGCATCTTTCTGTATACTCAGCCTACCATGGATCCGGATTGGTTTGTTTATTTTTAGGCGGTTTGGCTAGGAGTATCGAGGGGGAAAAGGCTTGCACCACATTCATGTCTCCGCTTCAATTTACCCATCAGATGCGCAAATAATCGCGGTAGAGTTCGCAGTGATTGGATTCCGGGACTTCGAAACCAGTGGGCGTGTGCATAGCAGGCGCGGATCCAGGGGGGGGGGGGGGCCGAGCGGGCCTTGGCCCCCCCCCCCCCCCCCCCCGCAAAAAAGAAAGGAGACAGAGAGAGGGAAAAGAAGGGAAAGGGAAAGAGGAGAGAAAGGGGAAAAAAGAAGACGAAGAAGAAAGGAAAAGAGGGATGAAGGAGATCGGGGAGGTGGGGCAAAAGGTCTTGCCTCCCAGGCTGTTGCCTCCCCCCAATCAAAAAATAAAAATAGAAGGAAGGAAAGGGAAAGATAAAAAAAGAAGAGGAGATAAAGGGAAGGAAAAAAGAGGAAGAAGAAAACAAAAGAAGGGGGATATCAGTTGCAATTTTCCCGCCAACAGATTGTGGATCGGAGGGGGGGGGGGGGGGGGACAAAAGGCCCTTGCCTTAAAAGAGGAGAGCTAAAAGGGAATATAAAAGAGGAAGAAGAAAGAAAAAGTAGAAAAGAAAGGGAGATCAGTTGCGGTTAATCCCGCCAACAATGTGTGGAGCGGGGTGGGGCCAAAATGACCTTGCCCTCCTCCAGCAAACATAAAAGAGAAAGAAGGAAGGGAAGGGAAAGGAAAAGAGGAGAGAAAGGGAAAGAAAAAGAAAGAGAATGAAGAAAGGTAAGTGATATCAGTTGCAATTTTCCCGCCAACAAGGTGTAGATCGGGGAGGGGGGGGGGGGGAATAAAATTCAAACGTGGTTTATTTCTAATTCCATAACGGTGATTTACAAATAATGCTAAAATGACATAATTTTAAGTATATTATACTTTTTTTATGCGTTTGTTGGAAAATGACAAACTCCTAAATTTACAGCCAGGCAAGGAAATGCTTCTTGACATGCCTACATGTCAGGGCTCGCGGAACGGCGGGGATCGGGATCCTTGAACCCCCCCCCCCCCCCCCACCACCCACTTTTTTGAAAAAGTATATTAAAGAGAAAAAGAAAGAAAGAGAGCAAGAAAGAAAAAAAAATAGTTAACTGCCAGTGTCACATTATAATGAGGTATCAAAATATGCTCATCTGACCATGATTAAATGCCTAAAACCCCGAGGGCTCTGCCCCCTGGATTCCACCTAGGGCCCTAAGGCGGGCTCTTAGATGCTCATCTGTTGGTAATTTAATGCCTAAAACCCCTGATTTCTGTGGGCTTTGCCGCCTGGGCCCCACGCCAAATAGTTTCCTGCCAGTGTCACAAAATAATAAGGTATCAAAAAATGCTCATCTGACCGTAATTAAACACCTAAACCCCTGAACTTCCGGGGGCTCTGCCCCCTGGACCCGACAAAGAGCCCTAAGGCGGGCCCCTTGATACTCATCTGACCGTAATTGAGTGCCTAAAACCCTTGGGCTTCCGGGGGCTCCGACCCCTGAACCCTACGCCAATTAGTAACCTGCCAGTGTCACAATTAGGTATCAAAATAATGCTTATCTGACCGTAATTAAAAGTCTAAAACCCCTGAACTTCGGGGGCTCTGCCCCTGGACCCCGCCGAGGGCACTAAGGCGGACCCCTGAGTGCTAATCTGACCGTAAATTATTGCCTTAAACCCCTGAGCTTCCGGGGCGGACAAGGTATCAACATAATGTTCATCTGACCGCAGGCGCGTAGCCAGGGGGGCGGTGGGGTGGTCCCCCAAAAAATGCCGGCCAAAAAAAGAGAGGAGTGAAAAGGAAAAGGGAGTAGACAAAGAACATTTCGAAATTCAGACAAGGATTAAGAGTCGAAAACGTCACAACGATTCGTCTTCTTTCTCTAATAATTTAATGAAACGTAAAATCCTCCGCGCTTCGCGCGAGAGGGGGAACCTGAATTTAGACGAAGATTAAGAGTCGATAACGACACAACGAATCGTCTTCTTTCTCTAATGATTTAATGAAACGTAAAAGCTTCCGCGTGAGGGGGGGGGGAACATAATTCAGAGGAGGATTATTTTTGGGAACGGTACAACGAATCGTCTCCTATCTCTAATAATTTATTGAAATGTCAAAGCTTCCGCGCTTCGCGAAGGAGGGAGGGGGGAAACTCGTCCTTCCCTGCACCCCCCCCCCCCAATTACATCACTGCTGGTCACCATTACGTACCAATATTTGGCTTGCATAATTTCAAAATTGGCCCCCCCCCCCAAGAAATCCTGGATCCGCGCCTGGTTGGCCGTCTGGTTGCTTACTTACAAGCATTTATGCTTTTTAAGCAGTCAGGTAAAATAACCACCTAATAACCATCAATGACGTGGGAGATAAAGTAATACCATATGGCACTTGTGTGTAAAGGAGAGTTGGTTTCTGTGGCCAAGAAATGTTCTATCTATATGTAAGTGAGACAAAATGTGAAGGTATAGAAAATCCACATTTTTTACCACGAGTTAAATTATATGTTGATATGTGTATATAATTTAACTCGTGATTAAAAATGTGGATTTTCTATACCTTCACATTTTGTCTCATTTACATGGGAGATAAAATAATACCATATGGCACTTGTGTTTAAAGGAGAGTTGGTTTCTGTGGCCAAGAAAAGTTCTATCTATATGTAAATGAGACAAAATGTGAAGGTATAGAAAATCCACATTTTTAATCACGAGTTAAATTATATGTTGATATGTGTATGTGTTACACCCCCATGGCGTGTAGGGATGGTTACTGTAAATAACTGGAAATAATCAAAGATGAGGAGAAACAAGTCGGTTGGTGTACTCAGTGCTCACTCAAAATGTAGAATGACACATTTATTATCTCCATAATAAATATCAACAAATAACAGGATTCATCATACAATAGCAATATTGTAAGAACAAACATTCTAGAATTATAATGTTTTCCGTCTTCTTATCCTAATGGATAAATAACCATAATAATTACTATCAAACGTCTTGTACATCACACTTGTTAACACTTTCATCCTTAAGGATGTTCCTTTGAAGTTGCTAAATACTACCTGTGAATTAATGTATTCTTAAACGCTAACAAGTTACAATATACATTACATACCAACCCGAGCACGAACCCGGATCATGTTTATATTAAAGATACCATGTTCATATAAACCATGACTTTTCCTTTAACTATCCTTATGTTCTCATGAACATACATACTAATAAAGAAGTCATACTATTATTATCAAACAGTATCCAAGTAAACTCCCTTAAATAATCAAGGATTATTTAATACAAGTTCCATTATACCATCCAGTAAAACCTATATGAAACAACATGAACCTTAAAATGTAGTTCAACAAACTACTAAACTGAATCTCAAAACTAGTAATGACACTTTTAATCATCACATCAAAATGACTATGTACTCTATAACAAACTAACTAATAGAAAGCCAAACAGACAGTTACTTACACTGTTCACAAGCTAACTGCGCATCATGCTTTATATCTTAATGCATTATAATTCACTTGTTCAATAACCTACTAAACTACTAAATACTATGGATGGAATACTAGTAAAATGTATTACTTTAGCATGAATACATAAAATATACAATATACATGTATACCTACTAATATCAAAATACATAGATAGAAATGATATTGTCTTACCTGGAAATAATCAAAGATGAGGAGAAACAAGTCAGTTGGTATACTCAGTGCTCACTCAAAATGTAGAATGACACATGTTGTACACTATGCATGCTGACCGATCCCTGCTCAAGTCTTAATCTCCAAGTTCGTCCATTTATGCTGGTAGGGTAATGTTTACTAAACTGGGGAGATTAATCCTTAGCCTGTACTTCTGAGAATAGAGTTTCTTTGTGCTCACTGGACATAGCAAACTCATATAAACTTACTAAACAATACAAAGTTAGGAACAAAGGGGGTGGGCATTTACTAACTAAAGTGGAGTGGGCATTTATTAGTGAGTCATCAAAGACAAAGAGTATATCTCTATAGGGTATAACACCTTCCCCCACCAAAAAAAATAAACGTCCACTTGACACTTAAGCAATGTCATAACTGTGAGGGAAAAAAAAAATCCCAATGTTTAAACCAAGAAAATATACCTCTGATTCCTTCAAACTGTTACATCGGTGTAACATAGTCATTATAGTTATGCTATATATACATCTATCAAATAAAGTAAGTAAGTCAGGGTGTACGGTCCCAACTTGAATCTATAGATCCTAAATACTAACTCAATAGAAAGAGAATATATCCCTAATAACATATCAACTATGACAACATTAATGAGTCATACCCTTTGAGAAACCCTCTTGTACAACATAAGTACTAATTTGTCAAATGCTGCAAAGGTTATCTCCTATCCTGTTACACTACGTAGTGCTTCTTCTTGTAGACTCATTAAAGTTTCTGTTTTGGAATCTCAACATCTATACGTATATTAATTTGCATTTAGACTTTTCAGTTATACATCTTCAGTGAAACTTTTCTGTACATTTAATTTCAACCTCCTACCGGTGACGTAGCCTCTTAGCTACACTCATGCTCTTAGTCATTGCTGGTCTCATCAACTGCGGTGTTGGCCCGGGTGGCTGCGATGCTGGTCCCACTGGCTGCTGCACTTCTGGGATTGGTAGTGGTGGGTTGCGTGGTACCTGGCCAGAGCTTTGGTTAAATAATTGATACTGAAAAAACATATCATGTGGGGGAGGATAAGGCATAGATAAGGTCTGGGGCATGAAAGGAGCAACGTGAGACTTATTATTAGGAAGAGGGGAGACAAACTGATGCTGGTCGTTCAGTGTAGCTGGAATATGCATCAGGTTTGGTTGAATTGGTTGAAGGGTAGGATCTCCTAAACTGTCGTAGGTGAGCCTTGAAGGAGGGTGACGTTGTCTCGCTGGGCCGTGCTTTCACGAACAGGAGCTGGATTCCCATCTCGGATGGCTGCAATCTCTGCCCTGATCAAAGCCTTGATCTCCTTATGTATGCTGTTCATGTCAATTTTGGCCTCTGGTGTTTCTTGTACGGTATTGACTTGGGCTGGCGTCCTCCTCTTGTGCTTATTTAGCCGCTCCGTCTCATTATTGGCGGAGAGGTTGACTTTTTCTAAGAGGTCCTCGTCGCTGGCTGCTGAGTCATTCAGGTAGGGCTTCATATCATTCCGTATCCCCTCATTCAATATGCCAGTCAAGGCAGAGTGCCTGAACATATTCTCCACTAGAGAACCGTTGTAATGAAATGACGAGCCGGCCTCCTTTGACACAAACATAATCTTTTGCTTCAGGGCGAGCAGCCTTAACAAGAAATCATGGGCCGACTCCCTCTGACCTTGTGCAGCCCTACTCAATTCGTGGTACAGCTCCATGGCCTCTTTTTCTTGATAGTGTGATCTGATGAGCCGACGGAGGGTGGGGAGATTGAGCTGGGGCTTCGACTCGAGATACGCCCTTAGGGTCAGACCAGGCGCCATTGCTCGAATCACAGCGTCAACGATCTCCTCATCTGCATATCCCCTCTCTTTTCCCCGCTCGATCTGATGGATGAGGCTCATAAAGCTTAGCCTCTCCCTCTGTCCTGCCTCCCCAACCTGACCGGAAATCTTGAATTCCCTTCGCCAAGGCGTCGTTTCCGGTTGGGCCCTACCAATGGTCAATGGGGATGAGGCTACCTCCGTCTCTTGCTTGGTTTCCATTACCTCACCCTTGGTACCAATGGCGTCCGCCACCATCTTCCACGTTGCCTCTCCACGGTCTTCGCTGTCCGCCATCTCGTCGCTGTACAGATGCTTTTTAACAAGCCTCACGAGCTCTGACCTACCCCTTTCCTTACCTACACTCACCTTATCCTCTGGCAATCCCAGGGTCGTCAACACGTCTATGAGTCCCTCTATGCTGCACCCTTTTAGTCCCTTGGTGACATCATCTATAAGGTCCTCCATCCTTGACGCTCCGGCTACTGTAGGAGTTGGTGAGAAGCGGCTTGGTCTGGATCAGGTCAGTCTACCCCGCTCGTCTCATAGGATGATGACTTGCAGCTTTAGTCCATCGAGAACATCAAGACTGGTGACATCATCCGGGCAGTGCCTCCAAAATGTTACACCCCCATGGCGTGTAGGGATGGTTACTGTAAATAACTGGAAATAATCAAAGATGAGGAGAAACAAGTCAGTTGGTGTACTCAGTGCTCACTCAAAATGTAGAATGACACATTTATTATCTCAATAATAAATATCAACAAATAACAGAAATCATCATACAATAGCAATATTGTAAGAACAAACATTCTAGAATTATAATGTTTTCCGTCTTCTTATCCTAATGGATAAATAACCATAATAATTACTATCAAACGTCTTGTACATCACACTTGTTAACACTTTCATCCTTAAGGATGTTCCTTTGAAGTTGCTAAATACTACCTGTGAATTAATGTATTCTTAAACGCTAACAAGTTACAATATACATTACATACCAACCCGAGCACGAACCCGGATCATGTTTATATTAAAGATACCATGTTCATATAAACCATGACTTTTCCTTTAACTATCCTTATGTTCTCGTGAACATACATACTAATAAAGAAGTCATACTATTATTATCAAACAGTATCCAAGTAAACTCCCTTAAATAATCAAGGATTATTTAATACAAGTTCCATTATACCATCCAGTAAAACCTATATGAAACAACATGAACCTTAAAATGTAGTTCAACAAACTACTAAACTGAATCTCAAAACTAGTAATGACACTTTTAATCATCACATCAAACTGACTATGTACTCTATAACAAACTAACTAATAGAAAGCCAAACAGACAGTTACTTACACTGTTCACAAGCTAACTGCGCATCATGCTTTATATCTTAATGCATTATAATTCACTTGTTCAATAACCTACTAAACTACTAAATACTATGGATGGAATACTAGTAAAATGTATTACTTTAGCATGAATACATAAAATATACAATATACATGTATACCTACTAATATCAAAATACATAGATAGAAATGATATTGTCTTACCTGGAAATAATCAAAGATGAGGAGAAACAAGTCAGTTGGTGTACTCAGTGCTCACTCAAAATGTAGAATGACACATGTTGTACACTATGCATGCTGACCGATCCCTGCTCAAGTCTTAATCTCCAAGTTCGTCCATTTATGCTGGTAGGGTAATGTTTACTAAACTGGGGAGATTAATCCTTAGCCTGTACTTCTGAGAATAGAGTTTCTTTGTGCTCACTGGACATAGCAAACTCATATAAACTTACTAAACAATACAAAGTTAGGAACAAAGGGGGTGGGCATTTACTAACTAAAGTGGAGTGGGCATTTATTAGTGAGTCATCAAAGACAAAGAGTATATCTCTATAGGGGTATAACATGTGTTTTTACGCGTAGATCATAATCAAAATATTATACACGGTTCAGCATTTGCTCAAAAAGCTATAGACCATGATTAAGGAACAACGTACCATAACTCGACTATCTCCAATAACATTGATAGCGGCTTCGGAGAGGATCTCCTAGTAAACCTATACACGACTTTTCGTTAGCAATGGAATCCAACGACCGTGGTAATATGTAAGGCGTTTAGACGCATAGAAGCTCTATACAAACGTGACTATTATCTTTAAACTTGAAATCCATTTTACATAACCCAAGAAAATGTCAGACAAAATCCATTAAACTATAACTCCAAAGCCTGTGCCTAAATTAAAAAGTTTAAAAACACCCACTAGTAGATAGAAACGCACTCTCTTGAATGCTATCATTATTTTTGTAATTAGATTATCCAAAAACTCTGTGGAAACAACATTTCCCATACGATGAGGTAGAGTAATTGAGTGCCTAAAACCCTTGGGCTTCCAAGGGCTCCGACCCCTGAACCCCACGCCAATTAGGGACCTGCCAGTGTCACAATTAGGTATCAAAATAATGCTCATCTGACCGTAATTAAATGCCTAAAACCCCTGAACTTCCGGGGCTCTGCCCTCTGGACCCCGCCTAGGGCCCTAAGGCGGACCCCTGAGTGCTAATCTGACCGTAAATTATTGCCTTAAACCCCTGACCTTCCGGGGGCGAACAAGGTATCAACATAATATGTTCATCTGACCGCAGGCGCGTAGCCAGGGGGGCAGTATGGTCCCCCAAAAACCGCCGGCCAAAAAAATAGAGGAGTGAAAAGGAAGAGGACGTATGAAGAAAAGGATGTAGACAAAGAACATTTTTGATATTCAGACATGGATTAAGAGTCGAGAACGTTACAACGATTGGTATTCTTTCTCTAAAAAATCTTTCGCGCTTCGCGCGGGAGGGGGGAAACTGAATTTAGACGAAGATTAGGAGTCGATAACACGACACAACGAATTGTCTTCTTTCTCTAATGATTGAATGAAACGTTAAAGCTTCCGCGCGAGGGGGGGGGGGGGAGGGAACATAATTCAGACGAGGATTATTTTTGGGAACGGTAAAACGAATCGTCTTCTTTCTCTAATAATTTATTGAAATGTCAAAGCTTCCGCACTTCGCGGAGGAGGGTAGGTGAAAACACGCCCCTCCCTGAACCCACCCCCCTAATTACATCACTGCTGGTCACCATTATGTACCAAAATTTGGCTCGCATAATTTCAAATTTGGGCCCCCCCCCCCCCCAAGAAATCCTGGATCCGCGCCTGGTGCATAGTAATTTGATAATTATTACCGAGGGTTCAAATGTGCAGGAAAAGTTTTCTCCCCCGGAAAAGGTAGTGGATTATTTTGTGCGAGCTCCGCTGCGAAAGCGATGCGAGCAAGGACTCCGATTGTCTTTGCCAGACTGCATGCGATTCATCGATCACCGCGATCGAGAGGAAGAGTTGTTTGCGAAAAAACAATTTGACATCCCGGCGTATGACGTATCTTCGACCATATCAGTATCACCTTGAAAATAGAGACTCTAAAAATTGGAATCCCAAAAGAACTTTTTTTCCCCGCGAAAAACACATGATTACTCATGCACAGTAGCCCTATACGAAAGAAAACCATTATTACTCTCGCAAGTTTTTAATTAAAGGCTCGTACACTCCTAAAACCTTTTCCGTTTAAAAAAGGACCACCATCACCCACAATAATTCCGACCGACTACTTCCAATTTACAGGAATACCGTTACTGTTTAGACTTCCAGTCATTAAAGTCAAACGATATGCATATTGGGGATGTATAGGAAACACAGGAAATATAATCCTGATGATCAAGAACACCTACATGTAGGCCTTATGATGTGCCAAACCAGAACCAAATTAATCATTGACACCGAAAGATCAGGGGGAAAATAACATCTATATAACCATCAGCAAATACAATGATATTATTTAACGAAGCTGCAAGTCGTACTTTCGAGTACATGTGATATACAGGGTGGAACAGTGTCTTAGTGGGAATCAAATTCACCCACAACAAAAAGTGAGTCATTTGACACATTTAAGCATAATTTTCGTGAGTCAGGTGTAAATTGACTCATTAGTAACAACCAATGAGTCTCTATTGACTCATTTATATTTCACCAGTGTGT
The DNA here is from genome assembly GCF_000002235.5 of Strongylocentrotus purpuratus. Taxonomy (NCBI): domain Eukaryota; kingdom Metazoa; phylum Echinodermata; class Echinoidea; order Camarodonta; family Strongylocentrotidae; genus Strongylocentrotus; species Strongylocentrotus purpuratus. The sequence goes on from NW_022145612.1 coordinate 5,815,692, forward strand.
CAATCATGAGCTGACGCATTTGCAAAATGCTTCGACTGACTCACATGGTCGTAAAAAATGAGTCAAGATCGACATAAGAGCATTTTAGAAGAAAAAAGTGAGTCAACTTGAAAGTGAGGCTGTATGCATGCGCGCGCATGCTTTCGTGACGTCATCCAAAATGCGCATTCTCGAGCCATATCTGATTATTATACAAATGATGCATGCGTTCATTTTACGATATCCGCACTCGAGTTGATGAGGCTGTGTGTAACTTAACTATCACTATGAACATGACTGACAATGAGAGCGGACAAAATATACAGTTCCTCAGGTAGACAAAGGAACATCCCTTACTGCTATTATGTAAAAATGTGTAGAACAGGTGTCACATGCATATTCACCTTTTTACATAATAGCTGTGAAGGGATGTTCCTTTGTCTACCTGAGGAACTGTATATTTTGTCCGCTCTCATTGTCAGTCATGTTCATAGTGTATAGATTCTACTGTATCGCACGAAGCCGTGTCGAATGAAAACATGCATGATCTTGCATCATTGTTTTATACAACGAAACTCCTAGATCCTTGTTATTTGATGTAAAACGAATTAATTCAAGATTGTTTCGTGACAGTATGGGTGACAAATAAATCTCAAGTTAAGGCTTAATTTAGTGCGTACAAAGTAGATTTTTCAGATTCGGGTAGCGGGACCACCGATTACATCGCTAAAATGTGATATTTTAGGATATATTTTCCATTGCAAATGTGGACAGTGACTCTAGCATGGTATGGTATGTGTGTGATAGGCCTAGGGAGTAGGGGGGTCTATGTCATGATGCACCCACAACAAAAAGTGAGTCACCCTTACTCAAATTGATGAGTCACTGGTTTGTCCGTACAGCGAAACACTTGAAGGATCATGTGAGTCACTATGACTCGATACAAATGAGTCTTATTTATCTAAGAGACTCATTTGTATCGAGTCATAGTGACTCACATGATCCTTCAAGTGTTTCGCTGTACGGACAAACCAGTGACTCATCAATTTGAGTAAGGGTGACTCACTTTTTGTTGTGGGTGCATCATGACATAGACCCCCCTACTCCCTAGGCCTATCACACACATACCATACCATGCCAGAGTCACTGTCCACATTTGCAATGGAAAATATATCCTAAAATATCACATTTTAGCGATGTAATTGGTGGTCCCGCTACCCGAATCTGAAAAATCTACTTTGTACGCACTAAATTAAGCCTTAACTTGAGATTTATTTGTCACCCATACTGTCACGAAACAATCTTGAATTAATTCGTTTTACATCAAATAACAAGGATCTAGGAGTTTCGTTGTATAAAACAATGATGCAAGATCATGCATGTTTTCATTCGACACGGCTTCGTGCGATACAGCAGAATTATATAGTTAAGTTACACACAGCCTCATCAACTCGAGTGCGGATATCGTAAAATGAACGCATGCATCATTTGTATAATAATCAGAAGATTCAGCCCACGAATCCAGTCATAAAAATCATCGTTTAAAACCATATGAATAATTCGTCCTTGTTTTCACGAAGTGACGGTAGTGAGGAAAATCGTAACACAAAGTGAATGCAATTTTTTTTCACTACCGTCACTTCGTGAAAACAGCGACGAATTATGCGTACCAATTTTTCACTAGCTGCAGTCAAAACTCTTCTGAATCCAAGATATAAGATGGCGACGTCGCGTCGTCGATCGGGAATTCAAATATGGCTCGAGAATGCGCATTTTGGATGACGTCACGAAAGCATGCGCGCGCATGCATACAGCCTCACTTTCAAGTTGACTCACTTTTTTCTTCTAAAATGCTCTTATGTCGATCTTGACTCATTTTTTACGACCATGTGAGTCAGTCGAAGCATTTTGCAAATGCGTCAGCTCATGATTGACACACTGGTGAAATATAAATGAGACAATAGAGACTCATTGGTTGTTACTAATGAGTCAATTTACACCTGACTCACGAAAATTATGCTTAAATGTGTCAAATGACTCACTTTTTGTTGTGGGTGAAGCAACTAAGAAAATGACCAAACCAGGCTTCATGTTTTTCTTTCTCGGAGCACTTTGGAAACATGAAATTTATAAAATAAGTTTTAAAGCTAGAGGGTCGATATTTATAGGTGTTTGGAGGGGATGGTGCGGCCTTTTTGAAAAGACGGGCCATTTCTATACAGCAAAATATGTCGAGGGCATTTTGTCAGCTGTTGGGTTACGCCCCCGACACGTCCATGTTTCATTGATTCTCCAATGAGAATCATTGTGAAAATGTACTCTCAAGTCTCAACCAATCATGTTTCATGTTTGATCTCGCGTACTATACAGCTATATGTGAACTATAGCACAGGCGCACGTAGCTTCCATGCTAGAGACTATCACAAATTATAAATTTGTATATGATTAGAGTCTAAACGATAAATACTCTTCTTCTAATATGCTACTACTGCTGCTACTGCTATCACTACTACTACTACTACTACTACTACTACTATTACTATTACTACTACTATTACTACTACTACTACTACTACTACTACTATAGTACTACTACTACTACTACTACTACTACTACTTCTACTACTACTACTTCTATAGTACTACTACTACTACTACTACTACTACTACTATAGTACTACTACTACTACTAATACTACTACTACTACTACTACTACTACGTTATAATGATATTCAATTCACATGTCAGATAAGTACAATGTGAGGAACTTATTTGATTTGATTTGATTTGATTTTATTTCTGCATTTTTTCCAAATAAAATATAACTGAATAACAAATAACATAATATACATGTAAGGTATAATACAACATAAACAAACAATAATTTCTTCATGTCAAAATGTTTTTTTACATAATATATGTACATAATTATAATAACGAAACTTATTATTTCCATAACATATTATCATAAATTTAAAGTATTATCCTAACTATTCTGGTGGAAAAGTGCAGGAGACCGCAATCATAAGCAAAGCTTGACAAGGATGGCGGCCTCAAAAAAAACAAGAACAAAACAAAAAAAATCTTAAGGTAAACTTAAAATGAAAAAGTGTTCAAGCGATCTTTGTGTATGAGTTGGTGAGTGTGTTGTGCAAGTGTATATATATATATATTGAAAAGCGGTGCTTGTAGATTATAGGTTCCGCAATACAAAAAGCTCTCTTTAAAACACCCCCCATGACTATAACACAGGAACCAATGTAATTCAGGTGAGATATCATGACCCCCATTTCGTTTCTCTCGTTAAAACTTTGACAGAGCCTTGCACCTCAACGTGAGAGATTATGATATTGGATTGCGCTGGGGCTCTGTCTGAAAGGAAATGAGAAGTATGTGTTTTCATGTCCAAAAGTCACTCATAATTTAGATGAAGACCAAAATGAAAGTTCGAACGAATTAAAATGACCCATAATTGGCGATATAACAACAATTTTAACTCTAAAAGCTAGCACAACAGGGAACTCTGAAAATTACTAGTACACAGGGGCGGTGATTTCGGGGGGGGGGGGGGGGGGGGGGTGAGGGCGGGACACGTCCCCCTCAATTTTGTAGGGGGATCTCCCCCCCCCCCCCCCAGAACATTCGAAAAAGTGCAAAAAACAAAAATGTATAGCAAATACTGACTAAAGACTGCAACACACTTTTAGGCTCTGGAGGGCCCAAGAGTACAGCGTTAGACTAATAAAAAATGTAAAAACTTTCTCGCTCGGTCGCTAGCATCCCTCGCATAATATCCTTCAAAACATACAAGTAAATATTGTAAAAAATCTGTATTCCATTGGTATTACGTAAGCACAGTTTACACTGTATGTTTACAAGATTAAGAGTTATAGAAATAGATCAGTGCTACAAAAACGAATATTCCGCTAGCTCTTTTCAGTGAGGAGTAACTACAACATAGTGTATATATTTGCCAGGCTGATATTTGCCATTTCAACTCCCATAGCCATGGGTGTCGATCCCGGGGGGGGGGGATATATTCCCCCCCCCCCCCCCCAATATTTCAGGTGGGGGATGGCCTGTACAATCATCCCCCCAATAATTCACCATAAAAAAAAATTAAAATGAGGAGAAAAATTAATGATGAGAGCCAGATGGGAGTAGTTTATGGTTATTACTTGCAAGATGACCATCAATATACCAATTTTCATAATACATATGTAAATGAGACAACCGTATATGAGACAGGACAATATTTAATTCTCGCTCATACGGCTTCATCAGGAATTGATGAATTTATTCAATTTATTCAATCAACAGCATCATAGAAATGCAATGCGCCAAATGCTAAGCCGCAGCGTCAAAAGCAACGAGCTAAATGTTAAGCGCGAAGCGAAAAAGTGCAAAACAGTAGAGAGTGGGAGAGAGAGACAGAGAGGATACAGGCGCGTAGCCAGGGGGCAATGGGGGCGGTCCCCTCCCCTCCCCCCCCAAAAAAAAAAAACGCCGGCCAAGAGAGAGAGAGAGAGAGAGAGAGAGAGAAAGAAGAAAGGAAGATTAAGAGTCGAGAACGGTACAACGAATCGTCATCTTTCTCTAATAATTTAATGACACGGTAAAGCTTCGCGCGGGAGGGGGAAAATTAATATAGACAAGGATAAAGAGTAATAATTTATTGAACCGTCAAAGCTTCCGCGCTTCGCGCGGTAGGTGGGGAAACTGCATTTAGACAAGGACACGATACAACGAATAGTCTTCTTTCTCCAATAATGTAATGGAATGCGAAAGCTTCCGCGCTTCGCGCAGGGATGGGCGTAAATGAATATAGACAAGGATTAGGAGTAATAATTAAATGAAACGTCAAAGCTTCCGCGCATTGCGCGGGAGGGCGGGGGGAATTGGACTCAGACAAGGACACGATACTACGAATCGTCTTCTTTCTCTAATAATTCAATGAAACGTGAAAGCTTCCGCGCTTCGCGCGAGATGGGCGAAAATGAATTCAGACAAGGATTAAGCGTAATAATTTATTGAAATGCAAAGCTTCCGCGCGGGGAAACTGAATTCAGTCAAGGACACGATACAACGAATCGTCTTCTTTCTCTAATAATTTAATGAAACGTGAAAGCTTCCGAGCTTCGCGCGGGATGGGCGAAAATGAATTCAGACAAGGATTAAGAGTAATGATTATTTAAAACGTCAAAGCTTCCCTGCTTCGCGCGGGAGGGGGGGAAAACTGAATTCAGACAAGGATTAAGAGTCGAGAACGGTACAACGGATCGTCTTATTTCTCTAATAATTTAATGATACGTCAAAGCTTCCGCGCTTCGCGCGAGAGGATGGGGGGAACTGAATTTAGACAAGGATTGAGAATCGAGAATGGTACATCGAATCGTCTTCTTTCTTTAATAATCTAATAAAACGTCAGAGCTTCCGCGCTTCGCAGGGGAGGGGGGAAACTCCTACCTCCCTGCACCCAATCTCACTCCAGGAAGTAAATTCATCCACATTATGCTGCACTCCACCCTGGTGAAGTAAATGGGGACCTGTGGGAATTTCTTCCTTGAAACTCGAGCGCATGACAGCTGCTCAGTCAGCTATAAAGCCAGGGTAATTATGTTGGATTATTGTAAAACGGGAGCTTGGAGACTTCTGATAAAATAAGTGTTATGCGCTATATAAGCGATTCTGTTAACATTCACCAACTTCTTTTGTTTTGTTTTTCCAATCCTTGTGTCAACTCTCAAGTAGGCCTACGGTCAGGGGCGGCGATCACGGGGGGACGTCCCCCCCCCCCCTCGAAAAATTCGAAAAAGTGCAAAAAAATAATGTACAGTAAATACTGAATAAAGACTGCTATTAGGCATTGGAGGGCCCAAGAGTGCAGCGTTTAGACAAATAAAATTGCAAAAATCTTCTGGCTCGGGAGCTATGCTGGACCCCACTCCGATTAGTGACCTGCATGCAAGTGTCACAAATAAGGTATCAAAATATTATTTAACATTTAATTCATCCATTTTGTCTGTTACCCAGTACATCTTGTCTTTGTATTTTGTTGTGTTTTTCTCTAGAGCGCTTAGGGACATGTTTTAATACTATGTGTTATGTGCTATACAAGAACGGTTAATTATTATTATTATTAAATATGCTCATCTGACCCTTATGAAATGCCTAAAAACTCTGAGCTCCATGGGGCTTCGCCCCTGGACCCCGCGCCAATTTACGCCCCACTTGCTTTGCTCTATCTGATCAAAAATACTTTGTGATGCGGATTCCCCCCCCCCCCAAAAAAAAAAAAAACGTTTGTGCTCATTACGTCACTCCTCCCTCGTTCCTTGCATTTCGTCGTCCCCCCCCCCCCCCCGGTCATAAAAAGAAATCACCGCCCCTGCCTACGGTCCTTCCAACACCTTATATCGCTCACACACAGCGTGCGAAAGGCCGCCAAAGGCGGCCCTTTCGCGAGTAGATTATAGTTCGCCTTAAATCATGTTTCGTACATGTATTAAGAACTTAGCAAATACTTTGTTTATAGTTTCAATCTTTAATCATTGTTAAGGTCAACAAGGGGCCAATCTGGAAAACAGTGTAATAACTGACAATGCTACCTTGTAAAAATAAACTACAAATGATTTTTAAAAAACGCTAAAATTAGATAACTTGTGCATATACTTAACCCCCCCCCCCCTCACAGATGCACAAGAAAAATAAGAATAGAAAACAGGCTAAATAAAAACTACAGGGGGAACAAAATAAATCAGTGAAAATGATTGGACATAATCATGAATGCAGAGCATACTGATATTATATATACTCAAGCAAAAGGAAATTATCAGGCATACTTCGGGTCTTAATATCAAAATGTAGAAATGGAATAGGTACAAACATTAAGACGTTGAACAGTGAACTGAATAAGATCATATCATTAATAGGTACTTGCTACTTTTGTATACCAATTTCATTTGATCATAAATATATAGTTAATGTAATATTTCAAAAGTTAACATGTTAGATATTCAGATATTCGTCTATGCCGCTTGAGGCGTTTCATATTGCTACTATAATCAAACGATTTGATTAGAGGAGGTATTTACAGTCTGCCCCAGGCTCTAATTTCCAAAAGGAGGAAGAGAAGGGAAGGAGAAGAAAAGGTGGGAAAAGTGTTTGAGATTGAAACAGGGAGGGAGAGGAAAAACAAAGGGAGGGGAGGGTAAAGAGAGAGGGAGGAGAGAAGGGAGGGGGGAGGAGAGGGGAACAAGAACGAGTGGAATACCGAAAAGGAGAGAGAAAAAAGACAGATAAGAAAAATTATTTGTAGAAACAAGTAGGTTGAGCAAAAATATATAATCTTGAAATGAATTTAAGATGGAATCAATTGCGTTTATGAAATTCCCTTTAAAAAAAAAGAGTAATTACAAGATTATATTACTGTTAAAAACACAAAACCATTATTTTTATCCTGATTTTGTTGTATTATTCTCTCTCTCTCTCTCTGTTTGTCTATGTCTGTGCCTGTCTTTGTCTCTCTCTCTCTCTGTTTCTCTCTGTATGTCTATGTCTGTGTCTGTCTGTCTCTCTCTCTCTCTCTCTCTCCTCTCTCTCTCTGTGTCTCTCTGTGTGTCTATGTCTGTCTCTCTCTCTCTCTCTCTCTCTCTCTCTCTCTATCTATCCCTCCGAAGTATTGAGTATTGAAGAAACATACATTAGTCAAAATTTCATGACACTCTGACCAACATTTATTCCAAACTCAAATGAAACAAACTGCTCCATCTTTGTTACCAAAAAAAGCAAGGAGGAAAAAAAGCTGAAGAGCTGATATGTGCAAACTGGTATGAAAGAAACAAATATGGAAAAAAAAATATAATGATGGCTTAAGTTGCAGGTAGACTAGATATAAGAAGCTTTTGGCATCCAACAGATCAATTAAAAAAATAATTTCATAGGGAAAAAGCACCAGACAAGCAATGACATTTCTGAAATTAGCAATCAACAAAGTTAAGTATCAAAGCACCCCACAGTCTAAGCTACAGTTAGAAATGCTTTATCTACATGAATAATAAAACAACCATACAGTAGGGGAAATATTCTGAATTAGAAATTCCCCATTTTAATAAATATGAATAAAGCAAATGCGTTCTTGGTAGTTATATTTTTTAAACTGGATTAGGTACTGGTAATATGCTATGAATACAATACTTGTTAGCATTAAAAACAAAAGTACAAGTATTTTTTTCTAAAATCAGTTTTTTTTTTAATCAAGCTGTCATTTATTCTTGCCTTAAATTTACAATGCCTGATATGATTCTTTAATACCTGTTTTTTTTCTTCTTTAGGTTTTAGTATTTTGTTTGACAAATAAAAAGTGATATATACATAAAGAGAAATATAATCTTATTTACAATTTCCTCATTTGATGATAAGGGCATGTCAGCATACAAACTGTACATACTAATATATTTCGTGCACCAAACATTACTATTAATTTAACAATAGTATTTACATGCTCTCGTTTACAAATATAGGTTTATCTGTAAATCCATACTCTTTGTTAACTAGTTTGAAATTTTTTCTATTAATACAATTCATTTCAAAGTGGTATAATGGGCACATAGAATGCAGATTGAGAAAGCACAAGTTAGCACAAATTTTGGTGGTATAGAATACAGAAAAATATATTCCTCAGCTTAGTGGGCACAATTGTTTTGCACCTTTTATAAGAAACAACAATTAATGATTATGATTTCTGATTGCAATATACTATCTACTTGTAATACTGTGAACTTACATGTAAATCAACTTGAAAAAAGAGTTGTGAAAACCGTTTTCAATATGCAGAAATATAGGTTTCTAATGGCAAAGCATAATTGGAATAGTGCATTATAATATGAGTCCACACATCTCAATCAAAACAGGCTGTTATTCTCTACCCTAACAATATTGATAATTGTGTGTGAGCAACACATATCAACAACATCTATACGTTCCATACAGACTGCATAATGCAAGTGTTGAAGTTATCAAATCATAGTTTTCTTCTAATCAATATACATAAAAACAAAGAAGGTATAGCAATCTCTGAAGTATACTAAATGACAATTCCAACATATCAATGAGTACTCTTGATATAATGCAATTATCCGATTGTAATACCATAACACTTTCTTTTTTACAAAGGATTGACAATAATCTTCATTTCTCAGGAATTCTTTTCATCATGTTATCAATGGTGTAAGGTCAATGCAAGGCTGGAACCTGAATGGACCTAGCTAGTTGATTTCTAATGTTATCATAACGTTATGGTATTGAGAATGTTTAGAATCTAGAAATACAGTGACTCGATATAATTGAAGGACAGTTTATATTCTGCATGTAGAGCTTCAAGGTTTGTGTTTACAAACAAAATACATGTATATCCAAAAGATCAATCGTCCGGTATCTAAACAGCTTCAGCTGCCTGAGGTGTAGCTGGTTTAGATTTTTCTACCTCAGATTGACTCCCAGGCCTCCCTTTGGTGCCATCGCTTTCTGATTCCTCCGCAATCCTTGAGAGGTTCCCAGACCTTGACTCCTGCGATGAAGACGTTTCACCTTCCGTTCCCGAGGATTCTTCCTTCTCCTTCTCCTTCTCCCCCTCGCCGAACACCTTGTCTGCATCCTCCACTGGAGTTGGCTCCTCCTCTGTGGAAGGTTCTGGGGGAGGGGTATCTGCTTTGGGTGGGGGGAAGATGACGTACCTCTCATGGATCAACTCGTTCGTGATCTGATCTAGCTGGGCCCGAATCTCAGTTGTGACCTGACGATCCTGGACAACCTCCCAGGCGCCTTTCTGGAACTTGACCGGAAGGGAGAAGAAGATGTCCACAGGCAAATCATACCAACCTGAAATACAAGAAACAAAAATTGTGTTAATATCAAAACTGCAGTTTCAGAAATATTTCTTCTATGAAGAAAAATTGAAGAGAGAGAAAAGTATATTTACATTTATAAAGTGGTTTTGTTAAACTCAAAAAGAGAATATACATTACAATTGTTAATATACGAGGTATTGTAGCACAATCATTGCATTCTAACTTTTATTCAGTCTAAATAATGTAAAAAACAGTGAAAGTATAGTAGGGTGGATCCAAGATTGAGAGAGGGGACGAAATTCTGAAAATTACATCATCAAGGGGAGTTATTTCATTTTTTTAAACTTAAGGTATACCACTTAAGTTTCAAAAGGAGGGAGTATATTTGACGCACATCCACCCAACCCGCCATTGGATATAGAGTTTCTGGATCATATGGCCTGGATTTTTTTTCTTTAGATATATATCTAGAGGACTTACCATCTGAGTAAACACCAAGTGAGAATATTTCTTTATCAGGAGAGCCATTGTACCAGTGGGTGAGAATACTGGTCAGGGCATGCGCCTCTGACATAGCAACCTTGTGATTCAGCATGGTTGCAAGGGCATCAGGGTGGTTCTGGAGAAGCTGAGGATACTCTGTCTGGAGCCACTTTTCATCATGAACAACCTCTGTCACGGGCCTAGAGAACGAAGATGGACCCCAGATGGCCCCCTCATACTTGTACACACGAGCCTGGGAGATGTCAAAATGAGTAATACCACCGATGTTTCCCCAGATGATCAAATCGGCCACACCTGCAGTGTTGACGTTGATCTTCCTAGCAATTGCTGCCTTGGCTCGATTCTCCTGGAGTCGTGGGGTTATGATGATGTTCTGTCGGGCGATCCTTGGAGCATTGTGTTTGAGCATTAGTGCAGAAAAGTTCAATTTGCCTCTACCACCGATCAAAACCTTGACATCTTGTTCTGCATACTGGTTGAGAATGCGTCCATATAGAGCAAACTGGGCACATCCTTCCTGGCTGACTCCACCAAGCTTGGCATTCTCTTCTTCCATCAGACAGAACTCATCTAGAAACACTGCAACATGTACACCAGTTAGAGCTGCTGTGGCATCTGTGTAAACCTTCACACCCCTTAGCAACGGACAAGCTAGATCAAACACCTCCATGCACTGTCCCTCCACATAGTCCTTGTCTTCTGGTTTTGTCAAGAGTCTAATGCTAACCTCATTGTCATGGCCAAGCACATCTCCTCTTGCTATCTCATTGACCATGTGGTATGCTATGGGGCTGGAGGAATTTGTGATGCAAACTTGGAGGGGCGTACTACGGCTTAGTCTATGTTGTTCCTCTGCATCCATGATAATCTTTGTTTCTAAATTCTCGGATGCAATTTTGGTCATGTCACTGCTCATTTGCTCAGATGAGACCCCATAGTAGCTGTAGGCATATTCTTGGAATTCATTGGATCCGCCTATGAGAACTCCTGCTCCACCTCTATCAAGAAGTTCTCTCCAAACAATTGGTGATTTCTTGAATGACCAGTTGTTCTGCTTGCATTGTTGCTGCAACCAATCCTGTATTGAAGATAAAATGATACTCATTACAATACATGTCATATACGAACATAATCTAATGCAGGAATTTCATCATTCATCAATTGAGAGGCGAGCTAGTAAATTCATATATCAATTTGCTAAAGGTAAATATATACTGATCAATCTATAGATGATCTAAAGCAACTACCATACATATCTTTGAACAAGGAACAGAATTTAGGTTGAATATACCTTCTTTGTCTAGTATTAATCCATAAATTATTTAATCAAAGCTGTAATAACATTCAATATCTAACTAAAAAGTCAGGAAATCCGAACACACAGGCCTTAAATTAATCGACGGCCATCGACGGCCAGGCCGTCGATGCCCCTATGACTGGCCGCGGTGCCCTCCCAAAAAAAGATATATTCACGGCCAAAAGGCCGTGCCCTTTTTTTTAAACTGGCCGACGTGCCTTTTTTTCCAACTGGACGTGCCCTTTTTATTTTAAATTTGCGCACATAAAACCACCAATTGCGCCCATAATCATCTAAAACTAGACGGCAAGGCGCAAGTGTTTTCCGTGAAAATGCGCCCATAAATTATTAGAACAGTAAAAATAGACGAATCACGAACAGTTTGCCGCCCACGAGCTCTCTTCTAGCTTCGTATTTAGTGCTTTAATAAGGCTTAAGTGCCGTGAAAATGCGTCCTTTGTTATTATATAGGCAATGCGCTAGCGCACGTACGTACGTACGTTCATATTATGCGATCGCATGATATGCATATGGTGCATGCTGTTGACGCACGCACGTACGTACAAATCGAAGGCCAGGATCAAGAAAACAAATCGTCAAATGGAGAAATAAACAAGCATTCAAATAGTCATTAGAGATCTGTCGAGGTTTGTTTGTAGGCCTAGTTTATTATTTTATCTCAAATAGAATTTAGAATTATCTTATTAATAAGTTAAGAACACCTACGATGTTCTCGATCGTAGTTACTCTCATTTTGCCACCAGCCGACCTCGCTTCAAAAAGCTACCCCGCCAGCTTCCCAAGACGAACGTTTCGAGTCCCGGTGAAATTCCGAGGGTGCATCGGTTTCGCTGGCAAACTTCCAGCCCGACAGCTTCCCACCAAAAGTGGCGAGAGTGTGTGTGCGAGGAACGATTTTGGTTTCGTGAATGCACGTTACGCAACTGAGCTGAGCGTGTCACTTTCAGCTGTCGAATGTCTATAAGGACATTTTTACATCTTATTTCATTAGTTAGGCCTATGTAGACCTTTCTATACAACAGTTAAAAAGATAATTTCTTCAAATTTGCTCCTACTACCGAGAGAGTGGCGGAAGGTTTGTGTGTGAGGTGCGATTTTGATTTGGAATACCCGGCCCGGTAAACTTGCCAATTAAGTCCTTCTGACTTTCGATGTTTGTGAAATTGGCAATTTATTTATTCATTTGCTCATCAATATTTTTAGTTACTTTAAAATACTGTTTAATGTGCAATTTTGATGTTCTTAATCAATCTTTCCTGTTCATATTGTTAAGATTAAAAAGTTATTAAATTGATCGTTCGATCTATTCACATTATGAAATTAACATTTGTAGACTCTCTTTGAACTTATGATTAGATAAGCGGCCTATCTGTTTTTGGAAAATTGCCCCTTGCTCTGGTAAATCCCCGTGGCAAAGGGCAACTTAAAAAAAAAATTGCCCCTTGCTCCTGGCTGCTAAATCTAAGGCTTGCGGGCCGCCGCCTTGTTTGCAGGCGCGTAGCCAGAGTTTGGTGTTTGGGGGGGCACATACATGTAATCGATCGAGGTCAAGAAAAGGGGTCTACAAAATTTCAACCGATCCTGGAAATTTTAGGGGGGGGCACGTGCCCCCCGTGCCCCCCCCCCCCCCCCCCCCCCCGTGGCTACGCCTACGCGCCTGCTTGTTTGTATGTACCGTAGACCTCTATACATTCTGTGAAGAAGCTGGTGCTAAAAGTCATGGGAAATTGATCCTGCACAAGTTTCATAAAATACACATGACATCTAACAAAAATAGAATCAATTTTTTTGGCCTCATACTGGATGCCCTTTTTGTAAAATATTTTGGCCTCGATGCCCTTTTTGTAAAAATATTTTGGCCTTGGTGCCCTTAAAAATATGAGGTACTCGAGGCCAAACTGGCCTTGCCCTAAAAATGACGAAATTTAAGGCCTGAACACATATACAATTATTTTGCCAATATCATTCAAGTTAAATCTTCATGTACATACCTCCCATTCTGCTGGCTGTTTCACAATCTTGTGTACAGAGAAATCTTGCAGGGTGGCATCCAGCTCGTCTGCAAGGAGCTCCACTTTTGCATAATAAGGACAATTTGCCCTGCCTGCACAAAATATGAAGAAGTAAGAGGTTTTTGTGAGCATACTGGTATGTGTTTATGAACTTCTTATTTCATATAATGAAAACTCATAAAATATTATTTTGCAGTAAATTCTGAAACCCAACTCATACCTAATTTGGGTAGACCCTACTTGATATTACCCTGTATGATCAAGCTCTACACAGATCAACGCTGTGTCAGTTTGGGAACCCATTATGAAAAAAGGTTTAAAAGTTGCTGCAATACCGACAGATGATACCATTATAAAGCGCGAATTGTTTTCTGAGGTCCTCTCTTTTTTGCTGAAAATTTCATAATATTCAACTTTCTTAGTTATTTTATTAAGGAATAGGGTCTATATATACTTTTTATACAGGAATTTTGTAGAAACCTAGAGTCTATGTGCAATGATTATATCTACGAGGGTGTAAGATTACAAAATTACTTCAATTTTCAAAGAAAATAAGAATTTATGATTTTCATTAGAGTAAAGGAGCCGGTTTTCGGCCACTTAAGACAAAATCCTATTTTTTGGACCCTTTACTTCCTATTTATTATCATTTTTTGTTCAAATCATGAAGCAAATATTATTATTATTTAAACAAAACAAGAATCCCAGAAAAAATCACGAATTGCCACGACAATATTCATTTCAATTTTCACTGTTTCGGAGTCAGTTTTCGGCATAGCGTACCAGTTTTCGGCCGCATGTACAAAGTCAATAGGAAGCGCGTGCGCATGCGCCGTGCGTTTCCGCGCTGATCTATAGCACTAGCCGGCGAAGCAGATATCCCACGCAGGAGCTCCCCGGAGCTCGCCAGGCCGAAAACTAGTACTGCGGTGATCGGATATTGGAATCTGAATTAGACAGAGATATCGTGTGTGCGTTGCGGTGTGCGGCTGCATTGATTTAATACATGCGATGAGATACTTTTGAGCTTGCGACTAGCACAAAATCGGGCTCTAAATCTGAAAAATACTTGAAATAAAGCTCATTTTATGGTACCCATATTTCTTACAGACACGCGTAAGATACTCAATTTTTCAGATTCGGGTAGCGGGACCGCCAATTACATCGCTAAAATGTGATATTTTAGGATATATATTTCATTGCAAATGTGGTTCTTCAGTGACACTGGCATGGTATGGTATGTGTGGGATATGTGTTATGCTATTATGCGATGTATTTTAGAGGAATTTTACCTTGCATCCAACCAATCGGCCGAAAACTGGAGCTGGCCGATTACCGGCTCCTTTACCTAGACTAGATTCTAGTTACAGACCATTAGATCTCTAGAAGAGGACCTTGCAAGTAGTTCTAGATCTAGACTCTAATAAGAGTCGCTTATTTGTTTTTATTATGACGTCCTTATTTTTTTTTTTTGGATATGAATTGAATTGAATTTGCAAAAAATTGATGTGTGTGAGTGTGACTGTGTCCTAGTCTAGGCTTGAGAAATCATGAAGACATGAAATAATCAATCATCATCATCATGTTGATGCCATTTATTTAATTCTAAATAGCATTTCAAACTTAAAACTTTAAAACATAGAGTTTGGAGTTATGAATCACATTAATACAAATATAATTTAGTCCTCATAACTTTGCCGTCGAACACTAACGCGAAAGGAACGAGTCAAAAGATAGAGGAACCACAATTTACCACATGAATCGCAGCGTGTGGGACCGTTATGCTAAAACAACTTCAAAACTCTATACATTTCTGATATTTCTGCACTCATTATTCATTCTTCGCGTATATTGAACTATACTTTGTGCTACTTGGATCAATAATATGATATAATTTTAGATTGATAATTTCTGTATTCTATAATAATCTCACCTGCAATCACAAACTTGGCCATTCTAAAAAGTTGTTTTTTGTTGCCAGGCACCGCTACTGAAGTTGGGGAGCAAATTTTACACGTTGAGCATTTGTATGGTGAAATAGAGAGGCAAATCATTATAGGAAAAAAAGGGGTGTAACATGTAGAACTGGAGGGACTGTTGTTGGTACATTTTTTTAAACAAGCGGAATAGGGACATCGCTAAAAGGAGGATAAGGGGTTTAACAAAAAAGTGGATATCATTGAGGAAGAAATATCCTTTGAAAAAGCATGAAAATCATCATATTCACTAATTCAACCACAGGTAATAGACCGGACCACCTTTCAGTGCGGAGTGGGAACGTGTGCGGGGAAGGGGGGGGGGGGGGGGGGGAGGACCAAGATACGCGAAAACAAATGTATCTTGTTTAAATTGTTACTTGTATCAGAGATTGTTCCTCTTCTCCTCCTCCTCCTTCTTCTTATTGTTGCAAAACGGGTCATATTTTGAGCGCATATAAGTATGCAAAATAAGGGGTATTCTATATTTTGCTTTTCTCTTGGGGCCAACGATGGCATGCTGTACATTAAACATGTGAAACAATAATGTCAAGTGCGTACATGATCTCCGGGCACCCCCCCCCCCAACCCTCCTCCTCTAGCTCCCTCCCCCTCTCTCCCTCTCCCTCTCGATCTCTCTCTCCATCTCTCTGTTCTCAGTTGCCCGATGGTTTAAAAAAGTTCCACTACTAAAGATTCTAGGAATCTTCACTGATTTCCATTGAAAATTCCAAGAAAAAAAAATCCTCCTTTCGAATCGTAATGTTGTTGATAAACCACTGTGAAGCCCCAATCCATAAATAATTAACCGTCTGCATATATGGTTTACAGTCTTGACAGATCAACATGGGGGTAAGTCCGAAAGATTAAATATTGTTTTATATGGGGTGCAATGCAAGTAAAGAAAACATTGTTTTTTTGCCCTTTCGTTCTACAAAGGACTGCTTGTGTGTAGAGAACTGACAGAAGTTGATATGAAAGCTATGGCATAGGGCGGCTAGGACCTATATCTGCATGAGCCCTCACATCTAAAATATGTATTGGTCTGTTTGTTTTAGTTGGTATAGCCTATAATAGAGGCCGTTTTTTTTAAATATCTTGTTTGTAGTTTTTAATGTTACCATGAAAGGATCAGAATACATGGCAGCCAATTCCCCCCCCCCCCCCCCCCCACCGTGGACACACGCTGTTGTGACAATCTTGTGGTCAATTTTCTACATTTATCGACTTCCAAATATATTTTCTACGTCTCTCTCTCTCTCTCTCTCTCTCTCTCTCTCTCTCTCTCTCTCTCTCTCTCTTGCCCCTCTATCGTCTTCTTTTCCGTTCCACCATTTGATCGGGGGATGTGCCCGGTGACCTAGCTCCTGCCCTTCCCTATAGTAGTACACAACCCCAATGCCTACAACAGTGCACATTTTTATTGATATCATGATAATGCATAAAAGTTCTTGATTAAAAACATGAATTAGGGAAATCTTTTTCAACACTTCGACTTTTATCAACCTTGTGTTTTATTTTTATTTATTTTTTAACCCGTTTTACCCGTATATAATTTAACAGAAATAAAATTTCATTCCATGAAAAGTTAAATATGTCCCGTAGATATTATGGGAACCACTTTGGAAGAGCTTTTCGAGCGGTATGATCTGGAATATTTTTAATGGACCAAAGTGTCAGTCAGTACCTTCTCACTATAGATCTAGGTTGAAAAAAACAAAAACAAAAACAAAACATGTGCCCATCTATCCTCTCCTTTCTGATCATTTCAGAAATGCAAAACTGGATTTTGCTGGGGTATAATTGACGCGACACGTGCACATGAAATCAATTTATCGCTGAAATGAATGAAGACATTGAGTGTGAAGAGGCAGAGAGTGTGATGGAAAGACAAATTCATAAATGTAATAACGCCCTCTACTGGAATATCCGGCCGATTGCATTGCGATCCATGCAATGCAAGGCACGTGGCTGGCCTTTTAACCGTGTTTGCAGCTGTATAGCTATAGCGCATACATGTGTACAAAATTATGTGTGTAGTAAAGTATGCAAGCGCAAAAAGTACGTACGTGTGACATGAACAGGCAGTGTGAATTGCACTGATGTGAACTGAATATCTAGAATCTACATCTACATCTAATTTAGAAATAGTCTAGATCTAAATCTACTTCATCGGCAATATGGCATCTATCAAACCAAGAAGGAGACATGGAATGGGTGAAGCGGGCCTAAAAGCTCTCGATGCAGAAATGCAGCGTTCATTCAGCATGAAGATGGGGCAATTAAAACGAATGGTAAGTGTGTGTAGCCGTAGCGTAGGGACTATGGTGTCTGAACGATTTTTCATTTTTCCCCTTTGGATTCTTCTTCTTCTTCTTGTCATGATATAAATGTTTTATAAATAAATCATATAAATTTTTTTATCTTTTTTGGAGTATTTTTCTTATCTTTTTTGGAGTATTTTTCTTATCTTTTTTGGAGTATTTTTCCTTAAAACGAAGACTAGACTATAATTAATATTCACTTTCTCACAGGTTTCACGGTAAACAGTCTTAGTAAAAAAGTTTTAGACACTGCACAATACAATGCACCCTTTTACGGTTACAACAGTGGCATGTGCAGACATGGGCGCCATTTTAATTTACGTAAATTAAAATGGCGCCCATGTAAAGATGATGTGAGTGCACAGCACAGGTAGTGACGCAATAATACATGCGCATCTGAAATCCTCGACTCAATGTTTGCGTGCATATTACAATGGTGAACGGAGGGATACCATGCGTGTTACCAAAATGTCCGGTAAAGGGGTACTTTTCACGCACCAAAGTCTGGCTGGTAGTACACAAAAATCTGGCCCGTATCGACTTTACACACCAGGCATAGGGGGGTGTTTTCAAAAGGAGGAAACATGCATAGACCCAATATACGTACCCTAAATCACGGGTGGCCAACCTGCGGCCCGCGAGCTCTTCTTGTGCGGCCCGCGGAGCATTGAAAAAGTAATTATAAAAATAGTTAATGAATGAAATGCGGCCCGCATAACAGCGATGAAATAGAGTAAAACATTTACACACAGCTATCTCTATTTCCATAATTTTGTTTTCATCATTCACAACATATTGATTCATTACGTGGCTTATACGAAACTCCTCAAATTCCCTCTCATTACATTACATTAATTAACGACATTAACATCACTCGCCGTGTTAATTTCAGTTTGTTATTTCCACATGCAGTAACCTTTGTAAATATACAAATAATAACAATAATAATAATCTTTTAAAATCCACTCCAAATTTTATTAAGTTAAACCGCAAATGGAAATTCTTTTTGCCCAATCGATCGTGAATCAAGAAATATGTTTGAAATGCCATACTTGTCTTAAAACTTACAACCCTTTTCTCCCGCCGTTTAATTTTTTCATTAATCTTAATCGTGGATAGTCCCCTTATATTCTTTCTGCTGTGTCATTGATTTTGTTTGAAATAACAACCAACATGGCATCGATTTCGAGACGTGCGAAGAAAAGGAAATTCATCAGTTAAATCGGATTAATCTCTGAAGTATTTCTTCAAAGAAGAGAAAGGTAAACAACTTTGCCTCATATTTTGTCTGCCAGAAATCACACTAAAAAAGTAAGCCTGATTTTGTTCGACTGATTTTGTTGTTTGCAAAATTGCAGGTGTGTACATGAGTGTGTGTGTGTGTGTGTGGGGGGGGGGGGATTTCAGATTTGGTTTTGACGGTGTGTCCCGCTAAAGCCTCGTAACCTCTACCCATTTTTAAGGGTTGTTTTGGCAGATTTTTGTTGAAAGTAAAGCCCATTTTATAAAAATTTCGGGTGTTTGCATGGCTAAAACCCTGAATTTTTTTTTTAACAAATTTTTTGAAAACACGGACCCATATTTAGGATATTTCTGTTAAAAATGGGACCCAAGTTTAGGAATTCTTTTTGTAAAAAAGGTTACCCATTAGAGCGGCACACCCCGTATGTCTCAATATGTGATTAACCCCCCCCCCCCCCCCCCCCCCCCCCGCCTGGCCTACGGCCTACCAAGTTATGACAATCCTTTGATGTGGGCCGCGAGCTTTAAAAGGTTGGCCACCCGTGCCCTAAATAACACTGAGTGGGGGGGAGGCAGGGTATTGCATACTGTACTGGTAACGTACCAACGAAGGGCCAGGTGCACAAGCGTGTGTGAAGTCGTTTAATACAGTCGATAACTTCACGCACGCTCGCTCGCCCCCACCCCCTTAGTCGGTACGGTTCGGTATGCAATTGTATTGTAATTGTGCAGCGGTTTGCCGTAAAACCTGTTAGAAAGTGAATATTATAATGTCTTTGTTTTTAGGTAAAAATAATTGAAAGGGGTAAGAAATATAACTTTATGACCATTATTTGAACAATTGATGAAGATTAAGTTGATTTTTTTTCTCCACGCTGGAGTTACGGGTAAAAAATGTATACAAAAGTACACTAGCGCCCTGTATTCAGTTCATCACATATTTGAGAAGGGAGCTGTGTAACACTAACAATGGCTTTTGCGAATGCTTTGCCCTTGGTTGTGTCGTAGAGGGGGAAGATTTCTTCTGGCAGGTGTATAGTCCTCCAAGATGGCGGCCCGCATGTTTTGCCTCTTCTCTTAGACCAATATTATTAATTTCAAAGTCATGAAAAGGCACTAAATATCAACAAACATGGTCTAAAACAACTCCAAATGACAAAATAATCCCAGCCATGAATTTTTTTTGAGCATCTTGATAGCCAAAAACTTGAAAATTGTTGTCATTAAAAGAAAAAAATCTGTTGATTTTTTTGCCAATTATTTTTGCCGATAATGATCACAGGTGCAAGAGCATCGCTTTTTTTGTAATTGTATGTGGCAGTGATACAGGATGGTACACGAGGGGTCTTAAATTGCATGTACATGTAATGGGGACAAGTTTGAATATCAGTGATAGGTTTAAATTTATTCTCAAGTATTTGTTTGAAAATTCTTCAAAATGTGGGTCAGATTGCATTAGAGAGCTAGAAGAATCCCTGGACTGCAGGTGCATGGGACTTTGTGCTTCATGTACATCAGTCCATACTAGATGCAATTTTACAATGTTTCAATATTTTTTTTTTGTGAAACCAGGACCACCCTGACTGATCCTACTGATTAATTAAGGCAAGCAGGTCTCTTTTAAGTTCTCGCCTCATTTTTTTGTTGTGGTTATAATTTGTTGATTTTCTACAGAAACGTGATGCCCATGAAGAGGATCCAGACTCAGGTGTGGTCTACGTCTCCCACATTCCTCATGGATTCTACGAACCTCAGATGAAGAAGTTCTTCTCACAGTTTGGAAACATCAAGAGATTACGGCTCAGCAGAAGTAAAAAGGTGATTATCATGAAGCTTCATCGATCCCCTTCTACCTAAATACCCAGTTAATTGTGAAAATGTTAGGGTTCAAATAACTAAAATGCTTTATTCAAATCAATTTAGAAAATGGTCAGGAAAATCCAGTTTTCATTAATGTAAACAGGTGAAGTAAGTGCGTTGAGCTTGTACTTAAAGTCATGCATGTTCCCTGTGACGTTTTACATGTAGCTGTTTGTTAGATGTTCATCTACCAGTACAACTGCTGACATTTATTTAAAGGGCCCATGTCATCGAAATACAAGTGTATTCCTGTGAGTGTGCAGTCCTGCATTTATCTCATATATCTATTGGGTTGAGCGCACGAGCATGTACATGCTTATGCTGCTCTCCAAGAAGGAGCTCCTAATTACTTGATTTTGCTATATTTGATCTTTTGTACTATTACTATATGATTGTGTAAGTTACATGGCATCAGCTGGTCAAATTGTAAGTTTTATATGTGATTAAGAAGCACTCCATCTCTCAATGTTTTTAAAACCAATTTAAAAACTTATTTGTTCAACTGAGTGATCTTATTTTGTAGAATTTAGTAAAAAGGAGCTCTTAACCAGCGCAGCTTAATATATTTTGTATAAAAGCTGCGCTATATAAATCTATTATTATTATTATTATATTATTATATTTTGATATGTAAACTTCTGAATTTGTTTCATATATTTTTTAATATTTTTTGAAATATTTGTTTTTCAAACTTGCTAAGCTCCACCCCAAAAACCTCCAGATCTCATTCCCCTTGTGACATCATCTGTCATTCATCAATGAACTAACTTGAGAAAGTGTAACTTTGCCAAAGTTGACCACCTGTTACAATACCACAAACAATAGCAACATATAAGTTGCGATGTCAAGATCTTCTAGTGCCACTAGAGAGCGTACTTTTCATTATTAGGATGATGGAGATTCTCTTTGATGTGGTACAAAACACAACTTCTTATTCTAATTGAAGATGGGATGGGGGATATAGTTGATCATACATGTACATTAGTTTTGGTATTTGAATGGTTTCTGATCCTAGATTTTGTTCTTAAATGTATATTGACATTTGTTTTACTTTCAGAGTGGCAAGTCCAAGGGTTATGCTTACATTGAGTTTGAATACGACGAAGTTGCCAAGGTAGTGACAGAGACAATGCATAATTACCTCATGTATCAGAAACTGCTAAAATGTGAGTATGATTTATGTAAGATGAATGAATCTTTTTTACACATATACTGCCACATTTCATGTGTTTTTATTGTCCTATTCCTTTCTACAAGACAATGTATATTGTAATTGTACATGGCAAATGATTCAAACTCGAGAGTGATGTAAATGACAACTGAAGATGATAAACTTTTTTTTTTTCACCGCTCATATGTGAAAGCAAATTGAACAACATTGATATTCATGCACAGGAACAGTAAGTCCATGTCATTCCATTCTGACATTTAAAAATGAAAGAAGATCATAATGTTGAATGAGCAAATACATGTGTAAACATTATTTACATGGACACTTGTTCCTTACCAAAAATTTGAGTAATCATCCGATGAGCAAATTCAAAGGTCGAGACTTTGTGTCTTGATATTTCCATGGAATTACCTACCATTATGCTTATCCTAATCTGCTACTTATCTTGACTTCTTTGTTGGCTTTATTGACATTCAACCCTACATGTTGTATTATGATCATGTTCGGTTTCTGTACACGGTCAAGGCAATGTGGAAGCATCCATCGTAACTATATTACTGAAATGAATATTGGTAAACACACTCTTCCAAGCTACTTGTAAATCAATTCAACAGTCAACCATCTTTCCAAATATTTTTTTTTCATCCCAGGTTTCTATGTTCCTAAGGACAAACTCCATCCTGACACATTCAAGGGTTGTTTCCGTCACTTCAAGGGCCCCCGAAGACGAGAGATTGCAGCAGCCAGAAACAATAGTTTGCTGGAGAGTGGGAAAGACCATATCTTGGAGAGCCAGAAGCGGAGAGTGAATGGACTCAACAAGAAGCAGAAGAAGCTTGAGAAGCTAGGCATCAACTTCAAGATTGAGGGTGTGGTGAGTATCTTGAATAGTACATGTACCTCACCATGTTGTACTAGGGGCTCTTGCAGAATAAGCGTCAATAAACTCAACAAAAAAAACTAAACGCAACTTTATTTTTAACAACTTGGGAAAGCGTATTTGAGAGTTGAATTTAGTGTTTTGAGTTGCGTTTAAACAAAAGTTTTTATGCATGAGGGCTAAAGTGACAGAACATTTGCTCCTGCGACATTCGCTCCAGCCTTTTTTCATCAAAGACATATGATTAGTGTACCTGTTTGCATTTGGGTGATAGGTTTGGTATAGGGTTAGAGAGAGTTTAATGGAGTTAAAGAGAAGGTTGAGTTCTAGGGAGAGGTGAAAAATAATTTGTGAGCGTTGTCATTGTTATTATGCAAGTGTGGAAGAACATCAGAGAAAAAATGTTCCCTGAAAAGCATGGCTCTTCAAATGCCTTCATATTCTAAATTTGACAAGTAACAGCCTAAAAATGAGGCCCGATTCTTATACCACATCCCATACATATCTCTGTGTATAGTGCTTGTTACTTTACCAAGACTGTGCTAAATTTCTGATCATTTTGATGACTCCAGAATCTTCCAGTACACATGAATGCTTATATGCTACATGATAAACTTTTTCAGATTGATTCCACACTGTTTCTTTCACAATGCAATCGCATGACCAGAACTCAAAACTCAAGTATAGTGTTTGGTTCAGGTTTTGGGCATTGACCATGGAGCAGTTGTCGCTTGAGCATGGTCGTTCAACACATTGTATATTAGTCAGACTCTTGATGGTTAATTCTTTCTAGGAGGTAGTTGGCATTTATAATTTGAAGCTTTGATTTACTTCTCAATTACGTGTACAAGTGTTCGTTTTTCCAGGGACTATAAAGTGTAACATGTTAATGATATGTTTTCAGTTGGGGATTATTTGTGTAAATCATATTCAAGTTATATTTGTCATTTTTACTTACATGTATATTGTTCAATGAAATAAAGCATGATTAAAGAATGGTGGTTCTTGTAAATGATAATAAAAGTATTCAATATTCACCTCTTACATGTGACTGTTGAATGAATGTGATTACTTCTTCTGATGCAGGAACCCTATGAATTTATTTAAGCTTTGCTTGCATTATAGATATATTTGTTATACTTTCTAATGTAGTGTTTCATTGTGTTGAATAAACTTCCACCTCCCTCCCCCCCCAAAAAAAAAAAATTAAAAAATAAAATAAATCATCTTGAATTCTTGATCCATTTCACTGGTGTGACATTTGAGTTTGCCTTTAAATAAATATTTCACTCGGTCTACAGGCCTTAAATTAATCGACGGCCATCGACGGCCAGGCCGTCGATGCCCCTATGACTGGCCGCGGTGCCCTCCCAAAAAAAGATATATTCACGGCCAAAAAGGCCGTGCCCTTTTTTTTAAACTGGCCGACGTGCCTTTTTTTCCAACTGGACGTGCCCTTTTTATTTTAAATTTGCGCACATAAAACCACCAATTGCGCCCATAATCATCTAAAACTAGACGGCAAGGCGCAAGTGTTTTCCGTGAAAATGCGCCCATAAATTATTAGAACAGTAAAAATAGACGAATCACGAACAGTTTGCCGCCCACGAGCTCTCTTCTAGCTTCGTATTTAGTGCTTTAATAAGGCTTAAGTGCCGTGAAAATGCGTCCTTTGTTATTATATAGGCAATGCGCTAGCGCACGTACGTACGTACGTTCATATTATGCGATCGCATGATATGCATATGGTGCATGCTGTTGACGCACGCACGTACGTACAAATCGAAGGCCAGGATCAAGAAAACAAATCGTCAAATGGAGAAATAAACAAGCATTCAAATAGTCATTAGAGATCTGTCGAGGTTTGTTTGTAGGCCTAGTTTATTATTTTATCTCAAATAGAATTTAGAATTATCTTATTAATAAGTTAAGAACACCTACGATGTTCTCGATCGTAGTTACTCTCATTTTGCCACCAGCCGACCTCGCTTCAAAAAGCTACCCCGCCAGCTTCCCAAGACGAACGTTTCGAGTCCCGGTGAAATTCCGAGGGTGCATCGGTTTCGCTGGCAAACTTCCAGCCCGACAGCTTCCCACCAAAAGTGGCGAGAGTGTGTGTGCGAGGAACGATTTTGGTTTCGTGAATGCACGTTACGCAACTGAGCTGAGCGTGTCACTTTCAGCTGTCGAATGTCTATAAGGACATTTTTACATCTTATTTCATTAGTTAGGCCTATGTAGACCTTTCTATACAACAGTTAAAAAGATAATTTCTTCAAATTTGCTCCTACTACCGAGAGAGTGGCGGAAGGTTTGTGTGTGAGGTGCGATTTTGATTTGGAATACCCGGCCCGGTAAACTTGCCAATTAAGTCCTTCTGACTTTCGATGTTTGTGAAATTGGCAATTTATTTATTCATTTGCTCATCAATATTTTTAGTTACTTTAAAATACTGTTTAATGTGCAATTTTGATGTTCTTAATCAATCTTTCCTGTTCATATTGTTAAGATTAAAAAGTTATTAAATTGATCGTTCGATCTATTCACATTATGAAATTAACATTTGTAGACTCTCTTTGAACTTATGATTAGATAAGCGGCCTATCTGTTTTTGGAAAATTGCCCCTTGCTCTGGTAAATCCCCGTGGCAAAGGGCAACTTAAAAAAAAAATTGCCCCTTGCTCCTGGCTGCTAAATCTAAGGCTTGCGGGCCGCCGCCTTGTTTGCAGGCGCGTAGCCAGAGTTTGGTGTTTGGGGGGGCACATACATGTAATCGATCGAGGTCAAGAAAAGGGGTCTACAAAATTTCAACCGATCCTGGAAATTTTAGGGGGGGGCACGTGCCCCCCGTGCCCCCCCCCCCCCCCCCCCCCCCCCCGTGGCTACGCCTACGCGCCTGCTTGTTTGTATGTACCGTAGACCTCTATACATTCTGTGAAGAAGCTGGTGCTAAAAGTCATGGGAAATTGATCCTGCACAAGTTTCATAAAATACACATGACATCTAACAAAAATAGAATCAATTTTTTTGGCCTCATACTGGATGCCCTTTTTGTAAAATATTTTGGCCTCGATGCCCTTTTTGTAAAAATATTTTGGCCTTGGTGCCCTTAAAAATATGAGGTACTCGAGGCCAAACTGGCCTTGCCCTAAAAATGACGAAATTTAAGGCCTGGGTCTATAAATAATAATAATAATAATAATAATAATGGTGGCTTCTTATATAGCGCACATGTCCGTCACGTTGTGACGCTCCTGGCGCTGCCCCGATTATTACCCTGGCTTTAGCACAAGAGTCATTGACAGAAAAATATTGATTTATTGTTCTTTTTTTCTTTTCTGAAAGGACTCTGAGTGGAAACGACTGCAAGAATCACAGCCTCCCGCACCAAAGGTTGCTGTCCCAAAGAAGGCTGCAAAAGTAACAGCAAAGACACCCTCCAGATCAAGGAAACCTGCTGCAAAACGAGAACAGAAAGGTGCTGTGAAGAGGAAGAGGGCCAAGACTGCAGGAGCACCCAAGTCCAAGAAGAAGCAGCACATCGTTGATTCTGGTGATACAGCGGAGGCAAGTTTAGCAGCCCCAGCAAAGAAAAGGAAACCAGAGAAAGAAGAGACAACTAGCGAAGAGAAGGAGATTAAACAGACTGAAATCAAAGTCACTCCAAAAGGGAAGGCTAAACAGGAAGCCAGTAGGGGAGCTCAGAGTGCCAAGGTGCCTTCTAAAGGGAAAGCAGCCATAGGTGTCAGGACTGCTGTCAGAAAAAGCACAAGATTGTCTTTACGATGATTGAAAGATGATAGATACTAATGAACATTGTAATATCCAGTACCAGTCAAATGGAGAAGATTCCTCTCATAATTAAGTACTGAATATTTACTTTGAACTTTCAAGCCCCTTCAAACAGCGCCAAATCCTGGTCCTTTCTCTACTTGTGTAGCTGTTGCTGATTTCCAAGAAACACATCGAAGTTGGAGAAAGCCAAATCAGAAAGCTAAACCAAGAATATTACTGATCTTGCTCTTCATAATGTAATGTACATTTTCACGATTCCAGGTTTAGTCACTCAGGAAACCATGTATTGGCCTGTGTAAAATATACATATGAATTATGAAATCTTCCTTAGAGCATCCATCAGTTTCTTTCTTCTTCTTTTTCCTCCCTCCCCCTCTCTCCCCTCCCTCCCCTCCCTCCCTCCCCCTCCCTCCCCATCCCTCCCCCTCCCTCCCCATCCCTCCCTCCCTTCCTCCCCCTCCCCTCCCTCCCTCCCCTTCCCTCCCCTCCATCCCTCCCCCTACCTCCCCTCCCTCCCTCCCCCTACCTCCCCCAAGCAATTGTATAGATTTTTTAAGGAGATATATGGCACAACTTGGATCAACTTCTTCATTGTAGTTTCAGGGGCATACTGTT
The DNA here is from genome assembly GCF_000002235.5 of Strongylocentrotus purpuratus. Classification (NCBI taxonomy): domain Eukaryota; kingdom Metazoa; phylum Echinodermata; class Echinoidea; order Camarodonta; family Strongylocentrotidae; genus Strongylocentrotus; species Strongylocentrotus purpuratus. The sequence goes on from NW_022145612.1 coordinate 5,843,217, forward strand.
TGGCACGCTACTATATACAAAACTTGTTAATGCTGACCATGCTGGGTCAGAACTATGAAGGACATTCATATATCCCTGTAAATGTAGGAATGTGTTTAATTGATGTTATGAATGATACTTCATTCTAGACTTTCTAGTATCTCCCGCTCCAAACAGACATGATATGGCCAATGTGATGCTCAAATATTTATCAGGACCGATGCCATATTTTTCTTCTGCTACATGGAGTCATGTATGAGCAATCTGGCGAGTCCTGCATCTAGCTTCCATTAATCAGGGAGGTATTAAGTGACGCCTCCCTGCATTAATCTTCCTAGTGTGTAGATAACACTCCTTTAGCCAGTAATGACATTTATTTTGCTGCATTGGATGTTGCACGTGAATTGGTAATTGTTCCAGATTAACTTTATATCATCCCATTTCAAGGGAATCCCACTTTCATCATGAAAAAAATGTTTAAAGGAGTCACACCAAGAAGCAAAAGTGTATTGAATTGATGCAAAATTCATATCATTGCGAAGGGGAAGCCTTAATGATCAAATACAACAAATTTCCTCTTCAAAATATGTTTGGGGCCCGCAGAAATCAACTTTCAAAAATGTTAGTTTTGAGATCCAGATTTACTGCCTTCAGCAGTCCTTCGTATGACGTCACTATTGTGACGTCACACCCTGGACACGGCTGTCTAGCTGCAAACTAATACACGCGCGACTCCGGTATGCGGCCGGTACCGAGCTGTTTGTCCAGGGTGTGACGTCACTATTCAGAGCTCGCTACGCTCGTGTGTTTGGCTTACGTTCGGGGGCGCTTGGGGGTTTAAGAAGGGTCTTGAAAAATTGCATTTTACGCCTTTCCATGATATCTATATGATTTCTCAGCAAATTATTCGTGTTTTTCAAGAGAAAATCTTTCTATCCATATGTAATTTGTTCTAATTATCAGTTGTTAGTAAATTTTCTTTGTGTAGCTCCTTTAAAGGCATCATTTAACAATGTTAAATCTGAAATGCATGGCCCTACGTGATATCAATGTCTGTGATATGGTGTAATATTGAAGCCCTAACAAAATTGCGCTTCAAAATGATCATAAAATGTCTAAAAAAAGTTAAAATCTTGAATGACCGGTTTTACCATACTCATTTTCCCTTTTAGACTGTAGTGTTATAAAAACCATTAGGAAAACAAATTCTGAATTTTTTAATTCCAATCATAGATATCTTGATAAGCAAACAGGCGATTGGCTTCTAAAAGCCATTGGATTCATGTATGACCTAAAGGTTTATAATTATGATTGCAGCATGAGCTAAATCCATGATTTTTTTTAAGAATCTGAGGCAAAGTTACCCAATCCATTCAAAGCAATTGCTCAGCAAATAATGGAAAATAATTTTGCACATATTATTAATACTGTATTTCTTAAAATGTCATGTCATAATTCGTCCCTGTTTTCACGAAGTGACGGTAGTGAAGAAAATCGTAACGCAAAGTGAATGCAATTTTTTTTCACTACCGTCACTTCGTGAAAACAGCGACGAATTCATGTAATATTCAAGAGACTGTATGTTGGTGTAAATCTTTGCAGAAATTATGTACACTTTTTCTTTTGCCATTTTACTTAGTTTTGAATGGAGGATAAACCATTGAATTCCCATGCAATGTACTTTCCACCATAAGTTGGTACTCTTCACCATAAGTTGGTACTCTTGTCAGAAAGATTATGGAACCTTATAAAACACATGATTACCATATCAGCATTTTTATGTTTATTTTTTTCACCAAGAATGGAACTGAAAGAGATGGGGAAATAGTTGAGAATATAGTTCTTAACAAGTCAAAGTATCATTTAAAATGAGATATAGTAATTAAAAGAAAATCTGGAGAAAGAAATCAAGCCAAGGAAAAGTAAACTGGACATCTGGATTGGATTAACCATGTTTTATTATACAAGGTGATTGATATCTTTCATTTGTTTGTAAAGGCTATAGATATAGTAGAAACTTTTTTCCCTTGTTGCCTTGAATCTGAGTGTAAAGGTTACTTTTTGGAAAAAGAAATCTCTCTATACTGTCCATCCAGGAAACTAAAGAAAAATCAATTTATTTGAACCAATTTACAGTTTCCTCCGAGTAAAAGAAAACGTAAAAAAGAATAAGACTGGAAGAGTGAAAGAGAGAGAGAGAGAGAAGGGGAGGTAGAGGGAGAAAGGGAGAGAAAGAGAGAGAGAGATGATTAATCTAGTGCAAGAAGAGGATTTTAAAAGGTGAGAGTCGGGACTGGAAAGGGGGGGGGGAATGACTCAATTATCACAGACAGTTAAACTTCACTAGATGCTACATTGCATTAAAATTTGAATATAAAATCATGTATTTATTGCAAATTCATTTACATTTTACGGTTCCATGACACATGCTCCACCGACGATTGCTTCGCCGACATTTACTCCGCAAAACGCGATAATTGGTCCGCGACATTTGCTCCGCGACATTTGCTCCGACGTCAAATGCTCCGCCGACACTTTCTCCGCCGACAATTGCTCCGCCGACAGATGCTCCGCCGACAATTGCTCCGCCGACAATTGCTTCGCCGACAATTATTGCTCCGCCGCCAATTGCTCCGCATGAAGCGATAAATGCTCCGGTGACAAATGCTCCTCGAACGACAGTTGCTCCGCCGACATTTGCTCTGCCGACAATTGCTCCTCCGACAATTGCTCCGCATGAAGCGACACTTGCTCCGGTGACATTTGCTCCGACGACATTTGCTCCGTCGACAATTGCTCCGCAGACAGATGCTCCGCCGACTCCTACATTTGCTCCGCATGAAGCGACACTTGCTCCGGTGACATTTGCTCCGACGACATTTGCTCCGCATGAAGCGACACTTGCTCCGGTGACACTTGCTCCGGTGACATTTGCTCCGCCCAAAAAGTGTCCTATAAAATACAAATGCTTCGCCGACAATAATTTTTTTTCACGGGTTATTTTCGTTGTTTTTTTCTTTTTCATTTTCTGAATGCATTTCATGAAATAATGTAGATGAAATGTAATGAATGAATTTCGATGATGTGGGAGGAAAAAGGAGTTACCTAAAAGTCATTTCGAATATACTGAAATAACTTTCTATCTATCACTGAACGTCCCATATAATGTACACTAAACACTCATTACATGTCGTGGGAAGTTTTTTTAAAAAAAGTAGAGCAGCAAGCCACATTCCCCCATACGCGCATACCTCCTAGTTAATTTCAAACAGCTCATCAATATGTAAGACCTGAAATGACCTCACTGCAAGCAAGCACATGCAACAAAAACAACTGAAAACTGAAAACTGAAAACTGAAAACTTATTTGTTTCTTTCGTTGTAAATATTGTAATATTTTAATTCATCATTATCGTGTGTAGGAGAATTTCGAATTTTTTTTTCTTCGGTTTATTGTTGTTTTTCCTTCTTATGTCTGTTACATGTCCTTTTCTCTAAGCGCCATGAGCACCGAAAGGTGGACCTGTGTGCTATACAAGTAGCCACTATTATTATTTTTATTATTATTATTAAACCATCTGCAAGTAAAGCATTATACAATGTACTAGGTCATCATGGAAGTTCTAGAAAACAACAGGGGAGGGATCAAAATAAGCTTTGAAGGGCACTTATACGTAAAGAAGAGAACCCATTCAGACGGGAAAATTAGATAGCAGCCTTTCCGCTTATTCCCATTTATACAAATCAGTTTGTTGCAGTTTGATGTTAGTTCTTCATGTTAAGCCAATTGCTCTTCTTCCGGTGGTTCCGTGAGTCCCTTAAAGTCAGTGAAAACAAAGTACTCGAATGAGACGGGGTGTTTTACACACTAATATATATATATATATATATATATATATATAGTAAAGCATATTTTGATACCTTGTCAGCCCCCGGAATCTCAGGGGTTTCAGGCATTTGATTACGGTCAGATGAACATATTTTTATAACTTTTTTGTGACACTGGCAGGACACTGAATGGCGTGAGGTCCAGCGGGCGAAGCCCCCAGAAGCTCAGGGGTTCTAGGCTATATATTATATTTGAAATGTTGGTTTATTTTGCTGAGAGAATATAAACAAATTGTTGCTGAGACATGTTGAAGAAAAATGGTCTAATGGAAAAATGAAGAGATTATACTTTTCTGCTCATTATTGAATACAGGGAGGGGAAGTCCACCTTGATGAAGTTTTTATCGTTTTGCACATAATCAAGAAACTAAGGTTACTTGTTTATGATTCTATTCCATATGGTATTTTAATTATTATGATAATCAGAAAGGTTTGATTGTCATGCACATAATCAAGAACCTAAGGTTACCTGTTAACGATTCTATTCCATATGGTGTTTTAATTATTATGAAAATCAGAAAGGTTTGATTGCCGTGCACATAATCAAGAACCTAAGGTTACCTGCTTACTCTCTTTAAAAAAAAGAGTGAATTTTCACTCTATTTTCACTTTCTTGGGAGTGACGTCCGTGATCACACAAAAATCCGGCCCGTACTGACTTTACACACCGGAGATAGATGGGTGCTTTCAAAGAGAGGGAACATACATGCGCGTACCCTACATAACACTGAGTTTGTGGGGGGGGGGGGGGGGGGGAGAAAAGTCGGGTGAGAAAGGGGGAATGACAAGGAAATGGTGCTAAGTGACAGTAACGACGAATAAGGGAAAACTATAATCGGGAGATTTGGGGTCATTCCAGAAGGCTTGGCAAACGTTATTGAACAGAGAAGGCCGGGCAGGCCGGCCACATACAATCTCGAGCTGCGGATGCAAAGTTAAACGTTAAAAAGAGCACCTGCGATACAAAGGTCATCACTCTTTAGTGAGAAATTTGAAAAGGGAACAATATTGTGTATGTCTTTTAAATAGAAGCTATATACTCAACAGTCACATTTTAAATTAACGGTAGGGCCGCTTCACAACCCTTATGTTGCCCTTCATTTGGATTCAGCTCATACCAACTCGCTTGTGCATGTATTTGAACTCATGTTGGTAGTAATCATGGACAGGGGCGGCGATCCTGGGCCCGATAGGGGGACACATCCCCCAGGAAATTTAGAAATATAGCGGAAAGAACGTACATGTTGGGCCTAAGGATTTTCTAGAATGCATAATTTCAGCATTCAACATTGCAAAATCTCGCTTGGTCGCTAGGCCCCGGCCCTCGCCCGATAACACAAAACTATGATATGACGCTCCCGGCCGTGATTTATCCATGGTTGGTGTAATTTAATTTCTACTAACCTAATTGTGTGCTATCACTATCACGGTTGTTTCGTTTTCCCTTTAAAGCAGGCGCTTAGCCAGGGGCGGTAGAGGCAGTTAGGACATAAATGAAGGACATAGGACGAAAAAGAAGCAGACAAAGAAACATTTTTGAAAATTCTGACAAGTCGAGAACGGTACAACAAATCGCCTTCTGTCTCTAATAATTTAATGAAATGTCAAAACTTCCGCGCTTCACTCGGGAGGGGGGGGGGGAGGAACTGAATTCAGACAAGGATTGAGAGTCGAGAATGGTACGAGTCGTCTTCTGTCTCTAATAATTTAATGAAACGTCAAAGCTTCCGCGCTTCGTGCGGGAGGAGGGAAGCTGAATTCAAATAAGGATTAAGAGTCGAGAAAGGTACAACGAATCGTCTTCTTTCTCTCATAATTTAATGAAGCGTCAAAAGTTTACGCGCTATGCGCGGGAGGAGGGGGAAAACTGAATTCAAACAAGGATTAAGAGACGAGAATGGAACAACAAATCGTCTTCTTTCTCTAATAATTAATGAAAAGTCAAAGCTTCCGCGCATCACGCGGGCGGGAGGAAACTGAATTCAGACAGGGATTAAGACAACGAATCGTCTTCTTTCTCTAATAATTTTATTAAACGTCAAAGCTTCCGCGCTTCGCGCGGGAGGGGGGGGGGAGGAAACTGAATTCAGGCAAGGATTAAGAGTCGAGAACGGTACAACGAATCGTCTTCTTTCTCGAATAATTGAATGAAACGTCAAAGCATCGGCGCTTTGCGGAGAAGGGAGGGGGGAAACTGAATTCAGACAAGGATTAAGAGTAGAGAATGGAACAACGAATCATCTTCTTTCTCTAATAATTTCATTAAACTATGAAAGGCCAAAGCTTCCGTGCTTCGCGCGGGAGGGGGGATGAATTCATTCAAGTAATGAGAGTCAAGAATAGTACAACAAATCGTCTTCTTTCTCTAATAAGTAATGAAAGGTCAAAGCTACCGCGCTTCACGCGGGCGGGAGGAAACTGAATTCAGACAAGGATTAAGAGTCAAGAATGGTACAACGAATCGTCTACTTTCTCTAATAAATGAATGAAGCGTCAAAAGTTTACGCGCTACGCGCGGGAGGAGGAGGGGGGGGGGGACTGAATTCAGACAAGGAATACGAGTCGAGAATGGTACAACAAATCGCCTTCTTTCTCTAATAATTAATGAAAGGTCAAAGATTCCGCGCTTCGCGCGGGAAACTGAATTCAGACAAGGATTAAGACAAGGATTAACGAGTCGAGAATGGTACAACAAATCTTCTTCTTTCTCTAATAATTTCATGAAACATCAAAAGTTTATGCGCTACGCGCGGGAGGAGGGGGGGGGGAACTCAATTCAGGCAAGGATTAAGAGACGAGAATGGTACAACAAATCGTATTCTTTCTCTAATAATTGAATGAAGCGTCAAAAGTTTACGCGCTACGCGCGGGAGGAGGGGAGGGGGGGGGGGGGACTCAATTCAGGCAAGGATTAAGAGACGAGAATGGTACAACAAATCGTCTTCTTTCTCTAATAACTAATGAAAGGTCAAAGCTTCCGCGCATCACGCGGGCGGGAGGAAACTGAATTCAGACAGGGATTAAGAGTCGAGAATGGTACAACGAATCGTCTTCTTTCTCTAATAATTTAATGAAACGTAGTAGTAGTAGTAGTAGTAGTAGTAGTAGTAATAATATTAGTAGTAGTAGTAGTAGTGCTATAGTAGTAGTAGTAGTAGTGCTATAGTAGTAGTAGTAGTAGTATAGTAGTAGTAGTAGTAGTAGTAGTAGTAGTAGTACTATATTAGTTGTAGTAGTAGTACTATAGAAGTAGTAGTAGTAGTAGTAGTAGTAGTAATAATAATAGTAGTAGTAGTAGTAGTGCTATAGTAGTAGTAGTAGTAGTAGTAGTAGTAGTAGTAGTAGTAGTAGTATAGTAGTAGTAGTAGTAGTAGTAGTAGTAGTAGTAGTAGTAGTAGTAGTAGTATAGTAGTAGTAGTAGTAGTAGTAGTAGTAGTAGTAGTAGTAGCATATTAGAAGAGGAGTATTTATCGTTTAGACTCTAATCATATAACAATTTATAATTTCGTGATAGTCTCTAGCATGAAAGCTACGTGCGTCTAGCTGTGCTATAGTTCACATAGCTGTATAGTACGCGAGATCAGTGGCGTACCTGGGGTACTCCGTCAGGGGGGGCAAGCGACCGAAACAAACAAAAAAGGCGATGCTAATTTTCACTTCTGGCGAGCGAGCGAGCAAAAAAAAATCTAACGTTTGGTTTATAAACTGGTATTGTTGCAAGTTGGGGGTGGGAACATTCACTTGTTAGCGACGTTAATTTCATTTTTTTTTTTTTTGCAAACGAGCCTAGCGAGCAAGAAAAAAATCACTTCTTTTTTAATAATTGCCACTAACTTGGTTCAATTGTCCCATGCAGGGCGCGGGAACAATATTGTGTTTAGGCTAATTTTATACCCATTTTAGCTAGCGAGCGAAAATACATCTTTCTCTCAATGAATTGCTATATAAAATTTGTTTCATTGTTGCAGGTCGGGGACGGGCCAAATCGTATTTAAGGCAATGTCAATCCCATTTTGGCGGGCAGGCAACCCCCTACATTTCTCTTTTTAATGATATTGTAGCAGGTTAGTGGTGGGCACATAATTCCACGAGCTAGCGAGCGAAAAAATCACTTCTCTTTTATAGGAAAAATATGGTACATAAAACTTGGGTTCATTGTTCCATGTCAGGGACGTGATTATTAAAAGCGGTGTTATTTCTATTTTGGCGAGCGAGCGAAAAAAAAATCACTTCTCTTTTATAGGGAAAATATGGTACATAAACTTGGGTTCATTGTTCCATGTCAGGGACGTGATTATTAAAAGCGGTGTTATTTCTATTTTGGCGAGCGAGCGTAGCGAGCGAGCGAAAAAAAATCACTTCTCTTTTATAGGGAAAATATGGTACATAAACTTGGGTTCATTGTTCCATGTCAGGGACGTGATTATTAAAAAAGGTGTTATTTTTATTTTTGGCGAGCGAGCGTAGCGAGCGAGCAAAATTTTTGTAATGATAGTTTGTTCATAAATTTCAGATTTTTTTTGTTGCAGGGCAGGGCTTACACAATCATGTCTAAGGTGATGTTAATTCCGTTTTGGCGAGCACGAGCACACTAAAACTTCTTTGAATAACGTTTGGTACATAATTATTAACTGTTTGTTGCAGGTTGGGGCGGGCACGTTAGCGGTGTTAATTCCATTTTGGCGAGCGAGCATAGCGAGCAACCAAAAAATAGTTCTGTTTTAATAGAAATTAATAAATAAACTTGTTTTTATTGGTGCAGGTCAGGATGGACGCAATCGCGTTCAACGCGATTCAATTCCTTTTTGTATTGTTGCAGGTCAAGGGTAGGCACAATTGTTTCCAAAGCAATGTCTATTCATTTTATTCGCGAGCGAGTGTAGCGAGCGAGAAAAATGAATTAGTCTCTTTTAGTAACATTTGGTACATACATTGTGTGTTATTGTTGCCATGGTTGCAGGTCGGGGCCCGTCGGGGCAGGCACAATTGTATTCTAGGCAATGCTAATCCTTTTCTTTTTTCAGGGGGACGAGCAAGTGAAAACATTTAATACAAAATAGGCTAGCAAGCAGTTCGCGCCAGCGAAGAGTTTCGAATTTGTTATATCACTTATATTTTCCTATTTTCATTTGTCTTAATTTTTCAGGACCGTATACGGAATATTAATTTCTGGTGGGGGAGGGGGAAAGATGCGTTAAAAGTTTTCGAAGAATCTCAAAAGCAAAAGGAGTGAAGGGAGTTCGAGCGACCAAACTAGTCATGAGGGTACTTTTGCATTTTCAAAAGTAGAATTGAAGGATTTGGTATAGGCCTACACTACATTTTCAGGAAAAAAACTGTACGTTTTCAAAATATCTGGGGTCAACTGCCCCCCCCCCCCCCTGGTGCGTACGGCCATGGTCTTTTTTTTTTAAATTTCCCCATTGTTTTTCCTTTCCTTTTCTTTTCCCTTTTTCTTCCTTTTCTCTTCTTCTTCCTTTTTTCTTTCCTTTTCCTTTTTTTCCTTTTTTCTCTTTCTTTCCTTTTTTCTTCCCTTTTCCTTTTTTCTTTTTTCTTTCCTTTCCTTTCTTTTCTTTTCTTTCCCCTTTTTCTTTTTTCCCCTGGAGCCCGTCAGGGGGGCACTCTGCCCCCCCCCTGCCCCCCCATAGGTACGCCAGTGCGCGAGATCAAACATGAAACATGATTGGTTGAGAGTACATTTTCACAATGATTCTCATTGGAGAATCAATGAAACATGGACGTGTCGGGGGCGTAACCAAACAACAGATAAAATGCCCTCGACATATCTTTCTGAATACTGATCAAATAGAAGGGCCCGTCTTTTCAAAAAGGCCGCACCATCAACACCTATAAATATCGACCCTCTAGCTTTAAAACTTATTTTTATAAATTTCATGTTTCAAAAGTGCTCCGAGAAAGAAAACCATGAAGCCTGGTTTGGTCATTTTCTTAGTTGCTTGTGCCGTGGCTGCTTCGTCTCAGTCTCCAATTGTATAAGTGAACAAGTCATTATCTTTCGGAATTCTGTCTAATAAAGATTGCTTTTATAATTTGTTTGCTACTGATCTCGAAGAAGACATAATTCGCTTGAAATTCAAACACGAAGTATTCTTGTCATCATTGTTAACTTTTCCTGAGTTCCTATATTATGTTGCATTTTTTATTATAAAGAAGATAACAAAAAAGAATTTGGGTATTTTTGCTAGGGGTCAAACTTTTCCCACTATAATTAGCCTGTGTTCAGTCGGACTTTCAAGACCCCTGCTACACCAAAATAATCCATCCGAGACCTACCCTACATAGTTTTCACAAATACTAACCAAAAGGTAGTTCATTTGTTGAGCTCTTGTTACACAGCCTCGTCAAAAACAAACTGGATGCAGGTTTTGTGTGTGTTGCTTCCTCCTTGCACATGTTAATTAGCAATGACCAGTCTGTCAGTGACCCATATGACTTTAAACTAACCTAATTTGTAGCCAATTTAATGACGAAGTTTGCGATATCGTGAATATTTGCGACAAAATATGCGCTGAAATTCACGACACGCCGTCATATTTTGGAAGAAAATATGCGATGTGGTAGGGCCTGCACTTCGTCTGGTCGTGAAAACTTTATGCGTCGAGTTTCATGACTTGCAATAACCCTTAGTAGGGGTCACCGTTCTATCACGCATGTGTGGAGCTCGGGTGAAGCCATCAATATACAGTTAACAATGGAATTATTCATACATTTCCGTCTAGTCATCGCTTCTGCTTAACATGTCTGGGAGACGGGATGTTTCCATCTTTACGTATTAAAATCTTCGGGTACATGAAAGGTACCCAAATTATGAAAACATTCCGTCGCTCAAAAACATCGTGACTTTTCATGTGGATTGTAATGGGGTCAGTGGCGTAATGAGCAAAAACTTTGGGGGTCAGAACAAAATCCTTATCACCACCAAGTAGCATAATGCAGGGGCGGCGGAGCGTCTTCCAAAAAAGGAGGGGGCACCAACCTTAAAGGGGCACTTTCTGGAGAAAATAAGGGGGCACCTACAAAGGGAAGCATCAACAAAACCTACACCATTTTTAGACATCGTCACGATTGTGATTCACTACCAGGGATAATATCAATATTTTTTTTCTTTCTTTACGTGGTACAAGATACTGCTTAATATTTATTAAGCAACATACTTTGCGGCTAGGTGTGATGGTCTGAATATTAATTTTCGAGCGAGCAAAAATGTTGAGATTTGTGAGGTACCAGTGCAAAAAATTACATCTTATACAGAAGACAAAAAAAAACCTGATAAGTATTAAGCACAATCTAATGAAGAAAGACTGAAAAGTTCTTTTATAAGGAACAAAATTATAACATCTATAAATGCGAGCGAGCGTAGCAAGTGATCTCTAGGGAAAATTAAAGAAAAAGGGGCTCTAAGTCGCCTTGAATTAGGAGTGCATATTATGGAGAGAGGAAAAGTAGCGCTTATCAAAAGGTAAAGGACAATTATTAGAAAAGAAAAGGTGCTCGTGTCAAAGTAAAACGGGAAATTATCAGAGCCTTCAGAGGTGAAAATGGCACTTCTTGCACCTGAAAGGAAATACTCAACAAAATGAAAAGAGGCATTTGTGAGAATAGAAATGGCAAATCTTTTAGAGGAGAAGGGCATTTATCACATGTTAAAGGGGTCATTTTGAAAAGGGAGAGGGGCTCATATAAAAAAGGAAAAAGGGGCACTTATCCGAAGTAAATTTATTAGAAATGAAAAGGGGCACGTGTCAAAATAAAAGGGGCACTTATCAGAGGTGAAAAGTGGAATTCTCGCACCTGAAAAGACGTACTCACCAGAGATGAAAAAAGAGAAAAGGGACGGTTATCAGAAAAGAAAAGGGGCACTACTAGTCCTATGTAAAAGGGGCTTTTGTGGGTACCTGAACAAGTTGGTGGCACAGTGCCCCCATCCCCCCCCCCACCACCGGGAGTGCCTCCTCTGGCATAATGGGCAAAAATTAGATGGGAAAAAACGGAAAATCATGTCATTTCAGAAACATTTGTAAATCCTTGGTATCGAATAAGAAATAAACCACATTTGAATTTTATTCGGGGGGTCTACTACCCCCAAGCCCCCCCCCCCTCCTCATCAGTACGCCAGTGAATGTAGTGTTTGTAGTATCATAAATATAGCAGAGGCGGCGCTCACAAGGGGGAGGGGAATAAGGAACAATCTTCCACGTTTTTTAAAAATATTTTAATAGTGGCCATTTTTCAATTCTGAAAAGGTGCCCTCACTTTCAAGTTATATTTTGTTCATCTTTAGCGGAAACTGCCCTTTTAGATTTGGTATTTATACCATTACATGCAACTGCAAAGTATGATGTGGAAGCCATATTAGTTAGGGCGGGGTTTGTGTATCCGGACACAGTCTTAACAAAAGTAAATCTGTCACGTTTGCTGTCGGATTTCACCCGGAGTACCGAAGCTGTGACATCATAAAAATCTATTTTTAGAATTTAGTTTTTCATTTTCCAAAAGAGCATCAAAAATAATGACCGAATGTCGAAAACCAATGGAATCTGTTAAGTATTGGCTGAGATATGACCATTTGAATAAATAGATGTCCTATAGGAACTCAGTGTTATAGCGCTCTGGCTCTTAATGTTATATAACACTGAGTTCCTATAGTAAATCTATTCATTTATTTTTGACGCTCTTTCTGAAAATGAAGAAAAAATTGAGAAATCTAAAAAAATAGATTTTTTGATGACGTCACACTTCACCACTCTAAAAGATGGGGGAATTTTGCATGTAAACTTCTTCAACTCACTGTTTTAAATCAACTACCCGGATGCACAACCTGTCCGGATACACAACGTCTTGGCATACCTTGTAAAGTCAGAAATAATTTAATTTCGAAGATGGATCCTTGATGAGCACTGAGTTGGAAGAACAGCTATACAAATGCCACGAAATAGCTATTCTTCAACCAGAAGTAGTATCGCTGTTTTATGTTTAGACCAAGTGTCATGGGAAATATTGCTCCTTCCTTTCTGGTAATCTTAGATCTACCCTGTTACGATCGAGCACTCCTTAGAATTGTTGATATTTGAAAACGTGCCTCAATTTTTTAAGTTTGCAAAGGCAAAAGACATTCCAGGTTATTCAAATACAAGGGTTATTTGAATAACCAGGAAATGTTAATTTGCGGGAAGGGCAATTTTAAGTGTTTAAAAAAAATGGTGGCAATAAAGGAGCGGGGCCGGGGAAGCAAAGTTTTAGTTTTTTAAGATAGTCTGGTTCTTCAAAAAGTGGAGACTGTTAATGTTGCATTTTATTTACACCATTAAAAGAAATTATGTATTGCCTATTACATAATTTACAGATTAACTATTTGTAAGTCATTATTTCAAATGTAGGATCAGCATGCTGAGAAAACGGCAGATGAGATGAGCTCTCTCGAACAAGGAGGGTACATACGAGTAGACAAGGCCGGGGCGCGTCTTTTTTTAACCTAACCCTGCCATCATATCGCTGCATTTGATTGGCTCAATAGGAACTTTGATACTTAATACTAAACCTTGATATTCGAATTACACTGCCCCCCACGAGCGGATCCAGTAGTGAGCACAATTTAAAAAAAAAAAAATTTTACCCCGAAAATTTGAAAATGGCGCCGGGATTGTGAGCGCTTTTTATTCCAAAATATTATGCTAATGGGTGACCTAAAAGGGTGACCTTACCTTACCTTACCCCCCCCCCCCCCACCCCCAACGGAACGAAATGTCGATCGGTCAAATTTTCAAATTTCGGGGCAAAACAAAAAAATTGTGCTCTTTAATACCCCCACCCCCCCCCCCCCCAGCTTATTCAGCGGCTGGCTGAGTCGTTGCGAAGTTTTCAGCCCGATTTAAGAATGTTACCCCCCCCCCACCCTCCCCCATGAAAAAATCCTGTGTATGCCACTGGCCTCTTCCCACCTTGGCATTCATGTCAACCATGGCAATTACAATTTCACTTGATTTACATTGTGATTTGACTGCTTCTATTTGTTCACAGAAAATATCAATCTCTTCATCTGTGCTCATCGCTGTGGGTGCATGATTACATAATCCACATTGTCGCGTCAAGTGAATGTCCTCATCAACATACACATTATCAGGTGGTGGTGCTTATGGTGTGATCAAAGAAAGACTCTCATTATTAGTCCATCTGTACTCCCTGATCATATGAATCGTGATTCGCCCCGACCCCCCCCCCCCCCCCCCCCCCCACTCCGAGAACGGACGGACCCCATGCGTGTTACCAAAATGTCCGGTAAAGGGGTACTTTTCGTGCGACAAAGTCCGGCCCGAGAATTGTACAAAAAAAGGGGTGTATTAACTTTTCACCTGGAGATTTCTTTAAAAAGGGGTGTTTTTTTCTTTTTTTCTCTCATCTCTTTGGACTCCTGAGAAATTACTCCGAATTTAGGGGGTACATAAAGCATTTTTCATGATTTAGGGGGTCTCCAAGGCAGGAAAAGCCCGCGAAAAGCCGGCGAAAGGGGGGTTCGGAAATGTTGGCAGTCCTCAGATAGGGGGTGCTTTCAAAAAGAGGGACCAAGCATATGCGTACCCTAAATAACCCTGAGTGGGGGGGGGGGGGGCCGGGGATTCGAGTCCCGTCTCGGCACTAATGTCTTTTGGCAAGACATTAATCGACATTTGCAACTCTCCACCCTGGTGTATTAAATTGATACCCGGTAAGAATCAATCTTTGAATACTTTTAGCATCTTTATAGGTCAGCTGGTCTAAAGTCAGGGTATTTTATACTTTGTAATAATTAAAATAGTGTAAACTTAGAGAGCGGACACATCGTCCAGAGACCTTCAAAGCGCTAGCTCAGCATCGCCTAGAGCATCCCCTGGGATATACGTGTTCAATATAAATGAAACTTTTATTATGATTATTATTATGAGTTTTTTTGTTTGTTTAATTCTTAACAGGGACATCTGACCTCACATGCAACACGTGTTCTAATTGTGCAGGAGTGGGTGGCGTGGACTACTGCACCAAAACTTGGCAAAACAACGAAACATGTGACCCTGGTGTAACCCAATGTTACGTAAGTGATTTTTTTGTTTTAAATATCGATTTGTTGTTTCTCCAAAGTAAGAAAACACACTGGTATTTAATGCTTACCGGAAGGCTTGCTACATAAATATATATAATTTGAATATAATAGAACAAACCGACGAAGAAAAGCCGTCTATTAACAGGAATTGTAGGATGTACGAGCATTACTTTTAGTCGGACTTAACAGAAGGCATAATAACATAACATAACTTCGATTAATAATACGCTGTCGTCAGAACTACCCCTTACACACGGGGTACTGACCCCAGAGATCTATTCTCGCCCCATTCTATTTCTTATATTTATTAATGATATGACCTCTTGTTTTGAAAAATGTTCGGGTTCACCTTTATGCAGATGACACCGTAATATATTATTCAGATAAAGACCCTTGTAATATTGAAAAATGTTTTGAATATTGAATTGCATAACTTATATTCTTGGATGAATTGTAATAAGTTGAAAATAAATTGTACTAAGATTATTATTATGTTGTTAGGCACTAATGTTGAACAGACACAGTAGGTTGATCTTACAAATTAATGATAATGTTATTGCTTAAGTTGACAAATTTAAATATCTAGGTATTTGTATTGATTGTGAATTAAAATGGAATGTACACACCAGGCGCGTACACAGGGGGGTGTTTGGGGGGTTAAACCCCCCCTTTGGTAATTTTGTGTGTGTAAACCCCCCCCCCCCCCTAAATTTCTCTAAAACCCCCCCCCCCCTTTTGTTTTTTGTTTTTTTTTTGTTTTTTGTTTTTTGTTTTTTTATTAAAAAAAAATAAATAATAATAATAATTCCCATGGTTGACCTAAAAAAGCTGACCTTACCCCCCCCCCCCAACGGAGCAAAATGTCAAATTTTCAAATTTCGAGACCAAAAAAAAAAAAAAAATGTGTCCTCTTACCCCCCTCCGCTTATTCAGCGGTCGGCTGAGTCGTTGCAATTTTTTTGGGACCAAAAAAAAAAAAAAAAGGTGACCTCTTACCCCCCCCCCCCCCCCCCCCCCCCGCTTATTCAGCGGCTGGCTGAGTCGTTGCGAAATTTTCGGCCCGATTTATAAATGTTAAAACCCCCCCCCTTGAAAAAATCCTGCGTACGCGCCTGGTACACACTGATGAATTATGTAAAAAGGTTGGAAAAATGATTAGTTTCTTAGGAAGGTTGCGTAACTATGTCAATGAGACTGGGTTAAAATGCCGTATATAATAATGCCGCAATTATGCCACACTTTTATTATGGTGACGTGACGTGTTATGGCATTCGGGCACTTAGTCCCAAGTACAGGCGCGGATCCAGGGGGGGGGCCGAGCGGGCCTTGGCCCCCCCCCCCCCCCCCCGCAAAAAAAAAAAAAAAAAAAAAAAAAGAGAGAGAGAAGAAAGGAAAAGAAGGGAAAGGGAAAGAGGAGAGAAAGGGAAAGAAAAAAGAGGAAGACAAAAGAAAAGAAGGAGATCGGGGGGGGGCGAAAGAGCCTTGCCTCCCAGGCTGTTGACCCCCCCCCCCCCTAATAAAAAAAATAAGAGAGAAGGAAGGAAAGGGAAAGAAAAAAGGAAAAGAGGAGATACTGGCGTACGGATAGGGGGGGGGGGGCTTGGGGGAAATCAAATTCAAACGTGGTTTCTTTCTAATTCCACAACGGTGGATTACAAATAATGCTGAAATTACTTAATTTCCGAGATTTTTCCTCACTTTTTAGTAAATTATACGTTTGTATGTGTTGGAAAATGACAAATTCCTAGATTTACAGCCAGGCAAGAAATATAATTCTTGATATTCCTACATGTCAGGGCCCGAGGTACGGCAGGGATCGGGAGCCTCGAGCCCCCCCCCCCCCTACACTTTTTTTGGAAAAAGTATATTAAAGAGAAATAAAATAGAATGAGAGCAAGAGAGAGAGAATAGTTAACTGCCCGTGTTAAAAAATAATGAGGCATCAAAATATGCTCATCTGAACTGGATTAAATGCCTAAAACCCCTAATCTTCCGGGGGCTCTGCCCCCATGGACTCCACCTATAGGGCCCTACGGGGGCCCATAGATGCTTATCTGAAGGTAATTTAATGCCTAAAACCCCTGATTTTGGGGGGCTCTGTCCACTGTACCCCACGCCAATAGTTTCCTGCAAGTGTCACAAAATAATAAGGTATACAAAAAAATGCTCATCGGACCTTAGTTAAACGCCTAAAACCCCTGAGCTTCCGGGGCCGGCTGCGCCGTCTCGAAGCCACCAGGGGCCTTAAGGCGGGCCCCTGAATGCTTATCTGACCGTAAGTTATTGCCTTAAACCCCTGAGCTTGCGGGGTCGGACAAGGTATCAAAATGTGTTTATCGGACCGCAGGCACGTAGCCAGGGGGGGGGGGGGGCGTAGGAAGAACGGTACAGCAAATCGTCTTCTTTCTCTCTTAATCTTATGAAACGTCAAAGCTTCCGCGCTTTGCGCGCGGGAGGGCGGGGGGAACCTGAATTCAAACGAGGATTCAAAGGCGAGAACTATAATACGAATCTTTAATGAATTAATGAAACAAAAGCTTCCGCGCTTCGCGCGGGATAGAGGGGGAACTAAATTCCTATGTGGATTATTTTCGAGAACGGTACAACGAATCGTCTTCTTTCTCTAATGATTTAATGAAAATTAAAAGCTTCCGCGGGAGGGGGGACCTGAATTCAGACAAGGAATAAGAGTCGAGAACGGTACAACGAACAGTCTTTTTTTTAAATATTTTGATGAAACGTCAAAGCTTCCGCGCTTCGCGCAGGAGGGGGAGGGGGAGGGGACTGAATTTAGACAAGGATTAAGAGTCGAGAACGGTACAACGAATCGTCTTCTTTCTGTAATGATTTAATGAATCGTAAAAGCTTTCACGCTTCGCGCGGAAGGGGAAAAACTGAATTCAGACGAGGATTAAGAGTCGAGAACTGTACAACGAATCGTCTTGTTTCTCGAATGATTTAATGAAACGTAAAAGCTTCCGCGCTTCGCGCGGTAGGGGAAAAATCTAAATTCAGACAAGGATTATTTTCGATAATGGTACAACGAATCCTCTTCTTTTTTTAATATTTTAATGAAACGTCAAAGCTTCCGCGCATCGCGCAGGAGGGGGAGGGGGGGGGGACTGAATTTAGACAAGGATTAAGAGTCGAGAACGGAACAACGAATCGTCTTCTTTCTCTTATGATTTAATGAATCGTAAAAGCTTCCACGCTTCGCGCGGAAGGAGGAAAACTAAATTCAGACGAGGATTAAGAGTCAAGAACTGTACAACGAATCGTCTTGTTTCTCGAATGATTTAATGAAACGTAAAAGCTTCCGCGCTTCGCGCGGGAGGGGAAAAATCTAAATTCAGACAAGGATTATTTTCGATAATAGTACAACGAATCCTCTTCTTTTTTTGATATTTGAATGAAACGTCAAAGCTTCCGCGCTTCGCGCAGGAGGGGGAGGGGGGGGGGGACTGAATTTAGACAAGGATTAAGAGTCGAGAACGGTACAACGAATCGTCTTCTTTCTCTAATGATTTAATGAATCGTAAAAGCTTCCGCGCATCGCGCGGGAGGGGGAAAATCTAAATTCAGACGAGGATTATTTTCGAAAACGGTACAACGAATCGACTTGTTTCTCGAATGATTTAATGAAACGTAAAAGCTTCCGCGCTTCGCGCGGCAGGGGAAAAATCTAAATTCAGACAAGGATTATTTTCGATAATAGTACAACGAATCCTCTTCTTTTTTGATATTTGAATGAAACGTCAAAGCTTCCGCGCTTCGCGCAGGAGGGGGAGGGGGGGGGGGGGGGACTGAATTTAGACAAGGATTAAGAGTCGAGAACGGTACAACGAATCGTCTTCTTTCTCTAATGATTTAATGAATCGTAAAAGCTTCCGCGCTTCGCGCGGGAGGGGGAAAATCTAAATTCAGACGAGGATTATTTTCGAAAACGGTACAACGAATCGACTTCTTTCTCTAATGTTTGAAAGAAACTTAAAAGCTTCCGCGCTTCGCGCAGAGGGGGGGGGGAACCTGAATTCAGACGAGGATTAAAAGTCGAAAACTCTACAACGAACCGTCTTTTTTCTCTAATAGTTAAATAAATCGTAAAAAATTTTCCGCGCTTCGCGCGGGAGGTGAAAAACTTAATTCAGACGAGAGTTTTTTTCGAGAACGGTACAACGAATCGTCTTCTTTCTTTAATACTTTAATGAAACGTCAAAGCTTCCGCGTTTCGCGGAGGAGGGAGGGGGAAACTCGCCCCTCCCTGCACCGACCCCCCCCCGCATTACGTCACTGTTGGTCACCATTACGTACCAATATTTGGCTCGCAAAATTTCAAATTTGGGCCCCCCCCCCTAAGAAATCCTGGATCCGCGCCTGCCCAAGTAGACATGTTAAAAAAATTACAGAACAGGGCTGGTAGAATTATTCTTTAATTTAAATCATCTGAACATAAACCAATTAGTGAAATTCATGATATTTTGAATTGGGAAATTTTAGAAAATAAACAAATTAGGCACAGTTATTTTTTGATGTATTAAATATTTCACGATTTGGCACCTGTATATTTGAAAGAGAAGTTTATTGTTAAGACTACAAACTATGCCCTTAGAAGTACTAATTTAGTTTTGCCTAAACCGAAAACACAGAATTGTAAGCGTACGTTTCTGTATCGCGGAAGTAAGAGCACATTTTTTTTTTTTTTTGCTCCCGAATATTTGAAAATCGTGCCGGCCACAAATTCGCTCAGTGGGGGGGGGGGGGGGGGGGGGGGGGGGGCACGTCCCTGTTTGCCAGTACATTTTTGACGAATTTAGGGCTGATTTCAATTTTTTTTTGGCCGGGGGGGGGGGGCACGTGCCCTCTGTGCGCCCACCCTGGATCCACCACTGGATTAGTACAAGAAGAAGTAGTCGCAAGTGCATGTTGCATCATTTTTTTTTTCATCTTACAGCTTTCGGTGAGGAACCGTGCGAACTTACAAACTAGGGAGCTCCACACCTTCGCGATCGTCCGCGGATGCCTTCCCGTCAATGTCACGTGCGATGATGAGGCGATGCTGTTGCCGAATCTCAATGACGGTTACCTGTATGAGAGATACACAAGTTGTTGTACAGGCAACGTCTGCAACAGCGCAGACGTCGTTTCATTTCCTGACAACATGGGCATCATTACATGTCCTGACAACATGGGCCCCATTACATCAGAGCCAGAGGCAGAGCCAGGTCCATGATCAGAGTGAATTATTTTTATCATTCTGTTCGACATCGAGTCACAGCCTGGGTCTTAGCTTCCAACCAAGTTTTTTATTATTACCTTTTTTCGTTTCCTTGATTTGTTGTTGCTGTTGTTACGACTGTGTGACGACTGTTGTTTTGTAATACTATTATCATTAATCATGTAGTATGACTCGTATAACGCTTGGAATGGTCGTGATTATTTGGGGGTGGGGGTTATTGTTAGCTATAACCATGGCACAATTATTGTAACGTTAATTTTGATAGATTCGGTCCGTGCTTGACGTAGACGCTGAATTTAGACGGGGAACGTTTATTTTTGTTTTAGCAATGCATTAATAATGTCGGTTATATATATTTGCCTCTAAGCAAAGGTGGTAGGTTTATGTCACTTTAGTTTTCATTAATTAATTATTGCTTGTATTCTCTAAAGATTACACAATTTGAAATATTTTTTGTTTCAAGTTCACAAAATGACTATGTTTATTTTCTACATTATAAATTACCTAAACATTATATTAGTTTGGTTACAAAGTATATACTCATTATCAGCGGTGCGTACCTAGGAATTATGATATCCAGGGCATGTATTAAAATTGCCCAAGCATTATACCAGCCTATTACCAAAAGGTTATATGGAACTATACATGAGTTCAAAATATGTTTCTATTGTTATTATGTCAAATTCATTCAGAAGAGATAAAACAGTCGGAGAGTCAGGCATCAATATGGTGTTGGTTATACGTATTTGCCTATTAACGAAGGTGGTAAATAGGTTCATGTCACTTCAGTTTTCATTAAATAATTATTGCTTGTATTCTCTAAAGATTACAAATTTCAGATATTTTCTATTTTATGTTCACAAAAAAATTTAGTTTAATTCCTACAGTATAAATGACCTAAACGTTTTATAACTTTGGTTACAATATATAATCGTTATCAGCAGTGTGTATCTAGGAATTATGGTGTCCGGGGCGCGTCTTTTTTTAAAACTTAACCTTAACCGATTTAATTTTGATCTCCACCACACCGTACCAACGCAAATATTCATATATTCAAATATTAATATGCAGCGCTAGGATGGCTAGGTTACGTCTAAAAGATTGATATTATGTCAAATTAATTCAGAAAAAATAAAGCAGTCAAAGACAATCTTTCTCATTCAAGCTATCGACTCCACCCAGCCTCGAACTAATTTCCCAATGCATCCATTCTTGAACCAACTCCATCCAGCATAGGACCAACTCCACAGTGTGTATCCAAAATTATACCCAACTTTGGTAGATTCCCATTTAAGACTAATACGCTGTGTGGCCTTAAATTATATATCATTTTAACGAATAAGTAATATCCTATTTAATGACACCTTATTCATAACTCTGCTACCACGCATGACTGAGCAGCTGCCATTTAAAAACAAATGGTTAAAATCATATTGTAGGCCTACCACGTTCGGGCTGTAGCAGCTAATGTAGATCAAAGGCCCTTATGCACTGTTATTTGAGTCTCAAAACATTTACTGACATATTTTCATTGATTTTGTGAATTTAAAAAGAAAAGGTGAAAATGTCAATTCGGACTTAAGGAAATGCTAATTTACAAGCACAATTTATGAAATTGTCTGAGTTATGATCACATAGTCTTGGATATCATTTTCATTAAAGTATACTGTCAATAACTTTGGTAATTTATCAACAATGTTTATATTCTTGTATTTACTCAATCTTTGAGGTCAGTAACAAGTTACTCTCTAAGTTTCCTTGTGCTGTTCGAGACACTAACCTTACACACCTTACACAACCTATGGACAACTACCCCCTAGTACTACTATCCCCTAGAGCAACCACCCTCTAGGATGACAACCCCCGGACAACTACCCCCAGACAACTACCCCCTAGGACAACTACCCCCTAGGACCACTACCCACTAGGACAAATACCCCCAGACAACTACCCCCGGACAACAACCCTCACACAACTACCCCCTACGACAACCATCATCTCGAACAATTACCCCCGGACAACTATCCTAGGAGTAGTTGTCCGGGGGAGTTGTCCTGGGGGTACTTGTCCTAGGGGGTAGTTGTCTGGGGTAGTTGTCCGGGGGGAATTGTCCTAGGGGGTAGTTATCCTAGGGGGTAGTTGTCTGGGGTAGTTTTTCGGGGGTAGTTGTCCTTGGGGTAGTCGTCCTAGAGGGTGGTTGCCCTAGGGGGTAGTTGTCCAGGGGGTAGTTGATGGGTGATGGTTATCCGGGGGTGAATGTCCAGGGGGTAGGTGTCCTAGAACCATACAACAGTTAAATGGCATGACCCACATTCAGTACATCTGCCCAGACAAGGTGATTTTGACAGCAATTTTTTTTCTTCAAAACCCTGGTGCTCAGTTATCCGTGGTAAGGAAATTATGAATATGGTATCATCAGACAGAAAACAAGCTACTCTTTAGCATGAAATAGATTTTAATGTTACATTAATTATAACATTTTAATTATAAGCTACCCAACTTGGGTATGTTGATTACAAAGGGGAGCATAATGTTTTCATAAGCCTAAAAACATGGAATATTTGTGTTTTAATATATTATGTGGTTTAAAAACTCAAGAATTATACATAGGGAAGTTAAGATAGAAAGTAAAGAAAGGAGGAAGACAGTCATAGCCATGCGCTATATAAATATTCTCTATTATTATTATAAAGAGAAGACGGGAACAGAGAGTGAAGAAAGAGAGAGAGAGAGAATGAACAGAGAGAGAGAGAGAGAGAGAACAACTAGAGAACAGCTAGAGAGAGGGGACAGAGAGAGAAGATAGGGTGTACTAATATGTACGAGGTAGAGAAGAAAGGGGAAGACAGTAAAAGGAAATAGAAGAGAGAGAGAGAGAGAGAGAGAGGGAGAGAGAGTGAGAAGAGAGGGATAGAAGTCAAAGCGACAGGGAGAGAGAATGAGGAGAGAGGACAGCTAGAGAGAGGGTGTAAAAGTAAGTATGAGGTAGGGAAGAAAGGCGGAAGACAGTAAAAGAAAATAGAAGACAGAGACAGGGAGAGAGAGAGAGAGAGAGAGAGAGAGAGAAGAAAAAAAAAAGAGGGTGTAAAACTATGTTTGAGGTAGCGAAGAATGGGGAAGACAGTAAAAGAGAATAAAAGAAAAAGAGACAGGGAGAGAGTGAGGAGAGAAGGTGATCGAGGAGAGAGAAAGAAGATAGAGAGCGAGGAGAGAAAAAGAAGATAGAGAGCAAGGAGAGAAAAAGAAGATAGAGAGCGAGGAGAGAAAAAGAAGATAGAGAGCAAGGAGAGAGAAAAGAGATAGAGAGCAAAGAGAGAGAGAAAGAAGATAGAGAGCAAGGAGAGAGAAAGAAGATAGAGAGCGAGGAGAGAAAAAGAAGATAGAGAGCAAGGAGAGAGAAAAGAGATAGAGAGCAAGGAGAGGGAGAGAGTGAGAAATAAACAATAAGGAAGGGGCAAGGATAATAGTAGACCAGCCTAGACATTTTTTCTGAAACTTTGGAAGGCATTTTGGGGTAATGCATGGCACCCATGCCAGAACTCTGTCAACAAATACCAAGGAATGATTGAGATATGGGTAGATGCTATACGCGCCATTTTTTTTTGCTTAAAATTTGAAAGAATGAGGGAAAAAAATGATTTTAATTTTTTACCAAATATACGTATTATCTGATAAAAACTTTCAATTAATAATTTTATTACGAGTCCGAAGTAATAAACATTTTTTATTTACATTTGAATGTGGGATATGTAAGGCGCAGTGAAACATAAAAGTGTGATTTTGTCAGAATACGGGGTTATGAAAACTTTCTATATTTCAATTTCATAAATCTGTCCATTTAAACTCTTTTTCTTGATTAAACATACAACATATTTTTGCACGCCACATACAGATCAGAAACGATTAGATAATGTGATGGAGAAGTTATTTTATGTTATTCCAAATAAATTGATGTCTTTTTCCAGCCAAGGATGCACATTCTGAGGTGGAAATACACGATATACATGTATGTACATCCACACCCAACTTAATCCTTAGTATTTTTGCAATAGTTTTAACATGATTGCTATGTATTACCCCCAAAATGACATGGAAACTTTTTCAAGAGCATTTTTTATGTTTGGATGGTCTAAAGGAGAGAGAAAAAGATTATATACATTTTCATACAAACTGAAATTACTAAGATAAGAAAACATTTGTCCATTGAATTCATGACACAGCATTTAATAAACATTTTCAAGAACACCATTTTATAAAAATATAATTTCAATGCACTTTCTGACAAAAATATTTAGGCATCAAAACACCTAGTACTGTTATAAGCACCTCAGTATTTTACTCATACATCTGTTTTGTACAAGGATATTATAAAAAAAAAACAATCTCATATCATTGCATTCTCGTAAAATATTACATGAATATCAATATAAAATCAGAGTTATTAGTTATTGGATGCTTAAATTTTTTGCCTGAATTCAACATATACATATTTTTTCACATTCATTGCATACAATATATATATTGCCCACAAATACTGATTAGATACACAAACAAAACATACCATAAAGCACCCACTGTTTACTATGAATAATAAATCCTCAACAATTATTAGGTAATAGAATATTGCAGTTAATGTTTTACATGAAGTGTGACAATTAGAAATGCAAAGTAATATATTTACCATATTGCAAGCGTAGTACAATTCAATAACCCAATGTGCATAAAATACATTAAACATGATTGATTGTCTAAATTAAAGTACAAGATAAACGTATTTAAGAATTAGTACTATCTGTCCACCTAAAACATTTAAAATAGCTACAACTTGAAGCAAAAATAAAAACAAAAATGTGAGACAATATATAAAGATAGTACTGAATGCAGAGTAGTGGGTGGTTGAAACAACTGCTCCATGTAATTCATGCATGCCCCGACCCCCCCCTCCCCCACTCAGTTTTATTTAGGGTACGCGTATGCATGTTCCCTCCCTCCCCACTAAGTCTAGTGTGTAAAGTCAATACGAGCCGATTGTGTGTTTATTACGAGCTGGACTTTGTTGCGAGAAATGTACCCCTTTACCGGAGACTTTAGGAACATGAATGCGGTCCCTCCCTTCCCGGAGTGGGGGGGGGGGGCGGGATGCTTGCCCAGACACATATGATGTATAACTTGAATTAATCACATTTCTTTACTACAATGAGTTCACATTTCTGTAGTTTAAAAAGACTTCCAGTACATAAAAATGCACTAAAAGACATAAAGATCTGTGCCTTTTTTCCTCATTTTTACAGCATATCACCCATGCTAGATTATATAAAAAATTGGAAGTTCTGTATCTTCAAGGGGAAAGTGAGAGCAAGATGGGACAAAAGTTGTTCAAATATTCCGAATTTAAATCCGATCACTTAGTAACTAATAAAAAGGCAAAGGCACATTCGCTCAATGATCAAGAAAAACAAATTTGATTGGAGCTACAAAAAAAATAGGTCTTCCTCCAAAAAATTAGCTTGTCCACACCTGCCACAAATAAATAAAGCATAATCAAAACACAATTTGTTTTAATTCACCTTATCCCGCACTTTTCGACAGTTAATAAATACTTTTCACACACTATTAGTTTCCTAAACTGACAGGAATTATTCATAACATTGCATCACAATTAATAAAGCTTGCAATTGTTTTTTACTATCTTTAATGTCCATTATTATTTTACCCAAACTTAACATGGATCTGGAGTTTCGGAACAGGAAATTCTTATCATTCCTGTCATCAAATTTATTAAAAAAGATCTGATATAATTGGTTTGTGGTTATAATACTTCAAGGTCGAAAAAACAACGACAATTTAAAAATCATTCTTGCTA
Organism: Strongylocentrotus purpuratus; assembly: GCF_000002235.5. Taxonomy (NCBI): domain Eukaryota; kingdom Metazoa; phylum Echinodermata; class Echinoidea; order Camarodonta; family Strongylocentrotidae; genus Strongylocentrotus; species Strongylocentrotus purpuratus. The sequence goes on from NW_022145612.1 coordinate 5,869,277, forward strand.
GTCTTAATGATAGCACACATGTAGCATCTCTTCCAGAGATGTTCATATATTCAGTTGTCTTTTAAAGGTACCATGCACTTACTATTTTGAAATAGCCATGAAACTAATTTGAAGACTGATTGTTTTGGATTAAAAATCTAAAGAAAACACATCCCTGAATAAAAAATTTAAAAAATCTATATCAATTATTTAATTATAATACTGTTAGTTATTCTGTTCTTAAGTCTAAAAATTGCAGATATTACCACAAATCAAGGAAAAATTCTGAAGGCATATAATTGTCACTAGACATGTCTCTTGCTTCCCATCATTAATTGTTTTGTTGAGACATATTCTTCAGAAGCTAATTGTGACCTCCAAGCATCACTTATATCCCCCCCCCCCCTACAAGCCATTAAATGACTTTCTTTTTCTGACTGCAGTTCAAATTTCAAATTTGAATATTATTTTTCTCTGGAAATTAGCTTTGCTCACATTTTACATATAGATTTTGCATAACCTTACATACATATCTAAATATTGTAGCAGTAAAATGTTTTGAATAGGCTTGTGTGTATATATATATATATATATATATATATATATATATATATATATGTAAAGAAATAGTAGTTGTGCAAAAGGACCCAAGGAAAAATGTAACTTCAAAGTTTTTTCTTCTCTTTAATCAATGGCTGATTAATCATGAAAAGAATAGAGGTAGAGAAGAGATGGCAGCTCAATAATGATATTGATGAAAAATATATGCAACCATCATAAAAAAAGTCCAATAGAATAAATTAAAAGAATGACATTCACGTTCGTCTATTAGCTTCCAAGCATTTAAAAACAAAGTACACAACTAACTTAGTTAATGCGGTGGCTCAACATATGCTCAGGTGACATTTGCTCCAAGCTTTATTTCATCAAATATAAAAATGTAGGGTTAGGATTAGGGTTGCATAGGGTTTTATGTTATGTTCAGGGCTGGGTGCAAGTGCAAGATCTAGTCTTGAAGTTTGGATTTGGTTAGTGTAAGAAATAAATCATGAGGTGACTGCCACCATTGCAATTGTTATAAAGCCATCAGCATAAAACTATCAACATCAATGCTGTACTTTTTGAGGGCTCTGCAATTATCATATCTGGATTACATGGATTCATGTCTTGCACAAGGACATTATTCCTTGTCTGGGATTCAAAGCCTCAACATTTTGATTGAATGTCGAGTGAATAGACCACTATACCATGACACCATCACATCATGGACTATGCACAAACCCCTCCATTGGTTTGGTGACCTCCAGGGTTGCTGTCTTGAGTTGGATGACTTACGTCAAAGTCAAGTCTGTTGTAGTGTTCTTTGTAGAAGATCATGAGAGGGATACAAATAATTACAGATCCTAGCATCACCCAGTTCAACCAGTCAAAGTCTTTATCTGAAAAATTACAAAGAAGGAAAAAAAAATCCATGTTAAAACAATGATTTCTACAGGGTTAATATCAGCTCTGCATTGTAATTTGTCTTAAAATATTTAAAAGATATATTGTTTAGGAAATAATCATGTAAAGGATAACATTAAAAACATATCTTTCAACATTAAATCAACGCTCCATTAATCCATTACAGGTTTGATAACAGCCATGTATTCCTAACCATCATACCTTATTTCAAAGAGTTGTTTAATGAGTTTTTTTACATTACCTTACTGTCTTTATTCTTATTGAATACAAAAGGCAAGTTATTCCAACTATCACATCACAACAATAGAATGAAGAGGGTGTGACTGATTTGCCATCATAAGACTGCACATACAACAGGAGCAAATTTTATAAGATGATGACGTGGATCCTAATCAAATGATTGGCGTACATGTGACCGGGCATTTATTTAGCCTAACACGTAATTTGGATAATGACCGGTAATTATCCAATTCTAATGACCAGTCATTAGTAAAATCATGTTATAAAACATCACTTTATAAAAAAATAAAACATAATCTTATAAAACAAATAATACACATCATTTTGTTCGGGAATTAGTAAAATTACCCACACTCGGTACCCTTAAAACAGTCAAGAAAACACCCTCGGCTACCGCCTCGGGTGTGTTAGACTGTTCCAAAGCCTTGTGTGGGTAATTCTTACTAATGCCCTCACTGCTGTGTATTATTTGTATATTAACAAAACATGGAATTGTACATAGCTAGGATTTGCACTTTCAGGTAAAATGAAGAAAAGTTACTGGGACATTTCATACGTATGCAAGGGAAATTATACCTAAAATATAAATATGCTTATGACCAGGAATTTATTTTGCCTTATGCATGCCGTTGGCATTTTTCGTGACTGGTCAGTTAATCTTCTAGATAACTTGAATGTTCACTTAAGATCTATGAAAAAAGGATGGAATGTTAGTGTTAGTGTTGAAAAAATATGACAAAATACAAACCTATAGATGGGATCATCGGTAATATGAGGAAAAACAAAGCAAACAGATTATTCAACCAGGTCATCAGAATGGTGGTTGTCTCTTCACCGATTGGGAATGCGCTCTCTACAGTTATCTCAAAGAAGAGTGGTATGGTGGAGTTTAGGAATAGTCCAAATAGGATGACAGAGACATACAGGCAAGCTAGATAAGAAGAAAAAATACCAATAAATCTTATTAAATGTGTTTATTAATCTGCAATCCTGATGTAATTGAGATTAAATATATCAGCTGCACGATCCATTCATATTTCTGATTTGTTTTACATTTATATACGGATCGTGCGGCCAATCTAAAACTAATATTATGAATTATAATATAGGTACTTTTTAGGCCGTTTTTTGGTTTTTCACATATATAAGTACAATATGAATTTGTTTTGTGATTTAATCAACCAATAGCACTGAGAGGGTTGATAAGGAATTAACTTAAAGATTAAAGTCAACTCCAAAATTCTTTGCCTTTAAAGATACTATGTCTCTTTTGCAGCCACCCTCAAATTCTGTAGAACTTCGCAGTAATTACGAATATGTCATGTATATCCAATCTGTGAAATTTAAACGTTAGCAGTGTCCTTATATTCAAATTATGCAAGGAAACCCGTTTACTTGCTAGACTTCACTGTCAGACACTATTGTCAGTATTGAGTGTCTGACTGGCTTTTCCTTCTTCTTTGGTAATAACATACATAAAATAAGCTGTCAAGGATTTGTCTACTACAATAACCCACTTCTTGTCATGGCCAAAATTAAACTGATTGAATCTTTGTGCAGCATAAAACGTACGACCATGCAGTACAATGGTCTGAACATCAAGACTATTACTTATTGGCTCTATAGCTCCTAAGTCGATTTGACAACTAATAGTCGTTATTTTCCCACTTAAAGACATTTTCAAGCCCCATTTTTTTAAGGGGAGTTCTAAATTAGTATTATCTTTCAAATGCCATTAGAATTTAACCTTTTCATTTTTTGGTCTGCAAAAGGGACATAGTACCTTTAATAGATGCAGAAAAACAAGAGAAACAGAGCAAAACACATTTGAGTAAAATCGGATTACTAATCATGTCCTTCACTATTTATCGATTGCTTTATATAGTTTAATCCCATTAATTTCCCTTTTTATCCCCCAAAATTTGATTTCCCCATGCCTTTGCCCAGGTTATATGATTTGTATGATATTGCATGCACGACATTTCACAAAATCTTTTATGAACTTAGAAGAGTTGATACTATTTTCTGAATATTGTGTATTCATAATTATTGATTTTTATATAAATAGTTTATCAAAATACACATTTTTCATGATTTAACTGAGAAAAAAAACAACTCTATATTCATGCACCCACACAAATACATATTATTATCAATATAACTTGGATGCTGGTGTGAAGAAATAAGATTCTTAGGGGGGAAATGGAAAATTTGTACTATCAATATAAAGATAACAATTAGTGGGTAGTGAGGCAATGACGTCACAGACTCGTGAGTGAGTTGCCAATTTGTCTTGTGATTTTCACAGTTTTTCATGTCATTAAGAATTCATAACTTTCTTATTAGTTATCTGATTTTGCTCAAACTTTTTTGATTAGTTTGTCTGATTTTTCTGCTTCTTTTGAAAGTAAGTCATTTTTGGAGTGGACTTGCCCTTTCACAAATGCAATCAGTTAGCTAATCAGATACTTAAAGATAAACTCCAGTTTTGGTAATGCGATTGCATTGTGAAAGAAAAGGTGTGGAATGGATCAGAAACAGTTGATCATGTAGCATGTAAGTATTGGTGTGCACTGCAAGGTTCTGGAGACATCAAAATCATAATAAATTTGGCCGAGTCTTGGTAAAGTAACAAGCACTGTACACAGAAAGCTATATATTGGACAACACACATGGTGTCGGGGCTATAGTACTACCTTGATTTCCTCGTCTTTCTATGCTCGTTACTCAGCCAGTATACATTTTCTTCCAAAATTGTTTGGCACATGTCATTTATTTGTAATCTTGAACATTCAGTATAAGTTTTGTTCGATTCTGTGAGAATTAATTTTCTTTTCTTTATCAGAATTGGAGTTTATCTTTAATGTGTGGGAGGAGATGAACTTATTTCTTCCCTTCTGCTCATCTTCTCAGGGCTATGCAGCCTATCACGAAAATGAGCTAAAGATTGCAAGCGATGCGCAGAAGATTAATGCAATTTATTGAGATAATAGCATTAAATGTTTTCTGAGTTCCATGGTAGTATTGTGGACTTTCTGCATGTACATTCTTCAGTGACCACCTGTATAGAAAGGTCACCTGTCTCTAAAGACTGTGTTATTTGTTTACCTTGAAAATGAAACCTCATTGAAACCTGTACTAAAGGTACCTGTACTTAAAGTCCACCTGCTTTTAAAGACCACTTTTCTTGTCTCCCTTTAGCAGTCTTTATATACAGGTTTCACTGTACTAAAGTCAGACTATTATCATGTACTTACGTAAGTTGAAAGGAATGTAGTCATTGGCGAGGAGGATAGACCAAGAGAGAGTTGTACAGGATGCGACGATCAGGATGAGGAGGATGGGTTTCATCTTTCCTGTGAAATAATCTGCAAATCTGAAGCAACAAACAAACTAATTAGGCCACTTAAAGCCACCGAGATGTGTCTGTGCTCTTCGGGGCTGGATGTGCCCCTCCACCCCCAATTGAAAACACAATGTTGAATAATACCTTAAATACACAACTCCAAGAATTCTAGGAATATTCTGTCACCTGTAAGTCAAATTTCAATTGGTAGTAAATCAATCTCACCAATAATTATGCCTATTGTGTTCTGGAGGTGCCTTTTCAGGCCACTGCATTTTGTTAAGCATGAAACAACCTGATGTAATCATATAATACAATGGGTAAACTCTTCATGCACTACCATCAAGGGCAAAAGTGGGAGGGGGTTGGATTTAGAAGGGGGCACAAAATCAAATGTCCCCCACCCCCCGATGGCTGTCATGTATGAGGATCGCATACTATATCCCCATCCACAAATAACAAAAATGAAGTATTCATCATCTACAAACGTCGTCAGTTTTCACACTATTCTTCCAGAATGGCACGCCAAGATCTTACTGCAAAATATGAATAATATTTGATCCAAAATCTTCAAAAATGATCTCCTTACCTTCCTGTTACTATTCCCCCAAATAATGCTGCTAAATTAGTGTAGCAACCTATCCAGCCACATGTAGTCTGTAGAATAAAGAAAATAAAAAAATTACAAATATCACACAAAGTTTGGTCCTTTTCTTATGAGTAATGCAACAGTCACACTTTCATGTAAAGCCTAGCCTAAGCACCATGTAGGACCAATTTTCTATTTATAAATTTCAGCATCATAAACCCCTAGTAGCTAGGGGCTCAATACAGTAGCAGATGTAAGCCACAAAGTAGCCCCGCACTCCACAAATTCAAATCCTCATAAGAATTGGCCATTCTGCTGAGAAATTTCAAGACAGAGGCTACATAATACCATGTGCAGCCACATGAAAACTATGAAACAACGCATACTGCCACTGTCACATCAGCCCAATAGAAGTGGGCAAGGCTGAATTAATGATTTTCAGTCTACCTAGCCATGTCCTGCCCAACTAAACAACTGGGGCCTGTCCTGAAGTGTGACTTTAACATTATTTATAAAATATCACTACATGAGAAACCAAGCTCGCCACACTATTAGCACAAGAAATCTGCATAGTGGATCTGACTTATGAATGATAAAAGATGAATGATGAGCCGATATGAATTAGAATTGACAAGAATTCACCTCTACTATGAAAGACAGTGACAGTTGGACAAGAAATTCTATGACAAGAATCATATTTCACAAAATACTTCTTCATTCAATTTATCATAAAACTTAAAAGGTGACTAATCAAATACAAATATTTCTTTTTTAAATCATACCTATATAACACAATTCAGAAATATGATATACAGTTTATAAGCTTCATGATACCTATAATTCCTGCCAAAAAGGTGCTTCCTTGGTGAAGCAAGGATCGATGCAACCACTGACACTAGCACTGGTGACATTGAGATGGAGAGCAAAAGAACAAGGTGTCCAAGTTGCAGCAGAGTGTGGGAGAAGGGGTGTGACTTTCTTTTCATGTTGCCTACCCCCACTCCTCCTCCTCCTGTTGTCTCCTCCTGTTGTCCCCTCCACCCCCCCTTTGTTTTGCCATTATTGTGAGGAAACATACCCCCATTCCCATAGCAACGCCACTGCTTCTATGTATAATATTCCATTGCCATATACAGAGCTTATCAAATAAAATTAATTCAAATCTGATTCATAGATATTGCTGAAGTGTGGACAGCCAGAAGGCTTTTATCTCATATCAATTGAATTCAAGTTAACTCCCTTTGGCTCTCTACAGACTATACTTTGTTTAAACAATGAATCTGTGCTCAGCTTCGTAATAACAGCTTTAGATCTGGATTAAAAAAGTAGTGTAATACAATATGATGATAACCCCACATATAGGAAGCCAGAAGCATTCTGGATCAAATTAATCAAATGAGTTCCTTCCTACCTGGTCTACATGGTCATTGTAAATGGTGACCATCTGAGCAGTCCATCCACTGTATGCACCACTGGCGGTGGCATAGGCAAGTGCTGGGATCCAGAAGGATACTTTCCTTTGATAATAATAATAATAATGATAATAATGTAAGATAAGATTTGTAAAGTGCCAAATCAACTTGAAATCAAATGCTCAAGGCGCGCTAGTGCAAAAGATCAAACAACATATATACAAAAGTACCATTAAAGTAGGATACAACATATGAAAGTGAGAAAAAAAAACATAAAGTACAATTAATTATAAGCCAAATCAAAACTAATACTCTGATAAAACAAAATTGATTTTTAAAAAATGCATCCATTCGTTCATTTCTTCGTCAATGCATCTACCCATTTACCCATCCATCCATTCATTTATTCAGTAGTAGTAGTAGTAGTAGTAGTAGTAGTAGTAGTAGTAACAATAGTATTGGTAGTAGAAGTATCAGTTGTAGTAATAGTGGTAGAAGTAGTGGTGCTAGTAGTGGTGGTAGTAGCGGTGGTGTTGTTGGTGGTGGTGGTTGTGGTGGTGGTGGTAGTAGTAGTGGTTGTAGTAGTATCAGTTGTAGTAATAGTGGTAGAAGTAGTGGTGCTAGTAGTGGTGGTAGTAGCGGTGGTGTTGTTGGTGGTGGTGGTTGTGGTGGTGTGGTGGTAGTAGTAGTGGTTGTAGTAGTATCAGTTGTAGTAATAGTGGTAGAAGTAGTGGTGCTAGTAGTGGTGGTAGTAGCGGTGGTGTTGTTGGTGGTGGTGGTTGTGGTGGTGGTGGTAGTAGTAGTGGTTGTAGTAGTGGTTGTAGTAGTAGTAGTAGTAGTAGTAGTAGTAGTAGTAGTAGTAGTAGTAGTACTATAGAAGTAGTAGTAGTAGTAGTGGTGTAGTAGTGGTGGTAGTAGCGGTGGGTTGTTGGTGGTGGTGGTTGCGGTGGTGGTGGTGGTGGTGGTAGTAGTAGTGGTTGTTGTAGTAGTAGTAGTAGTAGTAGTAGTAGTAGTAGTAGTACTATAGAAGTAGTAGTAGTAGTAGTAGTAGTAGTAGTAGTAGTAGTAGTAATTTTAGTAGTAAGTAGTAGTAGAAGTAGTAGTAGTAGTAGTACTAGCAATATTGGTAGTAGTAGTAGTAGTATAATTAGTACTACATGTAGTAGATAGTAGTAATACTGCCATCATCATCATTATTATTATCATTATAAAGGAATATTGTCAACAATAAACATCTATAGTTATACTTTACTTAATATTTGGTCTTATCCAAACTTTTATTGGGCTTTCAAGTGATAAAATCATTAGTGATTCTAAAATTGTTCCTGTAGTCTATGACACAAGGGCAAACTACCTTGGACATGCCCAGATATAGACTCACTTGACAATAGCGATAAGCCCCGACTTCATGTCTTCCCTCTTAGCAATGGCTGAGGCAGTAGGAGGGGTCGGAGGTCGGGCAGGAAAGCGGATCAAAGCTGCTAAATACAGCAATGCAGCTGCTCCAAACTCTGTGAAAAAAGATAGGAAATACACCAATTAAAAACTTATTATCTCTACATTTCAAAACTAGATTACAACAGAAACATATACAGTAGGCTTGTGGATGCACCATGTGAGAGAGAGGGAGGATTGAGGAGTCCTGAAAAGGACTCTCAGTAATCTTTCTTGAGGGTGTGTAGTCCTGAAAAAGGACTGTTGGTGTAGTCTTGAAAAAGACTGTTGGTTATCTTTCTTAGCTTATAGTTCTCCTTAGATCTATTAGCTAAGAAAGATAACCAACAGTCTTTTTCAAGACTACACCAACACTGCTTTTCAGGACTACACACCCTCAAGAAAGATTACCGAGAATCCTTTTCAGGACTCCTCAATCCTCCATCTCTCTCACATGGTGCATCCGCAAGCCTACTGTATATCTACATCACCATGCAAGCTGATACTTACAAGCAGCATCTAACAGAAACATAATTTTTTTTTTTTTCCTAAATTCACTATAATATGTCACTGGATTTTTCAGAGAATTTCCTTGACTTTTTCTGAATGTTGGGTTGAAACAGTCAGCCAACCCATTTTAAATTCCTACCACTTCTTTACTCACCTATATACATAAGTAATCGAATTCCTTGGAGATGTTTCTGAATATCATCATCTGGAAGAAGAAAATAAATAAAACAAAATATCTAATGGTTATACATATGACTCTTTTTGTAATACGGGTATACAATACATTCACATTTCCTGACAATATATTCAATCATTATATTATAAATGTCCTAATCATTACAATGTCTACCGGTATAGGCATTGATACTCTAGTCACACTATTAAGACTGACAGCAGACCGAGCAAAAATATATTACTCCAAATGGCCAAGAATCAGTCTGTCTGTAATTGATTTGGCGGTGTGACTCAGGTGTCAAATCAAAAGATAACCGATTACATGGACCATTCAAATCTATGCACTTTGGGTACATAAATACAAATTTTGATGATAAAATCTTGATGACTCAGCAGAATCGCAAACAAATTACAAAAATATGTTTTCTCCTTCTTAGCCATTTTCAGTGGTCTTTTTATTCTAAGTTACATTTACCTCTACATTATGAGCATGGAAGACTTACATGTACTGCTATATTTGCAGAGTCGAAAACAACCTCCTCTTTGTGGATTCGCAAAAAAATTGTCAACAAAATTTAACCCATTTTATCCCTAAAACATTCACAGAATCTGCTTTAAATACTCTGTTTTGGCAAATCAAATACAAATTCACAAAAAGTACTGTGCTTTTTCCCAGATTTGCCTGAGGTGAGGCTAGTTGCACATTCTTTTTAGAAATACACAACCCTTTTTCATGAAATTTCTTGGTGTTAAAAAGACACCCAAAAACATATTTTTTTTTTTTAAATTAAAATCTGCAAACACTGAAATTAGTGCTGGGAGTTACAGAGAGAAAAGGCTTGGAGCGGAACCTGACCGGAAAATTTGCAATATATTTTTTGATAACCGGAACCAGACTGAAACCAGAAAAAACAGGATTATCTGATATGGTTTGACCTGCAAGTTATGGTCTCCAGGCCAGCTTGGCCGCTTGGCCAGGCCCCCACTAACTGAACTGATGTGTCACGAACTTGCCCCAAATCACCCTTTCTTGCAAAATTTCTAACTATCAAATACAAATTCAAAATAAATTTACACCACCATCAATAAGCCTCACCTGTATGATCATACTGGAATGAAATATTTCCTCCTTGTACTGTTAATGGAGATCTATTGGGAAGAAAGGGAACATAAACATTATTGGTACAGTGTTATAGTGCTGTAGTATAATCCTGTATTCATACGATCCAACCTCCTTTTAAAGAGGGCAGGGGGGGGGGAATCCTCGTAATACATACACGTACAAATTACTGGTATTCTGTTTAATCTAGCTCAAAAATGAGCCATTGTTTTGGTTTTGACCAAGGCAATTAATTTGATAGAAAACAGTATACTTGCATATATCTACAATCCAACAGGACTACTATTATAAGTATTATCTTGAAATTTGGACAGAATATTATGAAAATCAACATAAAAATGAAAGCTGTATGCAAATGCTCATGCATTTCATCCAAGCATTTTTGCTGTACGAGTTTTAGAGCATTTGAAAATTGACCCTCAAATAATATACATTATATGTACCATAAAATACTTTCCCACATCCGAACATATATATATATATATATATATATATATATATATCAAGAATTCTAATGGTTAATACAATGTTGAAAGCAGGTACCGGTAATCATTTTCTTCCTTTTGACCCCTAATAAAATATGTTAAATCTCCTTCGTTATCTTAAATAGTGACTCCATGACAATACATCAGGCAATGCAATTGTCTTGAACATACTGAGTTGTTGTCGCATTGATGTTGATGTTGCCCACGATCTCTGGCCCAAGGACAAAGGATACTGCTAGACCCAGGAAGGGCAAAGTAGATGATAAAGCCGTAGCTGTGGTGCGTTCGTTAGCTGGAAACCAGGTGGCAGATATGGACGTGACGGCTGCCATCAGGATCGGTCCAGCTAGTCCGATGAAGATGTGCCCAATATTCATTGTCCTTATGAGGAAAAAAAAATGAACAATATTACAATCACCAGATTAGTCATGTCTACCAATCCATCCATGCATGAAACAATAATCTTAATTATTTTTCGCAATATTTCATATTTTGCATACCGGTAATATAAATGGTTCTTCCTATCGCCACAAATTTGTTTTCCAGCCAATAGTAATGTAGATTTCTATACAAAGTAAAAATCCAATGCATGGAACAATAACTGCCTCACTATTTTCTTAACATTTTTACAAATAATTTTATCTGACTTTGAATATTACTCCTTATAGTTGTAAAAGTTAACCATAATTTTTTTATTACTACATTTGTTTGACTTAAATAAGCACTTCACTGAGGGATGACACATCTTAGGGAAAGGTAAATAGCATGATCAAAAAATTATCCAGTAAACTTTACACTTTACAACCATCACAATATGCATCAAGAGACGATATTGAAAGCATATGATTGTTCATGTTCATACCATTTCATCATAGGCACAGGTACAGGGATTGAAAGCATATGATTGTTCATGTTCATACCATTTCATCATAGGCACAGGTAAAGGGATTGAAAGCATATGATTGTTCATGTTCATACCATTTCATCATAGGGACGGGTACAGGGATGCACCTTATACCAACTCCAATCACCAGCAATCCTCCTGTAAGCAGCACTGCTACACGTAGACCTACAAAATACCATCAAGTCATGACACTCATTGTGTAGGCTACAGCAAACTATTGTGCTTAAAAGTAATGCAAAGTTTTGGGAAATTTTGAAAATTGGATGGATAGTAATTCTTTATAATTTAGATATACCGGTACTTGGATGCCCCTGAGGATGTATTATAAGCACTAGAAAATCTAGTCTGTAAAACACTTCTGCTTTCGAGAAATTGAATAATCAAAAATTTACCGGTGCTCCCGGTAAATTTCAAATATTTCAAATAGCGCCTAAGGCCATTCCATGTACGTAGCTGCGACCACGATAATCTTAAAATATGCAGTTCCGATATATAATTTCCAAACGGGAATGCAAATCGGTCGATTGTAGTCAAGAAACATTGTTTTAAGGTTAAAGTAATAACAAGTTCATCCCTTTAGACTCGATTTCAACCGTGACAATGATCATTGAATATTGTTAAATCGCATATGCTTCCAATATGTTCATTTGAACCAAATTCATGACCCCATACCAAAACTTTGTATTACCTTTAAGGAACATTTTCATGCAACATCAAATCTATAATCATACCTGCTTTAATAAGGTACACAACATTTGAGCATACAGAAACATCTGGGCCCTGGGGCCAGTTTCTCGAAACCATTTTAAGTATAAGTTCATGGACATCACATAGAAATGTAAATTAATTGTATAACATATATTTCAAGATGATATCCACAAAATCCTACTTGTGAAAGTTTTGAGAACTAGACAATGAACACTTTTAGAAGTATTAGAATTATTATGTATATAATTTTCAAGAGCTACATTTAGCGTTTGGGTTCTATGTTTTTGTCTTAAATACTTTTCTATCTCTCTGAATAAACGTCATGATGTAGATACATGCATGTATCTATTCCTGTATCTGGAGAAAAATATGTAGATTATCCATATTCTTGCATGGGATCTGCCTTCTACTGCAACTACTGAGACAATACCAAAACACGTACCGGTATTGAAATGAACCCTGAAGAAAGAAAAAAAACTATCCACAACAACATCTTTATAAAGAATTGTTGAAATAGACTCACATGATTATTTAAACGAAATTGCTCAGACTTACCTTTTGCATGTAAAAGCCATGAAAAGAAGAAAGCAGATACAAGAAATGTGATACAACCCCAGTTGGCAAGCAAAGCAAACTGACCAGGCCCCCATTGTAGGACTATGGATGCTAAAGTGCAAAAGAAGAACATTTCTTTTCAATTTTTAAAAAGGGATTCCACTGATTACATATTTGACATAGTATGGCTTTCTCTTGTCTGTGGCATTAACACTTGAGAATAATAATGTGCTTCTTTAAACAGTTACATTTTCTATAAAAGGAAATATTCCAATACCAAAGCTGTCTTTAATAAATGATGATGATAATGATGATGATATTATTTCGTGCAATACATTCATGTATAACAGTCTTTAACCATCACAATATAATGGGTACAAAATAATTCAAAGGAACTTGAATTCATCAGAATACAATTAGACATCCTACACATACCAGAGAGAAAACAGTATATACTACCCTCGGTATTTGCAATATGGCGCACCACCTACCTGGTGCAAAAGACAGGCCTAAGTTAGCAATGCCTCATGGGAAATAAATAATCAACATTACAAAGCCAGAAGTAGAAAATCTCAGGGCTTTGAGTGCCTACCTAATTCTTTAATAAAATTGACATTTGTCAGTGGAGTCAGACGTAGTCTCAGTGGAACAACTGTTGATATCAGACACTGAAGCTTTCAGGCTAACCTATACTATACATTTAAATTATGTAAACAATATATGCTGCATATTTTCTTGCAATACATGTATTTGTAGATTTTCGTTTATAGTTCTTCCCCCCCCCCCCCCCCCCCCCGGCCCCCTCCTTTTTTTGCCATGGGTTTTATCTGTGGATGGAAGACAATGCTGCCACAGCAGCGCAAATTTTATGTTGATCCCAGAAGTTGAAAATTGGCCTAACTGTAGCATCCGATAGGTGGTGCACTGTATTACGAATGCTGAGAATTCAAATTGCATGAGATTCTTTTACCTGTGTCTTCTATAGGTCCCCAGGTATTCCATGCCAAGCATTGGAGGAATGCCATCAATGAATACACACCCAGAACATACCACCTCTCAAGGTATACATCATACTCCTTATTCTTTTCTAAATGTCCATTCTGATCAATGATGACAGGTCTCTTTGGATCCAGGATAACTGTTTGAGGTTGAGATATGGTATTGATTGATGTACCGTTGCCATAGAGACCTTCATCTGTCTCAGTGTCTTGGGATAGGAGATGTTCTCTGTCGGAGTCAACTCCATTTGATTTGGTAAACCCGGACATAATTCCAGGATTGATATGAAGCGTGATCCGACCAAGACTAGTACTGATGAGACTTAACAACGATCCAGGGCATCTGAAGAGTGATGAAGTGGTAGTGGCATGAGCTTTACAGGTGCGTAACCAGTTAAAATTCCTAAAAAGTAACAAAAAAGGTATTGTTACTCTGAATTTGAATTTGAATATAAATGCACAAATGCACAAAAGTAAAATTAAAAGCATAAAAAACAGCAATGTTCATCTTTCTCAATCTTGGATACCCCTAAATTTATATTTGAAATACCCAACACTTCTTGACACAAGAGAAGTCCAGGGATGGGTGAGCAGACCTTAGCTAGTGTATGCGAGTGTGAATATAGCCTCTTGTCGATGCCCTCGCGCAGTTGGAGTCTCTAAATTCTGACGAGCGAAGCGAGTCAGAGAAACCGAGGCGCTTGCGCGGAGGGCCCCTTGACAAGTGATCTGAATTTCTTATGTTTTACTTTGTTTGGCGAATATTCCGACCCAGCAGAGTTCGGTGAAAGTCATCCAATCAGAGAGAGCTACTATGACGTAATATCTACCGCTCTGTGCGAATTCCTTCCGTGAGAACGAGACTGGCCGCCTAGTTGTAGTCTGCAAGCACAAACCCTGGTCAGTCGTAACAGAGAGTGTGCACTATAAGACTACCATATGCCACGTACTATAGCTGCTCCTGACCTATATTGGTACAACCAGTAGGTACCAGTAGATAGCTGGGCTAGGCTTCTCTCAAGGCACAATGATTTTTTGATAAAGTGTCAAATTAGGGTCTGTGCTTGCAGACTAGCCTAGTTGGGCAATCCCGAACACACACATACACACACACAATCGCTGCGGTCTAGACATGCATAATTCAGTTGGAAATCGGGTCTCATGAATATATAATTCAGATCACTTGTCAAGAGGCCCTCCGCGCAAGCGCCTCGGTTTCTCTGACTCGCTTCGCTCGTCAGAATTTAGAGACTCCAACAGCGCGAGGGCATCGACAAGAGGCTAGTGTGAATAGGACTTTTTATGAGAGTGTCCATGGTACAGGAGTGAGAATAGGAGCATGAATATGAATGAGAGTGTTTAAGGGCAAAGGGCCTGCTTGCTCATTTTTTGCCCCACTCTTGTGTCACCTCACAAATTATTTTAAACCTGACTTAATTTGTCTGTTATTGCCTTAGTCATATTGGTTATGAATTTTGTTATGAATTTTGTTATATACTGTATATTATACTTTGTGAGGATTTCAAACCACATTTGTATGTATTATTGCCAATATTAATTGTTCATAATTCAGCCATCTGTCTCCGTAGTGCAATTATAATAAAACCTTTTTAATCAATGACCAGAATACATACTAGTACAACCCCCTATTTACTTTTAATGTCTAGTACTAGAGGAATCACATGTTTTGTGGTGGACTAATACTTGTTGTTATCTCATGGATGTTACATAATTTAGTTTCAGAGCAAAGTTCACAGAAAACAAGGACAAGGTTCTATTTACACAATGACTTAAAAATCTCCAAATAAACAACTTACTTTTATCAAAGAAAAGGAGAACATTGTATATTATCTTTAGATTGTAGAATGAAAGACTTCATTGTTTTGAACCTAACCGTGCAGCAGCAAGGACAAACAAACATATGATTACAAAACATAGACTGAACAATAAACCGAAATTGGATTGCACCATGGCATCATTAGGCTTTATGGGGGGAAGGGGGCTATAAACTATTACTATTTTTTACTCCGTAATAGTCAGTCCATGCCACGGTAAAGTCTTTTTAAAGATAGTAGATTTGGGCACCTTGATTTAAAGGTAAAGACCAGTATTGGAAACGCCCCAATTTCAAAAAATGAAATGGAAGCTCTCATTACCAATCATGTGAAAGAATATGTTTTGACTAATACATGATGATAAAAATTTGCCGGGAAACCGCCTACTAATTCATATATTTGGTAAATTTGTTTCTCTCATGGTCTGTGAGAGATATAGGGTAGTCCCATATACATCTTTCTGTGTATAGTGCTTGTAACTTTACGAAGAATGGGCCAAATTTCTTATCATTTTGATGATTCCAGAACCTTGCAGATGCTAGATGCTAGATGAGCAACCTTTTCTGATCGATTCCACAACGTTTCTTTCACAATGCAATTGCATGACCATAACTGGGGGCCGTTTCTCGAAACCGTCATAACTACAAGATCAACGACATCTCGCCACTGTCGCGCAACTTGTCAGCTAAGTGTTTCACGAAGCCGTCTTTGCCAAGATGAGCGACAACTTCCGCGACAAGCGAGTTGTCACTGCTCCGAACCTGTCATATCTTTTTAATTGCTGTGAAGCGCCATCACAAGTCAGTTTGTTGCCATTCCATGGGCCGCGAAATGGACGATTAGTTTCACTATCATTTTGAGAAAAATATAGACGAGTTCGGTACGTAATTCTCTGGGATGCGAAATGCAAATATACAAAAGTGAGAATACAAATTACACAGAAACTTTAGAAAGCTGAATATATAAACATAAAATCACAAATCGTTAAACTATAACATATAAATAAGAGAGGTAAGAATGTTACACACCGTTTTCCATAGTCGATCCATAGTCTTTTCTTAGGATACCGTCATACCTTTGGGGCCTATGTGCATTATTATTCCCTCTCTAATTACTTCTTCCAAATTATCTTTTCAATATCAAATCAATTATATAACGAGTATTTATGAGACTCTAGAATAAAAACTGGCTGAGAAAAGACATTTTGCCTAAATTCCTCGTCACAATAAACAAAAAAGTACGTATTGATAAACTATAACATTACGGTATCCTTCAACTAACTTTTGATTCGACTGTCAAAAAAAAAAACACTCACCGGTTTTTCTTCAATTTAAGAATCTTTACAGAAATATGTAAATCGTTTGATGATGTAAATATGATAATGACACTATTTGTTATTTATTTTAGGAGAATTTATATGTATGTATTTCTTTTTGAACAATTTTAGCCCCAAAACTTGTTTTGGGTTATTCTTGATAAATCAAATGGATCGTGACAAAGACTATGTTCTTGAGCTGCTAGTATCGCGATATATCGATATCATGTCTGTCATTGCTTTGTGAAACGGTTTATCCGCTTCATGACATCTCCGTAGGTCGCCGACAAAGATATGACTATCATGGAGTTGGTTTCGATAAATGGCCCCCAGGTCTTTACCTTTAAAACTCCTTTATGGTAAGAGTTCCTTTTGGACCCCCCCCCCCCCCCCCCACGAATTTGAAGGGGAAAAAATGGGTATGACTTAGAATTAATAGAACTAATAATAATATAGTATATAAAACATGGGAAAGAACTTTATATTATTTTGTCTATAAATGTCACACCAGCAACACATAGTCGTCAATGCTATTAAGGTTGCGTGAACAAAACGGGCGGAGCCCTACTTTGAGCACAACGTAACGGCTTACGGGTCGCTCAAGCAGGTCTGACTCTGCAGAGTTGGAGAAGCCGCGACGCGCTCCGCTGGCCAAGTGGCTCAGCTCCGCAAGTGCTGAAGTGTTCATCATGTCCACGGAGTGTGTCTCATCAAGGATCTTACTCTTACTCTTAATCTGTATTAATTTGTCCATGGTTAGACAGGCAACACAAACTAAGTATGAAGGAAAGTTGAGACATAAAACTCATTACTATTTCGTCTTACCATATCGCCAAGCCAAGTGACCTTTCCCAACTTGAGTTTGAGGCTTCACAGCTAGAGCAATGGTCACGTTACAATAACAATAACAATCACGTGATTTTCTGTGAATTTAGAGATTGTTTTAATGCAAGAATAACAATTTTATGGTGTCTTCAAACGGTATCATTCGTAACTGAAATGATATGGTATCCCAAGTTTCTGAAATGTTCTAACGGATTTGAGTCATTAATTCTTATATATTAAGCACTTTATTAGTATGGAATATTGTTATTATAGTGATGACTGTATGATATCATCCAAGGTAACCTTTAGTCCATCATCTCAGAGGCGTAATATCATGGATTGGCGTGGCAAAATTGGGCGTGACAGGAGCTTGCGGCCGTTTTTTTTTTTTTTTTTTTTTTTTTTTTTGGGGGGGGGGGGGGGGGGGTTTATAGCTTTGAAAATGAAATTTAACTAGTTGATGTAAATTTTACCTAAATTTCTTATAGTGCAATTACCATGGGGAAGTTATTTGTAGGCCTTCTACTGAAAATGGGTTGTATTGAATACTCTGATATTATTGGCGAACACGCTTACAATTGAACAATTCTGATATTGAAGTTTATATTCATGTCGAGTATCCAATAATAATAGTAGTCCGTTCTTATGTATTATAGCGCATAATACTATGCACTTTCAAAGAGCTTCGGAAATAATTACCCTAGCTTTAGCTCCGGCTACCATTGGGTAAATCTTGACTTATAGGTAAATCAAGTTGACTATTCTCACATCAAAATAATGTTCAGTTATTTACGGTTATATTCGCCCCTTACTTGAATATATTATGCCAGTCCTGTTAGCAGTGGAGGACTCACGCAAAATCAAAACGAGAGATTGAGGAGAATACAAAAGAGAGCGTTGCGGATAATTTTTTGTAGGGATTATAATAACTATATACAATTTCACTTGCAAAATCTCAATTACAAAGATTAGATAAAAGACTCCAATATTTATGTGTTACGTTCTTCCAAAAACATTATCACTCACTGATCGATTTAAACAATTTCTCCCACAAAAACATTCTACTATATAGAACACTTATAAATTCAAAGAAAATTCCGGATTTTAAATGTAAAACCAGTCGCATGCCAAATAGGCCTATTCCAAATTTGATTCGACATTATAACAATAATTTGCTCATGTTTATATCTATTGTAATGATTTATAATTTAAATGTCTTGATTCCTGTACATTCTTTTAATGATTCTTTATATCGTACCGGTATGGTTGGAATGCTCCCCAGGGAGTGGAAAATGTGTATACATTGTGTGCGGGTAAGCCTGAATCCGATGACCGGGGTAATAATATATCAAAGCGCTTAGCACATCGTCGGATTGATGTATTGAGCGCTTTACAGATATATAACTGTTGTATAATTTGTCTTAATAGTCCATTATTATGTTAACATATAATTGTGTTTATATACCTTCTTCTTCTTCTTTTTTCGGTTGAAATTATGTTCATTAACTGTTTTTTAATTGTTTATGGTATTTAGGCAGTAGTAACATGACACGTTTAAATAATCATTAACTAAATGTTATGTAAGTTTTTTACAATGTGTATAACCCATTCGTGTAATTTATGTGCAATTCAGATGTGAAACCACCATTCATGAAAGATGCAATCATACCATGTATCTATCTATCTATCATTTTATATACGACATGTATAAGGACTAGTTTTTAAAGCAATAATCATTAATCACTAGCTGGCTATTAAAAAAGTTATTATCCCATTTAATTTGATATTTTTCTTCTTCTGCTCTTCACCTTTTTTCGAGATACAGGGACAAAACTTAAAAGGCCCCTTGTATTCTCAGTGGCAAATAATAATAGATAGGGATTGCAACAGAGAGAGAGAGAGAGAGAGGGGGGAGAGAGAGGGAGAGAGAGAGAGAGAGAAAAAAAAAAGGAAGAAGATAGTTTAGATCCTTCTAAACAATCAACTAGTTTAGGAATTACTAAATAATTTCCTTTTAAAAATCCCCTCACACAAAATACCCTTTTTATCCTGTTTAAATCCGTATAAAATATATGTCGATAATTTTGACGGCATCTTTTTTGCATTTTATAACATGACCTTTTCGCAGGTTGCCGGCGTCTCTTTTTGATAGAAAATTTAGAATTCCAGGGAGTGTTTCATCAAACCTTAAAATTTATCTTAGAATTGATTTTCAAAATCGAAACCAATTTTAGTTGATGAACCACCCCCATAGGCTCGTACAAAGGTTGCGAGATATTTTATTTATAGTTAAGTTCCTTGAGTGTCGTGGTCGAGTGGTTTAATGCGCTTGACTGGAGATGCGAAGGTCGAGGGTTCGAATCCCGAAACGGCACTAATATCCTTTGGCAAGATATTAACCTGCACTTGTTACTCTCCACCTGCAGGTGTTAAATGGGTACCCAGTAGGATGCGACCGTTATTGTTGGTCAAACAGTAATTGAGCGTCAAGTAACGCCTGGCTGGAATGCTCCCAAGGTAGTGGAGATTGTGCACACAGTGTGTGCGGGCAATCACTGAATCCAATGACCGTGGTTATAGTAAAGCGCTTAGATACATTGTATTAAGCGCTATATTAGGGCTAAATATTATTATTATATTATTATTATTATTATTATTATTTCATTTATTTGTTACGAATAATAATTGTATTTTGATAGTCAGAATGTTAGAAAGGGCAAGCCATAAAGTTTATCCTATACCTGGTTACAAATTAAGTATGTAATTTACTTTTTCGTAATTCAGGTGAATGATCGAAATAATTCGTATCAAATCTTTTCACAACTTTAGGCATTATGCATAAATTTGGTTACATTTGGTTACAATTTGGGTAAAACAAAAATATTCCAACTATATGAGCGACAGTGTATATAAATTATCTATTGATTATAAAAAGTGACTTTATTTAAACACTTGTTCATAACGATTTTACACGTTTGAATGTTAATATATAGTTCATGGTTCATTTTATTACCTCTTTCACAAACAATAAAAGTGTACATAGGATTTCAAAAAAAAGTAACAGGAACAGCAGATTATCAATATAACAAACATAATTTGAAGTGCAATATTAATATTCAACATACAACTCTTGTCATTAACAAAAGAAATTCTATAAAAAGTTACTTATGTATTCTAAGATCAAGTTTTGTACGTGAAAGAAAGAGGAGACCTTATAGAAGCTGGGCTTGTTAGATCAAGGTCCCCAAATATACCTGAATGCTTTAATTACTTTGAAGAGAAACAAATTAAAAACGAAACTCCCTTATAAGTGTATAAATAATTACAAAGAGGATTGATGTATATATGAAAATGAGAAAATGGAAAGATAATAAAATTATATAGCCTACAAAAGGCGGATTGCGAAAGCGCAAAAAAAAAAAAAAAAACAGAGAAAAGTTGAGAAGGTAGAAAGTTATATGTGGGGGAAATGGTGATGGGGAAGAAATAGGAGAGAGAGGGAGATAGGGGAGAAAAAAAGTACAATAGAGTAAAACAGAACAAACTGAGTTTGCTAATAAATGAAGACATTTTGGTAAAGTCAAAAGTAAGGGCCAGTCTGGAAAAGAGGGGGGGGGGGGGTATAGACAATGAAACAAAACAAGTAATTACATACTATCAT
The DNA here is from genome assembly GCF_000002235.5 of Strongylocentrotus purpuratus. NCBI lineage: Eukaryota > Metazoa > Echinodermata > Echinoidea > Camarodonta > Strongylocentrotidae > Strongylocentrotus > Strongylocentrotus purpuratus. The sequence continues at coordinate 5,890,831 of NW_022145612.1, forward strand.
AATAATTATGATGATAGTTTTTACATTAAACATTTTCAGCATAATTACTCAATAATGTAATTTCAGTTTGCGTTTAAAAACCGAGACACTGACAAAACAAGTTCCATCGAGGAAGTGAGCTTCAAAACTTGGGACCAGTAGCATTATGTATTATCAAAGGCAGTAATATTATTCTTACACGGTCGTGGAATGAGTTGCCTGTCTACTGAATTTGACTGTTCTTTCTAAATGATTGTACTATTATAACGCATTTGGGAGAGTACCATTTTCAAAATCATACATGATTGAGCCCGCTGCAAGAGCAGATATATTCTACCTTTAATATTATGAAACAAAACATTGGTATAAACACGATAATTGACATTAAAAACAATTCTAATCACCCTTTTGTGAGCGAATTTAGAATTTAGAATCAGCTTCTCGTCAATGTGTAACCCAGGAAACTTGGTAGAGGCTACCCCCCCCCCCCCCACCCACCCCACTCAGTGTTATTTAGGTATGCGTGTTCCCTCCTTTTGAAAACACCCCTTAAGTCCGGTGTGTTAAGTCAATTGTGTGTATGTACGAGCCGGACTTTGGTGCGTGAAAAGTACCCCTTTACCGGACATTTTGGTAACACACATGCGGTCATTCCGACCCCAGATTGGTTGGGGGGGGGGGGGGGGGGGGTGGGCGGGAGGTGACCTTCACAACGGAACAAAAAGTTTGCCTCCCGGTAAGCCTGTTAGGGAATTACTAAAAAGCATATAGTTTGTATTTAATTGAATGTTTAAAGACAACTTATTTACACGGATCCACAAAATAACTTTCTTTATATATTGACCGTTTCTAATAAAATTTCAGGATTTTTATGAAAAAAAATACTCAGATGAAAAATGAAAATCATATATCACATGATATTGCACATTCTTCCCAAATGGACGATTGTCAGATCTTATGCGTATGTTGGGCTTTACTGATTTCATTGCCTATAGGTCGATTTAATCCCTGGCGATACCAAAGAGATACCAGCCACCAGTGCTTATGGCACTGATCTGTACGGGAAAAAACAATCCGTAAAGATCAGTGGTTGGTTGCAGTAGTGTCCTTGGTTATACTGATAGTGAGCCCTCTGCGTCAAAAAACAATGTAATTTTCTTCACAAGTTTCTTTGACGTTGGACAAAATGGCAACGTCGGAATTTGTCAGTTCTGCGATACAGCGACAACAAGTTCAAAGAGCTATCTCTTTTGAAGGTCTGGCAGATCGTGTAGTTGCACAGGAGGAAGGTGTTCCACTCAACACACCATGGACATTTTGGTTGGAAAGGTAAGGCTATCTTTGTATCAACATTTGGGGTAGACCGAATTTTCCGTCTCTTTCGTTCGTTAGCCTCTTATTGGGGTAGGGTCGGCCGGTGTGGTAGGCGATTTGTTCCGGGTTCCGCGGAACAAATCGGCGCGCCGATTTGTTCCTCGGAACGAATCTACTGGATCGACTCGTTCGCAGATACGTTCGAAAGCCGCCGTTCTTATCCGACATAGGCCGAACGTTTCTGCTTATATAATCGCGTATATTTTTATTACTTGTGTCGAATAAACATGGTAAAAATAAATTTTAGCTTTATCTTGATACTTTTGTATTTATGAAGGGGTGACCAAAGTTCGCGCAGATTTTAGAACAAATTAGAAAATGTGATATTCGATCCATGTTTTCTCATATTCTACACAAATTTATTTATTTTAATTACTACCAAATGGACGGCAAAGTATTTTACTACCAATTGGTTCAACTACAACATTTATCGTCGAAGGATTTCGGAGATATCGCGATCTAAAAATTCGATGTCCGATCGTGCATGCGCGCTGCATCTAAAAAAGTCATAAAAACAACGAGACCTAAGTTCACGCACGGGGGTTTACAGCTGATTTATACAAAAATACGATCCATCAAAAATAAGGTAATTTCATAATTTGCAAGGCAAAATATCATACAACCAGACGGTACCACTTATTACTTACAATTTTGAGGATATCTGCTCTCAAAATGAAGATTTCCAGACCCTTATCGGTAAGTTGGTAATTTTTCGGAACGGACGCAAATAACTGCAAAATGTGCCGATCTTTTGTCAATATTTTCACAATTTCGCACCCAATTCCAAAGAAAATTTCGTTTCTGGGTAATTTTATGATCCTCTTTCCATTGGTGATATCAGATTTTCGAAATCTTACCGATTTTTTGAGAAAGCGAACTTTGGTCACGCGCGAACTTTGGTCACACAGCCATATTGTTGCAATTAAAACCAATATTATTTTTTTTGAATATTTTTTGTGTTGACCCCCCCCCCCCCCCCCCCCCCCCACCCCGCATCTCTTTCATTTAAACTAGAGTCTACATGTACATCATGCATGCAGCCCACATGCATAATTAGATTCTGTGATGATCGAAGCCCGGTAATAGGTGGTTGACGTAACACGATATCATATAAAGCAGCATTCAAACCAAATTAGAAGGCCTGATTAGAAAACACCCCGACATCTGCTTTTACAGGCAAACTAAGCCTATGGCAACAACTGCCCTTTTTGCTAGACCACCGAGTCCCCGTCGCTTCGCGACGGCGCTGTTTGTGGTCAATCATTGGCCGCAATTATCAACATATTTGAACAACGGGAATCTGCATTTCTATACAAAGTTCTCAAATTGGCAATCGTTGGTGTAGCTAATTTGGAAAAGTTTGATTGGTTGCAAAGGCCGACCAGAATAGTTCATTTTGCTTTAGGGGTGTACCATGGCGTGTATTCAATAATACGTGAGCACGCACGCTCTCCGATGAGATTCGGAACGGATCGCCTGGCCGGAACCGATCGCCTGTGACTAGCGGAACGAATCTACGAATCCGGAACAAATCGGCGGGTACATATCCAGGCGATCGGTTCCGGAGGAACCGATCGCCTGCACGGAACAAATCGCCTATGACACCGGCTCTCTCTTTAGAGACGGAAACCGTCTATACACATTCCCTTGATAACGCCACGGCCATTTCAGGTCGTAGCGTTTTGCCCCCAAATTCCCCCAAAATGTCATTTTACCTCGTGCATGTTATATTGTAAATTAGGCCTAGGCTATAATAAATCAGTTCCACTTACCAACTTGACTGAAATAATCAGTTTAATAGTCCCTTTTTAGGAATTTATGGGTCAAAATCGAAATCCATGTTGAAAAAGATTTTCAAAATGGATTTCGATTTTGACCCATAATTTCCTAAAAAGGGACTATTAAACTGATTATTTCAGTCAAGTTGGTAAGTGGAAACGATGTATTATAGCCTAGGCCTTATTTACATGTGGATATGCACGAGGTAAAATGACATTTTGGGGGATTTTGGGGGCAAAACGCTACGACCTGAAATGGCCGTGGCGTTATCAAGGTAATGTGTATAGACGGTTTCCGTCTCTAAAGAGAAAGCCGACCCTACCCCAATAAGAGGCTAACGAACGAAAGAGACGGAAAATTCGGTCTACATTTGGGGGTGATTTACAGTTAACACTAGGGTCTACGCAATCAAAGTTCGCCGGTACCGGTGTTGTGTAAACGACCACAATAATAATGCGGCTCAGGCGGTGGGGCCCCTGCACTGCTGCAGACCAGCACAACAGTTATGAGTTAAATTTAAACGGCGCTTGTTCACAAACCTATCCAAAATTCGACCAGTACCTCCGGCGTGGAGATACCCCACTACAACATACCCAAAATGAAGTAAATATTCATCAAATGTTAAAATAAAGATCATGAGTTGAAAGTCGTTATGTTTATTACCCGTTTCGTGTCAATTTTCAGGTTGTCTGTCTGTGTGTACGAAGACGCTCTTCGTTTGAGCGGACGATCCTTATTCTTGGACCTCGCCCCTACTGGTTATCCAGTTATATACATCAGAGGTCGAAATCGTGTCCAAAAATAAAGAAACTTGCACTGATATTTTTCACTGTCGCGTGTTGTTTTTCCCAGCTATCCAGCTATACTAGATCTACACGTAGAAGAATCCCCTATCCAACTCAGTGAACGGAAATACATGCCGCTGATTGGCTGATCGCGCGACCCTCGCTTGTCTGCTAGCTGCGAGGCATGGGCGATTCGCTACACTGTGAGCGGTGTATTGTACCGTGTATTGTTGCGGCCGTGTTGCGGAGCGGGGCCCTGCACTTAACGCGAACACCAAGCAAAAAATGGCGCCCAAAGACACATTTAGTGTATATGGTTTCAACGATGTCGCTCTCTACACACTCATGTCGCTCACATAAAATTTGCACGTAGCTTTACACACACTTCAACCTACACATACATATCCTTTACAAAAACTTCAGACGAAATCATAAAAAAATATGACTGACCGAAACAAAGAACCACCATACGATTTTGCTGAAAGTACCTAGAAATATCGATGACACAGATGGCGAAAAAAATTGTTCAAAAATTGAAGTCGGGATGGAAATATAACGAGTTTGATATCAACGTAATCGAGAAGTAGCAGGCAGAAATCATCGCACTCATAGGTTTAACATTGTGGGAAAATATGCAAATGAAATGAGTAAACACCCAATCAACTACGAGCATCTTGTCGCTAGCACTTTTATGAATGAAAAATGACGTCAGTCGGGCTTGAGCAAACAGAAGAGCCCATTACGCATGCGCGAGTTTTGTGTGTAATTCTTCTTCGTGCTATAGTCATCATCATCATCATCATCGATATACGGGAGTGAGGTAGTCCTGTAGGTCTCCCGGTCATCTTCCAAGATATAGTCTAAGTTCAATTGTCAGTTTGGGACTTAAGACGTAGTGCAGAATGCGTGGATGTCAGGTTATATGAAATTGTTTAACAAGTCGGTGTTTATCTAGACCAGTTTATAAAGATACCTATGTTGCGTGCAGTGACTAGAGGTTCTGGTTGTTTATTCCATAGCTCGATGACACGTTTACTGATAAAACAGCCTCTGACTGTCTGACATTAAGCTTGCGATGAGTGTTAAACAGTTTCAATGGATGTCCACAAGTGAATTGGTACTCTGGTCTCTTAAAGAAATGTTCTGGACTGAGTTTGTCGATTCCATGAAGTATCTTGTAAACCTGGATCATATCGGCCCTCTCACGCCTGTAGCAAAGTGAGAGTAGATTGAGTTTCTTAAGTCTTTCAGGATAGGAGAATGAACTCATACCAGGAATCATTCTTGTTGTTCTGCGTTGCACAGCTTCAATCTTGCGGTCATCTGCCATGAAACAGGGATTCCATGATACAGTACAATACTCAAGATGTGGGCGTACCAGGGTTTTGTACAGAGGTATGAGGATGTCCTGATGGGTATTGACAAACACTCTTGATGATCCCCAACATCTGGTTTACCTTTTGTATCATAGCTGCGATATGTTTCCGGAAAGTCAAATCCTTGTCAACTAAAACCCCCAGATCTCTTTTTGCATCAACGTTCTCCATGACGTAAGTCTGTTGAGGGTTGTTGTAACCTAGATGAAGGGTTTTGCATTTTTGAGAGTTCAGAGGAAGTTGCCACTTAGACGACCAGTAGTCTCAGTACTTCGGTAATCAACTTGGCTAATAATAAATAAGCCATAAAAAACTTGGTCCACATTGTACTTGATAATAATTAATAGCGATTAGTGTCAAACCGTCCACGCATGGAGTTAGCTAAATTCGGCAAACTCAGTGCGTGCACCTTCATAAAACTAATTGCTAGTATAGTATTTTAGCATGAAATAGGTATCAAAATGGCAAGGCTAAAAGTCTAAAACTGTTCCTTTTTTGTGTGCACCGCATTTAGACTATTTGCTTTTCAGCCAGAAACAAGATCCCGAACTCTCGTAAGACTAAGACTAGAGGTCATGCAGTATTTTGTTATTTAAATCAGCCCTGTAAGTCGGCCCTGAAAAGACTTTCTGAAAATAACAATTGTTTTATTTCAACGTTGATGATGAGGAAAAGTTTCATTTTTCCTTGATCCATAAACTGTAAAGTTATACAAAATTTCAAATTGTTCTTTTTTTGTCATAGATCTATGCCAATTGCCACAGCAGCAGAGGTAGAGGCCAATTTGGAAGAAATATACACTGTGAAAACGGTAGAGGTAAGAAATGCATGTAATCAAACATATATTAAACTTAGGCAATGAATGACATTGTTTTTTCTACTCTGGGCCTGGCTGGAGCAGTGTTTACTTCTATACATTCCTTATGTGTTTATCTCTTCTGGCTCACAGCATATAATTTAACAGAAAATAGGAACATTAGTCATGTTCATTTATATGATATGATGTTATACTAAGTTTTTAATTTGTTGCTTTCATTCAGTTCAATAAGATTTTTTTTTTCTCTGATAATCAAGTTTACTCTCAGTCAAAATAAAAACAAAACAACAGCAATATCAACACTTTTGAACAGCTTGCCTTCTTTCCCTACACTTCAAATTCAGAAATAAATTGTATTAACTTAACAGAAATACATGTTTTTTCAGTTTTCTGCAAGAAATTATTGTATAAAGTGTCAACACTACCTTTCCGTTAAAATTCTGATCTTGTACTTTCAGAATTTCTGGGGAGTTTACAACAATATTCCAGATGCCAGTGACTTGCCCCTTCGTTTCAGCTACCACCTGATGAGGGGTAATGTAAAGCCCCTTTGGTAAGAACACTACATGCTTAACTCATTGACATCTGAATTCTCTCATTGCCCATGGCACAGTATAGGAAGCACCTTGTTCCCATAGGCAGTGGCATCTATGAAATATATGAAGGAAAATGGTGTACGATAATCCAAATGATAGAAAATGACATATTAAAATAAGAAAAGATGGCGAAAGATATTCTCTGTATGAAGTAAAACGACATAAGATAATCCTTGTATGACATAGATTTGCACAAGTTAATCCTTAGATGAAGTAAGATGGCATAAGATAATCTTTATTAGATATAAGATTGCATAAGATAATCCTAAGTAAGATGGCACAAGAATGAAGTACGATCGCTTTTCCTTACAGTAATTAACGGTGTATAAACCGCCCCCGTGTAACCCCACCCCTCTTTTACGCCATTAAAAAAAAATAAAAAAATTTGCAGACTCTGTCGGCAGCAAGCTAGGTCCATGTTAAAAAACCCACGCAGGAAGGCCTTTCATTTTACTGCGAGGTGCAGCTGAATGTGTAACATCATTAATATAAATTAAAAAACAGTAGAGGACCAAGGATAGAACCTTGTGGTATGCCGTGTACATGTAATAGAAGAAAAATTGGAAGAATTATCATTATAAAATACATATTGAGATTTATCAGAAAGATTACTTTCAAACCAAGATGACAGACAAATTTGAGTGTTGTTTTAGTTTCCGAGTGGTGAGTCAACACACCGATTACTGAGCTGGGAGACATTGCCAGGCATAGCGCCAGGTGGAGGGGCATAAATCAAAACTTTAAAAATAAAAAAAATAAAAAATTGTGTACCGTGTATAAGACGCACACCCGACTTTCAATTTTTTTCGGCGGCAAAAAAGTGTGGTTAATACACCGTTAATTACGGTATATGAAAAGAATTATGAAGAGCGTTGAATCGTTTAGTGTTTCCTACTACAGTCAAACCTGCTTTAGTGACCACCTGTCTACAAAGCCCACCTGTCTACAAAGGCCACATTTGTTGTTTCCCTTGAAAATGGTTTCTCATTGAATCATGTAATAAAGGATCCTGTCTACAAAGACCACCTGTCTACAAAGGCCACTTTTTGTGTTTCCCTTGGGTGGTCGCTGTAGACAGGTTTGACTGTACCATGTGATTGCAGCCATTTGTATTGTAAGGGTTTCAAAATAATACAGTGTATACTAGTGTATATTCATTTTTCATGTGTACCAGTAAGCATTTTTTTACCTAAAAGTAACTATATACATATTGATATTCAAAAATTGCAATAACGCTTTATTCATATGGCAGGTCTTTTTTTTCCTCCAGCTTCTGTTGTATGCGTATTATGTTTATAAATTTGTTTTCAAACCTCAATGATCATTTTACATGAGAATAAGTGTATTTAAGTGTAGGTGTAGAATGGTATTCATTAATTCTATTTGGGACAGTATATAGTTCTCTATAAAATGTACTAGTATAAATCCCATATGATGGCTTTTAAATGTTCTTTCTTTTTATTGCTATCTGAATTGTAGGTTTAAGTAATAGTTGATACTTATTGAAACTTAAACTATTCATTTAATAACAGAACTTTTTACTTTTCCTCAGGCCAATGTCACTTTTCTAACAGTTTGTTTTCTGAATTTATTTTATATTTATTTATAGGGAAGACCCATGTAATGCACAAGGAGGAGACTGGAAGTTCAAAGTTCAAAAGCAAAATACGGTAAGTAGTGTGATCGTCTCTTGACAACTTTTTTATATCTGGTCTACTCTCCAAAATTCTCTCAGCATACCGAAGCTGTGACGTCTTAAAAATCTATTTTTAGAATTTCTCAATTTTCTTTCATTCATCGAAAGCCAATTGAATATGTTAAGTATTGGCTGAGATATGACCATCTGAATAAAAAGATTTCCTATAAGAGTTCAGTGTTATATTGCTCTGAAAAAAAATAACACTGAACTCCTATAGGAAATAGGAAGTCACACTTCACCACTCTATAATGCAAAGGTGTGCATGATATTGGTTAGTTGGTTGAAATTCCTATTGGCTTGTTTGTTAATTGTTTGCTTGTAAACTATATTTTCCTTCATAAATTCTCATCATTTTCATTGTACTAACTCTCATCCTATTTTCTGTTTACTTCATTTCTCTTTATGAGTAATTTTTGTGTGTATTATTTTTTTCTCTCTGGATAGACCAAACTATGGAAAGAAGTGCTACTAGCAACAGTAGGGGAACAGTTTGCAACAAGCATATCACCAGGTGATAAAATATTGCATGGTGTTGATTTCAGATGGAAAGAAATTCATTTGGTAAAAAACATTGAAAAAAAGGAAAGAAATGTAAACTGTTAATGCTTTCTTCGACACCAGTCCTTTTGCTGCCAATTTTCTGAAATTTTATATCTACTTATGATTTTGTTAATAACAATTTATTACAAGATATTCAAATGATTTTTATTGATGTATAGATCATTCAGACCTTCTGTAAATAATTTTTTTAAAACCAGTCCTGCTATGTTGCCCCAAAAAAACTTTATGGGAAATCATCACATACATATACTGTGATATGCATCTTTAATGTTTAAGGAATGAAGTATCCATTGTTTATTTTATTCTATAATAAGAATGACTTTATAATTTGTTTATAATACAGTTAACTCTGCATGACTCAAAGTCATGAACATTATATTTTCCCTTTGTCAAATCAATTTTTTAGACCAAGCTTTGCCATACCGATACGTGTTATTTATACTTTCTAAGTTGAATTGTTGACTTTTTTTGGGGGGGGGGGGGGGGAGGTTGTCCTAATAGATTGGACTTATCCAAAGTTAACTGTTAATATTTTCAATACTTTTATACTAGATGATGAAATCTGTGGAGTGAGTGTTAGTATAAGGAACACCAATGATGTCATTCAAGTATGGAACAGGTACTCCAGGTTCTCTGAACAGGCCTCCATAGTGGAAAAGGTCCAGACCCTAACACCAGACATAGATTTCAGGGCAACTTTCTACAAACGTAAGTAGGGTAGCGAGGATTGTGTGTCTGTATCTCTGTATACTTATTAAAAGTATAGCTGTCATATTCCCACAAAACACTATGGATATTTGCCATTAATGATATTTTCAGAGATTTGAAAACATTCATAATCTATTGTACTTGTACAGTGTATAGAGAAACTGAACTGTTAATTAAGTGCCTTAGAAATATTATAGTGTTATATATTATTATTATTGCATACAAACTTGTTTATATTATACCCGTAGTTTGGATAAACAATGTCAGGACGTACAAAGTGTCAGCAAACCTTGTATTTTGAGTTTGTATATTATCAGGGGAAAAAAAAGATGCAGATAGGTATATAGTCTGATGAAGGGTTGGGGGGGGGGGGGGGGGGGGAGGAATGATTATGTGGAGGCGGAAGACAAACATAAAGTGTGTGGTGAAAATAACAGTGAAGGATAAATGATTACAAGTAGAGATGGAGATTACCCCACCCATCACTATAGGTCTTCTATACACCGTATTTAACTGGTGCAGTGATTTATTTATTTCCCACTTTTAGATAGTGATATGATGTTAGAAAAATTGTGACTTTTGTGCTGTCATCATAACTTACCTTCTGTTCTGATCATCTTTCTCTACAGCACATCATCAACATGACTCATTTGAGAAGAATAGGCCATAGTCAGAGATCCTTCAGCTTGTATTGTTACTGTTAAAGGTAGTGTGTCCTTCCATTGATCAAGAGGATTAAATGGGATGCAACCTGAGTGATGTTGATCAGCTGCCCATCAATCCTGGGTGATCGTGTGCAATGTTTTACTTCTAGTATCAGCCATACTATTAGCTGATTGACAATGGAGCAACATGCAATTCATTGACTTGTTAGAAAAATATGTGAATCAGGGCTAACTCTGCCAGTTGGCTAAGTCTGCAAAGCCCAAAAAGCGAGACGGAGTAAGTCTTAAGGGATTGAAGTGGTCACATAGAGTTTCGTAAATTTTGCATTGAGTATGAATTTTGAAACCCCTAATATCGGGATTTTAGTTGATAGGAATATGGAAAGCAATTTAATACTAAAGAAGTAATGATGCAAATTTTAGGATTTAAAGTTGTATAGAAACAAGAAATTCAGGGCTGTTGATTTACTTACTCCCTGGATGGAGTAAGCCCAGTCCCGTACATACATACATACATACAGACAGACGTTAACAATATCTACTGCATCAGTATAGAATCCTTAGAAGTGCTCTATAAAGAAGCAAAAAATGAAGTACGCCGCCATTAACCATGCACACATCCGTGCTTCACAGCATGTTTTTTATTGTTTATCTACCATGATTTGATTTCATACTTCAAAGAAGAAAAAAGATAACGACTTATTTTTTAGACATCGACAGGCTAAAACTTTTGACGGATTTGATTAAAGGATTCATAACATGAGTAATTTCTCATGTTTTATTGTTTTTATCGATATTTAAAAAACAAATTTTCAGTCCATATGCCACTGGTATACTCTACTTTCAGTAAATAGAGGTAGTACATTTGTCATGTGCAATAGGTTTGAAAAATGTAATATTTCAGGTTTGAAAACACAACAAATCTTTTTTATCTAGCCACAGTTTTATGCAGCCTAGGCTAACTGGACAGACGGTATGATTAATTCTAATCTTGGTAATATATATGTCACTCCCCTTTTCTGAATGTAATCAACAAATCAAGAATGATAGAAAATTTAAATACGTAAAATACTGTTGGCCTTACTATCACCTGAGGGTGGAACAACAGTGAATTTTGTTTAGCATCTGCACTTTAAAGGCCTTCAGTACTAGTGTAAAGGAGGGATTAGACCACACTGCAAGATTACTGGACAGGTGGTTATCTCATCAAATCAGCTTTCAAATAACATAAGAAAAAGAGGATCATGGGGGACCAATGGTCACCGATTAAGCATTGTTTGTTATATAGAGGGCGCAAGTATCTACAAGTAGTGCAGTGTGGCTTTAATATCAAGTGAACATCAAGTTCAGCAACTAGGTTCCATCTCTTTGATTCATGTTAGCAAAAGTAGGAATCATTCATTCGACTGAAATAACATAACTGCCTATTTTAGATATCAACTCCTGCTATTGTATACATCATTGCAAGGAGTGTTTTTTTTAATTATACTTGTAGAGATTATACTTTCAACTCATTTGAAAGACCATGTACTTGATTACAAGGATAGTGTAACTCTACATATACAAGTGCATGCACATGACTTTGACATTATAGCAGTACGCATTGTAATCCAGGGCTCCACTCGTAATTTTTTGGAAGGGGGCCCAGATTTAATTTTTTATAGAGTCCCTATGCATGAGTGCTATGTTTAAAACTATTTTGATATTTTGGTAATCCAGACTTAGATTTTGGGTGCCAGTGTGTTCCAGGCACCTGTTAGTGTCTTAGTCCCGCACTATCAATAGGGATTAGCAATATTGTTGTTATAGTGAGTATGGGAGAAAAAAAATACCCCTAGGAAGAGAAAAGAAGGGATCTAGTACTTGAAGAGATAAAAGGGATGAAAGTTTGCTTCATTGTTAGTAACACAAAAGACATCCTAGTCATTGTTCTGCATAGCCAGCATACAAAAAACTTTCTTTATTTCACAGCAAGTAGGTGTGAAAATGGTGGTAATTTTTTTTCCTGATTGTTCTGATCTTATTTGCTCTTTCAGATTATTTTGTAGCCATGTGTGTATGGTTCATTCTAGAAGTGTGAGATTCATACAAAAGTTGAACTTTTATTGGTTATCTTTTTCTTTGGTATAAGGTAGCAAAATTTCTTTCCAAAAACATGGTAGAGCTATGTAAAATGAATATTTACATGAGGCCCACGTCAAAAAACTTGACATTTGACCTGGTGAAATTCATGTTAAAAATAAAGGTGAGTTCTGGTCATTCGATTGCATTGCGAAAGAAAAGGTGTGGAATGGATCAGAACAAGTTGATCATGTAGCATGTAAGTAATGGTGTGTACTGCAAAGTTCTGGAGTCATCAAAATCATAATAAATTTGGCCCAGTCTTGGTAAAGTAACAAGCACTGTACACAGAAAGATGTATATGGAACAACCGGTACACAAATGGTGTCGGGACTACTAACCTTGATTTCCTAATCTTTCTATGCTCATTACTCAGCCAGTATACATTTTCTACCAAAATTGTTTGACAAATGACATTTATTTTTAATCTTGAACATTCAGTGTAAGTTTCGTTAGATTCTGTGACAATTCATTTTCTTTTTTGTTACCAGAGCTCACCTTTAACTTAATGTGTGTCTGCTGTCACCAGATACAATTTTTTGGGGTTGGTAAACAGAAAAATTTAAACTCATGTCAAAATATGCAGAATTAGATCGTTTTTTCCCACGTCTTATGAATGTAGCTTGAATTCAAGTTCCTAATCTCAGAGCTTCAGATCTAAATGTTTGTTGATATTGGCTTTATTATCATTTTATCTTTCTTTTGCATGAAGTCAATTTGAAATTCTCAGTGTTCATAATTTTGTTGAAAATCAACTATTTAGAGCAAACATTCATCCTCAACTGGAATCCGTCCTCGCATTTAGTGTGTGAAATGATTTGCCCTTGCTTGTACTCATATATGTTTCATTCTTTGCAAGAGATAAAGAGAGAGCTCTTGTCTGAACTCACTACCTTATTTTCTTCTTAGCAGGTTGTTTGTAAGATAGAGGTTGATAGAGGCGCATCCTTATTATTGATATGCTGCCCTCTCTATGGAAGTTGTGATGAGTCCAAAGATGCCCATATTAAAATTCATAGTAGGGATAAATAGGATATGCAAGACAAAGTGTTTGACTGATATATGAAGAGTGCGCACACACAAAACTTCAAATCAATTTTGATTGAATGGAATATGAAGAGTGCACACACAATACTTCAAATCAATTTTGATAACTCAATAAGGTTTATATGTGAGTTTATTCTAAATTTTAGAATGGTTGTTAACTTTGAAAAGCAAGTTTATTTTATCACCTTGTTAAATGAGGTAAAAAACATATGTTGATTTGCATGTTTGACTGATAGTAAATAAGTTTGTAGTTCCCAATTTTAAAATAGGAGAAAGATGTAACTGATCTACTTTTTTTATTTTTTGTAATAACACCATTTAGCCTTTAGGCTTGTCTCTTTTTAATCCCCCACCATTAAGAGGTAATTATTCAAAATCTAAGTGATTCAGGCAGTTTAGTTTAAATTTATTGAAAAAGAAAGCAACAAACAGAGAATATCTATTTTTATTTTTATGAAGTCATTCTTGCATTACTTTGGTTTAGTTAGGCAGTTGCAGAAGACAGGCTTTAAAACAAAACTAAGATACCAATAATTCAATTGGGTCTTGAAGTATTATAGTTCTTGCAATTTCTCCTGTTTAATAGCAACAAAACTAAGATACCAAGAATTTAAATGGGTCTTGAAGTATAGTTCTTGCAATTTCTCCTGTGTAATAGCAACAAAACTAAGATACTAAGAATTAAAATGGATCTTGAAGTACAGTTCTTCCAATTTCTCCTGTTAGCAACAAAGACCCAAATAAAGTCAGCTCTAATTCAGGGGTACTCCTTAGAACTAATGATAAGCTTTTTTCTTGTGATCTATTAAACAATGCTAAGACTCAATTGTTGATTTGAGTATCAGATTTAGGAACCCATTTATAATGTGCTATCATTAAATCTCACATCAGCATTTGAAAGAGTGTGGTTATGATTATTTGTATATGTTTATATTTTACTGCCTTTTAAAAAAAATAGTTTTTAGTTATAGGTAGTATGTTGTTTATAAGACATTGGCAATCACTTTGCATTATAGTCGGCCAAGGATATCATAAATTGGTATACTGATATGTATTGTAGAAAATTGAGTTTTGTTTCTTGTATTTGAACATGATTGTCGTGATACTTGTCATTTGTAGAAAAATTCATTTATTGCATCTCTCTCTCTCTCTCTCTCTCTGACTGATTTTTACATGCTATATATGCTTGGGATTTTAATTAAATTATTTTGATTCCAAGAAAGGACTGGCATAGGAACTTGGAAATGCAGAGAAATTTGTTGGCCAGCAATATGTAGAGATCTTTGACATTTGTGTTTGAAGTAATTATAAATGTTATGTCATGTTTTAGAATTTATTTTCTTAATGTATATACTGTATTTGAAGAAAGGATTGAATTATCTGTTTGCTCGTAATGAACTAGAATTATATTTTTGTAAGAGGAAAAGGTATATTGTGCATTGATATTAGTGTATGTTGGAAAAATAAAAGGTTACAGATGTTTAATAAATTACACTTTAACTATTTCCCTATGTTCAGATACTTTATGCATATTCCACACACAAAAACCCATGGTACTTCATGTCTCGGATCTATCTAACACATAAGCATATGTAGTGTTAAAATGTAAATTCTGGTCTTATTGAAATACTGTCAAGGAACTGATATCTATGTAAACAGGTCTTTTGGGGTAATTTTAGGGAAGAAACTTATATCTATCCAAACATATGGCATATTAAGCTCATGTAAGGACACCCTTAAGTATACCAAATGAAAAAAAAAGTAAATATATTGTATGAAATGATTTTTGCCATGATGTAAGTGTAATTTAGATGTTTTAGCCACTTAAAGTTTGATGCATGTGACTGGGTTTTTTTTAAACATTTTTATTTTCCCCAAAGCTTTATATTCTTTGCTGCTCTTGATTGGACGAATTGCATTTTAGATTTAAAATGCAACATATTGAAATTGGTAACATCAAACTGTGAGAGATTGCAAAACTATCACAGATTGCAAAACTATCAATATAATTTAGAAGCAAACTTTGATATTGAGCTGATGCAAAGTTGTGGGAAATTTTAACTTTTAGCTTATTTAAATGATGAGGCATAATACAGTCAAACCTGTCTACTGAGGCCCTGCAAGGTAACTAGGGAAAGCAACCACTGAAGTAAGGTGACCTCTGTAGAGAGGTGGCCACTATAAGACAGGTTTGACTGCTATTTCTGTTAAATATGTTACACTCTATGAACTGTGAATGGATATGCATTTTCCCCCTCTATATAGTATTGACTGCACATGTAGGCAGATTAACATGGTAATATATTATTTACCTCATTACCGATACCGGTAAATAGTTTACACAAAAGCACTTGATAGAGCATTTAACATGTATTTAACTTTGTGCCACCCTTCCCAAACGGAAAAGGAGTAAAAAGAGTTTGCAACCAGTTAATGCTGAAGAAGTGAAATGGTCAAATTGTATTTCATTTGCAATCTGTTCTCTAAAATTGTATCCATCATTTCAAGCGTTTTACTGAGTTTACTAAATACATCAAGTGCTGAATTATAGAAATCACATTTAAACCAAGCTGCCATGTCATTACATCTGTATTACACCTCTGCATTGTAGCTGAATATTCATATTTATATCAACCTGTATAAAACCTAAATATGCAGTTATAATGTATCCTAATAGATGAATCTCCTGAAATTTGTAGTGGAATTTTTGTTGTGTTAGATAATATAATAATATATATTTAAAGATGTGTGAATGTTTTTATTTTTAATATGTTTGATTTTATCTTTTTAAAAATAAGTTCTCTTTAATTTCTTTTTTTTTAGTCTCAAAGGAATATCGGAGTTCATCAAATTTAGATAGCTTTGCTAGACTCATAGATGCATTTGCGAAGCAGCTTTAATGATTCCATCTCATATTGGCAAATATAGAATGCACTATTAATGTTCATATTAATGTCCAACTTGGGTTCTGTTTTCTTCATACTTCTTTGTTAGCCCATAGAATGTGATATGCAGCTTTTGAGGTTTATTTTACATTTTCTAGCTGTAGAATTTTTTAGGTGATTGTAGCACTTTGAAAATATTTTTTTTCCTGTTTTCATTAGAGTAGATATTGCCTGAAAAATTCCAAGTTTATCCAAGTTAACATTTATTTTCATTTTTGTTTTATGAACAGTTTGACCAAGTTTGTTAATATATTTTAAAAGACTGCATTTCATTATGTCACATGTATGTATTAACATATTTATGAAATCGACCGTCTAAAGAATGACATATCTATATGACACTTGATTCACATAAATGTTTGCCTCTGCTAATGTTGTAAAAAGGAAAATTTATTTTATACATGTACATAAGAAAGTAATAGAAATGTACACTTGAAGAATAAAACAAATAATATAAAATAGTTTGTAATTGTTTTCTTTTCTTTGTACATGTACGTGTAGAGCATTAACGACTTAACTGGAAAAATTGAGGTTAAC
Organism: Strongylocentrotus purpuratus; assembly: GCF_000002235.5. Lineage (NCBI taxonomy): Eukaryota > Metazoa > Echinodermata > Echinoidea > Camarodonta > Strongylocentrotidae > Strongylocentrotus > Strongylocentrotus purpuratus. Next base: position 5,907,820 of record NW_022145612.1, read on the forward strand.
CGCAGAGTTGGTCAATGTTATTAACTTACTCATATATTAGGACATACGGGGGTGTGCCACTCTAATGGGTCACTTTTTCACAAAAAATCCCTAAACATGGGCCCCACTTTTAACAAAAATACTATTAAAAATGGGTCAGTTTTTTTAAATTTTTTTCTAATGCCCGAAAAACACCTGAAAAATGTGGAAAATGGGCATTTTTTTTCGAGAAAACTGCCCCCGAAAAATGGTTATGGGTTTCGAGGCTTGAGCGGCACACCCCTTCCCAAACCAAATCTGAGTACCCCCCCCCCCCCTCACAACTACAATCGACCGATTTGCTATTCCCGTTTGGAAATTATATACCAGAACTGCATATTTTGAGATTTTCATGGTCGCAGCTACCATGGATCAAATAAACTTACTGTAGGCGCTTTTTGAAATTTACCGGGAGCACCAGTCAATTTTTGATTACAGGTATTATTGCTCAAAAACAGAAGTGTTTAAGAGGCTAAATTTTCTAGTGCTTACGGTATAATACATCCACAGGGGCATCCAAATGTATCAACATTTTAAAGAATTACTAGTATCCAGTGGCGTACGCAGGATTTTTTCAAGGGGGGGGGTTTTAAAATCGGGTCCAAAATTTCGCAACGACTCAGGAAAATTTGAAAAATCGCGGGGGGGGGGGGGGGGGGGGGTGGGGGGGGGGGGTAAGCGGACACTTTTTTGGGGGGGGGGGGAGTCAAAAAAAAATCGCAACGACTCAGCCAGCCGAAAAGTCGCCCAGGGGGGGGGGGGGGGGGGGGGTGGGTGGGGTAAGCGGAAACTTTTTTTTTTTTTTTGGTCCCAAAAAAAAATCGGGGGGGGGGGGGGGGGGGGGGGGTAAGAGGACACTTTTTTTTTTTTTTGGTCTCGAAATTTGAAAACTTGACATTTTGCTCTGTTGGGGGGGGGGGTAAGGTCACCTTTCTTAGGTCAGCCATGCATGGGGGTAATTTTTTTTTTTTTTTTTTTTTTTAATAATAAAAAAAAAAAAAAAAAAAAAATCCAAAGGGGGGGGGGGGGGGGGGGTTTAGGGATTTTTTAGGGGGGTTTACACACATAAAAATACAAGGGGGGGGGGTTTAACCCCCCAAACACCCCCCCCCCTGCGTACGCGCCTGCTAGTGTCCATCCGATTATCAAAATTTCCCAAAACTTTGCAAATGAGAAAGAGAAACATAAAACGAATAAGGGATGAGTCTGAGATGATATGACAGCATGAAACAGGCCTGCGATGCCTAGCTAGCCTGATTTGAGAGAGGAGGTATATAGAGTGGAGAAAATGACAAATAAAACAGTTACGCTTCACCGATTTTGGTCCTATCGGAATTTATAAAAACGACATCTGGCCCCTCCCCCTTATACTCTTATCAAAGAAAAACAGCTACAACTATGGTATTACATAACTTACTGTTTGTCGATTTTACATTCTAGTTAAGGATTGGAAATTGTCAGTTAATATGAATCCGATTTGTAAGACTCTGAGACTTATTTAATAAATAATATTAACAAAATATACTTTACATGGACAAAAATCTTTAAATCTATTTATTACAAATCAATACACATCCCCTGCCACTATTATGTGCGCAATCTGAGCGTTTATACCTGTGGTTTAAAATTGGCAACGTGCACGACGTTGTCTCCTAGATCCTATGCTATGCATTGTACTTTGTGCAATTGATAATAGAATGCGATGAAAATAAAGAAGTGAAGAAGTAAATCGCAACCATGGCGAGTAGAAATGTCTCTTCAAAGCTCCTGACGCCGCAAGAAAATGATATATTTTTCGGTTTGGTAGGAAGCAAAAGTGCGGTAAGCAAAGACTATGGAGATCTCATGAATTTTGATTTATATGTTTACAAAAGTCAAAACAACAGTGTTTTTAAGGATTGTCTGCTGCTTCCGGGTTAACAGTGCAGTCGTCGTACTCGTCGTACGTATACTACATGTAGCTAGCATGCATGCATCGCCATTGGCCATGCCCATTGGCATTGGCCATTGCAAAGTATTACTATTGATGATTATATGGTCGAGTGCAAATTTGTAACAGTTACAGTATTAACATTAACAGTTAGACAATTAATGAAACAAGTGTATTATCTAGATTTTACCAAATTAAAATTAGTGTTACTAGAGTAGTGTAAGATCGTTTTTAGATGATCTTCCAATTTCATTCTGATTTGGAATTTGATTTAATTTCTAGACTACTCTAATTTACGTTCAGTCGATCTTCACTCGGCCTCGGCTAGCTCGGGGTTTATGTCTCGTGATGATAATTGTTGAGAGAGGTGGAGGTCTAACTTATGGATTTTTAATGGATTTTGTCCTTCTTATCAATGGACAAAAGATCTTCGATATTAATAAAGTGTTAATCATTATTATTTCTAGAACATTTAGTTGTGCCAAAATTAAATATCTCTTAAATATTTGAACAGATTGCAATGGTCAATCAAGAACAAGGTCATATTTTCACAAAGGTTGCCATGTAATAATTAGGATTTTTTTTACATGGAGCAGGATGGAAATCTCGAGGCTCGCACATGAAATTGCTATAGTTTAAACTTATAAAGGTCTTTTTTTCCCCTCTGCAAAACTCAGTTTTGCAGCAATGTTCATTAATAATAATAATAATATTCTGTTTTTTATATAGCGCTCAATACATCGATCGAACGATGTGCCTAAGCGCTTTACAGATATATTATTACCCTGGCCATCGGATTCAGGCTTACCCACACACAATGTGTGCACATTTTCCTGATGATTGGTTGCATGTTTTCTTCTATCAGAATGGTGCCGTTTTATAGGTTTGCAGATATAAATGTAGCTATTGCCTTTGGTATTGCACAAATAGGAGGATATCCATTTTCTAAATTTTGTGATCAAGCAGGCAAAAAAATACACAGTTCTATCTTTAATATATTTGTTCGTTTTTAAAACACACTAGATATCATATATCCCACTGATGGCCACAGAGTCTCCAAGGGTTGGGCACACGTCATAAGAAGAAGAACAAAATTCCTAAAAATTCTCTGACTAAAATATTTAAAATGGGGGGGGGGGGGGGGGGGGAGAACTGTGGGGCAGCAAGTAGCCCAAATATGAGGTGATGATTGCTCAAGTATCAGAAATTTAAAAAACCTTAGAGGGGACAGCCCCCTTTCCATACAGCCCAGATGCATCAATAATTTTGAGGTGCATAGCCAATTTGACTTTAAAGCCCTACTGCACTACTTTATAGCTCCATGTACCTGCGCCCTCTATATAGCAAACAATGCCTAATTGGTGCCTGTTGGTCCCCCATGATCCCCCTTTTCTTATGTTAATTGAGAGCTGATTCGATGAGAAAACTACCTGTCAGCGACCTTACAGGAAGGTCTAATCCCCCTGGCCAATAATAATGCTGTGTAAAGTGAATGATAAGGCTGTCAGAAAATGTATACATGAAATCAGGTTGGAAAAATGCTCTTGGAAGATAAACAAATAAATGTATGTTTTTAGATACATGACTCCCCAACATTGTGGACTTGCCCTTTATGCAATATATTTTGAAAGGATAAGATTTCATGAATCGGTCGTGCCATAATAGTCATAAATGTATTTACCTTGTTTGAGGGTCACAGAAAAGTCATATGTTCACATTCAGGGTAAAGTTTACATGTAGCCAGAGGGAATTACATGTATGTTTAATTGATCTTTTTAAACTGGAGATGTCCATGTAGTTTAGGATAGTAAAGCAAATGGAGTGATCATGTTGGATTAGTTTTAGCATTTATTTCCTGTTATTGCAGAAATAAAACTCAATCACTAAGAACGTCCTTTGGTTTTGAAGCTAAATGTTTATATTTTGCAATAGCAAGCAGATTTTTTGAGATAGAAACATGGATTTATAAGATGTCTTTATGTTTATGTTGATCTACATGTAATACTCACCCATTTCTCTTGCTTACCGGTATTTGATTTGGGAAATAAAATTTCTGATGAAGATTATGTCTTCAAGTTAAGTCATCAATTTATTTTTTGTATCACTCATATGTTCAATCCAGCTTGATGAGCTGACAATGTTTTAACATACTACATGTATATATGTCTTGGTGACAGTCCACATTCAAACGATGGAGTTGAAGTGCTTACTTTCTAAATGTCAGAGCCCTTCAGTGATTTCCTTTTCATGGCCATTTCCTGCTTTGGATTAGCAAGGGATTGTCAATTTGCTATGAATTTGAGTCAGTGATGTACGTCTTGTGCATGTAATAGCTATAATGTATTATCTTGTCCAGTCCCTTTAATTTGATTTTAGAAATGGATGCCAATGGATGTCTTCAGTTTATACATGTATATTCCATGATTATGATAATAATGATAATAATAATAATAATAATTGAATTTATGGCATTAAGGCACTACCCTTAAGGACAAATCAAGAATTGTAGAGGTACAGTATGTTTTCAGATATATGTCTCTTGAAGAAATCAGGTGTGTACTATTTCTCAGAAATGCAGGGAGTTTGTTCCATAGGCATTTGATTTGGCAACAGATTGAAAGGATTTGATGCTATAGCCTGTTTTACCATAATTATTAAATACCAAAAAGTTCTTGGACTGTACAATAGGTGCAAAGACTGTATCAAAGGGCACATGTAATGCCTACAATTATGCGAAAGGTGAAATTAGGTAAAAAAGAAAATCACATTTATTTTGAAGGGCTTCTTTATTTCTTAAAAGCCTCTGACAAGGCAAGCAACCAAGCAAAGTAAAAAGGAAGCATTTCTTTGGGTGTTCATTTTGTACCAAAAAAAATCCCAGGAAAGCCATATTTTTCGGAAGCCTTTGGGGTATAAAATTAGATCACATACATGTTTCATAATATTTGCATAAATGTTATTATACTTTTGTTTAAACAAAATATGAACAAATTATCTCTCCAACTTTAGGACTGTTCAGTCTGCATCAATACGAATTAACCAGAGTCGCATGACCTTTAAATAGAAAGTGTGATCTTTAACATAGTACACTGTACTTGAAAATATTTTTGCAGCGAGGGCACAGATCCTTATAATTGCCAGAGGGAGAGATATAGATGTGATCACGGCAGAAAACACACATCTTCAAATAGGGGGATTTTTTTTCTTCTCAAAAGCAAAAAAGAGCAGACGTCATATCTGTTCTCGGCCATGAGGAGCATCGGGATGAAATTATTATAGAAAATGTTCTGATTGACTGAGCGTATTTGCATCAGTGCCTCTCAGTGGTGCAGTCATTGGTCTTTCTCAATTTTCATACACAATTGACCTGTTCTGTGTCTCTTCAAAGTGCTTACATGAAGTTCAAGTTGTGTATATTCATTCTTCAACTACATTTACAGTACTTCTCCATGACAAGAGGAAAGTGGACAGCTATACGTGTATGAACATCATTACCTGTCCCCAGGGTATTTACCGGTACACTGTACCTGTATTTTGTGGATATTTTTATCCTTTTTCAAACGCCTTGCATTGTTTCTGTATCTGTTTATACATTTTAGTTTTTCAAAATTGATTATTGTATATTCATATTTTCTTGTGATTTTCTATTGGGCCTAATTAAGCTCATGAGTTACTGCAATTGGACTTGGTGCATTGGAAACAATAATTTTTTTTATTATTTACCTTATAATCAAAGTACATGTAAGTCCATTTCATGTACCGGTATGTTCTTTTCCAGAGTGTTGCCACCGCAGTTGCTCAGGTCTACTTCTATGAGAACGGTTGGAACAAGAAATTCTGTGGCGTCATAAGCTTCTGCAAAGATAACGAAAAGCGATCTTACTTCATTAGAATTTTCGACCTGCATGTGAGTAACCAAGCTGTATACAGTGCATCTCAAAATAAATAATAGTTTTTAAAAAGTTCAAAAATTGGGGATTCTTTTTCGTTGGAGAAACTCTGTAGAAATGCTTATGTTTATTCAATTCATCTTGATTGACTTTACAGTAAAGTCTAGTACTGCTGGTCATACAATTGAATTGTGCAAGAACCTTTTTAATAGTTATAGGGAAGGTTCATTATGTATTAGAATAATTCATAGTTTTTAATCTTTTATGTAAAACAAACTTTGGCCCAAACTTATAAACAACCTGTCATTTTTTTTTACAACACATGTATTAGGACATTTCTAGAGCATTCATTTGCATGTAATCCTACCATGGGTATTGTAAAAATAAATGAGAGAGCTTACAAAATTGTCCACTCTTGCCAGAACTCAACCTTTTCTTTTTAGTATGAATATAGAAAGTAACAAAAATGTCTCAGAGAAAGAAACCTATTTTATCTTGAAAAAATACAATGAGAATTAGTTCTTTCTTCACAATCAGTAGAAAAATCACCTGTTTCAAAGCTTTCATTTGCATGCTGCAAGCTTCTTCAGACCTACATGTATGTTGCAGCTGGTGCTATTGCTGATGGAGTGTCTATTAATATATCATACATATATTCATATAGGATTTTACCATTTTTAGAATGATCAACTGATTATGACACCAGGTATCACGTTGGTTCTTTGAATTGATGGAGTAACCTGACAACGTGGGAATTTTATGGGATAATAAAATTAAGGGCATCAAAATCCAGGGATCATAGATTGGTATTGGTCAATATTAGAGGCCCTTTCCATGTTCCATTTTGGAATATATGTACATGCTATAACATTGTAATTGTATTTGATTTGAAAGGAAAGGAAAAGCCATGTGAAATTGTTTAGTATTAAAATTAGAGAAATATTTTCCTGGTGTTGTCCTTACTATAAAGACTCTTTTGCTATCTGTTGGTGTATCAGTTGAATAAAAATGATGTGGAGTTTTGTAAGTTTGATAATTATTCCAATTATTCATACACTTGCATGAAGTATTTAACATGACATCTGTATAATAGTGCATGTACTGTAATCAACTTTTTTGTACGCATCAATCTCTGCTTTAATCCACTCATTTAATTTGAAACTGGTTTACTAAGAAATGATATTTAGAGCTGATATTATACGTTGAATTAATGTACCAACAGCTCTTTTGATTTTCTTTCTTTGTATTTTCATTAGTGTACTTAAAAGATATTTTGCTCATTATTTTATTATTTTTTCAGAGTGGACGAATGTTATGGGAACAGGAACTCTACAACCAATTTAGATATGATACTCCGGAGTCCTTCTTTCATATGTTTGCAACAGACGTAAGTAAACTGTTGTTCAGTTCATGTATGTAATCTATCTACAGAACAGGGGGCCACATACAATTCTGAGATGGTTAAGTCAGTGTTTTACTTAGCATTTTACTTACATGTAGCTATCAAAGTAATAGGTCTTCCTTCATATTCAGATCACATCTACACAGTTTACTTTAGCAAGCCTAATTTAAAGAAAAACACTTCCTGATAAAGCGTCGTGGCATCTCATGGTCAATCCAAAAATAATTCATAATTAATGTGTCACATTAAATGTGTGCTGATGTAATTGTGCCCAGCTTATGATTACTGTGTATGAAAACCATATGCCTCAAGATGTCCAGAATAATTGGCTTAAGCCTGCTAGAGATCTGTCTTAAACTTGTTTCGAATGAATACCAAACTTTGCTACGTCGTTTATCTAGGCAGAAAATTGTGACCGGTACTCATATTTCGGACAAGAAAGTCATGAATTGAATACCTGCCCATAGCTATAAAATTTGGCTTTAGATCAAGCAACAGACAAATATCTTATAGTGTCTGAATAGCATGTTATTTTAAATTGATATTTTATATGTGAGATAATATGTCTCATTATATCATCTAAAGCATTGTATGGTAGTGTTCTGTTTCATTTAAAATTACTTTTAGAACTTTCCTTAATAAAACTTTGTTTTACCTGGCAGTAACCAATGCAAACAACAAATTACATTTGGTTGCAATAACTAATATATTGAATTATTTGTTTGAATAAAATAAATTAGTAGGTTAGCAGAGTAGAATCCTTCAAGATTTAACTTTCTACCAGTGATTAGGCGATCTATGAGTTTTGGGGATTGTGTCGGTTTAAAGTTAATTTTTTCCTCTTTTTTTTGTTTCCTTTTATTTTTAAGTTATTTTTTGGCATGACAATCTTATCAGCCGAGAATCTAATTACTACCAGCTGACTTAGGCGGTTTAGATGAGCTAGAACAGTCCTGCTTGATAACAACTTCCTCGAACATGCCCCGACCCCCTTCCCCCATTCAAAGCGTAGAAAGGGTGTTGATAAATCTCAACAATACGAAGGGGAAGGGGAAGGGGCTACTACAGGATATTGTGACTTTAATTAATGAATGGGAGGTCATTCTCATGCAAATTGGCTAGTGCTGTAGGAGAGGATAGTTAATTAGTGTGTTTGTGTCAGAGAGAGAGAGAAGGAAGAGGAACTTTTATTAGAGAGAGAGAGACATCATGTGTAGGATATGAAGTCAGTAAGACCTGAGTCATCCCTGAAACTCCTGTCTGTAGATGCATGGTGGTGACATGTTACAGATGACACGGTGCGCTCTAAGAATTATTCTTGGATAAACTTTGAAAAAACTTGGATTGGAGGGACCAGTGTACTACAAGATTTACTGGAATATCGCTGCTTTCTGTGCTTATGGTGACATTTATCAATGCCAGCATGTACCAATATGCATTCCAGATGATAGATGCCACAAAAAGTACTTGGGATGATCATTTCTCTGTGCCAACTTGTGGTACAAATGAATTTGATTCCTTGCTGGTAATTGGAACGATCTTGATTTATTTTTTTTATTTTTTTAAAATTCTATTCTAAACGAATTCATGTCACATGAACAAAGTCAGTTGCAAATTTTTGTCTGCATTTGTCTTCGTGGAGCTCTTTAGTGTCAAACCTGTGCTTGCGAAGATGATGGGAGATTCAAGACAAACTGCATTGATATTCTGTCATTGTTACCCTCACACCAATTCTTCTATCTTTTTGTTTCTGTAGCATTGTTGGGCCGGGTTGAACTTCGCCAACGAGGTTGAGGCCAATGGTTTTAAGCAGGTGATCAATGATAAGATCCAACGTAGACAGCAAAGGAGACAAGGTGAGTTGACAAGTTTGAATCCAAATTTCTGATCAGATATTGTAAATATGATTCGCAGTGGTGTCTAGCGGAACTACATCTATCAAAGGGCAATAAAGGCTCGTTCAGATATGATACTGCAAAACCATGGTGGTTTATAAATGATGTTGTAAAGTGTACTACGTTTCACCATCCTTGTTACCTGCTTCTGCCATTCATTAACATTTAAAAAAAAAAAAACGTTGTGGCATTTTTGCGGTGGTTTACCGTGCCATATCTGAACAAGCCTCTTAGGTGCCTCCATACATGCATGTTTTTTTTTATTAAGCAAAAATCATGAAATGTTAATCAAAACTGCCTGTTTTAAACGTCTTAAGCTCTTAATTTTAGTATAAAGTAATGGCATAAACAGCTATGCTTAAAAAAAAAGAGAAGAAGGTCATATCTTTGAGACTGAGCTTTCTAAGCTGTTCAACACCATGTTTATGGAACCAAGAACAAAGCTCATATATACGTTCCTTTTAAATTTTGATTCCTAACCCAAGTCTAACCTGAGGGCTGTTATTTTTTCGAAAGTATACATAATCAGAATGTAACTCAAAACAGTTTATATTATCCTGTAGTATATTTCTACTTTCTTACTGTCTTAATTCCATAATGCACCTTCAAATAGTTTTACTATCTATAGATGGCACAATATAGTGTGTGTTATATTATTATAAGTAGTAGTACCGGTAGTAGTAGAATTATTAGAATTATTAAATATCTCCAAAAATTCTTTAGTTCAAGACCTATATATATACCGGTAAGTCTTGTAACAATTAATTGTAATGCAGAATTGCAGAAAGTCATTTTTTCCAGATAAGTACTATATATTTGAATATTGTGAGTACTGTGTCATGGAAATATACAAGTCTAGGCCCATGACCAAAAAGTTTACTTCAAGGTACTGGTATACAGTGATCAGTGGATTTAGGGTGGGGGTTCAAACCAGGCCATGGTTCCCCTTGTAACCTAAGCATAGAACACACAGAGAATTGCCCCCTTAATTTGGGAATTTTGATAATTTTGCACATTCCCCTTTTACAAAATCCTGGATCCACCCCTGCACACATGCATATTCTCAACTTTTATTCAGATCAGTATGTGAAGCAAGGCCAAACATTGTAATTCAATCCTAGAAAATTTTGTTTCCTTCTGTGTGCACACTTTCTAGCATGACAGACATGAAAACCAGACAGGGGAAAAGTATTGGAGGACAGTTAATTATGCATGTGACTAGATTTCCTGGAGTGCTACAAGATGTGCTAATCAGTGACAAGCACATTAGATGACAAGAAGGAGGAGTTTATTGTTGGTCCAATGACTCCCTAAACATCTCTCAGCACGTTGTTTAGTTAAGGAATGCTTGCCACTCCTGTCATCCTCCTATTTGAATTCTGAAGGGAAATGATTAATATAAATTGATCTTCAAATGACTAATTTATCTTCATCTTTGTCTGTCCCTAACATTTAAGTCATTTATTATCCCTCTTTTGAGGTATTTTTGAATATTTTTGAAAAAGATATGTCAGTAAAGTGACATATTGACTATGAATATTTTTGAATAAGATATGTCAGTAATGTGACAAATAGACTTTTATGCCTTTTTTTCTTCTTTCATATATTGGCACATTAATGTAATTACTTTTGACTTCTGAGCGATCAAGAAGGGAGAGATAAATGCATTCTCATTTTTCATATATTTTAGTAATATATTTTCGCTGTCATCCAGATTACTTGAATATTGTATTCCCACGTGAGCATTCTTTCAGTGAGAGATAGTCTGTTATCAGAAGTGATTAGGCATGATCTAATGATTGGAATTGCCTACATTGATGTGAAATTTTTAGATGTTTGGTCTTCTTTTTTGGATGAATTTCAGATATGGGGAGAGAGGGAGAAAAGGAAAGGGAGACAGATAAGGAGAGAGAGAGAGAGAGAGAGAGAGAGAGAGAGGGAGACAGGGAGAGGAGAAGGAGAGAGAGAGAGAGAGAGAGAGAGAGAGAGAGAGAGAGAGAGAAACTAAAATAAACTATGATTTCCCATTTCCTTGTACTCACTGTACATTGTGTACATGTAGAGGCAGTTATACAAATGCACATATCGATGGAGAAAGATTTCCATTGTACTCATACAATGCCTATTTCTTGCATGATTAAAGTATCACAGTTGCATTGTTATATTTTCAAGCCAACTTTTCTTTCCCTTTCCAGTCGGATGATTAAGCCATGAAAGTATGGATCTGATACTATTATTCATGGTGCATGATACAAGACAATATGTAGTGCTTCATTCTGTTGCTTTGATTTGATATCACATAATTTTTGCTTGGGAAGAAGGGGAGTGTAGACAGCTAGACATGTACAGTACATGAAAATCAAGTACTGTGCAAGCCATGACTCTAGTATACAAATAATACACATCAGTGAGGGCATTAGTATAAGAATTACCCACACAAGGTACCTTTGGAATTATCGCCTCTGGCGTGTCAGACTGTTTCAAAGGTACCGAGTGTGAGTAATTTTACTAATGCCCGAACAAAATTATGTGTATTATTTGTTTTATAAGATGATGTTTTATTTATTTTATGACATGATGTTTTATAACATGATTTTACTAATGACCGGTCATTAGAAAAATTATGTGTTAGTCAAAATAAATGCGTGGTCACATGTATGCTCTCAACCAATCATTTGATTAGGATCCACTACATCATTTTATAATAAATACTGACCCTTTAGGCTGAGAATGTCCAGCTGGTCAGGGTCAGTTTATTGTAATTCTCCTGTCGTCTAAAATATCCCAGACAGGTCTACTGAACCGATCGTAACGCATAACAGTATCGCTTCACATGCATAAAAGAAAACTTCTTAAGTTAAGGTGCCTGCATAGCCTTTATGTGGGAACATTAATGTATATGCATAAGTTTACAAGACAAATTATAATTCATTCATGCAATTTATACAACCTCCAACAACAAAAATACAGTTAAGCATGCTTAGAGACGAGAAAAGTGGTCTTTATGGGCAGATGTTATTTACGTACAAGTTTCTCTAGTACATGTTTCCATGAGAAATGTTTTTTCAAAGGAAACAAAACAAATGTGGTCTTCAAAACAGGTGGTATAAAGACCACATTTGTCGTCTCTATTGAGCAGTCTTTATATACCTGTTTCACTGCACATGCAAAATTATACCAAGTTCTCATTGAAAATTTGGAACTCGTTTAGATTACCGGTATGTAATTGTTTAGATCTTCTATCATGTAATTTGTATCCACTTCTTTCTGTTCCTCCCCACCCCTCCCCCTCCCCCCCCCACCCCCTCACAGAAAAGAGACGTCCTGCCCCATCTACGCCAAGTCCAGATCCTAAGCCTCAGAATGTGGTACACGCCCCCTCACATGGTAAGTTTGTCTCATGCAAAATAAGATTTAACATCTAGAGAGCAACATTGGAAATGATTTACCATGAAATTAAAGTTTTTAATTTTTCTTTGCAGGATTAGCTCTGTACATGTATCTGAAGATTTTCCTGTATAATGGATTTGAGCTGAGCGCTGTCTTTGCCTTTAACATTATATTATCAGTGAATCATGCACATAAATTTTTAAAAATGTATATAAATGGCTGATTCAATATTGCAAATCTGCATTCATTCTATAAAACCTGAATAACATTTAGCACTTTTAAAGTCTAAAGACATTTAGTTTATAACGTATTTGTTCGTGGCCTTTTGCTTGATAAAGGCAATTAAGTCACAATAAAATGAAAAAACAAGTCTTGAATGTTGTAAGAGCATCAGGTCGTGATAAGTTTTCATTCAGCTGCATGAGACAAATCCTAACTTGGCATAATGAATTAGAAGTCACAATATATCGTAATTTGTATTCAGTCTGTAAACAAGTACAGTAAGTTTTGTGAGTCTCATGCAAGCACATGTTATCTGTACTTGAAGCTATAGCAACTAGTGTTTATGTAGGAGAGCAACGATCTGCAAACATCATTAAGATGCACCTCCTTTTTACTATACCAATTAATTGAGTCTTCCTCACCAATGAAATAGATCTGTTCATGCATGTACTAGGTTTTGGTTTGTTCATATACACTGTAGTTGTACAGTGGTGGTGATGCTTGTACCTGCAGAGAGTGTTATTGAACAGTGCAGGAAAACAACGCTTCAATTAAATGGCACCTTTCCAGGTCATTTGTTATTGGTCTAATTACATTTATTCCCCACGCTTATCCTCTTAAATATTTTTACACCGTCCATCTCTATTTTTAATCTGTAAAGACATTGAAGCCACAAATGATGAGGAAGTTGTTACATCGTTCAATTAATTCTAATTATACCTGGAGACTGTAGAGAGAGTGTAATTGACTCATGTAATCTGGTTATACACTGACCGCAGACAAGCTGGATTTATATAACCTCAAATCAAATTGCCATTGGCACATTGTTTAACTTGAAACAGCTGGAAAACAAAGCTGACGCAAAAGAGAGATGGAACATATTTTTTAGAAACATTTTGATATGGTTCTCTTGCAGGTGATTGATACAATCAGTGCTCCAAACTAATTTTATCTCCAGGAAATCAGGACCAAAATAACGTGGGTCCATGTGCACGAGACCATGTCAATTTTTTGAAAAGTTGAGGGTCCGGAGTAGAATTTCTTTGGTTTCTGTCCTACTTGTAGCCCTGTTGGTGCAGAGCCTTTTATTATTGTTTTATTGAACACGTACATGTACATTGAATTCAAATCACACCTAATAACTAACGCTTCTTTTTATTGCTCCTTTATTTTGTTCTTATTTTACCAATGTCCACCTAGCCCCACCCCCTCCCCCTCAAGTCCCAAGCACACCCCGCCCTGCCTCTTACCCCGGGTCCGAGATCCCTTACCCTCCCTCATCTTCAATGGACATGTCGTCTATCTATCAGCCCCACGGTGGTGCTCACAACACCAAAACCACCAAAGGTAACAGAAGAAAGGCAGCCACACAAACTGTTTTCTTGCAGTTTTTTTAAGTTTTTTTTTTTTATCTTGCATGAATTGCAAGAGTTTGTCTCTGCTTGTGTGTGCTTTTCAGCCATTTCCAAAAAAAAGTCCATCTCTCACTACCCATGTGAAACATTCTCAGTAAAATGGCGCCACCTTTCTGTGTGTGTATTCTCCCCTCATTTCTTCTGTGTGGAAAGACATGTTCAAAATATATATTGTTGCATTGGTCTGGACCCATTCGGTATTAAATGATATTGATTCTTTTGGAATCCTCCCCCCCCCCCTTTCATTTTCATATTGGTGTAGAATACAACATGTCACTCTTTACATAAGAACAAGATACATCCTGCATTGATGTGCGTTGATTTGACCTCTTTTATTAGATGTTATCACCGTTCACATGTACAGTATGTGTATACCAAATTTTATTTTACCGCAATGAAAAACATGTGTATTCAAATCATTGTCATTTTACTTTAAAATTAATGTGTAAATCTTTGCCCATCTTTTAGTTCCACACCTATGTCATTCATACATATATGTTGGACATATTTACAAAATCTATGTGCTCTGGCTGATCCAAAACTTCAAAATTATGTTACATGGGAAATTTTACCATCCACCATTGCAGCATTTTTTGAAAGCTCCACAAATGGATATTTTTCATACACATGAAAAACGGACATTGCTGTGCTCCCCACTCTTCATTCATCTTTTCAACCAGGTTATTTTAATGGAATACACAATAATTATAATCATTTTACATGCACAGGCTTAGGATCACAAAACATGAAATTTTGTCTGTTTCCACTTCATTTGTTATCAAATCTTATTTGTTAATCTGATATTTGGAGCTCTTTAACAGTTGACCTTTTTTTGAGAATCAGAATTCATTCATAATGAGTTATGATACGGGCTTATAGGGATTGCTGGGATACAGAAATGAATGCGTAATTGTACAAGCAAGCACTGTTATCTAATCTTCAGGAAGTAAAACTTCAGTGTTCTGAAACATGGACATACATGTACTAGTATATGTACATGCGGAAGGAATAAGGACTCTTGGATAAAGGATGTTTCAGGTTTAATACTATGTACTAACAAGAACATCAGCCAAATGGCAAGTTGCATGGATGAGGCATCAATCAATCCTTTGTTTTCCAGGGTAAAATAATCTATGTATTGCCAACTTTATTAGTGTGCAACATTTCACAGACAATCCACATGTAGACGTGACAGAAGTTGACTAAAGTTGTCGTTTGCATGTTCCAGTTGTCAACCAAAGCAACAACGAAAATTAGTGATGAACTAGTCCCTCAGACAAGGCTTAAAGCCATAGGTCCCCTAGGGCGTATTCCTGTTTTCTTCACACTCCTGTAATACCTCGGTCACACCAACGAGGTTAGCACCAAACCAACGACAGACTGAACAAAAAATGAAATTACCAAGAGTTGGGTAGTTTGTAGTCAGTTTGGCACTGTGACTGACGATACAGGGGCAAACAAATTGTAAATAAGAAACTTTTAGGTCTAGGTCGAATTCCATCTCTTTGTAATTTGAGACGGTGATTTATTGGTAGTTTTTAAAGAATTGGTGAGGGTTACTAATTCGAATGGGCCCTTTTCTGTAATTGGCTATGAACAGACTTGATCAATTTTCAAACCGCATGCAGAGTTGTAGTTTGAAGTGATTCATTGATGACCTAACCCATTTCATCTTAGTATTGAGATTAATGAGGGAATTAATATGCAGTTTACATGCTAATTTGTGGTAATTAGTGATATTTTTATTATGATTATTTGATGAACACCTCTCACAGAAAGTCACAAGAATTAGCAATTCTAATGCTTGTGAAAATCTCATTATACAACATTTTTAAGGAATTTGAAAAAGATTTTAGAAATCTGACGCAATGCAGAATTTCACAACACATTTCTGAAGTACCAATATTAAGCAGCATTGCTTGAAGCTTGTGCTGAATTATTTATATTTTTTGTTCTTCATTTCTTTCTCTGCTTGCTACATGTTCTTATATGTTCGCTTCATGGGTATTTTTCAGTGTTATTTAATATTTACGGAGGAAAATAAATCACCATTGCCAATATTATTATGAAAACTCCTGCTAGCTATGTAGTTGTGAGAAGCAGATATACTTTTGTAAGGTTCCATGATGAAGAAGAAACTGATAATTTCATTTGATGACATTCTGATAATTCATTTTAAATATATGACACTCTGATAATTTATAGGACATATGTAGTGTGCTATGGGGCTTTAACAAATTCATGCATAAACAGTAATTTTGTATGGGTTTTTTTTTTGGGGGGGGGGGAGGGGGTATGGAGTTGAGATAGTTAAAAGGTTGATGGTTTGATGTGAACACAAAAAAGAACAGTTGTTTTTTAATTTAATTGATTTATTTTTCACATTTCCATAAAAAATACCCAAACAAATATACATGATATACATAGTAATTATTCAACACATGTATGACATACATGTATCAAAATTAGGAAGACAAAAATAAAAAGAACAGAAGCAGAAATACAGAATTACATTAGACTACAAACAAATTAATGTCAATGTGGGGGACTATGAAAAGTGACCCCATGTTTGTGTTAATAAATGTTAATATATTTTTTACCTACTTGTAATTTGAGCCTTGATTTGCTTTTTAGGTGTACACTACATGGAATTTCTTTTTATTTCTGTGTTTATGCATCTTTTACACACATCATACTAATTTTAAACGGTTTGATAAGCCTTCTTTGCAATGAATCTCCTGTGCTGTTGGCCTTTGTAATGTTTTGAGTTTTTTTATACTAATCCATGATCCTTTTTTCCCCCCATTTTCTTTTCTCTGTTTTAAAGATAACACTGATATTTAGTGCTATTTCATAAATTTGATTTTGTTTACAGTGCTGTATCTCCACCTTTTTATTTTGCTGTTAATGTTCATCTTATTCCCCAATCTTATCATTCAATTTCATGCTGTCATTTTGATCATCCTTGTAACACCATCATTATCATTATCATCATCAGCAACCCAGCAAGGCGTTTCCCAGTCAAGCGCAAGCTCAAAACGCAGAGGTAACATCCGACTGTTGTTTTTTCTCTTTTTTGAAATGCTTGTTTTCATTTGGCGTGGTATTGTGGTGGTTTGGTTTTAGCATCTTTAGTTCCACTTTCTATTTTTCATGACCATGTAGAGATAATTGTGCTTATTTAACAGGAGGTGTATTGCACTACCGGTAGTTAGTTGATAAATAATGTGGTACATGGCAGTAGACTAGTATCCCACTAAACAGCTGGCCCACAAGAACGACAGCCCATGAGATTTACAATGTCAGTCCAGTGAATCCTCAGAAAAGTTGTTAGAAAACCCACAAAACCAAAGATGTCAGCCTTATGGGCTGTCGGTTTCATGGGCTATTAGTGTCAGGGGCTGTCGGTCTTGTGGGCCCTCATACTCATGGGTGGTCAGTTTCGGCAACCCTCATAACTTTTCAGAAGGCCCATGAGACCAACGTTGTCAGCCTTATGGGCTGTCGGTTTTTGTTGGATGTGGGATCTTAAGCCTTGTGCAGGGGGCCATCAGTCTCAGGATCTGTCGATCTTCTAGGTTTTAGCCAAATATTCTCCATGCATACCAAGTAAAGGTATTGTAATCAGTGCTCCCAAAGTGATTAGGTCTCATGTTTTATGAAGGGGGGGGGGGGGGTCTCTTGAAGGGATTAGAGGAACCTTCAAGTTATTTCCTAACCAGGCAATTTTAGTGCTGCTTTTAAACCTGCTTTAAGTTTTAGAATTTGAAATGGCAATTGTCAGCTACATGTATATACAGTATATACCTATTTTATGTGAAAAATAAAGTTGAAAATTTCATGTGCATGCAATATTATTTTGTTCATTCTTCAAGTGCATTTGGTTAACTTCCTGCTCTTGTAAACTGTCCTTTTTGTACTATTCATTTAACAGTATGTTAGTTGAACTTGTACCTAGAATTCAAACAAATCCAAATAAGCAATTATAGTAATTATAGATATTTTATTAAATTATTAAAAAAATATTTAAAAAATAAATTATTATTTAATTTTTTTTTTTTTTTTAGGACACCTAAATTGTTTTGCACTAACAAACATATCATATTGAACATGGAACATTTGAGGATATCAAAGATAATACAATACTCTAACTTAGTGAATCTATGAATCTGTGCATAGCTTTTATATTCAGGATACTTGATATCAGTGCTAGATATTTTGTAAAAGTGTCTTTTTATTTTTTTTATTTTCAATTTGCTCTCTTAAATGTATATCTTGAGGTGAAAGGCAAACATCAGCTGTTGATGCATTGTCATAGATGGCTATTCAATTGACATAAACAGGGCTCTGATGTAAAATGTAGCTATGTGAGGCTACCCTGAAATAAATGATGAGGTATAACCTAATTTACAGAAAAAGTCATGGATTCAAGGGGGGCCATAACTACTGTAGTAGGCTTACACTGTATCAAGGTATGAATATTAAGTAGCCATGCATAGAGATCAAACATACATTGAATACTAATGTGTTAATCCTATTGTAAGTTTAATTAGGTGCCAGCTGTTGTTTTTTCAATACCTAGATTCGTCTGTATTGTTTGCCAGAATGTAGAAGTACCGGAGATACCACACAGACAATGAAACAGCCACAGCCAAAAACACAATGAGTCATATTTACAAACATCATTACCTGACAAAATCTGTCGTAGAGTCATGCTATATAAATATCCATATTATTGTTATTATTATTGAACATTTTCAGCATCGGATGGCTGCTGCAGTATACATGGTTGTTGAGTTTCGATATTCTGCTTTTAAAGCATTTATTTGATGAACAAAACAAAAAAGATAATCAGTTGTACCGTTGAAAAAACCAAAAAAAATGATAGCTCGGAGAGGGGGGGGGGGGGGGGTATTCCTTTTGCAAATGTTTTTCTTTCAACCAGTGCCATAACAGTCACCTGTTGTTGTTGTAGTAGTAGTCGTGGCTGGTGGGGGGGGGGGGGTAATTTGCAGGCACAAACCATTGTCATTCATTGTGCATAACAGTGTCTGCATTATGAGACTTTGCTGACAACATACTACATAACCTCAGTAATAGAGCTTTGAACCAGCGACCAAAGACTGACTGAGCTAGGCTCTACTCAAGGCTTTAGGAATTGTGGTAAAGTGTCAAATCAGGGTCTGTCCTGCAAACTATAAGTGGGGTGAAGGAGGTGGGGGGGGGGGGGGAGTCAACTCTAGTCAACTATAGAATATGGATATAAATAGGTTAGATGAGGTCTTGTTGTTTATAACCCACTCATACGTTATTAACTAAAGTGTTCTTGCAGCTGTTAATAATAAATCCAATACATTTACATGACCACATTGGTTCATCCTGCACCAAATTGCATGTTCTTGGAAAATGGTGGAGATTGGAGAAGTAAAGTATAGTATCGTAATCTTGTGGTCATTTTTGTATTCCTTTGGCAAGGGGAGCTAGGATAAAATTTCTCTTGGATATATCTCTAATATCAAAGACTTACTAACATTTATCCTAATATGTACGGTAGATCTCAAACTTTACAGCAGTGCTAAGATATATAGCACTAAGCAGGAGAATCTGTGGTGGAGGTCTTAATCATCACAAAGGAATGAATGTTCTTCCAGTACTTCTGCCATTTGTATTCAAAGATGTTAATTTCTAATATGGTTTTTGTATATTCCATTTATTATTTGGATTTGAATCATTTTAGTAATTCAAACATTGGAAAACAAAGTACAAACATTTTTATTTAGTGACAGCTTTCTGAAATGTCCTGAAAATTTCCATTTCCCATTCAATCTTCTTTCTTGGCATTCTTCAAAGATGCTGTCAAAGAGCTGTCAAACAGGGTTGGGACTAGAAAATGTCTTGAAAAGATATGCGAAAAGGGCATCAAAGATGTCTTTGATACAAAGTTTTCAAATTGACAGTTGACAATAATTATTGATATGTTACCATTTCTTGCTGCAATGAGGCCCCTCATTGAAAGCAGTTTGTAACCCTAAATAATATGATTCTCGGGTGGAAACAGATTGTAGCCCTAAATAATATGGTTCTCTGGTGAAAACTTGTGCTTATTAATCATACATTCTGCTTCATTTACTTGCAAAAGCATAACGTTAATCATTTGCATGGCTTTAATCCAACTTTTTATCTAAATGCTCACCTTTGCTCCCATTTTCTCTTTCCCTATTGTTTCCCTATTGGTTTCTCTGAAAAAGGAACAATAATGTGAAAGAGTACATATATAGTCATTATTTCATATTTTGCTCTTTATTCATATTATCTGTATCTATAGGGGGGTTCGGGATGATCAAGTTTAATAAGGCTTATATAAGATGTATGTGTGGTCCAAAACAAACATAAACATGTGTATTATATAAACTCCAAAATATCATTGAAATGTTAAATACATTGCCTCTACAGAGCCAGAAAGGTGTTAAATCTGATATGATTTAACACCCTTCTGGCTCCAAACAGACGATTTGTAGGTTGTGCATTCTTTTAATTTTAGTGTCATTTTTTAATCGAAATGATGTTATTGTGCTTGCTGCATCCTAAGCTTTCAATGTTGGGGACAAAGAATAGATGTTATTAAAAAATCTCAATGAAAATGACTGGTGTAGTTGGCACATAATTATCATGGTTTTAAATGTCAAACTGTTGCATGGTAAATCTTTGTGATAATTCATGTAAACTACAGTGTTCTGTTGAAGAATTTTGCTTGGAAGACAACCAATATATCTGCAAAGATTGTATGTATTTGAGAATTTTGGAGACAGAGAGCCATTTACGTTATATCTTATATTGTCAGTGCTTCTGTGAGGGAAGTTGAAATTTAGCATTTATTTCTGAAACATTCAAAAACCTTTAAAAAAAAAATTTATGTGTCTTTCAAGAAAGAATCCTCTTTGTTTTTTTTTGTGAGTGTGATAGTAAATCTTTAGATAATCTTGCTTTCTGTGTTGCTGTTCCAAGATTAAATATGCAATGTTCGATTGTGGTGGTTTTAGCAATTCACAGCTATTTGTAAATTCTTAAGCACTTGCTCTACGTGTGTGTTTGCAGTTCTTTTCCCCTAAATACATGTCAGCTGTCAACAGTTGCTGTTATGCATGTTATACAATTATACAAATATCGAACAAAGTTGGATGTCAAAAGATATGGTTTTTGTTTTCTTTTATTTGGGGATATTGTCTTACATGGTAATTACCGGTATATCACTTTCCCCTGCATGCAAACACCATTATGGCCATGATATAGTCTGCAAGCACCTCTTAAAATAAAGTCTTGTTTAGATATGCAGTGGTAACCCATGACTTTTTTATGATTACGTAAATTGTCATATTCCTCACATTACTCTGCACTAAAAATCAGATCTGAGTGAATACGCATAAGATTTTTGTTGCATGCAGTTAAGTCTAAAATGTTTTAAAAATGCAGTGTTTTTTTTGTTTCGTTCTGTTTTGCAGTGTTTTACCACATCATATCTGAACAAGCTGTTATTGTATTGTGTACCAATATGAGTATTCATCTGCATAATTAAAGTATCCATTTACATGAATACAATTAAAAGACTTACTGTCCCATAGAGTACCGAAGCTGTGACGTCATAAAAATCTGTTTTTAGAATTTCTCAATTTTTTCTTCATATTCGGAAAGAACATAGTGTTATATGCTCCGGCTGCTAATGGTTAGGAGCCAGAGCATATAACACTGAGTTCCCATAGGACATATATTCATTCAGATGGTCATATCTCAGCCAATACTTAACATATTCAATTGGTTTTCGACATTTGGACATTATTTTTTATGTTCTTTCGGAATATGAAGAAAAAATTGAGAAATTCTAAAAAAAGATTTTTGATGATGTCACACTTCACCACTCTATAAAATGTTCCATGTTATACTATTCTTTAGAATTCAAGCATTTTGCTTGTCATCATAGAATCAAGTTTATATCATTTCAGACTTTGTGCTTGCAAACTATGAATAAATATAGCATACCATAAATGTTATGTTTCACCTAATAATGGCTGAGTTAAAAAGTATATTGGATTCCATGTACCGGTATTAAATATATTACATGTACCTTCTTCATTTTCACCATATATGAAATCATTTGTATTCATCCCGATATTTACAGAGAATAGATTTGGATGGTGTTTTATTTCTATGTGCTGAAGTAGACCATTACATTGTATTTAGTGCATACAGTAGTTTTCACATTGTAAGAATACATGTTGTATCCAAAATGTAGTATTTGTCTTCATATATGGTAGTGTTTCATTTCAAATTCAATTGTTTCTCTCTGAATATAGAATTGAATGAAGTTGTACTTTTAGATAATTCATATTTTATTGAAAAATATATCAACTGAATACCATTACTTGAAAGCATTCTCTTTTTCAATATATAAGTCATATTTTGCTATTCTTGGACATACATGTATCTGAAATATCAATAAGAAAACTTTATCTGAGTGCAACTTATTCAACATTGTTTTAGCATTAAACACAATTGTTTTACAGTGAATTTAGCTAATATAGACAATACACATAGTTAATATGTTTGTATCTTGTAAATAGTTTAATAATTTCTAGGGGCTTTATCGCTTTTATGAGTTGCCCATGACCAAATTCTGCCCAAGAAGAAAATTAGGCTATCCTGAACAAATAAAAAGACAAGATCTTTTACAGCTTGTAATAATTATCAGATAAGGTAGTTTGCTCATCTGTTCTAATTCAATAGAAAATAAGGTATCTCTTCTTCTCTCACAATTCTAAGATATTGATTCTTTTGTAGTGATTTTAACCTGTTAAATGTTTGTTTTTATCACACAGCTTCCAGCTCGAGCAAAGAGGACAAGAAGAAAGATAAAGCTGATAAAGGAGGAAGAAAGAAACTCACCAAAGCTGATATATCCTTGCCTTCTGGTTTCAAGTAAGTGAATATTAAGTTTGTATTCCAACGTTTTTGATTAATTATTTGCTTTCCCAAGACTAGTACTCTTTCTGATGGAGCTACTTTGGACCTTGTTGGTTATCTGTGATTGACTTACAATTAGAAATGACAATTAACTTGACTCAAAATATTCAATCAGAGCGACTGAAATCATCACATTCTGCTTATTGATACTAACCTTGGGTATGAAAATTCTGTTGTATGAGAGTATTTACTGGTATGCATGCACTTACTCTCATCTCCTTTTGTTATCTTTTCATCTATTTCTTCCATTGTTCTACAGGCATGTCAGCCATGTTGGATGGGATCCTGAAAAGGGATTTAATGTAAGTATTCATTTTTTCTTTTTTCTTTGATGGGTGTTATAAGCTTTAAAGAAGTTACTGAGAGGGCCTAACGTGGTAAAATTTGAACAATGTACATTTGTCTAGTGAATTTGTCTTAAGTGTTATTTAAGGAAGCCCCTTGACAAAAATGTTGCTGTGTCCTAGTCACAGATGTAACATGTTGTAGATGAGCTCATTGTTGGCTATCCTGCCATAGAATAAATCAAACAAAGGCACTTTTCATGGATGCCTTGATTTGTAAGAATTATCTCATGATTTTTACTGCCATATCCTATGTAGGTTGACACAATCTATTTTAATAATAATAATAGTGTAAACTTATAGAGTGCACACACCATAAAGGGACGCTTATGGCGCTAGCTCAGCAACCGTTCTCTTTAATGCAAGTAAAGTAAATGTTTATTCATAACAGAGTTATACCATCAGAAACTCCAACAAAAATTTGCAACAACATTTGTATCACCTACTTTAATCCTCAGCTCTGCCCGGTTGATAATTTTGATAAAGAACCCAATATAAAACATGTATAAAGCAAATTGCACTGTGTAGTAAAATGAATCCATAATAACAAGTTATTGTGAGGATTCTTCAGAGAACGCTCAATGCTGCTATTACTCTGTACAGGTTGATGAGATGGACCCTCAGGTCAAAGGTTGGTTCAACACTATTGGTGTGTCCGATGACCAGCTCAAGGATCAGAACACAGCCAAGTTCATCAGGAACTTCATCGACCAGCATGGAGGTCTTGATGCTCTCAAGGAGGATGCAGAGAGATTAGGAGGTACATAGTTATTCTCTTACAATCGTTAAACGAGACGGGAGGGAGGTTAATGATAGGTTCATCTGTAGTGCTTTCAGGGTTAGAAGTTTTCAAGCAATACTGACTGTTGATAATGGTCTGACATTTGCTGTAATCATATTAATCATAGTTACATTTGTACATAGTACATTTGTATAGCACTGAAAAGAAAACCCAACCTTGACATCAATGCTCTATTTAGGAGAATGCTGCGATTAAAAAATGTGCCTTGTACGATATCTAAAGTGATATATTTTTCCATTCTAACAGAGTATGGATTCTCTTATTAAAATTGTTCTTACTATACACTCATTGTGATGATAAATCCTACCTAAGTGTGGTTTCTTGCCCTGTATCTTGACATTTTTCCTTTTCCATCTCCTCCTCCTCCTCCACTTTGGTTTAATATGCAGAAGATGACTTTTTGCAAAGTTTTGGTGGTTTTGGTGGTAAGGTGACCCTGTGTTTTTTTCTTAAAGCTCCATCAATATGTGCTGGCCTTACAGCATTTCTCACTTTTTATGGATAAACCTTGACAGCATATCCAAATCATTTCATATATTTCTTCATATGATGTACATGTTCTTTTGTGTCTCGTTTCATGTTGTGTACTTTTTGGTTTATCTTGATATTTTTTGTTGCTGTAATTTGAGTCCAATCTGTGTATCAACTGATGTTCAAGTTCATTGTATCAGACCATAATTCACAAGCAAACATTGTCCTTCAAAAGGTATCTACGACCCAAATCTTCAAAACGTCTTTATGTATTCATTGTAAGTAGTTGTAGAATAGCATTAATTGGATTTCCATGCACATTCTGAACATTTCATTAACTCTTGATCTAGCCACTTTATAATGGCTTTCATGCAATTTGTAACAAATTTATTCAAGTTCTACATATATTTGATATAAAGAAAGTGGATTTTAATTTAGATACATCGTACTAGGAAATTACCTTAGGTGTGCCTGCTTCAAACAATTCAGGGTTAAAATCATTTGCAATAACAACCAATCAATGCCCAAATTACTACAAAATTGATGTTCAAAAGAAAGTTTTCAATCATATTTTGTCAGGAAAAATATTCTGGTGATGTTTTTACCATGTAAAACAAAACCTAATGCTAAGCAAAATAGTTTTTGATGTATATAACTTGTATTGCAATATTTGAGATGCATAGGGGGGGGGGGGGAACAAAAAGACTGTAGGACTGCAAAACCAGAAACATTTTGCACGAGGTAAAGATTCATAAAAAGTTTCATGATGCGAAGTAAGTTGAATCGCAACTGAAACAACAATGACTTTTAGCAATTGACGAAAGTTCCTTGCTATATATCAAAACAGCTTTCATTTACAATGCTCAAAAATTTCTGGTTACACAGTTTAAAGTTTTCTAACGAAATAGTGTACCATTGTGGTAAATTCATTTTTCAGACTTTTTTGTTATTTCTACTCACGCTGATGTGTTCCATTTTCTTACATTTTATATTCTTTAATTCCTTATGGTGGGTTTTCATGGAAATGATAATGATCGTATGTAAATATTCGTCTCACATGTATCATATCATCCAGCACATCTTCCATCATAAACAGAAGCAGGATTCTTTTCAAAGTAGATTAATTGTGCAAGTACTTGTTAGTGAGAAAAAAAGTGTTAAAGAGAGAGGGAGGGAGAGAGAGAGAGAGAGAGAGAGAGAGAGAGAGAGAGAGAGAGAGAGAGAGAGAGAATGAGTGTGAGTAGGGAGGAAAGAGGGGGAGGGAGAGAGAGAAAGAGAGAATATCTTTCAGATAAACAGACTCCACATTGAAAAAAATTGTTTTGATTTTAGGATAAAACAGGTAATTATTTATATTCCAAACTGTTGAAAGTCTTTGGTAGAATATGCGTCATACTACACCATTATAGTCTGACAAAACAGGTTTTAAACTTTTAAAATTAGAGCATTAATGAAATATTCATTTTTAACATAGAATGATATATGGATAGATAATAGTATGATTCTCTTTCTCTCTCTAAATATATATACCTTTTGCCAAGTAATGTACATTGTTTAAAGTTTATCACCAGTGTAGCCTGAACTTATAAGTCATCTTAGATTCCCATTGGTCAGTATTGTCTAATAGTGTATTTTAAACACAAAAGACTGTAAGCAATCAACAAATTGGACAAGTCCAACGTATGTCCATTACATTTCTTACCAGTTATCATGAGATTGTATTATGGATGTAAATGTAGTTTGGTTTTAAACATATGGGACAAAATAGCATGGACTTGTCTAATTATACTTCTAC
The DNA here is from genome assembly GCF_000002235.5 of Strongylocentrotus purpuratus. NCBI lineage: Eukaryota > Metazoa > Echinodermata > Echinoidea > Camarodonta > Strongylocentrotidae > Strongylocentrotus > Strongylocentrotus purpuratus. The sequence continues at coordinate 5,934,409 of NW_022145612.1, forward strand.
CGGTATGTGTATCCATTGGTCATTGTCTTTATCATTATACAGGTATATTATGAGACACATTATCATTGCTAAAGCTCATACTAGGGTGAAGTTATAATGTACATTATTCTTTAAAGTATAATTTCACCTCATGCAAGACAGGACACATTTGAACATACTGTATGCCTCATAATTCCATATTATAAAAGACAAAGGGAGATGTAATAAAATGTTTTCTTTGATTGATTTAATTTAATCACAGTTAAATCACATCAGCCTATTTAAAAATGACTGCTTTTCAGCAAGTCTGTGTTACAAACATAAAACAAATTGTATGGACGTCAAATTTAATATAAAGATGTAATGACAAAGTTTTCTTTAGAAGATCCAGAAAGAACAAATGAAAAAAAGTTATTGGTATGGAAGTTCTTATATCACTTCCAACAACAACCATAGGAGTTATGTTTTCATGCCCTGTAGGTTATTGTTTTTGTCAAAAGTGTTATGATAAGGAGAAAACATTAATTTGTTACAATTAATTATTATCAGTGTTATTTAAAATACTTATAATATGGTGAGCAAGGTGAAGCCTATTCCAGTTGTTAAAATATTTTAAGTATACATTTTTCTGTCTAAAATCTAATATGTATGTGCATTGCTCATCTTCCATGAGATGTTTTACTCTATTATCTTGCAATAGACATTTAACTACTGTACAGTAGTAATTGAAGATTTTCTTTTATATCCTAAAATATCTCTATTAACATATTTAGAACGAATATGTGTATTTACCATTACCATGTATCATCTTCATCTGTACCATTATTTGTTGCTGTAATACATATCAGAAGACTTTACACGTGTGAGTGGTGTATCATTTTAATGGAAATCAGCTTTATCTAAAAGAAAAATGAGCTATATATTGATCGAACATGATTTAGTGTGGGAGCACTTAGACAGATAAATTGCTCTTTCCTTTGTTTTTTTCATGTTATTTAATTATCTGTGTAATTATTTTTGTTCCCTTCTCGTTAGGTAATCCTTTGGAAGGGCTAGCAAGGGCGGCGGGCAGCAGTGCACCGCCTCCCCCACCTCCATCACGGGGAAGCCACGCACCCCCTCCGCCCCCATCAAGAACCCCTGGTCCACCTCTTCCAAATCGGCCTCCTGCACCCCCTCCCCCAGGGAACTCAAGAGGTCCACCCCCTCCTGCTGTGCCCCCATCCAGAAGTTATCCCTCTGCTCCAGCCCCTTCTCGTGGTCTTCCCCCTCCCCCTCCCCCGCAGTCGCAATACAATGCACCTCCAGCTCCACCCCCAACAAGACCCATGACCTCGGCTCCTCCACCCCCGCCACCTCCACCTTCGGCACCAATGCCGCCTCCAATGAATGGATCAGTACCCCTCCTCCACCCCCTCCACCAGCTGCTCCCATGGGGGGTGGTGGTGGTGGTGGGCGTGGTGGCCTCCTTGATCAGATACACCAGGGGACAGCCCTAAAAAAAGTGGACCATGCTGATAACCCTGCACCGGCGTCAACTGGACGTGGAGCTCTGTTAGACCAAATCAGAGGTGGAAAAGCCCTTAAGAAGGTAAAGTATCTTTAAGCATTAACCAATAGAACACCAAAATGCTGACATCACATTTGCTTGTCGTCCATGTTACTGGTTCTAAAGTCTATACAACAGAGCCTGCACATGAGGTTCACTGCAATATCATTCAAGCAACAGGCTGGAGCAGGGCGAATTCATTGTTTAGGGCTGGTGTGATCACCACACCATTGTTTAGTGAAAATTGTTTGGAACCAGTAACCTTGACCACTTGGCCATTATGACTTCACACTTTGGTACTCTATGCAGTGCTTATGAGACAGATAAGTCCATGATTGATTTAGCTGGCAGAAATGCATATTTAAAATCTCTGACAATGCTTACAACTTCCTGCTAGGACTATAGCAAGACAGCCACTTTGAAGTCAATTCAAGTCAAAATAATGATGCAGCTGGTAGATCTCTAAAACACCTTTCATAGTATGCTCCTGGGTTTTAAAGTGGGACTGCACTACTTGTAGCTATTTATACAGCACCTTTTTCTCTGGACACGAAAGGCTGTGAGATGTCATCCGTGGGTCAGTGTTCGAGTTGAAATATATTCAGATTACTAAGCAGTAGCATTGTGACTTAACTGAATACATATGGTTTCATAATAGATGTGTTTCAAACTCTGTTTGAATTTTTATTCTATCGGTGAGAGTTTAGTTGAGGAGGAAGCTTGTTCTAGAGTTCGGGAGCAGTAGAGGAGAATGCTCTGTTGGTTACCATCTTGTTGACCAGTACAAGAAGCAAAAGGTGTAATTTTACTTAAAATCTCATCACCATTATTGTTGAGGTCTATTAGACCAACCCGTATCCATCATTCTGAGTATATTTCACCTGTAATGTAGGCTAATGGATGCTATTTCTCTTTTGTTATGGTAGGTCACACAAGCTGAGAAAGAGGAATCTCCTGCTTCCACACCAAACAGTGGTCTAGGAGCTGCTCTCTTTCAGGCACTACAACACAGGGCTGTTGCCATACAAGGTATGTCATTCATGGTGCTTAAAATCTACCAACCAATATTTTGTTTAAAATGTTAACATTCAAAATATTAGCTTCAAGTATTATTTCTGAAAAGATAATTTACAAGTTTAATACACTCAATTATTAGTGACTTGTGAGTAGACTACTAGACACCCCCACTTTCCTTCTTATCTGACTCATGACTAAAATATGCAGTAAGGTACCTTAATGTCTTATTTTTTAATGTTTTTTAATTAAATTTTTCTCTTCATTTTTCTTTGCCAAATTCCTTGATTCACCCGTGGTTCTTAACCAGAAGTTACCAGAATAAGAACCAAATCAATATGCTAGTACCCTTTGGCATTAATCCTGTAGTCCAAAACCCAAAGCTTGTACTTGTTTTCTTACTAGTCTGGTGAAGTCTATCATCATCAACTTCAATTCAGCTTGCAATCATGATTATTGAAAAGGTAACAATATGATTTCAAATTGTTCTTACATTTTACAGATGAGCCGGAAGACTCTGACAGCGAAGAGTTTGATGAAGATGAATGGGAAGATGATTAGATACCAAGCAGGTCTGTTGAGGACGATGATGAGGAGGATGCAAGTATGAGAGGGTGTTGTTTTTGTAGGTGGGGAAAAGGGGGTAGAATAAGCCGTCCTGGGCCCCATTGCATAAAACTTATACGATTGGTGGTAACTTTGCTGCTAAAGGTAACTTCCTTGAAAACCTTAATATTATTGGCTGTTGAGTGATGTTGATATTGATGGCAAATTTACCATCAGTAGTAAGTTTACATTTTTATGCAAAGGAACCCAAGGCTCAGTCTTGTAAGGAGTTGTGATTGATCTGGGTTGCTTGTAGCTCCTTGAAACAATATCGCAAACCTACAAACTCTTATCTCTGTTGGTCAGAAAAAGGGGGAAGAATTAGGAAGTCTTATAGCAAGTTGCCATTGGTCCAAACTAACTGCAGAGTTGTAATTTCAAATCAAGTTGTTATTAAATTAAATCAATCACAGCTGTCTAGAAGACAGGGTTCTGGTCATCTTATCAAAGAAGAGGATCACCATAGTTGGGTAGTAATACATCAATAACAACAATGTCACAAACAATTATAGTTAAAAAATTGATTCACATGTATAACTTCAAATATTCAGATTACGTGAACTTAATATTTATTTGGCTGGAGGGATATAGGCCTATCTGATAACTATTTCACCTCGACCAGACAGTTGAGTTCAATAGAAGAAATAGGTTGAAAATTAAAAAAATTGAGAAAAAGAAAATCAAATCATCATATCAACTCATCTGTCTAGAATTTTATTTCTTCAATGAAAGCATCTTCCAGTATTTAAAGGCCTTTTTGTAAAGATAAAGCTATGTGCCTGTAGTTTTCTTTGTTAATTGTATCTTAATGTCAAATTCCAAAGATTAGGCTACTAAACTCAGACAAGCCATATTGATTCTAATTGTAGAATCCTTTTTTGTTGTTTTTTGCCAATAAGTATGTGATGATGGTTTTAAATTGTACATGTGCAGCTTTTATCTTGGCAAAAACCTACAAGTGCCATGAAAATATTAATTCAAACTCTTTGATCGCAGCCTCTCTAAGGTTTAGCTTGTTCAGATTATGTTTCTGGAAATATCTAATTGAGTTACTCTATGATAATTATATTTGATAAACATTGTAAAAATATTGTATTGTCAAATAATAAAAACAAAAATCATGTCAGTATTTGTATTAGATTTTGAAATAAAATCTTGTTCAATCCTTAATAATCTTATTAATGAAATTCTGATAAGATTGTTGTAAAGGTTTGCACAGTCTTGAATTCTTGCATCATGTGGTAAGTTAATAGTTGCATAATGACTTTTCATTGGGTAAACATAAGTGGTGCACAATTTTTTTTCTTTGAATGTGTGATTTCTTCACAATGTAATGTTGTTTTAATCTTCATGTTATTTCAGTCATGTTTGAAATTCATTTTTATTTGATTAGAAGAATTTTTTTTACCCTGCTAACCCTGAATCAGTGAGTTTTCATGAGGAAGTAATCATATCTCATGAATCATGTAGTAGGGGAAAAAAAGTAATATTTATCCTCCAAACTTCCTGGAAATATATACACAATTATTGAGATTTTAAACTTTATTACTGGTATCAGAGTTAAAAAAATTGTTGCCAAGCAGTATCCTTTTGCCACTGTAGAAAAGAAATATATTATTTCTCAGATATGTTTATAAAATGCTATCAAATGTCATTTATCAAAATCCATAGGATTCGGAAATGAGTATAAAAATTTCCAAGTGAATTTTCCATAGTAGATTTTCTCACCCAATTATATCACTCAGATGTGCTATTTTTTGTCAGTAATATGTTAGTTCTTTGATGTTATGTGTTTCACTTTATTAGTATCAGTTTTATACTGCTTCCTATATTTATGGAATGTTGGCAGTATAACAGTTCCCTCAAAGATTTAATAAGATGAATGCAAAGTTCATATACTTGGTACCAAGTCTTTCATATTATGTTTCATGTTTCATTTGTCCTTACTGTTGATTCATATTTGTCTACTTTATCAGCAGTTCCGATTCTAAAAAAATATATCACAAGGAACGCAAGGACATTCACTTTAAGGAAACATGACATTTTTTTGGGGGGAGGGGTGACATGAACTGTTGTATGCTATACTCCTCACCCATGCCCCACAACAAATACATGCTCTACTTACATTGCACCCATGCTACAAATATGTTGAGAACTTTATATGGTTTTCATGTTTGCATAAGAGTATTCTCTAAAATCTTAATTACTATTTATGTAATGCTCCCAACTACTCGTACAATGGATTGTACTTGCCTCCTCATGATTTGATTGCATATTTTGGACCTATCTGAGCAATCTCACTTTTGACTTTTTATGCATGGAGTTTTGTTCGTCTATTTGATTAACATATTGAATGTAAAATTTTCAATATCTTCCCTTTTGTAAATCTACAATATATGTCAACCAAATTGGAATATATTAATATATTTCTTCAAATATTTTTTAAACCTCATTTGCACAATAATTATAGCTTGAAGGATTGGAAATTGTATTCCGTTTTTACCTAGAAGTTATTTATGGAGACTATTGAAGGAGTACATAAGCTACAATTGAGCATATGTAGGCGCCCATTTTTTTTTCTTCAAATGGTGGTTATCATATCATTTTGAGTATTTTGCTAGGAGATAATATTATTAAAACATAGTCTGCTGAAAGTCAGACAGTTATTAATTTGATTGACAATCTCCAGTTAAATTGAAGCAAATTTTGTAAAGCTGTACTTTCCATTTGCCATATATGTTTTATTATTTTTCACATAAAGTATGTTTAGAACAAAATATTTATGTTACTTTGGGTAGTGGAATATACCAAAATAGTTGTCACAATTGTCATATGTTTAAGCTAGCTTATCAGTCTTCAAACTGTCATCTGAATTAAATCTGAGTTTCATAATGAGATATTATTCATACTTTTCCTCCAGAAGAAAATATCATGTGAAACATTTCTTCAGTTTCGTGAAATGGAGGACAAAAAATATGTATCAATCATTCCATTGGCAATCATAGATACATAATTTTATTTTATAAACAGTACCCTTTGTTATAAAAATGACATTACATTTGTGGTTGTGTTTGTGATAATGTGGACAATTTATATGATATAATTTTCTTGTGTATATAATTGTATAAAAGAGAAGCTGCCTGCAGGTTGACTGGATGTAACAAATTGTGTACCGGGGAATCATAATTCTTGTGAATTATTGATAATATATTGTGGAGGCACTTTAAATTAGAGAAATTCTGTTAAAAAATAATTATAACAAGTTTATTAGTAACTACATACTGTGATTAATTTAGCTTCTGTGTATTTAATTTGATCTATATGAAAGGGGGCGTGAGAGACATTTACTAGATACCAGAGACACAGGAAGAAAGTCTCAGGAAGAGTTGAGAGCAAAGGAGAGAGACAGAGAGAGACAGAAAGAGAGAAGGATATAAAGAGGGGGAGAGAGAGAGGGGGGGGGGGGGAGAGAGAAATAGAGAGTTGGAGAGAGAGAAAGAGGGGGGGGGGGGGAGAAGGGGGATAAAAAGAAGAGAGGGAGATGAGGAAAGTTGACCCATGTGTTGGAGAAGAGAAAGTACAGTGTATCAACTTTCACAGGTGGATATGAGAGGAATTGGGAATTATTTCAGGGTAACTTACATGTGTCAATCATTTACTGGAGGTTACCGCACAAAGCATCCATACATGCATGATACATCATCAATTTAATTCATGAATTCTGCATAAGATTTGGAGGACATTGTGCCTTCAGCGCCTGGAAAGCATTATCATCTTACAGATAAATAGGCAATTAAAGTAAGTCTCGTCTTAGGGTTATTATGTACAATAATTCTTGCTGTAATTACATTGCAATCCCAGTTCAGTTTTGCCATTATAGAGAATCCTGGCCGACAACTTGTGTACAAGTAACGAAAAAGCCTTCCGTAACTTTTTTAGTTTTGACGTCTTTAAACAAAAGTCTAAACCTGCTTTTGAAGGGGAAAGAGAAGGACCTGGGGTTCTGTTGTTAGGTTTTTGTATCTTAAAGGTTCGTAGTAACATTGTGATGGTTGATTTCACAAATCTGTTGAATCAGGATGCAAAACATGTAAAATTATGTGTGTATGTATGGATTATCCAACTACGATACCACAAATCTGAAATTAATTCACGCAATATGAAGATTTTTAACAATGTTCAACGGGTTTCGAAACGGGCGTCAATGGGAGGCGCTTCTGAATCTAAATTCTCCCAACCATTTTTCAATTTTCCCAACTGTTTTTCCATGAAAAAAAGACATAAAAACAGGCTATAAAAAATCTGTCAACACTTAAATGTCTGGAATGGAATGTAGAGCCATTTTATTGCTTTGTGAGATTTCCATTCACCTAAAATGTAATTAAATTGTAAAAATAGAGTTGGGAGAATTAAGGAATCGTTAGGATCAGTTTTTCTCAATTTGTACCATGAATAATGGTCCGCTTTTGCTCAAATTTTCAGATTATCTTTAATTGTACATCTAGCAATGAAGTCACTGTACTACCTTAGCACCACTATCTCTCATCTGAACAATGTTACAAAGTCCCTTTAACACACACACAAACTTTTAAAGTTTTCTTCCTTTCTAAATATCTAATAGGATCTTATCAGTCCCACCCCGACCCCCATTCCCCCCCCACCCCCCCCCCCCCCCCCCCCCCCCCCCCCCCCCCCCCCCCCCCCCCCCCCCCCCGAGGCTCACACCCACCGCCCCACCCTCTCCCGATCCCAACCCCCACCACTTCTTGTCCCCGCCCCACCACCACCCATTCTCCATCTTGCAACCTGGCACTAAAGATTGACGTTGACATTTCGTAATTGACACACTTTTTTCAAATCATTTATTTGTTTGTTTACCTTGATTGAAAACATTCGTCATACATGATTCGAGTGCCCAACTTTCTCTCCTGGTATCTCTGCCTCCTCGACCTTCATTAACTCGAAACTCTACCGGATTTCCGTAACCGTTCAATGCAGATGTTTCAGATGTTTGGAGATTGCCCAGCAGTGATAATACTTGGCCGATCGAAAGAAACTGAGGGAAGTAGAATAATTGTAGCACAATTGTAGCACAATTATTTGAGTTTTAGTTCTTAATATATCTCACCATGTTTTGCTAAAAAAAAGGGAGGATTCGGCTGGGGATGATGACTTGAGGAGATCAAGTATTCATTGAGAGTTATTGAATTTTGCAAACTTTCCCCACAACCGAGAGTGCGAAAAAGGCGCATCTGACGGGAAGGAGCTCCAGTGATCGTACCGGAGCTGAGCTGAGGGTTGTCGCTGTCGGCTGGAGTCAGCAGATGATAACATATTATTGGCATGGGTTGGTGCCTCGTAAGTTCTCTTTTATTCATTTCTTTCTTCATTACAACACTAACAGCTAAAGTCTTAACCTGAAACCAAAGACGAAAACTTTGTAAGGATTAAGAGTATATAATAAGAGAGAATGCACAAGAAGAAACGATTTGAATTTTGAACATGATTGGAGTCGGAAAAGAGAATTAGGTCATGCAGTTATAAATTTATTGTGTTATTTGTGTAAATTAGTCATGGCCTTGAGTATTGAACAGACAGTAGAAGAGTCATTTCGAATGTCAGTTTTATCCTAAAGAATGTCTTGAGTCTTGATTACTGACAGAAAAGCATGTACGATAGCACTGGCATACTGGTGGAGGGCTTAATTGGGGGGGGGGGGGGGGGGGAGCTCCCCCCCCCCAAAAAAAAAAATTATTTTCTCCATTATTACCATCCTACCTCTACCACACCCTACCTCTACAGCCATACTACCTCTAATACCATCCCAACTCTACCCCACCCTACCCTTACCGGCTAGTATAACGATCTACCTCTATACTAGACAGAAATAACCGTCTGATTTGGTCATTTCTTTAATAAAACTGACATTTGTTGACATTCCCAAATAATTGGAGGTCTAGTGGAGCCAGACGTAGTCTCAGTGGAACAACCGACGATTAGAGAGACTGAAGTTTTCGGTCTACCTCTATACCTACCTCTACCAACCTACCTCTATGGTTCTAGAGGCCGCTGGGTCGCTCTGCTCCCTTGCTGCCAAAAGCCTCGCTCTGTCGCTTTGTTTTACATATATTTCACCCCCTAGCCATTTTGTGCCCTCTACTAACCCCGGTAAGAAATTCCTGGATCTGCCACTGATGCCCATACCCCTTGAGCTTCGCCGGGCTTTACCCCTAGACCCCACTTTGATAAACGTTCAGCGGGCCTGCATGTAAGAGTGTAGTGATGTAGAATTTTTGTCTGCCCCCCAAACGTTTTTGCTCATTACGCCACTGTACGTTCATATGATTTTTTAATAATTTTCTTTTATTATGAAATATATTACAGTGAAGGGGTCTATATCATGTTCTGTTAAAGAAGAGAGCTAATAAAAAAAAAATTAAATGCCCTTCTGGCTCCAAATAGATAAAATGTTCTTAATCCTGCATTATAATGGCCAAGACAACAGATTTTATTATCTGCTGAGAGCCAAAAGGATGTTATTAACTTTGTATCATTCATAGAGTTCACCAGGGAAAAAATTAATATTCATTTTTCGGGGGCTACTTTTCAAGCTTGCCTGCATGAAATTAACACTCTAAAATTTGTTTTGTTGAACTCTATGCAAATTTACAGGGGCTCTTTTCTGATTTTCGGGGCTCTTTTGGGCATTTCGAGGGCTAATTCGCCCCGAGCCCCCGTGTATTTTTTTCACTGGAGTTCACCCTTCAGGCTGTCAGCAAAGTTAAGTGAGAAGTGGCCCTCTGTAATATACTGTTATAACACAAATTCAACTTTTCATTCCTAAATTACTTCTGTGCCGTGCTTATATTGCGTGTTTTCTCAGTGTTGATTTCTCATTATATGAGATCTGAGAGAAATCAAACTTTTTAATAGGTGCTCTTCAACAGCCATATATAGGAAGTCACTATAACACCAGACAGGATGGGTGGGATGCATGCACCACCCTTTCAACTGTTTGAATGTCTACAATTCTTAGCCTTTCCTAATTCTTTCTACTTTTTCCCTACTTTTGTCTCTACAACACACCCATATACTTTTTAGAAAATAGCTGTGATCATGTTCTCTCCTTTTCGGACTTTTACTACTTGTTTGTTTATCTTAAATTTTCAGTCCAAAAATGGTTGACTGGGGCTGAGCAGACAGAGCTAAATAAAAGTCATTTAGATAATGAAGAGCTCTGCCTGACTACATTTAGACTTAAAGTACAAGTCTACTCCAAAAATAACTATGTTCAATAGAAGCAGAAAAATCAGACAAACTAATCAAAAAAAGTTTTTGAGCAAAATCGGATAACCAATAAGAAAGTTATGAATTTTTGAAAAAGTATGTAAAACTATGGAACAATGAAAATCACTACACAAATTGCTTATTTGGTTATCTTTTTGTGACGTCATGTCCTCACTATTTATCAATTGCTTTATATAGTCTAATCTCATTAATTTTCCTTTTTATCCCCCAAAACTTGATTTCCCCATGCCTTTGCTCAGGTTATATGATTTGTATCATATTGCGTGCATAACATTTCACAAAATCTTTGATGAACGTTGAAGAATTGATACTATTTTCTGAATATTGTATATTCATAATTATTGATTTATTTTTTATATAAATAGTTTTATCAAAATTCACTTTTTTCATGATTTAATTGGGAAAAAATTACTCTATATTAGTGCATCCACACGAAAACATATTACTATCAATCTAACTTGGATGCTGGTGTGCAGAAATAAGATTCTTAGGGGGGAAAAAGGAAATTTATATTATCAATATAAAGAAAATAATTAGTGAATAGTGAGGATATGACGTCACAGACTCATGAGTGAGTTGCCAATTTGTCTAGTGATTTTCACAGTTTTTCATGTCATTAAAAATTCATAACTTTCTTATTAGTTATTCGATTTTTCTCAAACTTTTTTTTATTGGTTTGTCAGATTTTTCTGCTTCTATTAAAAGTAAGTTATTTTTTGGAGTGGACTTGCCCTTTAAGTATAGTGTTCGTTGTTTGCATATGCGTAGATCAGTTTTTTATGCCTTACATGGAATTTGGAAGTGTTTTTTTTTAAACTCCTGAACTATCAGATAACAGTATCAGTAAAACAAGAATTTTTTTCAGATGAGGAAATAGGAAGTTATGTAATGTTCAAAGAATTGTTGTTGGTACTTGTTGGAACAAATCATGCAAAGCTCCTCTCTTTTATAAAAAGAGTGCAATAATGAGAGGAGATAGAAAGAGAAGGGATGAGAAAGGAATAAAGGGAGGGGGAAGAGGTACACTCTAAAAACTGAAATGTTAAATCACCATTTAAAAGGGCCGAGGAGTGACCACTCTTTCAAAATGGTAGAATAACACTTGGAACATGCTGGATCCAACACTATAAAGGTTGAATCTAGCAGGTTAAAAGATATAATCTGACATTTTTAAAAGAGTGGTCACACCTCGGCCCTTTTAAATTGAGATTTAACATTTTAGTTTTTATAGTGTATAGCGAGGGGTGAAGGAGAAAAGAGGGAGAGAGGTGATGAGTACAGAAAAGGCATTGGAAATGGAACATGAGGCTTTCCTTTAATAGTCTGTTAGTTTGAAACCCATTTGTCTTTATTTAAAAAAAAAAGAAAAAGGAAAATGTAGTAGAAAACACATTGGGTAAAGAGTAGAGAGAAAGACAGTGTAAAGATCTTACAGATGTATTTCAACAGAGCTACAGCATGTTTGAGAGAGAAAGAGAAAGATTTTGGAGAGAAGTGCACTGAAGACATAAACACTTATATATATTATTATTTATATGTGTCTTCCTAAATCTATTTATTTTATAAAAGTGAAAAGAAATTATAGCAGATTTAAAGAAAGGAAGAGAGAAAGAGATGAGAGTGGAAGTGGGAGGGCGGTGCAGTGGCTTTCTATTTCTGTGCATTAGTTTGAAATATTTTATAGTTTTATACTCTAATCATTTAAAGTTAATGAAAGAAAAAGCAGAATGAAAGAATCATAGTGAAATTGATAGAGAAATGGGAGAGCGTAGAAGAAATAGGAGATATGCATGGGAAGTAGGGACATTGAATGCCATTCATGATGGCTTAAAATAAGTGAAATATTTTCTATCCTATTCTTTTCATTGGTTTTAGATTTATACTTAATTCATACAAAGGATAGAGTTGGGTTATCAGTTTAAAAGAAGTGGGGAGAGAGAGAAAAAGAGAGAAAAAAGAGAGAGATAGAGTGGATGGGGTGGTAAAGGAAACTGTTTATATGTTAACAGAGGTATTTTATTCCCAGGCACAAACTGGGCACAATCCCTCCTGCCCCTCTCACAATTATACAGAGTCTTGACAACACCAAAAAAGGTCTCACATTATTTTTACCAGTTTCAAACCCAACAAAATAGGCCTAGCCAAACCAATGTAAGCTTGCCACATGAAAATGATTTAAAAGGGTTGCGTCTAAACTGTCATCTGCTTGGAATTCATACAGAGGGAAGCAACAGGATACAACAGAAAAATAACCAAAAGTTCAGTGGCCAAAGGGCACACTTTAAAGGACAGTCAAGTAAGAAATACAATGGAAATAAATAAATATAGGAGCGGAAGAAAAGAGGATTAACAAACCATTCAATCGTTAAGTGGGAAAGACCCTCAAAGGAGAGCGAAAGTGAAATAATACAGTACAAACTTTCCAAACTACAATAAGGTTGTATAAACCTTACTTTTAGGCAATGTTAATGCTTGTTTTCTGATATAGGTAGCTGGTAACAGGAAGCAGTGAACAGAAATCCTTCCTGGCATTTATTTCAGGAAGGATCATCACAAGAGAGGGAAAGGAACCATAAGAGATAGACAGTACAACGTGCGTGTGTGTGGTGTATGCGCTTGTGTGTGTGTTTGTGTGACTGACGGAGAGAGAGAGATCGATGTACATTTTGCTAGACCTTAATGTCACATAACGTTCGTACATCCTTTGGTTCTGAAGTGATCACTTGCACGATATCTCTTTGGGAGCTGGTGACGTAAGCAAAACCAGTGGGTGGAGTATTGCCAAAGTTGTGGATATCACTATCAGTCTTTTGATTTTCTTTCGATCTTGGTAAAGTGAAAACTAGAGAATTATTTCTTTATCGAAGTCATCCACAGTTTAGAGGTAAAGTATTACTGTGTTTGTGTGCTCATTGGTGCTCTTATTTTGTATTTATAGATTGGTATGATATCTCTTTTACAATTTAGGGACCATTTGGAAGAGAGGATGGTGTCTTTCTCTATACCTTTCTAACTTTTCCTTTCAGTTACTGAATCTACTACACATGCAGGGTATACATTTATATTCTGAATTCTGATCGGCAATTATGTACTAAAATCATAATTATAGGTCACTTGTTTATAGCGTTATACAAATAACTGCTTCCTAGTTGCCAAGGTTTGTGAAAGGGGAAACTTAAACAGCTGAAACAGGTCTGTTGAACAACAGCTGGTATCAATACTATTGTTTTAAAAAGGAACCATTCTGTCATTGATGCTTTTGTCTATTGAAAAACAGGGCTTTGCAAGATCAGGAAAATATATCTCAAACAAAAGTAATGCTATAAAAGGTTTCTAGGAGCTTTTATTACTGTATAGAGAGAGCTCTATATTTCATATCCACTCTGTTAAGGGTGACCTACAAACTCGGTTAGGGTAAGTCTTTTTTGTTTGGCTACTAAAGTCATTTTACCCTTTTTTATTAAAAATCTTTCAGGGCAAGCATTAGCATATGAGGATTGATCATCTGCTTCTCTAATGCTAAATCACGATGGCAGCTTTTAGATCTCACCTGCGAGTCCTCTGCTTGCTTTATGCCGCTTTCTTCTCCGCTGTCAGATTTACAACATGTCAAATCAGCATCAACAATATCACACATCATTTGAGGCCAATCTACCACTTCAGCATATGATCGTGAACAAGGAGACCGGTGATCTTTATCTGGGAGGAATCAATTTCATCTACCACCTGACCTCTAACCTGTCGTTAGTAGATGAGCAGAGCTCACTCACGGCAGACATCACCAACTTCTGTTCCTCCGGAGACTCTGGATGCATCCTCCCTCCAGAATGGGGGGAAAATGAGAATAAAGTGCTCTTGATCGACGAGGACAATGACTTCTTGATCGCCTGTGGCAGCGCGTTCAACGGAACCTGTGTGCTCCACCATCTTAACTCCATCACGACTGTCCAATCTCGTGTGCATGATCTTGTCCATCACGAAGAAGCCTCCCTGGGAATTGGTGACTCTGTGGTCGCTTTCTACGGACCGTCCACTGTCAACACAGATGGGCAACAAGCCATGGGTACTGCTCTGTTCGTTGGGGCAAGCTTCAACCCTCTCTTCAACGACACACTAATCCGCCAACATGCTGTTTCTACCAAGCTTCTCCTTCAAAGAAACAGTCGCTGGACTTTCGACTTGGCCTATCAAGAGTTGAGATTTGGGCGTTACACATACATTGATGTAAGAGAGGAGCATGCTCATAACTACCCGATTAAGTACATTAATGGATTCACGTTTGAGGGCTTCAGCTACTTAACCACCGTTCAGAAAGAAGACGTTGACTCAGAGAATTATCATTCTCGGCTTGTTAGAATCTGCAACAAAGACAGTGGTAGGTATATATTATGTTTGCTATTTGTTGGGGGGTTTAAATCAAGTCATTAAGTCATCTGTGGCAAATATCTATTAATCATCAAAAGCCTATATGTCCATATCTAAGTCAGGTTCGTTGACACAGTGCTGGATTTAAAAGGTGCACAACCCATTGCTCCCCCCCCCCCCCCTCCATTAGAATTGGTATCATTTTGAGATCACGAACAAAAAATGCTGTATAATTTTCAACAATCCTGAAGCTACCACTGCCTGGCATTGGTAATACTTTCCATAATTCCCTTCCATTCTGTATTCCAGCTTACTATTCCTACACCGAGGTACCACTGAAGTGCAGGAGCTACGCCAGTGGTCGCACCTACAACCTGCTGCAGGCAGCGCATGTTAGCTCTGCTGGTGTAGAGCTAGCCAGGGACCTTAACATGAAGGTTGGGGACATGGCCTTGTTTGGTCTGTTTGCAGAGAGCTCCCCAGATGCACCCGATCAACCAACCAGCAATATGGCCATGTGCATTTTCACTTTGAAGAAGATAACCAAGAAAGTCAGAGACGGAGTACAAAATTGCTTTTTTGGATACGGCTCCCAGGGTCTAAGCCAGTTTTCAGACAATCTGTTATGCAGCTATTCAACAGTAAGTACATGTTTTATTATGCGTTCAGTCATGCTTAATATTTATGTGATACAGGAAATGATCAAGTATTTTCTTGAAAAATAAAAAGATGCTGGGATGTTCATCTTACACCAGATGTAATACTTGGAAAGACAAGATACCAAATGGTCGTACAAGAATCAATGCAGAAGTAGAAGTAGAAGTACATTTGCAGAGCAACTGCAGTAGCAAAAATTTATTGTTGAATAAATAATGAAATTGCGCAAGATATAGCCAAAAAAATATGAATAGAATGTCTGAACAATTCTTTTTTTCTTCAAGTTATAAAGTTATAAAGGAGATAGAAATGACAGTTTTATTAGCAGATAGAGGGATGGATAGATGAAGATAGCATAAGAAAAAAACAGGGAGGGGCACTACTATAGAGCTCATCTTTATGTTCATTTTCATTCTTTTTCTTCCTAGTATCGTAATGTTGACGACTCTTTCTGCGGGACTGGCGATCTGCATCCCATTCAAGCGCAAACCACAGTAAACGCATATGATTACCTTACTGGAGGCGGACATGGCCGTCACTATACCTCGTTATCAACTCTTACCATGGGCAGAGATACAGTAGCGGTCATGGGCACCAAGTCCGGGCGCATACATAAGGTAATTGAGACTGAGTGACTGATTTAACTTCTACTATATGCCACACAAATTTCCCTGTGCCACATTGTATTTATTATGGGATAGATATACCAAAGGCTTCAAGAATCGAGATTAATCTATTAATTAAGGGTGATCCATCCCACAAGTTGAAATAAAGAAATAAAAGAAATAATCTATTCCAGTGTTCAAAGGGTTGTCAGTGAGCTCATCAAGACCTGCAATCCTTCCATCATTTAGTGCCTATATATTGTTTTGTGGCAAATGAGAGACAAAAGTGCTCAAGATAATTAATCTTCAGTTCTGGTAGGTAAGGGAACTTAGGATGAGTCTTGGTATATATGTCCTCTTATTGTTTCTCATATGCCAGGTACAACAATTGATATTGATTTTCTGTTCATTGTTTCCATCTTTCTGATGACTTTTTATTGTCAATATCTAACAGAGTGCCAAATCAAGGCTATATTATATTGTCTGCCCATGAATTCTTTTCAAAGCCTCTTTACAATGGCCCATGAAAATTAACCCCTACAAACATACATGCTTCTTTGAATGAATAAAGTTGATGAAAATAAGGCAGAGTTTATGCTATGGATTGCAATCGCAGATAAGCAACATGAATGAAGTGTTTTCTCCAGGATTATTAAACTTCAAAAATATTTGAACTGACAGTCTACAAAACAATTGATCCACACTTTTGTGACTTCTTATTTAGATTATTGTAACGATCGTACTTTAGCTTACCAAATTCCACCATTTCTCCACATCAACGTATTCAGAACATATATTTAAACGACCTTCTCATGCCTATTGTTCCATCACGTTCATTATGGTCAACTACACATGCTAATTTCCATTTTCCAATATGCCCCTGGTCCCCGAAACCAGTACCTTGTAAGATGATCATGCTTTTGCTGTTGCAGCCCCTAAATTATGGAATAGTTTATCAATTAGTATCTGTCAATCCCCATCTGTAGAGTCTTTCAAGGAAAGTACTTTTTGTTTAATAGTATTTTATAGGGTAGTTTTGTTTAAAGTTAGTTGCTAATTATCTACAATTGTTATTATTAGAATTATGTATTATTATTGCTGCTATTAGTTTTGTTAAGCACTTAAAAACATTTTATTAAGTGCTTTATAAATGTAATTTATTTTGATTTTGTAAAGATTAGATTTTTTTCTTCTTTTGTGTAATAATATTTGTATTCACATAAACTGGTTTCAGAAGCACATTATAACATAAAGGGGAAAGCAGAGCGTGAAACCAGAGTCACCAGAGAAAAGTAAATTGTATATATTTTAATGATTGGAAGACAAGAAATATATTAAGCTAGCTGAATAGAGAGAGCTGTGATTGTTTGGGGCATTAATAAAATGCTTGTATACAAAAGTTTCCTGACTTGCGAATTGACAGGTTGTTAAACAATGCTTCAGTTTCCGCTTCTGTCCCAGTGTCTTCCTGTCTTCTCTCTCTATCCGAACACTTATTCATTTCAGGGGTGGAGTAATAAAATTTAGAGTCTGGTTTTGCCATATGTGGTCATTATAGGGCTATTTGAAAGGGTCAATTGCTTTTAATAGGTTATCCCTGCACAGGAAGTGTGTGATGGAGATATCAGGTTTCAGGTATTTCCTCGTACTACCAGTATAATGTACTGGTTGTCATACTTCCCATATAATGCTGCTTCATGGCTTGTATTTCTTGTTTGTATGTCAAGAAGTTAACTGATAACAAATGTGCTTAATTTGGGGGCTCTGATTTCGCAATTTTCTTCAAGGATACACAATGTATGCTGACATAAGGAAGTGACTCAAAAGGATTTAGATGCTACTTGTAGGTCAATTTGATAAGACACCAATTAACCAATGAGTAAAACCAGTACCCTAAACAAGCATTTGAAGAGAACATTAATATCCTCCTGTATTGAATGTAGAGTATCAAAAGAACTGACAAAATCAATTTGTCATGCCTCTAAAAAACTCATTCATCTGAATAAAGTTTTGAGTGATTTGACACAATATTGATATCATACCAGTATGAAAAGGCAAATAAATATGATATTAATTTTATCTGTTTTTTCCTCTCTTATTTTCGTTTTCATTTCCTCACAAAAAGCTTACGCATATGGCATACAGATCTATGCAACCAGTATTAAGCATCAGGAAATGAAAAAATCATGGTCAGATAATTAAGTTGACAGGCTTTTCAATAGCAGTTAAAGTCAGTAAGAAGTAATGAATATCTTGCAAGAAGATTATGATTGTTACACAGTCTTATTTTTGAGTGTTCAGCCTTTATATATATACATCTTTGTCAATTCTATGTATTTATTGTCTATATCAATGACAATTTGCTTAATGTACATGTATAACACATGCATACAGAAGAATAAATACATAGCGGCAATCAACATACTTGAAAAGGAACACAACAATTTAATAATAAAAATAGAATGAAAGAAAATGCAGAGGGGGGGGGGGATACAAAATGAGGTCTGGGGAATTTGTGCATTAATAATAAGAAGTCAAAGAATATATTTCTTCTTGCAATATATACTGCACTTTGTCTTGCATCAAAAAATATTATATACAGGTACTTCACAGCCGTCTTTCTTTTTTCCAATTCCATATCGACCCAGTTTGTGATTGACCCTCTCTCCGTTGACTTTGTGCGACGAGACTACCCTCTGAAGCCTTATAAGGACCTCAAGCTAGATACAGAAGGGCCTGTATTAAGAGATATGCCTCTGGATTCGGAGCAGGAACATATCTATGTTATGACTCCATACAAAGTAAGTAAATATATCTTGAGCCCTGTTCATTTACCACATATACCACATGATTGTAGTTTTGAGATGACAGTTCTTTGTGACGTACGTGCTATGTGTCAAGATTGGAAGTTCAAATTAAGAAGAGAGTATGTTATCTTATTATGGTACTAACCCCAACCTTGTGAATAAAGTGTTAATACTTGTATGTATGTATTAGTCCCAGAAAATTAGATAAAATAAAAATATGAAATAAAATAAAAGTCATGAAAAATACAATTCTTATTAAAGTTTCCTTTTTACTCTTGCAGGACATATAGTTAATTTTGAAATATGTAAGCTTAGAAGCTATTAACTTCATGTTTCAGAAGATAAACAAGCATATTGCAAAAATTGGTAATGGGAATTACATGACAAAATAAAGGAAATGTTATGGGGTAGGGGATTACAACAAAAATGGTAAGTAAATAGCACATACATACCTGTCATGAAATATCACCATTCATTTTAAAGACAAGGGTATATATATGGGCTCTACTTGATATATTTTTTTCAGGTGTATAAGATAGCCTTGAAGACTTGTGAGCACTACATCCACTGCTCCGCCTGCGTGACCTCTCGTGACCCCAACGGCTGCGGGTGGTGCGGAGGGGTGTGCACCACGGAGGAGGAATGTGATGGTGCCGACGGTCCATCTGGTGAGATACCGGAAACGGAAGTCGATTCGGAAGATGATCCTGACTGGGTGACCGATGCTTGTTCACCAGCTATCTATGAGGTAAGCCTGCCTTCCTTAGAGATAGATTGATAATATTCATAATATAGTGGCTCTTTGGATGACTCATGCATTTCGGCACATTGTTGCACTCCAGTGCTCTGATATTTGCTCTGGCGACCACTGTTTCGGGATTCTCTTGTTTGGGGTCAAAATTATAGGGTTAGGATGGTAATTTGGCGTTAGGTTTAGTTTAGGCTTAGGGTTAGGGTATGGTATAGTGTTGGGTCCATGGTTGAAGTTAAGTATTTGGTTATAGTGTAGGAAATTACTGAGGAGAAATTGTCACAGAAGCAAGTGTGGTACTGCTGACACTCCTAGTGCTCCAATACTGTTATCCTCTTAATTCAGCCGAACAAACGGCGAAATGTATCTAGTACCACTCAGAGCACTCAAGCATATCAATCCCTCTCACACCTGGGTGGAGAGTGGCAAATGTAGATTGATGTCTTGCCATTGCCAATGGACATTTGTGCCTTGCTTTGATTTGGTCCCTCAACCTCTTGACCATAAGTCAAGTGTATGAACCTCCGTATACTGCCACCTTCATTCAAATCTTATTGAACGTATAAGAAATGAAAGAAATTTGGTACTTTATTTAGAGATGATATTACAAGACTTCCCAAGGTTTTATTTAAAATCAAATGGATGTGATGGAATTGCAGATGGCAGTAATTATAATATTTCTTATATTTGTAATATTGGTGTTGTTGTTTCTGGAGGGGGGGGGGGGGATTCTAGTATATAAATGATTAGAGAAATGATATGAGAAAAATTAGCATTGATTGAAATAAAGCATAAATCTAAATGGGATGGTCAAGACGAATATTGTTTAATGTATAAATCAGTAATACTTTTCCCCAAAAAAATTAGTTGTTTTTTAATACAATTTCTGAACTCTCTTAACATGCTCTGTAGGATGTAACTAAGTCATACATTGATCTTGCCTTATTTTGAAGGTCTCGCCAGTGTTTGGTCCACTTCAGGGCGATACTACAGTGAACATCATTGGTGATAGTCTTGTGGCTGATGCAGCAGTGAATGCTAACTCAACCCTTGAAGTGATTATAGCAGGTCAACCCTGTCATGTTGACTTGAGTTCAAGCAATATTACCCAGTGAGTTCATGAAAATGTACTAACTTTGAAAATTTCCATGTAAAACTAGAATAAAAACCTTTGCATTTGTACTTTGTTTTTGTAATCTTTAATTCGTTCACGACCTCTCTGAAGAAATTTTGCTACTGCTAGAGCTGCTGTGTTAGAATAGAATGAAGATAAATAAATAGATCAATAAATAGATAAATGAATAGAAAGATACTACATTTTTTGTGTGCCTGGCAGAAAGGCATAAATACAAATCCTTTGTTATGTTGTACAGATTGAATTGTGTTGCGTAGATGAAATCAAAGAACAGTAAAAATATTGGAATGTGTTTTCTCAAAATATACTATGTAGAATCTATCCTGTTTTCCTAACATCCGTTCTCACCCTTCTGCCGGGTACATGACATATTGTATAGCATTTCAGAAAATTGATATTGTATTTGGGGTTACAGTATTTGAAAAGCAATGAATCTCTATCTTTTGGGTGACCTATTTTATGTTAATGTATATGTTGAATATGATATTTTTTCTCACAGTATTGTTTGCGTAACCCCATCTGTTGAAGAGCCTGTGTCGGGTCCAGTGACAATCGAAGTAGAAGTGGATGATCCCAGCCTCACTTTTGCTATAGGAGGATTCACGTCTTCAGAGCCAAGATATATCTTCTCATATGTGGTAGGTGCTATGTTGATGAGGACTTTGGTGAGAATGAAAGGATGCAAATGATGATTATGATGGTGAGGAGGAGGAGGAGGAGGAGGAGAATGAAAGGATGCAAATGATGATTATGATGGTGAGGAGGAGGAGGAGGAGGAGGAGGAGGAAGAGGAGAATGAAAGGATGCAAATGATGATTATGATGGTGAGGAGGAGGAGGAGGAGGAGGAGGAGGAGAATGAAAGGATGCAAATGATGATTATGATGGTGAGGGGGAGGAGGAGGAGGAGGAGGAGGAGGAGGAGGAGGAGGAGGAGGAGGAGGAAGAGGAGGAGGAGGAAGAGGAGGAGGAGGAGGAGGAGGGGGGAGGGGAGGAGTAGGGGAGGGGAGAGGGAGGGGGGGGGGGGGGGAGGGGAGGGGAGGGGGAGGAGGAGGAGGAGGAGAAGGAGAAGAAGAGAGAGGGGGGGGGGTTACTGTGGGTATTGATAATGTATGAGGATGATGAAGACAATGGGGATGATAATTATGAAGCTGCTGTAAATATGGATAAAAATGAAGGGCAACAAGTATTAATGGTTGAAGAGGATGAGGGTGATTCGTATGCTGAGGAAATTTTTTCACAACCACTTAAACAACAATTTCAACCATTCTGAGCAAATGGCCTTGTTAATATGAATTACTCACTAACTTGTCTTGTCAGGAACCTGCTTTCACCCACTTCAGCCCTCTTGTTGGACCAATGTTTGGCAGAACTATGATCACTCTCTTTGGTGAGGGCCTTCATGCCGGAAACAATCCAGAAGTAACAGTTGCTGGTGTGCCTTGTCACATACACAGGTATACTATGGCCCTAATAGGATAATGGAGTAAAAAGAAGGAAAAAATCATAGCAAGGTTCACTTATACTCAGCTCTACATACGTTTATTGTTTAATTGGGTTTATAAAGATTTGTATCAATCAGATGTGACTATTTACGTCTGAGTACAGAATCTGAACATCACTATTGGGTAGATGTCATTCAGTTTTGAACAGGTGTCCATCATATGGTAGTCAGTTTCTAGGAAGAGACAGAGCCGAGTGTACCACTACACTTTATCACTATACTGGCAATGCATTCATGTATCTCTTTTATCTCTGTAATACAGAAGTTGGATTTAAAGCTGATATTAACATTACTGTTATAGGGGCATGGAACCCCAAATATACAAAGCAAATACTCTCAGTCATTGGGCACCAGTCCCATGATCATTATTAAGATCCTAAAATTAAATTTCTAAATAAAGGAATTTCCAACTTTAGATGTGACCTCCCCCAGTAGTGTATTAGTTTCGTAATATATCGACAATAACATGGAATATATTTTTTAAAAGTTCTTAAAGATTGGCTGGCAGTTTCATAGGACAAACATAACATGATATATAGCTGTTCTAAGAAAAAACACTTACCGGTACATGTAAATCCTGTGTGTTTTGATTCATTAAACTGCATATTCTTTTGTCTCTGTAATAACCAGTGTCACTCCTACAAAGATTCATTGTGTAACGAGAAACTCCAGTGAACTGACATCAGGGCCAGTTATTCTGAACCTAGACAGCCTTCAACTCAACAGCACATTGGAGTTCACTTACGCTGAGAATCCATACATCACACACTTCTCCCCTACAAAGAGCTACCTAAGGTAGGATGACTTCACATGTCTGTAGTATTCTCATATTGTATGCTGTTAAATATGTGTATCTATAGCAGCTTTGTTCACTAATTTGTTCAGGCTGCGTCATGCTTTTTCGGTCATCATACATATATACAGTAGCTCTTGTGGTGGTCAGGGCCGTATTCTGAAACGATGTTATCTTTTATGTTGAGTGGAAAGTATGTTAATAGCCATACAAATAGGAAATTATGCAGAATAGACACTTCTCATCGGTGCTAAACACAGTTGTCCCTCTAAGCTATACATGTATGTGTACGCAACGAGCTTTTTTCAGACAACCAATTACAAATTCCTATTTATATCTCATGACAATGTACATACTCAAAGTAACATTCAATAAAGATAACATAATTTTCACTATACGATCTGAAGATATTGCATATTGGGTGAAAACTAATAATTAGTACCGTAACCACTATTTCGAAGAAAAAGGTGAGCTTGACCATCTTAACCTGTAGAAGGTGCTCTGACTGACCAGTAGGAAGAGGATATTATTTTCACCTGACTGTTTGATATAAAAAGGGTTATACTCTGGTCAACCATTAATAAAATGACCATCTTGGACTAGACAGGATGTATGCTGATTGACTATCTTTTAGGAAGAAGAAGCAATTCTGTCCATCTCTAGGACAAGGACAAGCTGACCATTTGACTGTGAAGCCTTGTTCAGAAATGACTCTCAATGCTGCTTTTTGACAAATGAAATAACGAGCAAAAAATAAACTAAACAAAGCAAAAAAAGTGCCTCAGCTAAACTTACATGTAACTGAATGGCAAGAGGTACTATTTCAATTTTTTCTCCATTTATCTATCTACTGTTATTCCTCTATGAGGGGTATTATAGCTGCACATGTTTCTATATCCATTCCCAGAGCTGTACATGAGTTTATAAGATACAGAAATGTGGAAAGCGGTATCTCATTTTATCTTGTCTCAGCAACTTTTTTTTTTTAAAGCAGTCTTACCAACTCATGTGTGCATTGGTCTTCAGGCATATTGGCAAAAATGCTAGAATTTGGTTAAATTCAAAGTGTCTGGCATTAGGTAGATGATTTACTTTCATTTGACCATATATGGTAATTTAGTACTCCGATTTATATGACATAACAGCACAGATACACAGATCATGTGACTACAGGACAGGAAGTGCTTAACCATTCTTAGAAGTGGTTTGGCTTCATGACCACTGTTTACACCATTTATGTACATGGGCTTCTCCCTTCTATGCTTTCTATGTGTGTAGGTGTTTTTTTTTTTTTTTATCTAATCCGTGTTTTATGTAAGTTATGTATCCACCCTGTTCAATGTCTCTTTACTTCTCTTGATTTGCTGAAGGCTCATTTTTTGTTTGGACCTTCTTCTAAATTTGTTACAAGAAGTGGTCTTTTTCCAATTGTTTTAATAAGTATAATTGTATAGGGATACAGAAATACAGGATTCTTACTAAAGTATTATACATTTGAACAACAAAATGAATGAACAAACCTTCAGCAGATTAAGGTACATGTAAGGAAGAGTTTCTTGCAACATTTAAAAAAAATATAAAAACAGATAACTTTTGTGTCATATATTCCAGACTTTGGCATACCGGTAGTTTTCAAGTGGCTGTTTGTAAACCATGAACCACTAATAGATATCCCTCTTGCCATTTCGTGGCCTCATGTTTATATCATACATGTACTTTATTGTGTTTGTACTTTTGTCTTAATACATGAAATAGTGATTGATCAGATTAAAGTCAATCTAGGCACTTTCATAGTGGTATTGAAAGTCTCATTACTTAATTTATGTGTCCTATATCCGTTTATGTCAAATGTTATACTCTCCTTCCTTCCTTTCTGATATGCATGTGGCTCACTCAATCTTGTTTTTTAACGCTTGCTTCCTGCTTCGCACCTTCTTCCCAATATGTGACCCTTGACCTTCCTCTCCTGCACCTGACCTCTGCCCTGTGTAATTTGTCTGTGTGTGTATTCTGATGACCAGTGGAGGCAACAATCTTCAGATCTCAGGCTTCAATCTTCATCTTGGTCAGAATGTTCAGTTAGAGGTTTCTGCCTTGACTGACTCTGGCCATAGGGTGATAAAGTCACAGGTTGGTATAAGTAGAAGAATAATCCATGTTTCAAGTGCTTGAGTGAATATGCACTGCATGCAGGTTAATTAGTCACAATCATGTGACTTAACAGAGTGCGGTGCATATTACTAATGCACCAGCTTCAAAATATTGATTATTTGTTGTATAAAATGGGTCGGCAATAAAGTCTAGCAATATGGAACAAACCTGATAAAAACATGCCAAGAGGTGCACCTTCATGAAAGCCGCTATTTTTTTTTGACATTACATAAGTGCAGTCAAATAGTGTACTGCACATCCTATTGAGCACATCAATGTCCTTGCCATTTAAGCTACGTGTGTATCATTAATTTGTCTTGATTTTGTCCCAGAGTTACGCATACGTGCATCTAACACGTTCATTATCACTTTTAACCATGGGTTGTCACATTTTGATGGGAACTTTATTGCACTCTACTTCCTTCCTAACAATATTCCTTTTATTTAATGTCATCATCAGTATTTTTTACTTAACTTCATTCTGAAGAAACGTATACAAATTGCCATTATTTTCCTTTGATTAGCCCCCAAACCTTGTCATTTCGTCATTTCCTCCAGGGATGCACTGTGCCATGGCACTCATCCGACGATACCATTCCAAGTGGTACGTTAGAGAACAGTCTAACCTGTACTACCCCAGACTTGAGTGACGAAGAATTAAACCCCACCCCGGACCAGCCATTCATCGCCAATCTCACCATCAAGTTCAACAAGAACATCCTGGTGCCCATGTCCTATGATGGACAGATAGAACTGCCAATGTGGAAGATACTGTACTACCCCGACCCTATCCTGGAGCAGTTTGAGGATCATATATACCTGCTAGACCTAACATCCAATACTGTTCTCATCCGTGTGAGTATTTTTTTCTTTCCACTGGAACTATAGCTATAGTTATATGGTGTTCTTCATCTATGTGTTCTACATGTTTATGGTGCTGGTAGACTTTTCTCTTGTATGCCCAGTAATGTTTTACTTAGCTTGAAATAAACACTGAGGCTACTTGGAAATCTTGTATTGAATTAGGTTCCAACTCAATATAGTATCACATTTTATTTTTTTCTTCACTATAAGCCATGGTACTGTGACACCAGAAACCGATCTTGCATCTTGTAAAGAAGATCAAGCTTCAAACCAAGGAACTTTCATGAATTGCAAAAAATTTAGTGTTGTGTTAATCGTCATTCAATTATTTTATGGCCTGAAACTTTCACAAATCTGAACTAGCTGTGAAATTTGCAAACATTTCATATATAGATATATACACAAATTTTTCTAGTTTTGCAGTAGCTTCTCAGGAGATAAAATATACTGAATCGATGGAGACCATACAGTACTCGAGGAAGAATTGCTGTTAGCCCATATTATTGCTAATTTAGTCATTATTCTGTATTCATGCTGGTCTCTTATGGATTGGTCTCTTTTGAAGGGTGAATATTTGGACCTTGTGAGCCGAAAAGAGGATATATCTGTCACAGTTGGTTCCCAGCCATGTGCTATCCAAGAGTTTGCATCAACCTACATCGTATGTCAGGTCCCCTCTTCTCTTCAGCAATCAGGCAACGGATCCGGAATATATGAAGTCAAGGTATAGCTTGTTTTCTCCCCTTTGGTTAAACCTTTACAATGCTTTGGTGAGATTTTGACCTCTTTTATTATTGGTTACAGATCAGAGCCCTGAAATGCCACATAGTTTGGAGTACTTTGCACATGTACACTTTATGTGTGATAAACGTCTTGCATGGCAGTCCCTGTTTGTCCCATTGCTTGACCAAAGATAGTGAAGTGTTTAACTAATTCATTTTTAAGTGTTGAGCATTGTTTTAAAGGTTGTAGCAGAAGTTACATTTATGAAGCGATATTTCTTGAGATAGGTATGAAATTGGGGATGGGATTGATTGCATTTTGCTAAATTTTGCAAATAATCTAAGGTGCATATGTAGTTTTCTATGGGTAATCTCTCAGTAGGAGGATAGCGACGATCATATATGTGATAAAAAGTTGTATACATAAATCCATCATAACAAGAATTTCATTTCCTAACTGAGGTGTTTATATTTTGGTCCTTTTATCAACCAGTATTGCTCTTCACAAATGAAAGTCTGAAATGCATTCTTTTGAGTCAAAACATCTAATAGCTACTAAATGAAAATCACTAATTTTCAAAAGTAATTCAACTTAACCAGAAGCAGCAACAACAACCAGTTAAAATTTTGTTGTATGTAATTTCCTGAAGGTGACGATGGGAGACAATCAGGCACATAATGTGGGACTCCTCCAAGTGCCACGCCCAGAGGGCATAGGTAACACACCCATAGCCCTCACCATCATCGGTATCCTGACTCTGCTGGCCCTCGTCATCCTCATTGTCGTCATAGGCATCAAGAGGTACCACAAGTCAAAGAGAGGAGAGAGGTTACCCATTGATAACACTCATGTAGGCTTCAATCATATGGCAGGCACAGAGGAAGTCCATTTGCAAGGCCAGGGTCTACATAGGATCAACAGTAAGTAGTAGGAATAATGGCTTTAGTACTCTTCTGTCTGGTCTACATAAATATTATATTTGAAAAGCTTGTATGGATGTTATTGGAAACCAATAAATGTGCTTGTGTAAGAAAATACATTTTTGCAAAAAATGGGAAATACCCTGTGATGAGGTTCATATTAAGGAATAGATGTTGCATTTATGGATGTCATTACCAGGCCTTAAAGTAAAGGTTCTGTGAAATGGAATGCCTGCCTGTGCTTGTTTAATAATTAACACCACTATATTTTGTACCAAGTAAATGGAATCACCTCAGTTGAGAGTACACTTGCAAATTTATAAAGCTTTGGAACACCAGACCATTGTAGCTGTGTGGCAAAAGACAATTCAGTATTAACCCCTTTTGATGGAAGCTATGTATTCATTATTCACATGAATTATCAAAGAAATCTATCATTTCCTTCCCACAGGGAACTTGACAAATCCTGATCCACCGGCTAATAATGGAGCGATGCTGCCTCTCATGCATGTCCCTCAACGAGAGCACATTTAAATATGATCTTCATTGTGTGTTTGCATGTATTGAATCATAATCTAAATGACTTATCAAAGACTTATCTCCATTTGTGTTGACCCACAGCCTACTTGACGAACCCTGGTATGCCAGCCAATGAAGCCATGCCAATCATGCATGCCCCTCTACTAGAGCAGATTAACAATGAGCTAGCCGCTGAGATCAGCCAGGTCTTAATTCATGAGGAGAAGATTGCTGTGGGCAAAGTATTAGGCCAAGGTAGGTCGGTCAATCAATAACTTATATTATATGCTATTGTGTATAACTTTATTAGATTTTTTCAATTTTTTAATTTATAATTACAAAATGAAACAAATATTGAGGTGGTTAGAGATGTACTTCGAAAAACAAAAAATGTAAGCTAGAGCATGAATAAATATGTTATTGTATATGTTTGATAATAGCTGCAAGATACAATATACGGTCATCAAAGAAATAAGTGGGTCAGCAATTTGGTTGCATTTGGCATGTGTTTTGGTAGTATTTGCTTTTGGAGCTACAGTATATGGTACATAGTGATAGTCCGTTCATAGTAAAATTTCCACAAATGTTTGCTGGCATATCCATGAGAACTAATAATATATAATAATATTCAGCTTTTATATAGCGCTTAATACATCTCGGACGTCTCTAAAAGCGCTTTACAGATATACTATTACCCCGGCCATTGGATTCAGTGCTTGCCCGCACACACAGTGTGCACAATCTCCACTCCTTGGGGAGCATTCCAGCCAGGTGTGACTTGACGCTAAAAAACTGTTTGACCAACAATGACGGTCACATCCTACCAGGTACCCAGTTTAACAACTGGATGGAGAGTAGCAAGTGTAGGTTAATATCTTGCCAAAGGATATTAGTGCTGTGTCAGGATTTGAACCCTCAACCTTCGCATCTCCAGTCAATTAGCGCCTTACACCACTCGACCACGACACTCCCACAAACTAGCTATGAAGCTCTGTTTCCAAACTACATTGATGAAACATTCTTTGTTGGTATTAACTGATTAACTTTTCTAAAGATCCCTAGGTTAAATAGGTTAGCGAATGTTCTTGTTTTAGTTTAATTGGTCTTTGATGTTTGTATCCCCAAAGGTCATTTTGGATGTGTGTTTGCCGGTAAGCTCCATCAAGACGGCGAAGAACATCAGGTTGCCGTCAAGTCCCTCCACCAGGGTACCCTCAACGAGATCAGTAACTTCCTTCGTGAGGGGATCATGATGAAAGACTTCAAACATCGCAACGTGCTGTCTCTGATTGGTGTCTGTATCATCAGTGACACCAACATGCCTTATGTCGTCCTGCCCTTCATGAAGAATGGAGACATCTTGACGTTTGTGCGGGATCCATCCAATGTAAGTCATTCTATACTTACTATCGATCTCACTTACATGTATACCAGTAATTGGACTGTGTTTGTGTTTATTATTAAAGTGATCACCCTCCATTGGTCAAAGAAAAGACACTCTCCATGTAGAACCACATTCAGTTACAGTTGGCAGCAAGTTAGGCATTGATTCTCCCATCAAAGATAAAATTGCCCTGCAAATATAAAGGTACAATCACTAAAATAACATCAAATATGGAACATTTTTCTAAGAGGATCTATAAGTGGTAAATGCTTCGTGCATTGACGTACTCTTTTTAATGAGAAACCACTACCACTGGGGGTTTTCTGATCACTGAGACAACTTGTCAAAATGTAGAGGCACATCTGGCCAATCATCATTGGTCTTTTCAATATGTTGGATCTTTGTATTACTAGGGTTGGCATGCCTAAATGGTTTCTTCTGTTGCTTGCCTGTTCTGTCTTGCTAGAATCCATACAGTTGAAAAACAGTCATTGATTGCCCAGCTTCTGTTTATCTGAGTTTGAATATTACTCATAATCATAGTAGCTTGTATGTGCAGTGCTAGTGGAAAATATTCTATATCTGTAGAGGTAAATTGTGCAAATTATATCTGCATGGTGCTATATATGTAATAAATTTGCTCCATCAAATTAAATATCAGTAAAGAAAATGAATTATATGCATCAATATGATATTGTATTGACATGATAGGAGCTTACAGCAAGACAGCTTCTGGAGTTCTGTCGCCAGATAGCAGAGGGCATGATGTACCTAGCGGGTCTCAAGTTCGTCCACCGCGACCTGGCCGCACGTAACTGCATGCTAGACAAGGACATGGTGGTCAAGGTAGGGGACTTTGGACTGTCCAGGGACATCTATGAGAGGTCATACTACAGCGCTAAGGACAGGACTGCCAAGCTGCCGGTCAGATGGATGGCCTTGGAGTGTCTGGAGAGAAACATATATAATACCAGGACAGATGTGGTAAGTTATGAGGGATAACAAGGGTGGCAGTAGTTAGCGGCACTCAAATCCATTTTTATTACTGTACTCTCTATACAAATCTTGTTCACTTGATCATATCATTAGAGTTGCATTGACTAATCCCAAATCCCACCTGCATAGTTTACTCTGTAGTCATCTATCTCTCTATCGATCAATGTATCTTTTCAATTGAATCACAGAGTTAGAATGCTGATCTTCATGTAATTCCATTCATTCTGAATTTGTGTAACATAACATTAAATTTATATATTCACATAATTCTTTTGAAACATAATGATTTGACAATCATACAGTTTATAAGGAAATATACTGCAGTATCAGAATATTTGGCAGATTTTCAGCAAACAATTACATGCTTACCTCAGATCAGAAAGGGTTTGACATGTCAGGATCTTCGATCTTGAATGATGTTGCAGTATTTCAGCTACTAGTATGAAGAAATATGCTGTGTCATAAATTTCTTGGGTATTTCAGTGTCCCTGGAGTCATTTGTTTTAATATCACTATCATGATTGTTAACAAAGGAAGTAATAGAATATAAGACATATTGGTATAAATGCCACCAAAAAAAACAAAAAAAACCCAGGCCATGTTCTATTAATAATAATGCAGGGCTTATACATCACATTATTTATGATGAGATATGTGATAGACAATGTACAATAATGTTAACGGACAAGTTAACATATCGTCTGTTTGGAGTCACAAGGGTATTAACTCCATGTTAAAGTAATATGGATCAATGCCATTGTGGCTTCAAACAAACGATGTTACATAAATACAAGATTTATACTTCACTAAATTGTTATCCTTGTTTACTCCAGTGGTCATTTGGTGTGGTGATGTGGGAGTTACTCACCCGAGGAATAGTGCCATACCCTTCTGTGGACAATGTGGACATCTTAACATTTCTTCATGGTGGTCGACGGCTTTCCCAGCCTGAGCATTGTCCAGACCATGTGTAAGTACAAGAATCACAGCTCCATGTTTGTAGATAAATATATTGGTTCAGGGAGTAGGGAGGAAATGCCACTCCCATTGTCAAAGAATAAGAGTTTATCTTTGCTTTTCAACAAGAAAATAGCAAACTGTCCTCCATTTATAAATATTGGTTCAGCATTACCTTTTTCATAAAAAATGCACCTTTTCAGATGCTATTGTTTAAAATGGCTCCCACTTTTTTCTGAATCATTGTTTCCAAAGTCTCTAAAAAGAAAAAGAAGAAACAGATACAAAT
The DNA here is from genome assembly GCF_000002235.5 of Strongylocentrotus purpuratus. Taxonomy (NCBI): domain Eukaryota; kingdom Metazoa; phylum Echinodermata; class Echinoidea; order Camarodonta; family Strongylocentrotidae; genus Strongylocentrotus; species Strongylocentrotus purpuratus. The sequence continues at coordinate 5,966,284 of NW_022145612.1, forward strand.
TTCAAATATGCTAAAGGCATGTCCTTTATGTTTTGTCAAACTGTTTACAGGCTATCAAAATCCAGCCCCTATAAACATTGCCCCCCTACCACTGCTCCTCTAACACTGTCCCTGTTGAAAATGACATTATCTTTCCAAAGAAATGCACTTTGGGCACTTTGGGCGATCCTGGTAATTAGACTATATATGGTTGGGTCACTGTTTGATGTGATAAAAATGTATCATTTATTCTTCAATGTGATTTCCCTCCAGGTATGAGGTGATGTTGAGTTGTTGGTCAGTGAGTCCCATCGATCGTCCAAGCTTCTGTTTGCTGGTTGACAATCTGGATGGTATCCTGATGGTCAAGTCGGAAGACCCAGCTGACCAGGAGAAAACCGATGCATATGTCAACATTCCTGGTGCAGCCTCATAGTCTAGTGATTCCTCCCAAGCTGCCGGTGAAAATCTCCAGATAATCCAAACATTGGTAACGTGGTGTATGCCCACTTATGAGCAATTGCCTTAAAAGAACTTTCAAGATTTGTTTAAATATTTGAAATATTCTATATTCAAAAGACATTGTTCAGGGTGCCGTTTCATAAAATATGTTATCAATAACAAATTACAATAGCTGTTATAAGCAACTGAAGTAGTTGCATTTGATTGGCTGTTGGCAAAATTGTTATAGAAATGTTGCAGTTTTATTGATGATAAGTTTTATGAAACGCAGTCCAGCTCACCATATCTTGGGTAAGACTGTCACCTATGGCTCAGAAGGGGTTAATGTAAAAGCATGATTGTTAAACATTGACATTCAAGTTTCACCAAGGAAGGTTTATCACAATTTGAATATTAGAATCAAAAGGCTGGGGAAAGTGGCCATAATATATGAAACTCAAAAGCATCTTGAGGGTATTTGGCACTTAGGTGCAAACTCTTACAGCTCAGCTTTGACATAAGTATAAGATATTGTTGAGCTGCTGATCAGTGAGTCCAATCTGTTTGCTGGTTGACAAGCTGGACCAAGAGAAAATTGATACTTACTTCAACATTCCTGGTCAGCATCACAGTCAAAGGGATCACCTTCAACATCTGATGGAATTTAAAAAATATTTGGACGATTCATATTATTGAAAATCTAAAAACTTCTGTGACTTGAAACTCCCTCACTTTGTAAAAAATATTTGTTTTCATTGAGAGAAACTTCTACAAATAAATAGGGGTTTGGATAGTGGCCAAAGTATATGAAAATTTGCAAGCAACATTCATATGCACTGTTCTGTTGGTTGCACCCTGATGCAACTTATACAGCCAAGTGTCTATGCAAGATATCCCTAACAATACATCAGTTTTGCTTGCCCATATTTTTTTTGTTCACTGTAAATAACATGTTTACAGGAGCTATCTTTAACAATTATGATGACAAAAGTGTAACAATTAAAGAATATCTCAGGGATAGAGACATTTCTGAACTAAAATTTGACAGTTCAAAAGTACATTTTGTGGTTGAAAGTATAAGAAGGTACAATCCTGTCTGTGAATAGGCAGATTCTATCATTCTAACCCTTCTAATGGTTCCATTGCTGTCGTATGATCCTGTCCTTGGTCCCTATATATCTTCAGTAAAAATTAGAATTCTGATTAGAGATCATGTACCCAGTAGATGCATTATTATTATTTATTTATTTTGTAATAAAAAATCCTTGACATTGAACATTATGTGATTCACCTTCTCGAATAAGTGATTTACAAAAAATGTTACAGCGTTATGAATTTGGTAAATAAAATTGTACACTGAATCAACCTGTATAAAACATGATGGTATACTATATATAGGTATTGTGTGGTGTCATAAGAGAGTGTGTCAATCAGTCAGAAATCATATATAAAATGTAAATAAGTCACAAAGAGATATAAGGCAGTAACGTGAATTGTGCAAAAAACTTTGACTTACACTGTGAAAAACTATCAATGTTAAAAATAAGTATCAAATATGTATCATTTTTTATTAGAATAAGATGTAATTATACAATTGAACTGATAATTAACTAAGAAGAATCATGTACTCGTATACATGTATAACATTTGTGCAATTACTTGTACTTAAAGTATCATTATTTTGTTTATACTACAATTAAGATTTTAGAAATATCATTACATATCTGCTGCAAAATTGTGAAAAATTATTATCTGCACAAGGATATTTTGTATACCGGTAGTTCCATAATATGCAAAACTTTTATTTTAATTTTAATAACATATATATCTCAATCTTATGTAAAATGCCTGATTAAAATCATCAGTGTATGATTTTTGTCAGGTCTATTCATTTCTAGCATGGCAAATTAATGTGAAATTTATGTCTCCCAAATTTATCTGTTATCATGGTTCAGTATGAAATTATGACAATCGTTTTCTAAAAGCAAGAATATACAGGATATGTATTTCTCTTTGTACAGGTACTGTATATCTTGAAATGTGATTGATAGTACTACATACAATATGAATGTATGAATTATGTTTTTAAACATTCCACCTGTCAAATATGTATATATTTATATGATATATAGATTTGTGTTATTTTATGCCACAATTTTGCCCGTTTTTGCAATTTTGGTTAAGTATCAGATCTTCTTTGTATACATAGTCTATCATCTTTGGCTATAATATTTGCATTTCTTAGAAATTATAGAATTTGTATCGAAATCATATTCTGAATTTTATGTATATTGGTGCTACTGAGTGTGGTTCAGTAATGTTTTGTTTCAAATTTCAGAGTTGTAGATACCTAAGCAATACCCTGAAAATCCAAAGCAGGTACAACACTTAGGTATTGCAGAGTGGTCCACAAACCTTCAAACATGTCAAAATGCAAGTTGGAAGGAGTATGTACATAAAGTATCTTGCACCTCAGACTCGTACTTGTTCTGCAATACAATCCGAGGCTTATTTTGAAGCATTTTTCAAATAAAAATAAATGACTAGTTCATAATTGTTACTTGGAAATGGATGTTACTCCGCCACTGGTGTTCAAACCCATCATTTCATAATTTAAACCCGTCGCTGTCACATGTTAAAACCCCCTTGTGGACCACCCTTTGTTGTACATGTGTAATAGTTATGTGATGTATTAAAGTGAATGATTAATTAAGCAATAATGAAGTAAATATTGATTGGTGCTATACCCTTATCCGGGTAATTCGTCCCATAACTTGCCAGCCAAGAAATTACACAATATATTATATGATATCTTGTCAGTTTTCTATTGTAAGAGAAGCTAGATATTTAATGTTGGAATACATCCAACATATTTAAATGAAAAATGCTATAGAACCTCATAACAAACTCCTTTAGACACAGGAAATTTGTCATGTTATCAAATCCTCTTATACTTAAACCTTGTTAAATCAAGGCTACAAGAAAATAGTAATGATGCATAATAAATTAGTGAGACCAGCAAAATTTCTTTAACGAGGTTCCACTGTATTTATGTTGATGTTATTCTTGTACTTTGAATGAAAGAAATATTTTATATTCTGGCTGAATTTTATAGATCATTTTGCTGCTTCTCATTTTCCTGACATTTTGTATTTAAAAAAATAATAAAAGAGATACATTTTTCTATACAACTATTAGTATCCATACTTTTCTTTTTTATTGTTAAGAGCCCTGTAGATGAATAAAAGTTCATTGCTTTGAAGGAGAGTCCACACAACAAAAATTCTAATACAATGATCTGGCATTTTTACTAACAATTTATTGATTGGAAACAAACAGTTACAATACGACATTTCCAAGTCTTAAGAAAAGAAAACTTCAAAACTCTTTCTGCATGCAACTGGACAAATAAAACGATGTATTTTCTTTGTATTAAGGCAACAGAGATCTAAATAGTCCTCCGTATCAATTGGCCCTAGCAAACTAGAAGATATGAACATGTAAATGTACAATTGATTGCTAGTTTACACTATATACATTCATATTAAAATCTATTCCAAATCGATTCAATCAATAACCAAGAATATAGAGCCTACAAAAATGTCATTCTCTTTTCAGAATAATAATCAGAGTATATAATTTAAATCAATTCATTTCCATTCTTCTTTTCCCAATCAACCTCTTTATTATCTAGTGCATATCAACTGCTGTAATATTCACCCTATTTACAGGTCAATCCAGGATTTGAATTTGGAATAGATATTTGATAGTATATACTCTACCAACACTCCTAGCATATCTGATTATCCGAACTGAGAAAATCTACCACATAAATAGCCTTTGTATCAATAAAATTAGCAAATACAATGGAAAACATGTTGAAACAAACTCGATAGTAGAATACTAGAACACAGATCACTAAAAATCCAGCATCTTTTCGTTGAAATTATTATCTCCAAACCAATCAAAAAGAGATTCAGTTCACAACAATGACAAGACACAAACCTAACCAAAGTTAAAGCAAACAGTTTAAAGCGAAGAACTTTAAATTAACACTTATAAATATGACCTGAAATTAATTTTTAAGAAATTTATCAAATTTAATTCATTTATTATTTGGGCCAACATTTACAGACTACCAAGGTCTATATGAATATATAGCATCTCATTTTCTGCACAACATAACAAAATTAGAAAACACATATATCAACAAAAACGAAACACAAAGTACCTTTTGCAAGTTGAGTACGGTAACAGAGAAAGTGGGAGATCAGATGGAGATAAGAGAATAAGAAAGTAAGTTTAAATATCAAGGGTATTGAAGAAAACATTAGTAATTGAGAAACTGTTGCACATATAATGAGGAGGCTCCTCATATTTCATATATTCTTGAGAAATGTGTCAAAGTTGAAATGACATAATGAAACAGTGCACTGCATGTGTTCCTAAAGAATTACTGACATTTTTTCTAATTATTGTCATACCACTTTTACAATAGAATGAAATTCTATTGCTCAACATATACATACCCTATATCGAACAATCAACTGACAAATGAAGGAGCTGCCTTGCATATATTATAATTTGATTAAAGTTCTGTTTGAAATATTGTTTCAGGAATAGACCACGCAAGTATAAGTAGCAGAAAGAAAATCTGCAACTTCAATACGAAATATCATGAAGTGCAACTATGCAGATCGCCATGTATGCTGTGTTTCAAACTTCAAGTGCTTACTAAAGAAATTCCTGCTCTTAAAAAAAGAACCGTTAGGTTTACATAACATTCATTGCAAAGGAAATAATGAATCAGAAACATGTTGAAGAAGTGCTGTGTGTTGTAAAACACTATACCATGTCTTCCTATTAGTCTCTGTATGATATACCAATAAAGTTATTCCACTCATATTTCATCATCTGACAATAATTTTTTTCCAAAAAAGAAATAGAACACAAGTGCAAGATAGATATTGAATGAGAACAAGAGAGAGAGGAAGAAAACAAAAATGAATGATGTACAGAGAGTTCATAAATGAGAGATACAATAGGCCATTTTCATAATGTAACCAAATTTAATACATACGTCTTTGTGAAGTGCCTCAATACAAATTACTTCATTCACCTGATAAGAATAATAGCATTTCAATAGTCAGAATGCAAACTGCATATATCAAGTGTTGCTAGGTAGGTCTAGCCATAATGTTTGTCCTACCTGGCAACAAGTTATGTATACAGTTTGGATTCTGTCTATTGAAATACTAATATTCTTATCAGGTGAATGAAATAATTTGTATTGCGGCACTTCACAAAGACGTATGCATTAAATCTGGTTACATAACGAAAATAGCATATTAGAGAGAAAGAGACAGAAACAGACAGTAGAAAAGAACATGAGAAACATGTAGAGACATTGACAATGGTGTGAACAAAAAGATGAGATACTGAAACAAGGACAAATGAAGTGAGCAAAAGAGAAAAGGGGAGACGAACAGAGAAAGAGAGAAAATATTCTAAAAGTGCAAGGAACAGAAAGAGAACAAGAAAGAACCATCATATGAGCAAGTCCTATGCTGTATCATGGGCCTCGCTTGTATCGCTCGTAAACGGTTCAGTGCCCTCCCCTGTCACCCTGCGTCGATGGTGGACGGCACGATCGTATGCAATCTGCACGTTCTTGCGGACAGTTGACTTACGTCCCTCCATAAGCTTCACGTTGTCCAAGCCAGAGTCGACACCAAGTGGTTCCAATTTGGTCCTGGGAAGCCATTGCCTATATGAAGAAAAAAAAATCAAAAGATGATAAGGATTTAGACATTGTATAGGAGTCATGGAGTCTACCACATCATAATGAAATAGATTTGTTCACCTCCCACTTACACAAATGTTGACATTGTTTTCAGAATATCACCCCAGATATTTAGAAACTTTGATGGGCTGATGGCATACTTCAAAACTTGTGAATAGTTTGGAAGTTGCATGGTCACCATAGAACATTATTAAAGTGGTACGGTCGACAAAAACATAAAGTTTGTTACTATGTATTTCCAGATATGTACCCTATGAAAAACATGAATAACTTATTAGAAATAATTCTAACCTGTTTAGATACACATCCAAAATTGAACTATGAGATCATTCAACCCTTAGCATGCAGCTAAGAAAAATTGGTTGGCTCAAGCCCCCACATCCTTCCCTACCCTCTATCCTATCTTTCTCCTACATGTACCTTCCTCCTCCTCCCCCTCCCACAAACCCTGACATGAAATTATCAAAATATACTGGCACAGTAATCAAATTCGCACTCCTTGAACAAAATTTGATAGAATTTTCAGGCAACTCTGATCTGACAAATAAGCGAGAAGCAAAGAGAAGAGGCCTCTTCAACCAACTCACCATGTGCGTTTGTTATCAAAAAAGAGAACAAGATAGAGCAGGTCATCCAAGTTGAGACGTTGGTTGAGCACCTCCGTGGTGGGCACTGGGATGGGCACGCCGTTGTGGAACGTTCCAGACCGTGGCATCTTGGGGTCGATAATCTACGCACAGTCAAAGTAAACAAATGGGTAAACCAAGAGTTAGACACAGGTGGATGGAGAGTATATGATTGTTACATGATGCATAATGCTCAAATGAACAGTCCACTTAATATCAGTGGTTACCTTGTGTGAGCAAAGTCTTAAAACACATCTGACGATCCCAAAAAACATTATGTTTGTCAGAAAACAGCAGTTTACAACAGATACTTCAGTATTTTACCCAACAGTTCTTCTACCACTGAGAGTGTGGCATTGTGCCATTTAAAGCATTTGCTAAACATCCTGAAACTTCTTTCCTTGAGGAACCAGATTTGTTTGGGGAATATGCCACTTAAAGAGGTCCATTCTGACTATACTCACAAAATAACACAATGATGTCATCCTCTCAACTATTTTCTCTATACTCTTGATTTAAGTATTTATCCTATGAAATATACCAACCAGCGAGATAACATACCAGTAAATTCAATTGTGTTGTTTCTATTAAGTGGGTAACATTGAATGATTAACTGAATACCTAATATCTAAAATATCATGCCACATTTGGAACAGTGATGGAGTGAGGGTCTCGAGATGTGCTACAACATTATAACATATTTCACTGTGTGCAACAGAAAGGTGATATCTATGTGACACACAAGACTCTAACTCAGGTAACTTTGTTCAAAAGTGACCATATGATATCAAGTATACTCTTTTTCTCCTAAACGCAACTAGAACTGCTGAGAATATGTTATCACATGAAAAGCAAATAGGATACAAAGTATGGAGAGCTGTTATTAGCCATGAAGCATAGCCCTGATTATCTAAAGATAATCGCACCCTAGAATATGCATAATGTTTTACCAAATGTTCTTTTGCTCCCATATCAGTAAAAAAAAAAATTGTTATTCCTTCCTCTAACTGAATTGAATTTAAGGTAGTGATTGTACCAACACATAGAAGTGACCATTGTATAGCAGAATATTCAGATTATATTGGTTGTGTTTATCAGCTTTGATATCTATGGTATTTAGAAAGTGATCTTTCCTGGACATTTCTTAAAGTCCTTACTTGTATGTGGAAAAAAAACCTGGTCGTAAGCGGGTAATAGCATTACGATGCAACTACAGATGGGTTAAAGAAACATGCCAATATATCACATACAAACATATCAACTAGCGTCAAATCATTGATCAATAATAATACTCATAATAACAATCATTTTAAAAAATACAATCATATCAATAAAATCATCAAAAAGTAATAAGAAAATGAAAACATTTCATGAGAATAAAATAAGAACATTTAACCTTTTTTATTTATATGATAATTTGTTTAGTATTCCTTTCTCTCCTTTGATAAACCATTGTAGATGAAAAGCTTTTAAAAAGCGGCACACAGAACGAAAGCTGCAAAATTTGTAAAAAAAAAATGATGCCCTGAATACATGTACATGTAGCAGTTTACCCATTACACAATATATAAGTGTCATACAAGTATCTTGTATTGAATTTTTGTATTTCAATAAATGAATAAATAATAAAGAAATAAATAAAAGAATGGAAGGGGATGATTCTGATCTGGCTAATATTTGTTAAGGAAGAAGCGTGAGAGGTAAGGTAAGGTCAGTGAAGCATGAAAGCAATGGTATAGGAATGAAATCATCAAATCAATCTACCACTAATCTTCTACACTTCTACAGTGAGATGGATGCACTACATCATTTTGCTACTCCTACGTGTACATATTGAATGATGACGATGATTGCATGTGCTATCTGTGGGTGTCTACTGTAGATTGTGATGTGACATGTTGAATTCGCAACTTCATACGGCTATAAATCTACATGAATCTTACTGAGAGTTGCCCTGACTTGTGTGTTTGAATCGGGGGTGTCCAACCTATCACCCAACTTGCCACAGACTTCGAGAGTGCACAGTTGCAGCACGATCCTCTCATCTCGAAAGCAAATGATGGTGCACATGGCAATAACCGAAGATGCACACTACAACACAGCTTGAGAACTACACCAGCTCCACGTTCTGCCAGCTAGTTAGCACTAATTCTACTCCACAGCTAAACTGTGCTGCAGCCTCAGATATGGTCCAGGCCAGCCTGGCACAGAAAGAGATATGGTACATAGAGAGAGGAGCTGCTGCTGTTCTTGAGATTTCTTCTCACTTATGGGTGGTTAAGGGAATAGGTTGGACACCCCCGGTTGAAGATCTTGGAATGTGATGATGACAGGTGGAGTACGTACCAGAGCGGGATAGGATGGGTAGCCTCTGCACTTGGCCCAGACCATGTCCAATGGATTGAGTGGGATCTCCTCTTCGTCCGAACCCCAGAGGTGGCTCCTCAGCTTGCCTGCACGACACACAGGGGGTGGGTACGTTAGGGGTGCCCCAAGTAATCACTCACTCCATTATGGGAGTTTTTCTACTGCCTTACAATTCTCCACAAAGGTGTGTACTCTTAAGATTTGTTTTACTCTCTTGAAATGCTCGTAAAGGTGCCCTAACCACTAGCAGCACAAACACTGCAGATTTTCAAAATCATGTTCAATATATCCTACATGTAAACTATACTTGAATACTTGCATACTCTGTGTGAATACTGGTAAGTAGTAGCCCCTCTTCCCCAATATTAGATAAGCTAATAAATGCTTGTATATAAAATAGGAATGCAATGAATTACTACACAAGTCAAGTTGGTTTAAAGAGTAATAAGCAAACTACAGGCACTACCTTGAAACAAATCCTATAGCGAAAACTTGCCAGATCAAATCATTGCGGCAGGATAATATTTTCATAATATGAAGCACAATGAATACAAGTTTGTATTAGGATTTTTTTTTTTTTAAGTGGTCAAGTCAAACAAGACATCAGTTATGTTAATTATGATGGTGGTTCCTTAAGTGTCCTATTTTATTTTTTTTAAATTGGTATTTGGTCCTTAAAGCATTGTTTTGTCCAGTTAAGATTTATTCTTTCAACTAAATGAAATTTACATTCCATAAACCAATATTTTAAAAAAGAAAAGAAGGCTCAATTGAATTCTGTATGTCCAGTTGCAGACCTTAGTCATATTTTTGCAAATGTGAATTCTATAAGTATGCCAGTGATCAACATCATTTCCACTGTTCAGTATACTACTTTACTAGAGATTTGAAAATTTGAGAGGTTTGAAAGCAAGTACATTGCAAAAATGATGTTTACACTCAACACTGAGCCATCACATGTACACTGGTACACTGGGTATATTTGAAACTTGCAAATAACTCCCATTGAACTTTTATTTTAGCAATGGAATAATATGCTTAAACGTTTAGATAAAGACTGATTTTTATTTCTCTTTTTTTTCCTTCTTTTTCTTTGGGACAAGGGGTGTTTTGTGACTGATATCAGTATATCAAAAGTATATTATAATTCAAGTAAGGTTTTTTGTTTTAATCACTTACAGTGTGGGCAATTTAGAAAAACAATTAAACTGCAAAACTGGACAAATAAATTACATAACACAGTAACAATTGGCAATACGAAATAGAACTGGATCATGAAAAATATAAAGATATCCCATTACAGAAAAGGTATACTCATAGCACAATCAATGTGTATCCAGTATAATATGTTATTATCATACAACTACCAGTCTTCAACAGTAGCTGATTTTGACAATTTGCAACATGTTCGCAAGAGAAGTAGAGATTGAAAATCTTCAATCTATTTTTGTTTTCAATCTATATCAAAAACAATCAGATCATACATGTAGGACAGACAGCTTGATTTTAGATATAAACTATGAACCAGTCCCATACTTACTTAGGTGTAACTTGTTAGTTTAAAATCTAAAGTGATGGGATGAAAGTGCTCTCAAACACACTGTTAGAAGAACGCACGACACATGAAAAGGCATACATTGTAGCTAACATCAAAATCTTACAATGGGACTATATATATGGTTGTTGAAAACAGATTTTGTGTGCATAAAATTAAGGTCAACTTGTGGGATTTGCAATAAAGTATAACAGCAGTTGGAATAGTCATTAGACTAATGGACTCTCAAATTTCATTATTTTACAAGGAAATCAAGTACCCCTTCATGAAAAAATGACTTATGCTTTCTGATTACATTGAATCCAAAATCTTCTTAAATTTTGTTTGATTCATTCATTTCATTATGTTTGTATACATTTTTTTCATTAAACTGTTTTGTACATGTACATATTTGGTAATGGGCCGTTGCTCGTTGAGAATATTTTTTTATAGTACATCACTGGCAGTATTCTGAAAATTCTGCCCACTTTCTAGTTGATATTATATATTTGCAAATATAAATCTTCATCTAAACTTCAGTAAGAAGCCTTTCATAATATTGCCAATTTTGTTGATGCTCTGCATGTGAGAAAACCTGTTGAAAGTAATGTCCGGCACCTGTTATCATTGCACTTTCATAAGGTATTGACTATAGAGCAAGATTTCATCTAAGCAAATTAGCTGAAATCATGAATACAGCATTTTTGTTTTCATTTTCAATATTTACTTCCCAATTATGTATTTTTTTTTTTTAACATTTGTACATGTATATGAACTTTCCGAATTTATGTGTATGTGCCAAGTCATATTTTTTTTTTTGAATGGTTTTACATCACTCCATTCATCTGTCAGGCTGGCCATTGGGCTAGTCTTTAGACTCATCATCAAGCTGAAATGGTACGTTTGAACTAACCTACAACTTTTGAAGTGTTGTATTAAACACAAATCCTTTTATAGCAAAATGTTGTTCAAAATGGTATTCCTAAATTCAAACAAATTTGTTTAGTTGACATAAACATTCTGATTCTTACATTTTAATAGATATCACAAACAATGTAAGGTGTATACTGTATCAGCAAAAATTAATATTTTGCACCCCCAAAAGGAATAAAATCTCTCATTTCTGGACAACCAGTTCTAATTACATTCTGAATAATCAAAGTAACAAGAGTTCATAATGACAGCCTGGGGTCATAAGTATCACACAACGTGGGGAACGATATATGAATTTTTATCTAGCTTCAGAGATATCATCTCCTATTTCTGTCCCTTGTTACTACCATCATTTTGCGGTGGGGAGTATTTTCATTCTCTTATATCTAATTTGTGCATAGCATTGTGACTTTGTTGTTGTTTTATTTGCAAAAAGGGGAATGCGTTAGTGGGTTAAATGGTTAGCATGAGAATGGGATAGGATAAAAACAAAGATTGTTATGCAGTGAAAGCTTATAAATTGCAGTTGAAAGGGATGGCTTGTAAATAGGATTAGTATAATTGTGTGGTATGAAAAATAAAATGAACGGTTTCTTTATTTGACTGATGCCAAACAACTTTATGTTAAAAAACTGTTAATCATTATTTAAGTAAAACTAAAGTAGAGTATACTTATCTAAGATAAGTGGTTCATTAAGTCTGTTGCCTCAATATCAACATAGAAATTAATGTTTTACAACACAAGGACACACATTAAGAAATTAGTATGTTGTGAATTTTTTCACAGATAACCACACACATTACCTTTAAAAGATTAGGCTACAAGGTAACCCAAAAAACTGTTTACGGTACCCACAGAGTAAACATAGACAAACAGCTACTGACTACATACATCTACAACTATCAAGATATCAACAATGCACTAAAAAATGATTGTCTTTTTGTTTGCAAGCCACAATTCTCATGCATGAAATTAGAACGTTTGTCCATTAAAATGGGTGATAATATGTGCACGATTCTACAACTACATACTAGTCATATGTCTATCACGCCAGATGGTTTTTTGAGTGATCAACAGTTAACACACATACATGTATATACAGTATGAGAGTACATTGAAGTGTAAAAAGCAGTGCTTTGATTTGGTAATATGATTTTGTCATGGTCTAAGATAGATACATGTATAACCAGTTTTGGCAGATGTCAGGTGATGTGTATTGATGTACCTATTACTTACTTCTTCCCCCCCCCCCCCCCCCCCCCCCGCTATATTTTCTTCCTTAGAAAACCACAAAATGATTACAAGTGCATTACAAAATATATCAATGTAATCATCTAATTACATTAAATATATATTGGCACATATAATATCGTTGTTAGAAGTATTGTTATTATCTTTGTTTGGTAGTGATTTTTTCCCCCCTTTTTTTCTTCATAATAATGTATAAAGGATATTGTCCTACATGTACTTGAAGAAATATTACAATCACAGCTAAAAAGAAAATTATTTTCTGAAATGTTTTAACTTGAATGTTGAAACAAGTTACAGCATTAGTTTGTCCAATGTTGGTGAATTGAAAATAGAATAGATCCTTCCATGAGAAATGAGAATTAGACATGCACAACAGATGTGTTAATAATCATGCAACAGAAAGACATGCAGATGGATGGTGAATTCACACACACAGAAAAAACAATCAACATCATATTATATCAACACATACACCTGGTCTCAATGTGAACATCAAAGAGATAGGGAGACAGTGCCACTTTTTTTTCCAAGTTCCTAAACTGTTTCATTTAAAAGAATGTCCATGATGAAATCAATTTTATGATAATTTTGCATGTGAAACAGAAATGGCTGTCAGGTTGCAAGATTTTTGTTTAAGCCCAATCAAAATGAAAAGCAAGAATCACAAATGTGAACAAGAATGTATACTAGTTAGAGGAAAGGACAAAACAAGTCAAGCTTGAACGAACAGGTGAAAGATTTTTTTGATTTTTTAAGAAATAAGAACAGATAAGAAAGCAAACTAATCAGAAAGAAAGCAAGAACTATTTTTTTTAAAGAAGGAAATTCCATAAAAAGGAAGGAAGAGAACAAGATTTCCTTAGATAAGGTTAACAGAAACAAACAAAACAAAATAAAGTTTGAAAAAAAATGCAACCCTGCTGATAAGCCCATAACTTTGTTGACATGTTTTTTTTGGTTTAATTTTCTTCTTTTTGGATTCTGTATATAATAAAAGTGTTGTGTGCACAGTCACCCTACCTCTCCTGTCCCTGAGCACAGGCCCAGCCGCACCTGTAGGGATGGGTCTGCTGGTAGTACTGGTGCTCTCTCCACAGGATGTATCCCCACTGCTGTCATCTGTGAACGGGTTCCTGTTAGCCTGGAGCAGGCTACGCCCACCCGGTCCTCCGTTCTCCATTGAAGAGCTCATCTCAGACACCGATTCATTGGAAGTGCTCGTCGATGAACTGCTGCTGTCCGATTCTGAGCTGGTTCTGGGTCGCACATGGCCTGAACGGTACTTAGAAAAGCTTTCATTGTTCTGGGTTCCACTGTTTTGGGTTCCACTGTTCTGAGTACCACTCTCAAAACCATTCGGAAGATCCTTTGATGGAGAAGTCATCCTCCTGCTTGGGCTACGCTGTCCGATCGTACTCATGCTTACACTGCGGGCTCGCTTGGCGGGAGGGCTAGCACCGGAGTCATTATTGGGAGCTGGTAAGTTGCCCTCATATTCAGTCTCTACATGGAGGCTACTGCTCTGGCTGACCCGATGTGCAGGTTTATTGGGTGAACCCCCTTGATCCACGGACAGTGATCGCTTTGGCGGTCTACCAGGCTTCCTTGGACTAGGACTGCCCTGCTTCCCTCCCTTACTACTGAACAGTACTGATGTTCTCCTACCAACACCAGAAGGTGACGCAGTCTTGTCTGCCGGTGTTGGACTCTTGGTCTTTGGGGTTTCTGCGGTATCATTCGCTGAAAGGGTGGGAATGGAATCCCCAGAAGCACCAGGCTGAGGATCGGACATAGTTCGGACAGATCGGCCACGGCCCCTCCCCCTTCCACGCCCTCTACCTGGCGAACCCATGGCTTTTCCAGGGGAGGGTCTGGAGGGAGATGACCTGCTTCGACTGGTTATAGGTAGAGGTCTGGCTGGTGAAAGCTTTGGTGGGACAGAGTCACTCTGGGATGTGACTTCACTTGATTCACCTGGAATACAAATGGCAGGTAAGGCTTAGGATAAGAGCAATACATTTCAGAGTATAACATAAGGCTTATGACCTAGCATGTGTATTTTAACTGCTTTCATTATTTTAAACATTCACTCTATAGATGACACAAGAGGAAAATACGAAGAAGAAAAAAATGGAGAAAAAACATATTCCAATTGGACACATTGCATAGGCCAAACTGACATTTAACCCATACAGTAAGTATATTACAGAATAGAAATGTAATCCCTGGTAGATTCTTCAGAATAGACCACTGGGCCATTCCCCTATTACAATTTTTACATGTGTTAATAAAAGTTTTTCATACCAAGTGCAAGGCAAGTGGTAGTTCAGTCACACTGTGCATGCCCTTATTTAATTTTAGTTGATGGATATGTAGCTCATCCATTAAAACAGATGCATTCATGTATGCTCACTGTGACAGCAACGTGTGATCATGAACAACATCCAATCATGAACTCATTTAGTCATTTGCTAATAGTCTTGACAGCTCAGTGAATATTAGATAGCTGGAGGAGACATTGGATTAAAAGAGGAAAATGGGTACATACTTGACGAGGACTCCTCAGTGGTCAACTCAATGTTCCGGGAACTTGCATCTCCACCATTGTGGGGTTTGTCCTTGCCCTTTTGGATTGCCAGCCGCCGTCTGATGATGTTGATCTCTCGTTTGAGCTGCTTGGAGCGTTTGGAGCGTGCAGCACTGTGCTTGATGCCGCAGGTTGCATCCAGCTTCTCTAGGAGTTCGTGAAGTTGGTCTTCCAACGTCATGTCTACTCTGTTCTCTGCTTGAAGTACTGAGTCAACTGGAAAAGGATGGCATAGAATAATCATTTTCATTACCGGTAATCATTATCATACATGACAATAAGTCTTTAGTACAATATCACAATAGCCATTATGCAGACTATATGCTTTATAAGGTGATGACAGACCATGGTTATTCATTGTTTCTACCAGTACCTCTGTCTTATCAGTCTGCCCTTTTCCAGATTTCTCACATTGTTCTAATATGTAACACACAATTAATTACTTTCTACATGAATAAGAATGGACTTTTCTCATATCCTAGCATGCACAACATAAAGAAGCACCAAATGAAACATTACCAAATAAGATGCAACGATAAGTGTTTGCTGGTGTTGCTTATGACTATACTAACTGACCACTTAATAGGCACACTTCCAAAGACGTAGAAAGATTTATAATTTGAATCTCTTCTGATTACCCAAAAGACCATGATACTAATAAGAATTTGCTTGTATGGGAAGACATTAAGTTTCTAAGAAGCATAACCCCAATAAAAAGACAGTTAGGTTAAACCATACATCAATCTTTTTTGTTTGCTCCCAAATGACTGATACACATCTCAGTATAAACAGCGATTGTAATTATTACTTGCTTCTGAAAATAGATAAAAATAAAACAAATCATGATAATGGCTAATCCCAATCTCCACCCCTCAATAAAATAGTGGGAAAATGTGATCCAGCAGAACCAAAGAATGACATGGGCGATGGAAGCTTGAAAGAAGACCATTTCAATATCAATCTACAGTATATAACAATCTATTGAGGACTTACTGTCTCCGAGTTTAATTTGTGTTTCTTCATATTTGGGGGCCTTCTCTAGATGGAGTCCTGTTTCAGGGTCATAGCCAGCTTTCTCTGATTGCCTCTTGGCATGTCTAAGTACAGCACCTCCCTGAAACATAAGATATGAAGAATAATGCAAAAGTAGTAACATGGTCTTTGTCAAAGCTGAAATTAAAATGTTATAGTACAGTGCAGCTATTTTTAAGGGTTGATGAGGACATTTATTTATTTATTTTGTTTATTTTTCAATTCTTAGGAATATCTTTGACAACAGAAAATACCAGCAATTAATGGAAATTGGTTAACAAAGCCTTTGACATTGACACATCTTAGAAAATGCACAGTATACCGATACCAGGTTTGAACTCTACATTTCAAATGTATATGTTGTTCACTTGTTCCTATAATAATGATGTACTGACAATCATTACAACAAATACTAAATATATGTTACTGCGAGATTATTAGAATGCCCAAAATTAAAAGAAAAATGTCTGAAAATATAGCTCTGACTGGCATCATGTTCATAGGCATTGTTAAACAAATAATTTTGCCAGGATACAGACGCACCTTTCCAGCACACCAATTTTCCAGCTTCTACATTAGCAATTTGACCCTAACCCACCCCTTCCCTCTCACATGGTCATGATCACGTTGCAAGTTTTTAGATCAGTCTTTAATTACCTGATCTCTGATCTTGACAGCTGCCCTGTAGTACTTGGTTTCCTTACTGTTGTAGTTCATACAGTTCTCTATCATCTGGTTGAAGTCCTCTTCCATCTGATCCAGCCCCTGGTACTTGTGGCCCTCTACTTTGTCACTCATTGTGGAGAAGTCCATAGGTTTCGTGATGACATCATAGTAGTCAGGAGCCTGTAGAAACAAAGAAAGTAATTTTTTTGTCTAAGGGACAGGCCATATTTGAGTAGGAACCAGAACTAACTCTATCACTTTCTTCTTTTATAGGTAATACAGTATAAGTGTAGCTGTATACCTTAAAAATTATCTAAGATCTGATGTTCATGAATAACATACAAAGGCACAATGCTCCTCTTATACATATCTGCTGTAGCACGTCTGCAAATCAAGGGGCTGCTTCTTTGGTTAGTTGATGACATTATGTCATCTAAGAGTCTCTTTTAAACCATAACTGTCATTAAGTTCCTATTAACAATAAAACTTGTTCCTTTCATTGATAACTTCCAAGACCGACATACAAGACAAAGGAAAGACAAAAATGTACCACTATTTAACTTAGGAATACCATTTGGTTTTACTAACTTAACATTAAAAGCAACCCAGACAAGTTTTTGTTCCATATCTTGTGTACAATGTACAGTCCTCCTGTCTTATAAAGAGTTGATTCAAATTGATCACAATTTGCCTTGAGATTGGTAGAAAATACCATTGCGTACACACATTTTTATATGTAAGAGATTGTAACTTTGAGATTCATTCAAGGGCTTGGAGTCGATTTGGATCAATCACAACTTTTAATAGGACAGTGCCCTGTTCTATACAATTATTTTTACCTCGTCAACAGCCACAGGTTCAGAGAAGATGTTCAAGGGATCCATCTCCTCTAGTTTGGCTAGCGTTCTCTGGAGCAAGATATTGAATGGCTGCAGCTGCATGTCAGTTGCCTTCTGGCTTAGTTTCATCTGAAGAGGAGGGGGAGGGAGAAAAACAATCATCATTAAGTTAACAAATATGTACAGTACTACAAAATGAATAGTTCCATCACTGTCAAAATGAAAATAAAATTGGATTATAGACTACTAATATCTAATTAATTTAGAAACAGAACACTAACCCTAGCTCAGCATCTTCTCATTCAGGAAATATTTTTATCAAATAACAAAATTACAGAAATTAGAAATATATCCCATCTTTGACATATATTTAAGTTCCATTATTGTGCAGTTATATAAACAATATTAATCAAATTTTATTTTGTCACTGTCAAATAATCAAGAATGAATACCTCAAATATATACAAATAGAAACCATATGAATGCATCATTGTAAGGAGCTCTTAAAATAAGGGGCTCTAGCTAGGCTCATAGTTTAAAGAAAGGCAACAAATTATTGTGTTATGCCTTACACAGATCCTGTTTCAACTACTAAAACAATTCATCGAACATCAGCTGTTTACACTTTATGATTTTTTAAAATCCATCATGATTACAATTTTTTACAAAAAACGAGGGAGGATAACCTCCTTACTTACCTGTTCTCGCTTCAACTTTTCTCTCTTGCGAATGAGTTCTACCAGCAGCCTTGCTCGTTCTAAGTCATGTCGTAACCTCTGCCAGTACTTGAGCTGCTCTTTCAGTCTGTTTGCCTTCTGGCTCTCACGCTGCAAAAATATATTTGAATGAATAAATTTACATGAATAAAACAAACGGAGCAGTGATTAGGTTCCTAGAGGCTTGTTCAGATATGGCACGGCAAAAACGTTTATAACATAGAGCTCAGTGAATAAACGCAAGTCCTTTGTTGCTAGCAGTTGCCATTCATTTACACAGTGAAAAAAATGCTGCTGTTTTTTTTTTTTTGCGACGGTTGAACGTGCCATGTCTGAACAAGCCTTAACAATTCCTGACATTTACAGACCACATTCAGAAGTGATATACCGGTATTCTCTACCGGTAACTTGAACTTCATGTGCATATGTATTGCACTATTGTGCTTACATGTATTAATTGTAATCATGAATAGTAGGTCTACATTGTAGATTATTCAAATCTATTTTTTAATCTTCATTCATAGGATATGGTGGGGGTGTCAACAAGTATTACACAAACATTTTTTGGGAGGAACAAAAAAAACATGTAAGGAACATGATTTAACGATTTTGTGTAAATTAGCCAAAAGCAATTTTTCTCCTCTAAGTTACCAAATCTGATATAAGTGAAAGTGAAGATTACCTTAATTTACTTTAAATCTATTCTTTTTTAGATCATGAAGATGTACATGCACTTGTGCAAAGCTCTAATTCTGTCAATTGTTCATGCATAGAATAAAGACATGTAATGTATCATTAGCAATGCAAAAAAGAGCAAAGAAACTGCATTTAAATTTTGCAAAATGTAATGTACAAACAAAGAGGACTATAGAGTACTAAGGACAAGAAGATCTACATGTATTGCTAAGATAATAATGTCTATGCAGTATGCACTGATGCATCAAGGAAACATGTGCCGCCTATACAAGATATTATGTATTATTACCTATACAAGGCATTTTAGCTGCTAAATATAAAGTCGTATTTTGCACGCTGCTCCGAATATGAAACTGGAACGGTGAATATTTGCCATATTGCCCTCTTCCGGAATTGCCCCGTAGACCACTGTACTAAATCAGAGGGCAATATTGAGCCATATTCCACTCTGTCTTGTAAGTGCGCTTTACGCGCAGTATTGTGTAGGCATTAAAGTATACGCGCGGTAACAATCATTGTTACGTTTCAATTACACACAGTAACAATCATTGTTACGTCACAATTACATACCTGCCTTAATAACCTGAAACCAGATAGACCGGCAAACAGACGGGAGTAAAAATCAAGATTGATACCAAAGTTGTATAGGCCCCTATCAATAATTTGCTTAAAAATGCCTTGTTTAGGTAATAATAATTATATTGACAGGGCTTCTTTCCAGGTACATCAGAAATATTGACCGCGCTAAGACCATATTGCCCTCGTCTTCGACTCGGGGCAATATGATCTTAGCTTGGTCAATATATCTGATATACCCCTCAAGCCCAGTCAATATAATATAAATAACCATGTCTACATGTAGTTGTCTACCACAAAATAAAAGGTGGGGAAAATATGTAACCATGCAACCATTATACATTTACATGTATACCACAGAAAAGGAATTCTACTTCTCTACTAAATAAACTACAAATGAAGGAAAAGGAAAGTGCAATACTATACGTGGAACTGGTGACAATGCTTACACTAACCGAATCCTTGTTGCGCTGCGATTGGTGGTGTGCTTGCAACCGCCTCAGTAGAGGCACCCCATGCCGAGACTGTCGTTTGAGTGTCCAATAGCTGACAAGTCTTTGCATAAAGTGCTGTTTCTTCTGCAGAGTTACCTTTTTCAGTATCTTGGATATCCTGATAGGTTACATGTTTTTTAATGAATATATACAAATAGATTGATTAATACACATAATGAAAACTTGAAAAGGCATAAAATTCAGTCCATCTAAGATCACACAAAAACATCAAAATAATATGTACCCCAGTTCGTTTTAAGCTACATGTGCACTACCATTGGACTTTGATACAGATTCATACAGATACAAACTTAGAATTTGTTTACTCATACATTTTCTTTTTCTTGATGCAGGGCTTGAAACTAACAGGTACCCAGAACAGATTTGCACCCCAAAATGTAGATCCAGATAGTGTTACTGTATTATGCTGGAAAACTTTGTTTAATTTTTGAAAAATACAAATAAAGATTCTCCAACCACTCAATAAAATATACTACATGTAGCTTGCACTTACCTTTGTTGTGGAATGCATGGAATGGAGACCACTGGCATCGCCGCTCTCTTCTCTGCCAATATCTTACGTGCCTTTCTCATGTTTTTCCTGGATATTGCCTTAGCCTTCTTGGCTGACCAGCCTTTCTCAGCAGCATCCATCTCAATCACCTTGTCATTCTTCATAATGGGTTTCTTCTCCGCTTCAGCTGGAGTGTGAATGTCACAGAATGCAGTCTTTCTGATGCTAATGGATGTACCATTGATACCTGTTTCTCGAATGGGTTCCATTTTCATGAACAGAGTAGCCTGTTGGGCACAGGTGACATGGAAAGCTGTGTAGCAGTTTGTTTTGTGACACTGAATGCAAGCCCCAACACCTCGCTGCTTGCAGATGTAGCACGTCAATTTCCATCTAGCCGGAGGAATGTGAGCTATACTGTCTATCGGCTCTAGGAATACTGTGTTGGCAAAACCTACTTCTGGGATCCACAGTGCGCACATGACATGAGCCCACCTCCCATCATCAGTCTGTTTGAAGGCCCCACCCTTGTTAGGACAAAGGGCACAGTCAACTGCTCTGGAGGGCGACTGGAGACAGCGACGGCACAACCACTGTCCCTCTGGAATGTAGGGCACCCCATAGCATTCTTGATGCACAGCAAGATTACACATGTCACAGAATAATATAACATTACTGTTTTGGCACTCCCCATCGTTGCATATGCAGCAAACTGCATCTTCATCGATGAACTGCTGATTGTCTGGTTTCCCAGAAGATTGACTCTGAAAATGAGACTCTTTCTCCAGTCTGTCCATCAACAACTCAAAGATCTCTTGCCCTACTGGGTTCATGTTTGTAGTCTGTCGCTTTTTATTGATCACGTCCAGCCATACATAGTCCTCTTCATCCATGTCATATTCGACATCGTCATCCAGTTCCTCCACCGTCTTTTCAATGTACCTGAAGTAAGAATTTGGTCTGTTTGGGATATCTGGGGGCTCTTCATAATCAGTCAATACTGTAAAAGATGCCTCAGGTAATTTAAGAGAAGCACCACCAACTGGCTTCTCTTTTTGAGGCTTTTGTGCCTGGTCCACAGTTTTGTTTCCTTTACTTGCTGGTGGCTTCTCATTCTTCTCCTCCTCACTTGTCTCACTCTCAAACTCATCCTCCGTCATCACATCAATGTTTTCATAAATATCAAGCCTCATTGTCTGTCCATCCAGGTCTACCTCACAAGTCGCTGAGCCTGGGCATAGGTGAGGCCCTCTCTAGCTGGGGAACGAATTAACTGGGGTGAAGAAGCACGCTGGTTTGGCCTGTTATTCACTCGTGACTTCCTCCATCCACCTTTCTTAACAGGTGTTGCATAGCCATTACCATTCGGATTATCATGGTCATAGTGAAATAGGTGAAATTCTATTCCATTCAGGGACTTGTAGACTTTGCCACAATCATTCACTGGGCATTCATATGGAGGCTTGGTTGCCCGAAGATTGTGACAGAACGTCTTTACATCAAAATTTAGGGCTGGCATTGTCCTGGGCTTTAGCAGCAATGGTCTCATGAAAGCTCACTTTGGCATATTAGCGTAAGGTAAATTTGAGTGAGTTGAAGCTATTGCACAGTAGACACACTTGGATCACAAGAAGGTCATGCTTTATTGCCTTTCAATAGACCTGCAGTGTTTGGAAGACAGATTGAGAAAGACAAAAAAGAGAAAATAAGAAAAAGAAAAGTAGAAGGATAAGATGGAGAGAAATGAAAAGTGACAAAAAAAGTTAAATGACACAAATTAATATACATCAAATTCTTCCACAATATCTTGAAGAGAAGAAAAAAAAGTTATCCAGAGATCTTAGAACTTCCCTCAAAAACGAAAGGGCTTGAAAATGTGTTTTTGTGGGAAAATAATGAGCATTACACTGTAGTTGTTGAATCGACTTTAGTGATTGCAATCATTTTAGTAATAGTCTGATTTTCAGACCCTTGTACATGTACAGCATGTTCATACTTTTGTGCTGCGCAAAGATTCAATCAGTTTAATTTTGGCTATTACAAGAATGTAGTTATTGATGTAAACAAATGCTCATGTACCTTTTTCATGTTATGTAGGTTATTACCAAAGAAAAGAAAAAAAAGTCAGTCAGTCATTCAATAGTGTCTAGAAAGTAAACAGTTTCCATTGCATAACTTGAATAATAGGACACTGCTAGTGTTTAAATTTCACTGAAAGGACATACATGTACATGACATATTCATAATATCTGCAAATTTCTACAGAATTTGATGTTGCATGCAAAAGGGACATACATGTACCGTAGTACCTTTAAATTGGTCTTTCAAGGTATAATGAGAAAAGAATTGCTTATAATATTCCTCAATATTTTGGGTGTTGATTTTGTTTGTATTATTCACAATTTCATCACTTGTCTTTACTTTAGACTCGATATCAATCACGACAACGATCAATGAATATTGTAGGATCGCTATATATGCTTCTTGAACCAAATTTGTGACCCCATACCCAAACTTTGTATATAACTACACGTAGACCTACTACTATACAGTTACACACAGACACTATGATATTTAGATTATTTCATCATCATCATCTTATTCTCCATCCGATATTTCGGAGATCAGCGATCCTATGCTCAGGATGCTATGGGCCGCAAAGACATATAATTAAACTGGTCACAGGAGCACAAGAGTGAAGCTAAAGAGTAACATCAAGGCTATGACAGTCGATCCGCTCGATCGCAATAAGTGCATTTTATAAACATAGTCTCATCATGCAAAATAAATTAGTAGACAGTCTACTCGCTATATTGTGTACGTAGCCATTGCCTTTGCCTTGGCTACATGATGTACATTATCATATTAGGCCTATGGCTTTATGCTAGTTACAATTTAAAATGGGAGAAAATCCTTCATTGGACTTTCAAACATAGAATTAGCATTAATATACAGAACCACAACCATGACAAAGGCGACATCCGGCTTCTCATGATCTTTTCCCCAGCAAGCTAGCCGCGCTAGTTCAAATGGTTCGGTGACTCATGAATATTCATGTCCTTAATAGGCCCAACATGACGAACGCAGTGTGAAAACCCGTGCACGCCCCGTAAAAATGTACATTTCTACAAATAGCAATTTCCATCCGTTCAAACAATAACGTTTTCCCGAGAGGTTTGGTTTAAACATTTACTTGGTAGGAAAATAAACTCCATCCAGACTAAACAAGGTACAAATCGAAAGCTAATTAATCACGTTACTGACCTGTCCTAGCTGCATTCGCCTAGCCGGTTATACGCACGCTCCATTCTACACAGTGTTGTAGGCGGGGTGCGCAGAAGACACGGTTATGATGATGTCCCGTTGAACACACAGCCTAGCTAGAGTGCGCATACATCACAGAGCCAAGGCTTTTCGAGAATATCTGTCCGAACAAAGACGCACGAACAATGGCTTGCTTGATTTAAACCATCTATACGGCCAAAGCGCGTGGTAAAAATCCGCAGTATGATAGTCCAAACTCTGCTTGATATATTCCAGAAGACGATGATGTAAAATGTCATGCGGTTTAAGAGATATTCGATGCCAAATTTTCACGATTGTTTCGTCCTGATGCGCACTAGACGGATAGCCCTCAACTCATTATCAGACATCTTTTCGAAGGCACAAAAAAGCGCCCCTAGCTTTTCAAAAATTACGATTGTGCTCTAGCGCCATCTTTTGTTGAGCTCGAAATAATGAAATCTCACAATAATGGAAACAATTTTAAAATAAAAATACTCACTCAAATTAAGATAGGGAATTAGATATGGATATTATTATGTTTGAAAAGGTATATATTTTATGTTAGATCAAATAACGTCAAAAATTATATACGCTTTTTTTATTAAATAAGAGAGTAGAAAAATTATATGCAGAACGAAATTTAGAACAGACTTATAATATTCATGGAAAAGATATACAATTAATATTTTTAAGACTTAGAAAATACACATTGAATAGTAAGCTTAGAAAATTTCGATTTAAAATGCTTTATAATATTATATATACTAAATTACATTTATATACATTTAAAACGGTTAATAGTAATTTATGTTCTTTTTGTGATAAATATGAAGAAACTACGAGCAATTATTTTGTCTTTGTGAGAAAATAAAACCAATTTGTGAAGAGTGTGGGAATTTATTTAATTTAGAAGAGATTACTAATGTAAATTGGAATGGTATCCATGTAGGGATAGTTGAGTTAAACATAGGGAAGGAACAGTTATTAAATCATATCATAATTTTGATAAAATATATGATATTTATAGATAGTAAAAATAGACAAAACCCACCAACTTATTTGGAGATTAAGAAAAGATTATTAGAAAATAGAAAGGAGGAGAAGAAATTAGCTGGGGACCGACGTACAGTCACATATCATTTTAGAAAGTGGGAAAATTTAGAATAGCTTCGTGCAGAATAAATAAAATAAGGAAGGCGAATAAAAGCAATGAAATGGACATGGCTGATATAATGGTCGAGATTCTCACAAATGTAGGCATGTTTTCAGTGGGTGTTTTTTTTTTTTTGGTGTGTGTTTACGTGTGTGTGTGTGTACAGTGGCGTAGACAGGTTCGTACACCTGGGGGGATGACTCAGGGGCGGATCTAGCTTTTTGCTAAGGGGGGGGTTGACCAATAATGACGATGCGGAGCATCGTCCACGAGCCGCGAAGCGGCGAACCGATTTTTTGGGGGTGTTTATTTGAATCCCGTAAGTGATGTTTTCCTGGCATCTATTAACACAATGGAGACCATAAAAAGCAGTGCATGATAACGTCTTTTTAAATCAAGTAACAGTTAAATACACAGTTATATCCAGAGTTATCATGTGTTTGGTTAAGTTACCAGATGAGTTGAATATCTTCTCACAATATTTGCACTTGAAAGGGTTTCTCTCCAGCGTGCGTTCTTTTTTCTTTCTTTTTTTCTTTTTTTTTCTTCTTTTTTTCCCCTTTTTTTGTTGTTAGTTTTTTTGGCCGCCCAAGGGGGGGGGGTTTAAACCCCCTACCCCCCCCCCCCCCGTTGATCCGCGCCTGTTTAATCTTGTGGTTATCTTGTGGTTTCCAAACCCAAGATAACCACAAAATACTTGTAAGATTTTCTTTTTTTTTACCGTCTGAATTGGCTTTCACCGTGTGAATGCGGCTAATAACAATAGACACAATTACAATAATGATGAGGATTATTATTATCATCATCATAATTATTATTATTATTAATATTATAATTGTTATCATTATTATTATTACTATTATTATCATCATTATGACTTATTAAGTAAGCAAATATCATTCCCCAAAACCTGGGGGGGGGGGATGATTGTACATGCCATCCCCCCCACCTTGTGAGGTGGGGGGATGCATCCCCCTCATCCCCCCCCCCCCGTTGTCTACGCCCCTGTGTGTGTATGTGTGTGGGTTTTTAATGTCTTTTTATGTTCATGCCTTCTTCATGCATGCATGTTTCATGCTTTATTTGATGTAAATAGTAAAAGTTCATTTGTATTCTTAGATGGAGGTAAAATCATATTCTATATAATAATATTAACATGCAGATTATTTTATGTATTGATTTTGTTATTGTTTGTTATTGTTATTTTGTTATTGTTTGTGAAAAGCAATGGAGAAAATAAAATATCATTGAAGAAAAAAAAAATAATAATAATTTGTAACCCCTAAAAAACGTTTGGTCAGAATTTAAAACTGTTTTGGGGGAGCTATTTATAAAAAACAAGATTATTTTGGGCATTTTGTAATTGACATTTAATGTTTCAATTTCCTACAGAAAATAAACTATTATAGGTATTATTATTATTGGTTTTTAAAGACAGTGGTAAACAAAAAAGGATGACTACAGTCCTCTCTTCGCCCTTTCGTTTTCTTTGCCTGTCTTTTATGGAATGGTTTTTAGATAAAGCCCCGATGCATAAAACTTACCATTCATGGTATCTTTACAATCAATATTAACTACCGTGAAAACATGACTCGAAACCAACCAAATCAAGGTTTCTGTGGACTAATAGTATATCTAAATTTAAAAAAGTAATCTATATCAATTTCGTTGTCGTTATATTTTTAGTTTTTACCTCCCAAAAGAAGTATCTTGATTTATCCCCTCACTTCGGGGTATGTTGGTTGGTTGACGGTTATTTTACCTGACTGCTAAGAAAACATAAATGCTTGTTGGTAAGCTACTAGAGGACCGACGGCTTTAGGTCCTCTCCGAGGGATATTGTAAAGAGGATTAATGCCTTACAAATAGCGCATCGACTTGGTTTCGAACTCTGGTCGCCGAATTACGAGACCACTGCTCTATACTGAGCTATCGCGCCTCCTTTATAACAAAATACATTGTGTGAACAAAAAAAACAAAAAAATACAATTTAACCATCTCACAGAAATGAAAGAAGAAACAAATTAGGGGAAAATGTCGTAGCACATGCCATTTAGTAAATCATTTGCTCGTTGTATTATTTTTGTTTCAAATCAACTTGCTTTTCAAGAGAAATAATAAAATGTATTGAATGTTTGAAACATCAGAACGATGTTTCGATGTTTCCTGTATATATATATATATTTGTTATCTATCAAACAGAGTTGACAAAAGACTTAACTCCGTACTTGTCTGGCGGGTAATTGTCTGGGGGGGGGGGGGGGTACCGGGGTAGTTGCCCGGGGATAGTTTTCCTATGGAGTAGTTATCCGGGGGTAAGTTGTCCGGGGCTAGTTGACCTGGAGGGTGGTTGTCCTGGGGTAGTTGTCCTAGAACCCTGTCAGGATCTGGTTGTGTCTTGTTGGTGTCTTGTGCGGGACACACTGTCTTATTTTGCAAACACAGTTACACAACGACTGACACTGGTTTGTGCCTGCAAACTATATGGTCCATAATTATGATACTACCCTCAATTTAGTTTGCGAATGGAATGCCGAAAAATGTAGTTTAATCCATAATTTATTTCTCCCTTTTTTTTTTTACTTATTTAATTGTCATTACCAATCGGATTTTAGGATATAATAAAACATAAGAGCTTCATTAAATGTTATTTTACAAATTATTCTGGTGCTGCCATTCTCAACTGCGTCATTATTTTGTTGATAGCCTTGTTATCCCTACAACTTATGTTATAGTTCACGACTTCACGTTATCATCGCTGAGTATGTATAGTAGTTTACAGACACAAGCCCTTATAGTAAAAAGGGTCTGTATTGTAAGGCTGCATATATAGAATGCACCGCAAAGGCCCTGTACTGAAAAGCTTTTCCTCTCATTTAGGTTCAGGCAGGCGCGTACGCAGGATTTTTTCAAGGGGGGGGGGGGGGGTTAACATTTATAAATCGGGCCGAAAATTTCGCAACGACTCAGCCAGCCGCTGAATAAGCGGGGGGGGGGGGGGTAAGAGGTCACTTCTTTCTTTTTTTGGTCCCAAAAAAAATCGCTACGACTTAGCCGACCGCTGAATAAGCGGGGGGGGGGGGGGGGGGGTAAGAGGACACAAAAGGGTTTTTTTTAAGAGAAATTTAGGGGGGGGGGTTTACACACAAAAAATTACCAAAGGGGGGGGTTTAACCCCCCACCCCCCCCCCCCCCCCCCCCCTGTGTACGCGCCTGGGTTCAGGCATTGGTTTGTGTTAATTATGCTTAATGTGTCGAATTACGGTCTGTTCTTGTTGACTTTATAGTGTGCATTTTGAGGGATTGTAATGAAAGAAAATGTCAATATTCGATTCTATTCAATTCAATTCAAGGTTTTATTTAAAAAAACATAGAGTAAAATGATGCACATCCTGAAGCTAAAAAGCTGAAATGTATATGTTTAAAACTATTGAGGATACATATAAATAGAAAATATTGATGTTTACTGTAAACCTTAAAACGCGCTTTAAAAAATCAGCCAGCTGCAAAATAGCCAAATAGAGGCATGTGCCATAGTTTTATTTCCATCTTCTCACTCAGGATTCTTTTACTACTTCTCACTTTTCAAACCGAGGAAAGAGTTTGCCTATTGCGTAATTGCGAAGAAATACAGTATTGATACAATATTATTGTAAAGTTTCTAATATTTTCGAAAAAATGGCACATTTTCAACACTCTCAAAATATTCTCTTTAAATTTATTCTCTCTGAGATTGGTTTGGTATATATATTTTTCCATTGCATAATAACGTTTTACAGTTTATAAAATCATATTAAATGAAGGTAGCTGATTTCGTAATATGGCTGGAAATATTTCTTGTCTTATACAACCATCAGAATACAGTGAATGCATTATTATTCCTACCGCAAAAATCCAAACAATTTATTTTGATTTGTAAGTATGAACCTTTCCCCCGTATTACGAAATATCCAGAACTTAAATTTCGACCATACTTCTTAGAATAGTTACCAAAGTAAAAAAAAACTTGTATGATAGTTTCGTCATTGCTATTACAAAAAGTACACTGTCTTCTTATCAGCCACTATACCAAATCTTAACAAAGTATCCTTCATTACATTAAGTTCTATTCAAAATCTTGATTTGAAACCACTTCATATGTTGATATCTATTGTAATGATAATGATGATGATTATGACACTACTACTACTACTACTACTTCTAATTCTTCTACTATACGTACTACTGATGGTATTTAATTATGATAGTAATGATATTGATAATGATTTTAATAATAATAATTGTAATAAAATAGGAATGATGATGATGATGATGATGATGATGATGATGATGATGATAATAATAATAATAATAATGATAAATTATTATTTTCAAAGTAATAATTATACAAGAAATCGGCTGAGAATATACTGATCATATTTATACTTTACTTATTCGTCAAGCATTATACATTCAAAGCATACGACGTGTATACTTTACAACGAAAAGACTATGTATTTACAAAATATCTACTGACAGCTAATAATCATTATCTTTAATTCATTTTCTTTATTAAAACAAATGATTGATCAATGAGTAATTTTATATCTTTCACTAATAACGTCGTAAATCTGCAGAATATGATAAACCAATAGTATTTTATTTAATAGTCCTTTGTACATGGTATGCCCATACAACAGGGTCATAATGTTTAACTGGCCACGATAGTTATCGCTATGTTCAACGCAGTAACGCACAACCTCGAGTTAACAGTTATCCCTCATGCAGTGGCTGATGTAACAAGAAGAACCCCAGCTTGATTTCGAATAAGCCGGGCTCCTTGTTCACACAAGACTTTACTGAGTTCTTTGATCTTCACTGGCGGGATCAATTGCAGGGCCGTGTTTCCATCTAAATCCTGCACATTCGGGTCAGCGCCATACTTAAGCAAAAGATGAACCATGGTACGGTTCCCTTGCTCGCAGGCGATCATAAGTGCCGTCTGGCCATTCTCGTCCTTCTGATCAAAATCAATCTTGCCTTCCAGTAGCGCCATGAAGGCATCGATCCTGCGGGATCGAATCGATGACCAGGTCACCAGGGCATGAAGCAACAGATCCCTGGAAGGATCTGCTCTCGCCGCCATCAAAACTCGGGCTGTTTCCCACTGTACGTTCTTGAAAGCATAAAAGAGGGAACCAACTACACAACTGCCAGCTTGTGCGCTTCCAAGACATTCAGCATGTTCGATCTCGAGAGCGTTGAAGCCTAAAAGAGCCTTGATGACATCTGTGTGGCCGTTTGCTGCAGCAACGGAAAGGGCGTTTCTGCCGTCGGGATCACGGTAGCGAGCCAATGCTCGCCATTTCCTCCGCCATCTCAAAGCTTGGTGAACTTCACTTTGTGAGTGAGATCGTACAAGAACAAGAAGCTCTTCCTTATCTCCTTGTTCTGCTCTCTCGAAGATCTGGGACCCCAGACACCTTTTCGCCATCTTTTCTGTAAAAAAACAGAGGATGTTCACAAAACATTAGCAATGTAGCTATTCAAGGAGTCCTAATAAAGTAATAGCGGTACATCCCTAAAATGGAAGTTCTATTGGGAAAAAGGTATATTGGATATTACCCTCACCAGCAAATTTTTAAATGGGAAAGGACTTTAATTTTTTTATTAAAAAATGTGTCCTACCTCACTATAGAGTAGGTTGAGTTCTGGTGAAAGTGAAAACATAATTTGTGAGTTTCCTCATTCTCTTTATGTCAGTTTGGAAGAATATCAAAACAGAAATCAATGCTCCTTGAAAAGGGATTGCTCTTCAAATGTTCTCATATTTGAGATATAATGGGAAAAAGCTTAAAAGTTTGGACCAAACATTCGGGTGTTGTCCCATAATTACGCACGTCTGTGTCCAGAGACAAAAGTCAGTGTCTTATTATTTGATGATACCAAAACCTCACAGTATACACGGATTTCTATTTACTATATAATCAACGTATCCAGACAGTTTCTTTCACAATGTATAATGGAATACCAGAACTTAGCTCCATCTTTGACCCATTTTATTTACAATGTAAACAAAATGCCTTTGTGTGGCAGAATGTCGGCGCTGCATGTAAACAAATTGCTTTTGTGTGACGAAATGATGGCGCTGTCATTGTCAATACAGAGATATTCATCATTGCAAACAGAGTCGATGCTCCGGGAGTGGGGCGTACAACGTTCACTAGTTTTAAAAGTACTCCAAAAGTGCCCCCTTTCAGAAGGGAACGTGCCCTTTTCTTTCCAATAGGCGCCAGTTCTATATTATTATAAGTTTCCCTTACCACATTATGATAAGTGCCTCTTTACCTTTAGTAATTGCCCCTATTCAAATCTGAGAGGTGCCAATGTTTATTTAACAAGTGCCCATTTCTTTTGAAAGAATTGGCACTTCCCCTTCTCATAAATGCCCCTTTCATCTCTTATATGCGCCCTTATTTCTTCGTATAACTGCCCTTTCCCCTTTCATCTTAAAGCCCCTTCCCCTCCCACAAATTTGCCTTTTAACCTCAGATATATACTCCTATTAAAATCTGATAGGTGCCCATTTCCCTTCGACAAACGCCCCTTTCCCTTTATAAATGCTCCTTTTCCATTATCGTAAGTTCCACATTTTACCTCGGGTGAGTGCCCCTTTTCACCTCTGATAAAATTATTGTCTCTTTACTTTGATAAGGGCATGCTCCTTTTCCCTTCTGATAAGTGCCCCCTTTTGCCTTTTCCATAACTTATTCCTATACTTATTAAAGGCTTTTTCAGTCTTTAAAACAGGACTTTAAAAAAATATATAATTCTTGCTCGCTCATAAATGAATATCAAGACTATTCCACTCGATTGCAAATTATGACCTTGGACCATGCAAAAAGAGAAAGAAATATTGAGATCATCACTGTCAATGTAATCACAATGTAAAGGGAAAATACCAATGTCTAAACATTGTATATTTTCGCTCATGCGTGAGAATTACAAATCATGCATTCATTCTTTCTTTCTTTTTTTCTCTTCTCTTTCTTTTTTCCTTTTTTTTTTCCTTTTCGTTTTTGAAAGATATCATCAGAACATAATATCACTCAGACTAATTCTGATAAAAATCTATGGTCCTTATTCTTAAACCCGACGCTGGGTGTAATCTCAGTCTAAAGTAGATTTTCACATAGTAGGTCAGAACAAAGTCTATGAATAAGTATTAGCAAGAGACAGCCGAATCAATGTGAAAAGGTAGAGAGGAAGGGGCTATGCAAGCCTATCACGAAGATCTTTATGTTGATTATCGTATTACAGGCATAAACACCGGGTTTACACCCTACTCCTTGTATTGCAAGAAGTGTAGCGTAGAAACGTACATAGGGCGTGACTCTCCTACACACGGGGCCTTCAATTAGCGTTCAGTCCAAGGAATGAAGTGTTTTCCTGAACCCGAGCATAAATCAAGAACAGAATGGTAAGAGGAGAGGTGCGTTCTTACAGACAAAGCGGCGACAATGAATTTCG
Organism: Strongylocentrotus purpuratus; assembly: GCF_000002235.5. Taxonomy (NCBI): domain Eukaryota; kingdom Metazoa; phylum Echinodermata; class Echinoidea; order Camarodonta; family Strongylocentrotidae; genus Strongylocentrotus; species Strongylocentrotus purpuratus. Next base: position 5,999,286 of record NW_022145612.1, read on the forward strand.
CATTTTGCTGCTCAGAGCGGGACTCGAACCTATGCGCATGACGAAAGTACGGAAGCTTAAAAGTGCCCTCACAAGAAGATAAATGAGGACGAAAAGACGAAAAGACGAAAGACGAGAACCCGAGAAAACGAGTAAAAAAATAACAAGAAGACGAGACGATAAGATAAAAAGACGAGATCCTGGATTTCATCAAGTCGATTTGATTTGTACGTGAAGACAAGATCCAGTATCTCATCTGTTCATCTTCTCGCCCTCATCAAGTCGACCAGGGAGGATCCGGTATCCTCATCGAAATCAAGTCGACTTGACGATTTCTAGTGTCCCGTATTCTCGTCCAGACCGAGCCGACAAGACGAGATAGTAGGTCTCATAGATGAAACATTGTCTTGGAAATCCCATATTGCCATGATCTCTACAAAGATTAGTAAAACTACAGGATTATTGTCAAAGCTGAAGTATTATTTACCAGGAAATGTATTGTTTATGATTTATAATTCACTCATTCTCTCTTATTTGTCATATGGTAACATCGTGTGGGCAAATACAAGTCATTCTAAGTTGAAACCCTTATTTTTACTTCAGAAGCGTTGTCTACGATATTGTACAAACTCTCATTATTTGGCCCATTCTAAACCTTTATTTAGACAGTTAAATACCCTCAATATTTATAGCCTAAATAAATATCAAAATGCTGTGTTTGTATTCAAATGTATTAAAGGTAATGCACCATCATCTTTTGCCACTATGTTCCAAACTAACTCTAAAATTTATAAATATAATACTCGAAATAGTCTAAAGTTACACATTTGGAATATTGATAAACAGTACATGCAACAATCGGTAAGGTATACAGGGCCCACAGTATGGAATTCTCTTCCATCCTCTCTAACTCAATATGTTTACTTAAACTCATTCAAGAAAAATCTTAAAAATATCTATTATCCCTATAGTTTAATATCTATTTTAAAATAAAATATGATTTGTAAACTACCATAAGAGAGAAAGAAGGGGGAGGGGGGGGAGGTGGTGGTGGGGCGGGGTGGGGAGGAGGGAGGGGTAGAACAAAATACATGCGCAATACTCATTATTATGTTATTATATCCGTATAATTATTTTATTCATTTGGACGCCTAAATCAACAAGCTAACATAAGCTTCCTACAGGTGCTCCCTTTTCCTTCTACTCATTTTCACAGTTTGTTTAAATTAATTTAACACAATGCTCATGATTTGTATATTTTAAACTGTCTGTTCTTTATCACATGTATATATTTGTATGTTTTTTTAACAGAAATAAAGTCTTTTGAGCTGAATTTGAATTGAAATTTTTATCTTCTCAGCCAAATCAAGTTGACTTGACAAGATCCAGGGATCTCGACTTTTTGTCTTCTTTACCATTTTTTGAGTCATTTTCATCCTTTATCACATCTTCTGGGGGCACTTTTAAGAATCAGGCAAAAATTAAGCGACTATCTGATTGCGCCACACCGCCTCCTTCTAAAAGAGAGAAAGAGGAGAGAGAGAGAGAGAGAGAGAAAAGAAAGAAAGAAAGAAAGAGAAAGAGAGATAAAGAGAAAGGGAGACACATACAAACCCCGGTGGGAGGAAAAGGAATGCAAATAATTATTTTTTTTAAAACAAAGAAAGACAAAATGTTTTCAAAAATATGCATCGAAGTCAATTGTGGCGAAAAGGGTAATCTGAAATCCATTTATGCATGACAGCTGTATATCTGAAGGTCGATAACAATAGGTGTCGAATTCTAAGTCTACAATACAGCGACAATAAATGTTATCTTGTTATTTCAAAAGTAAATAGTGGGTGTAGTTGCACATTCAGCTAAGAATGCATGTAGCCGGTGTATATACCCCCCCCCCCCATTTTTTTATAAAATTACAAAACATTTGCAGTCAGTCTCTGTGGCGTGCAGGACACGGAACTGGCGTAGTGGTGTATTATAGTTGTATAATAAGGAAAATGCCTCCCTGGTATAATCATGAACGTTCATGGTATAATCCATGACTTGCATTCTGCTTGTTTTCATCAACGAGTATAATAGTTTGCGTGTGACATGTCTGTGACATTCTACAAGGTCCCGACATACTATTGATTTAATAGAATAAAAGAACGACTTGCCCAAACTTATTTCATGATTATGGTGAAACAATAATCAAGGTTCTCCCATTCTTGTTTTCAAAGGGTGATATTAAAAAAAACCACTTTAGGGGAATTAATTTTCAAAAGATGAAAAGGATATTTCCTTGCTTCTGAGGCTTCTCGGTTCTTGGTGATAGTGGGAATACCGGGAATACACTACTTCTTTTTTTTGCTTTGTTTTTTTTAATTTTTTGTATTTTTTCATTGTGACTGCACGATGAATCTAGCAAAAAATACCGAATAGACTTAGTACTTTAGAGGACCGATCAAGTCTGATGTCTTTTTTTTTCCTTTCTTTCTTTCTTCCTTCCGTTAGTTTTCGTTGGTTCAAGGTATCCTCTGACTGTTTCAGCCGTCAGTATTTACTTTGTTTTATAGTTCGACATGTTTGTAATTAACTTTTTCTCCTAGTGACTGTTATGATCAATAATATTAAACCTCAAAAAACCAAATAGGCCTAAAACGTTAGACTACTGACCAATACTGCTATAAAGAAATAAAAAAAAAAAAATAATAAAAGAGACATTTTATTTTGAGGGGTTCCCATCTGGTGTCTGTGGCCTCTTATAAGACGTGTGTAGGTCACGAACGTCCTATTCATGAAAGCTATCATCATATTTTGATAGGGCTATTATCTACATCGCAGAACCTCACTGTAGTTTACTCTCCAAATATTTACTTTCAACGAGATGCGGAAGGTGTTCGGGTGTGAATTTGCACTTCAAGAACGAGACAATTTTTTCCCTCTTGATTGATTATGATTTGTAACGTCTATTCAGGCATGCTTCTTGAACACCTGAACAGAATGCATCGAGAAGTACAAAGGAATTGAATGAACGAAGAATTTGTGAATATGAAGATATAGTCCGAAATATTGACATTGACATACCAGATTGGGTGAATGGCTCCAAACTTGTATTAGTTTGTATGCCATTGAATTTCTTCTTTGATCTTAATATAATACAGAAAGTAGAACCAAAAACAACCGATATCTGCTGTCTATAGTCTTTCTCTTCTTCTCTTTTTATTTTTCATCCATCATAGATGTTCTCCTGCTCTCTCTCTCTCTCTCTCTCTCTCTCTCTCCCTCACACACACACACACACGCACATACACAACTTCTAACACTCCACCTTCTCTCTCTCCCTCTATCTTTCTCTGTTTTCTTCTGAACTGCTGTTATTTGATACTCTTCTATAAATCACATTTCTATGAATGAATGATTTCCTGTATCAGACCAAAAAAATACCGCAGAGGCCAGCGTTGCATCTGAGGAGCTAATAATGTGAATAAATATATTATGTTTCAGTAATCCGAATATACAGGAGCACTTTTAATGATTCGCAAAAGTATTCTTATTGTGTGTATCGTTATTTTAAACACTGTTGCATCATCTGCATGGAATTCAACCTTCGCAGTCAGTGTATATCTAGATAATTAGGAGAGATTATCTGATACTCTTCTACAAGTCATGTTTCTATAATGATTTCCTGTATCAGACAAAATAATACCGCAAAGGCCAGCGTTGCATCCGAAGAGGATAGTGTGAGTAAATATATTTCGTTTCATGAATCCGAATAAACAGAAGCACTTTTCATGATTCTCAAAACTATTCTTATTGTGTTAATCGTTATTTTGAACACTGTTGCATGGAAATCAACCTTCGCGGTTTTAAGATATCAAGTGAATTAATAAGGGGAGAGTTCAATGACGCATCCAAATTTATTAACCTGTGTGACGATGTCATGTATAACTGGGAACTTCAAATCGGCAATGTCACTTATTCTTTCGTTCCAACACATAAAATAAATTATTAAAAACTTTTTTTTGTTTAAATTAAAAAAATCAATCAATTTTTTCTTCTTTTTTTCTTCAAGATATAAAACTCATAACGGTCTTTTCCTTTTAAAATTTTTCTTTTCATAATATGCTATCTATAATTTTGAGTAGTGCCCCCAATTGAGATGGTACTCAATAGGACAAAACCCGAAAGTACAGTTATTTTACACGAAGAACGGGAGAGTTGTCCGTATAACCCATAATCCAGACCAAATTGCCCATTTGCGATTCGTATATACAACTAATTATCTTATATTTCAGACATTGTACATTTCTTGCTGTTGGTCCAATTCATTCCAACCTTTCGTTCATAACTGAACGTATTGTATAACAAATGTTGTGTTGCCCGTAAGTTGAATCTTGAAGTTGATTCCTTGAAAGACCTTGTTGTAACATACCTATCATTATACCAATAGAAGGAAACGTAGATATCACTCATCGTAATTTAATAGAATTCTATTTTAAGCTAGAAGGGTGTTAACTCATATGCTTTAACACAATAATTAACGCTCTGGCTCTGAACAGACGTATTGGCAAAGTTGAAAACAGCACAATACAGTGCGTATACAAAAAAGTGTACCCAACTTTGGTAGCTCCTAATAAAAAGTCATAAACTATAAGACTTTGAAATCTATCTCTGTCAAATGATGCCCTATTTATTTTGTTGCTGGTATGATGATGGAAGTGCACTACATACGCATCACATTTCTGTATCTGATATCACAGAGCTTATAGTGAACACGCGAGCACAAGGGTTTTAAACAGTTTTGTCAAAATCGCCTTGTATAATTAATTCTCTAAAAAAAAATCGAGTGATCACGGACGTCACTCCTCTGGAGAGTGAAAATGTAGTGAAAATAGAGTGAACATTCACTCTTTTCTTCTTAGAGAGCACTCTAAAATCAATCGATTTTCACTCCTAAACAAGTGATCACGGACGTCACTCCCAAGAAAGTGAAAATAGAGTTCAAAATTCACTCTCTTTTTTTAAGAGAGATGGGCTGATGAAACAAAATATGAGGGTCAGGCAGTGGCGGATCCAGCCGGGGGGGGGGGGGGGGGGGGGGGGGTAAGAGGCTTTTTTGTTGGTCCAATTTTTTAGGAAATATTTAGCGAGCAGGCCTATGGGCTGATGAGCGGAGGGGGGGGGGGTAAGAGCACTATTTGTTCTGTTTGCCTAATGCGTGAGAAAATTCTGTGTGTGTTGTTGTTTGGACCAGGGGGGCAAAGCCCGTCGCCCCCCCCCCCCCCCCTTCGTGGATCCGTGCCTGGGGGTCAGGCCATATGCATGTGCTTCTTTGGTCTTAATTTCTTTGAACAGTTAAATTATGCTTTAGTGCTTCATCGTGTCACATGATGCATTGTATCTAGACTTTCACAGAACCTTGTAATCGATAACCTGTAATTATTTTGAACAGTATACTTATTATTTGTCTCATGATATCTAAGTTCTCTCTGCTTATTCTGCTGCGCCATTTCACACGCGGAAGGAGCATGAAGTGTTTATCTCGATTAGCGAAGGAAAAATGTTACTACAGTACAACCAAATGCAATAAAGAACGAAATGATGATAAGCATTACAAAAAATGACAGTAGACTTTCATTAAAAAAGATAACATCTCAAATGAACTTTAACCATTTTGTATCACAAAATGAGAAGGGTTAGCTTAAACAAGGGATGCAATGAAGTCAAGATACTAATCATCATAACCAAAAGAATCTCATAATTTTTGCTTGTAATAAGCATTTCCTTGAGTTTGAGTTGATATTAAAATCTGTTTCTTTTCAGCTGCCTAATACTACATGCATGTACGTAAGTTGGCAAGTGTTTTTGGAATGAGATAACACATAATGGCTTTTGACCTTTTGCTCCAGTCAAAATTTACAAGAGGATTTTGACAATAGTTTCTGAAAAGCCTGCTGTTCAGTCATCTGTGGCACTTATGAATATAATAATAATAATAGCTCGTTCTTATATAGCGTTTTTCAGGACCGGAGGCCCTCTCAAAGCGCTTTACAGATAAGTATATTATTACCCCGGTCATTGGATTCAGGCTTACCAGCACACAATGTATGCACATTCTCCACTCCCTGGGGAGCATTACAGCCAGGCGTCATTTTTACAAGCGCACACTTGCTAATCTAACCACATTAACATCCTACCGGGTAACCATTTAACACCTGGGTGAAGAGTGGCAAATGTAGATCAATGTCTTGCCAAAGGACATTAGTGCTGCGGCGGGACTTGAACCACGGACCTTGTGATCCACAGTCCGGTAACTTATCCACTCGTCCACAACACCTCTGTTATCATTAGGCAGGGTATTAGTTACCAATTCACACTAAAGGGGTTATGATACTAGTGACAGTGGAGTAAATGATAAACTACGACTTATTGACGCAGAAGGCAGATTCATTTTACAGTTGGTTTGTTGCAAATAAAGAGGTAATACTCGGAAATATTTACTTCCCAGTTGGGAGCAAATTTAATCGCTATTTATATAGGTTTAAGTTTATTTCAATTGATAAATGCTCATTCTGTGCAAAAGATGAGGAAACATTATATGGACATATTTTTGTAATGCGTTGAAGCGAGAAGATTATAGGAACAATGTAGTGATATTCTGGATCTTCCTATTCTTAAAAACATGAGCTGGAAGGAAGTTCACATTGGGCAAATAATTATTATATTTTTAAGTAGGGAGAAAGAAAAAAAAAGCCTCCAATCATTGAGGAAATAAAAGATTTTTTTTTGTAAAGCGAAGAAGAAGAAGAAAGAAAGACTGCTACGGAACGAAAAACATTGACACTCCATTATAAAAAATGGGGACATTTTAACGTAAACGGTGATAATAAACAAATCTTTTCTTAATAATCCCCTTCCCCAAAATAAAACAAAAGACAATTCAATTTTCTTGTCAAGAAAATTGAATTGTCTTTTGTTTTATTTTGGGGAAGGGGATTATTAAGAAAAGATTTGTTTTATTCAAAATAATTGGGTTGTGTATATTGTGTACTCTATATGTTATGTAATGTAATTTGAAATAATTTGTATTTGTATGATGTACATGTACAAGTATTGAATGAAGACAATTAAACAAAAATACTACAAAACGAACAAATCACTGTGGTCCTCAGTAATAAAAATGACCAATATACATGACCTCTGTACAGACATTAAGATTCAGCTCCACATAAATACAAATCTGGGAATACCAATCTACGGTGTTCCTTACATCAAATTATCATAACATGACCCTTTTTTGCATTATATTTGACATCATTATCATATCCATTATCATAACAAATTTTGAGCAAACTCTGCAACCCAGCAGTTGACGGGATAATAATAACGAGATCATCTGCATACATTAGTGATTGATTACCAGACCACCAACTACACAGTTTTTTACAAGCATTCAAATTGTCAGATACACCATCCATGTACAGGTTAAAGAGAAAGAGAGAAAAAATACCACCCTGTCTAACTCCATTACTGACATGGAACAGTTCAGAGACACTACTTCCCCATCTAGCCATCATAGTTTGATGGGCATATCTGGGGCATATACCAAAACACGAGTATCCTAATCAGGTACTTAGGAATACCTCTATTAGCTTAAACAGTCCTTTTTAAATTCATATGACCCAATTTGACTTTGAAATTAAATGATTATGATATTATACATTGTACATTCCGGCCTTCTCCTATTATGCATGCGCGCCTGTATAATTCGTATATTAATGTCGTCGAGGAAAATGACCATTTTGCGCATAATTATGCAAGTACTATAGATAGTCCATAGGAAAAATAATTTAGCCATCGGCCCCAGGTTCATAGGGTTGACTCTGTAGATATTGGAAATTTAATTTTGTCGGTAATTGGTGGCTACTTTTGTCGGTAATCGTTGGCCTCTACACCCCCCCCCCCCCCCCCCCCCACTGAAAAAGGTCTAGCGACGCCCCTGGGCGTGGCGTAGGTGAATGCGTTTGCGTGCCTTGGGGCTCTCACGTGAGTGGGTTTGAATACATGATTGTTCATGTCTACCGCCTTGCTCGGGTGACCTCATTCAATGACCTCGTTTAATGACCTCAATATTTTAAAGTGACTGTCGTCTCATTTCTTTGGTAACATATTAATTTGCCTGCTGTATTTGCTATTTTTGCTTGTTTCACGTTGTATATCATCTTATGTCAAGGCCTTCTTGCCCACCTATTATTACTGTTACGTCCTCTACCATTACAACTACTTCAACCAAATGTTAGTTTCATTTATGGGAACCTATAATCTACAAGCTGAGCTTTTTAAAAGGTTCCTCACATTTCACTCTGTATAAAATTCTATTCATTACAATTAATTTCGACGTTTTTTCAAAGAATTAATTATATAATGTGACACTTTTAGTATATTTCATATTATGTTCTAATTTTGTCAATTATGTAAATTCCCTTTATTTGTCAAATGTGAAGTAAACTTGAAACTTGAAACTCTATTAGTCATTTTCGTAAACAGCTTTTCATGATTTATCCGATCAAAAGCTTTGGAAGCCTAAAGAAAACAAAGAAACAAGAAAGAATTTCTGCTACAATGACTTGAAATAGTTTCCTTCAAAGCATATATATGTCAGTGCCATGTTTGGCTTTAAAACCGAACTGGTTATCTTTAGTAAGAATATACATCTCTAACCTACCAAGCTATATCTTTTCCAGCACTTCTGACTGGACATTAGCCAATGCTATATTATTGTCCTTATTAGTAATGCGACCAGCGTTATATTTAATGACTGGCACCAAAACAGCGGAAACCATACTATCTGGTAAGATACCATGGATCAAAAAGCTGGAAATGCACATTGCAAGCAAGGGCATGAGTTTCAGACTTGCAAACTTTAAATATTCAGCTGTAATGGTATCAAGACCGCATGACTTATTGTCGTCTAATTTTCTAATAACTTCTTTTACTTCATCAGGAGAGCTAACCATATTTACATCAAAGTCAACATTAGTAACATCCTGCACCGTACTCTGTACACAATTAAACAAATCCTTATAATGACTAAACCACAATTCACTTATTTTTTCATCACCACAGAAACCTTCAATATTAATTGGATGAGGCGCTTTACTCTTTACTCTATATTTTAAAACATTTAATTTCTTTCCAAAACTCACAATAACTTTTACCCTGCAACAGAGTCCGTCCACATAAAATTCTCATTATTCTTTTTAAAACGAAGAGCATACTTGACCTCTTGTTTAGCTCAAATAACCGTCCCTGGTTGCATGTCTGTTTTTGCCAGCTTCAATTAACCCAGAGTAAGTGAGCCTCACGAGCAGCAGAGTGGAGCTCTGACACATGCTCATTCCAACCAGGCCTAGTATTATAAACTTTGTTTTTACATTGAAATAGAGATTCACTATAGCATCACATAAGCATTCACAATATCATCATATGTATTACATAAATAATAAGCATGGTCATTGTTCACACAATTGGAATCTAGACATAAAAAACATGCACATTAATTAGGCCTATACCATTAAGCAATAAATCATTGTCACAACAATAATTATTCCTACGATTTTGATCAATCTTAGTTCAATCTAGCCTACCTTTATGTACAGTATTAGACATGCCTGAATCACGTAGCCCAGGCAAATTGTCAACATCAATTGACAAATTAAAAGGAGTATGATCAGTTGTAGCAAATCTATCATAGTCTTCATCTTCTCTATAGAGGCATTAGCATTTGCTGTGGTCTAACCATGACGTGGTATTCCATATGATTCACTAACAAAAGTGTAACTATCTGCAGGTATTAATAATGCAGACTTGATAACACAAAATTATTATCTCAACAAAAATGTCTCAAATGATTTCGAAATAAGGAACTATTGTCAGAAATTCCAATCACCTATACCAAATAAACACTGGTGGTGTCTAGCTCAGAAATAACCGCCGCAATAAATGCTATTTCTTAAGATAATCACTTTCATTTTCAGGACACTCATAAGGAGAGTATTATAATTATTAATAACAAATGTCTTATTCTCATGATTAATTTTATATACCTACTGCCTTAACTCATTAATCAAGTCTTCATATTTAGTACACCATATAGGATGAATATAATAAGAAGCTCACACAGTTCGGTACACTTTTTTTTAATACGCACTGTATATAGAAGGTCCGAGAGCTCCCCTGTCAGCTATTATTATGTTGGCATTATTCTGCGCCATAAAAAACCGTCTGTTATGGGGCATTTTTTAAATATAAAATGAAATTTTGTCCATTTCTGGACGATTATTTCTGTCTATATTCTGATATGTATATGATGTTTAATGTATGCATTATAGTGTTTAATGTATGCATTATAGATCTTTCAGATTAAAAAAAAGATGGTCCGCCAAAGTTACCTTAACCTTCTGCTAGGAAAGGAATAAGGGAAGACAATCTTACAGTTCACTCCTTCAATATTCACATATCAGCTTTGGAAAACATAAGGAGGAGATACCCCCTCCTTTCTCCAAGAAAAGATAGAGAGAGGAGGAGAGAGAGAGAGAGAGAAGGGGAGAGAGAGAGAGAGAGGGGGGGGGGGGGAGAGAGAGAGAGAGAGAGAGACCTTGGGAAAGAGTCAGGGCCTATATGGTAAATACTAATAATGTACCGCTCATGACAGCGCGAGATGAAGAAAAATGAGTAATTGAATGAAACAGTACACATGAAACAAATATAATTGATAATCTCACCTCTTGTATGTTGTATTAACGTAGAATCCACTATCCTCCACAATAAAGCAAATATTATCACCGCGAGCCCTTTGGTGCAACGAGGTGGTTCATGGATCAGGTCGTCTCTCAAGTGAGAGGCAGCATAAAATTAATACTCCCACACTTCTTATAACGGAGTAACGTTCTAGCCGAGTAGAAACGCCCTCTATATTCAATTGACATGGGGAGCTGTAAGCAGGGCAGGCGGAGCGTCTTTGGTATTTTTATGTGTATAACCCCCCCCCCCCCCAAAAAAAAAACAACAATTATTCCCATGGCTGACCTAAAAAAAGGTGACCTTACCCCCCCCCCCCCCCCCCCCCAACGGAGCAAAATGTCAAATTTTGAAATTTCGAGACCAAAAAAAAAAAAAAAGAGTCGATGCGAAATTTCGGCCCGATTTAAAAATGTTAACCCCCCCCCCCCCCCCTTGAAAAAAATCCTGCGTACGCGCCTGGGGGCACGTATACAAAGGGAACCCTCAAATCTAAAATATACCGTATTAGACATTGGTATAATATACCCCTACATTGCCAAGATTGAAATGTACATTGTTTGAAATACCCGACATTCCTTGACACAAGAGAAGTCCAAGGATGAGCGAGCAGACCGTTAGCTAGTGTATGGGAGTGTGAATGGGAGTGTGTATAAGAGTGTAAATGTGAGTGTTTATGAGAGTGTCCAAGGTACAGGAGTGAGAATTGGAGCGTGTATAGGAATGAGAGCGTGTATTGAAGAGCAAAGGGCCTGCGCTTGCTCATCCTTTGACCCACTCTTGTGTCACCTAAACGTGACTTAATTTGCCTGTTATTGCCTTATAGTCATATTAGTTATGAACTTTGTTATGAATTTTGTTATATACTGTATATTATACTTTGTGACAATGTCAACCACATTTGTATGTATTATAATTCATTGCCAATGTAAATTGTTCATAATTCAGCCATCTGGCTGCGAAGTGCAATTAATAAAACTTTTCAATCTCTCTCAATCTCAAATCAATCTCAAGATTGTGAGTATATCATCAGGGATGCTATCAAAATTAGGTGGGTGGTGGTTGTTATTTTACCTGACTGCTAAGAAAGCATAATATTTGTTTCTCTCTTTGCATGGCCCAAGATATTTCTCAAGTATCATACTTTGCAGTTGGTGTGATGGTCTGACTATCAATTGGCTTAAACTACTGGAAATATTGCAAGATGAAACATAATAATTTTTATATAAGAGGATTTGACGTAACTACGGGGGCACAAAGAAGACGTGCCCCCCCCCCTCGCCCCCCCCCCCCCCTTAATCAACGGTAATACACCTAAACAACATACACAATCATGTACCAAGCTACAATAAGTATTAATAACTGAGATGGTTATCACTAAGAAATGATCGTCATATAACTAAACCAATAATTTATTGGAACCATTTTCATTTATTATAAACACTTTCAGCATTAATTCATTTGCATAACATTAATTTTGTTGGGTCAGAAAACCGTAATATCTTTGAAAACTAGAGATTTTCTGGAATTTTAGGTCTCAGCGGAAGTTATTGTGGCCCGTGCAAACCCGGGTCGTTCACTTACGAAATAAGTACACAAGCCATGACTATTCCACTCTTCAGTGGCAATACAGTCTAGTGATGATAAACTGGTTCGATGTTCCACTAGCTTATAGGATTTCATTTGGTATTCATGAATATTATCGTGAAAACAAAGAGATCGACTATTATTACAAACGTTTCCATGTCCTTTATTCAGTTTTTCATCAGATCAAAGGCAATGATTATTTTGGAATCTCTTATCAGCCAAATGTGGCGTTATGCCCAACAAGTGGAATATGACTTCATTTATTATAATGTCAACAGATTCTTTTCTCTGATAAAGAAAAGACATCAGTAGAAAACAGGATAAACGAGAATAAATGTGAAGAAGAATAAAGGAAATTTAAAAGGACTACAGAATAACGGTAGACATTTTTTTTCACTGATAGTAATAACATAGTGTTATTCAATTTACCAAGGGTAGCCGTATGAGCGACTGTTCTTCATGTGGGCCCTACAACTATCGTTACACTAGCATTACTGGGTAGGCCGAGGAGAAGTCCTAACCCTAACCTTAATCCTTTACCAATTTAATGCACTCATGCCTAAACCTTACCCTATACCCTACCCATTTAGTTCGAAATTAACAAAAAAAGGGCAAAACGCTTTTTCCAATGTGTAAGCATGAAGCAAGGATCAAGCCCGGGACCTCTAATCAAGAGTCTTCACCAATATTCCACAGTGATCACAGATTACCAAAGCTAGGCTACAAATAATTCTAACTATTTAAGCCGTTTGGGGTAAAACATTCACATGTCTATCTTCTTGTACGTTTTCACAGATAGGTGAAATAATTAATTATCAACTAGATTGTTATTTTTCTATAAAACGGTTATTCAAATTTATAATTTGTCATGACTGTGTATAATGTCTGTATAACCCTGCTATAAGAGATTAGCCTGTACAGAGATACTGGTACCAGTATAATTATTAAACACCCGAGTTTAACTCGGAGGATGTCAAACTATACGCTAAAAAAGAGAGAGAGAGAGGTAAGTTTCAAGTGGTTGATCTTAATTATAAGAAGCAAGAAAGAAGTAGTTAAGTTGCATTTGCGGTTTTTGTTATGAGACACGAGTGGATTTAATAGACACCTTCCGCGCCCATGACCATTCATAATAAGCTCAATCTGTCTTAACATTACATTAAAGACAATATGGCGCTGATAATTTCATTCAAAACCGTATTTTCCTCTCTCTGCATTCAGTTTCTTATACACGTATTGCCATCAGTTGCAGGCAATGAAAACTGCATAGCTCCAACGATTCAAGCTGGCTCCAGCACCATTTGGGGATCTTGCTCCACATTCCGCGCCATTGAGCTTGGAGTCGAGCGGCAAGTGGCATCTTACCGTGGGCTTCGGTATGCAAAAGCTCCTACCGGCAGGCGACGCTTCGCTCCGTCGGAATTACAGGACCTGAACTTGGAAGTAGATGGGACATCGGGTGGTCCTAGCTGTCCGCAGGAACCCCACCCAGTATACAACACCGAGTCTGGTACTGACGAGGACTGTCTCTTCCTTGATGTCTTTGTGCCTCTACCACAAGTGGGTTTCTTTTCCTTGTCTCGACATAGGCCTATTTAACAGGCCCTGTAACCATATCATTTCAATGCAATCATTATTTTGTGAATAACCAAGCAGGTCAAAAATATTCATTGCTCGACGAAATCGGGTGTCCTGGTCGAATGCTTAGAGCCACTTTATTGGAGATGTGAAGGTAGTTGGTTCGAGCCCCTGCAAGGCACTCATTTTCTTTGGAAAGAGATTTTATATCTTATATATAGGCCTATCAGATTATTTGCCACATACTCTGGAAATGTTGAAATTTGGAGCTGGTAGTGATAGAATGACGAAGTTGACGAAACCATAATCATGATAAGATGGTAATGCCTTATTTTCTTTCATTCATTGTTTCTCTTTTGTCGATTTGCTACACAAATTATCATTTTCCTTTAGAGGGACAAGCCCTTCGCTGTAATGGTCTGGATTCATGGCGGCGGTTTTATGTATGGCGCCGGAACAGTCTCCATGCTATCTCCCCTCCCATTGGTCAGTTTAGGTGACGTCATAGTGGTGACCATCAACTACAGATTGGGTGCTCTGGGATATCTAACCACAGGTAAAGTCTCTTTATTTACTATAGCCTGTTTAGTCAATGATTGATGCATATAACTTTAATCTGTATATTTGACATGGGTTCGTATTCACGTCAAATTTGAATATGGTGGCAAAAATGACAAGCCGAATCAACGTAATAACTAATTATCTATTTAAAAGCAATAACAACTAAAAAAAAAGATGAACAAAAGATGTGTTGGTCCGGTATTGATTTGCCTTTATTCTACAGAGTTTTGAAGAGATCTAAATCAACCTTTTTGTGTTATCTTAAACTGTGTCAATATGAAAATGAAATTTTGAACATGACTTTTTGTGTTATCCTTTTCCTCATGTCAATATCAAAGCCCATTCCAGCAATGATTATTACAAGAGCCAATGTGATGCACTATAGATGTGATACAAATCTATGAAATATACTCATTTATTCTTCACGATGTTGCATAGCATAAAATCATAATGCATAATTATCATTATTCCTGTTATATATTCCAACCAGGGGACGAGATTACACCGCCAAATTTAGGCATTTTGGATCAAATAACTGCCTTGAAATGGATCAGGAAATACATATCTGGTGCGTAAACAATACAACTTACAATGAATAATTTGAGTGTTGCCTGTATTTACATAGATTCCGTGAAGGCCTACAATCATAATTGGACATTGTGAATTGTGGGTAATTCTGAACCCATGGTACATGTAAATGAAGGTCAAATGGCTAACAAGTCAGGTTTTATGAAATGACTAGACTGGAACTTCACAAGTAAAATAATAGAGAATGTAAATACCACCTAACAAACGAGGCATTGACACAAAAAAAAACTTACACAATGATAATCAAATCGTGCTGTCGACATCATACCATCCCAAACCTTTTGTGATCCTAAAAGGATAAGGTAAACATGGACCATTGTTAAGGCCACGGGCTGGTGTTCCAGGGCAGGGGCCGATTCGTTTCACCCAGATTTGACTTAAGGTTCATAAGGTTCATATTCATTGTCCATTTAACAATGGAAATTCATCGTGTTACATGGTATTGCGATTCACATATATTTAACATAATACACTCATACAAAAATCAATAAAATAATTTTTGAGTTCACAGTAAAAAAAAAAAAAAATTAACCAAAACAAAGATAAAGTCATGCATCGAAAATAATATACATGTATATCAAGTGAGGTGGAATGACGATATGATTTTACAAGTATCGATAATGTATTGCATTATTATTATTGCTATAGAGTCTTATTATTATCATATTATTATTATTATTATTAACAATGGAAATTCGTCGTGTTACATGGTATTGCGATTCACTATATACATATATATATATATATATATATATATATATATATATATAACATTTTACAAGTATCGATAATTTGTACTTGATTATTATTGTTATTATTATTATCATTATTAATATGATTATTATTATTATTATTATTATTATTATTATTATCATTATTATTATTATTATTATTATTATTATCATTATTATTATTGTTATAATAACAATTGTCTTTGATGTCATCATCAGCATTATACTATTATTATCTTTATTAATATTACTATTATTGTTATGGAAAGGTATCGTTATTGTTTTATTGCCCTATATGATACCTTCCTCATTTAGAATTCGTATGGAGCTAGGTACAAATGAGTTGCTGATGGATGCTGATTATTCATTAAGATGGATTTGGCTTTTTCTACTATCCTACTTCGACATAGTTCTCTGTGATTCTATTCAACATAGTAAAGTCTCCTTTACGACAACTCGTGTACCAGACTACACAATCAAATGCGAAGATACTCTCAATTACGGATTTGTAGAGCAAGACCATTATAGTGCGATCGACATAAAATGTTTTCAATTTTCTAAGAAAATACAGCCGTATTTGTACGTATGTACAATTGGTTCCATGACACATGCTCCGCCGACGATTGCTCCGCCGACATTTACTCCGCAAAACGCGACAATTGCTCCGCGACAGTTGCTCCGCCGACAGTTGCTCCGCCGACATTTGCTCCGCCGACAATTGCTCCGCCGACATTTGCTCCGCCGACAATTGCTGCGCCGACAATTGCTTCGCCGACATTTGCTCCGCCGACAATTGCTCCGGTGACAAATGCTCCTCGAACGACAGATGCTCCGCCGACAATTGCTCCGCCGACAATTGCTCCGCAAAACGCGACAATTGCTCCGGTGACATTGCTCTGCCGACAATTGCCCCGCGCCGACATTTGTTCCGCCTGAAGCGACACTTGCTCCGGTGACACCGACAATTGCTCCGCCGACATTGCTCTGCTAAAAAAGTGCCCCGTAAAATACAAAGGCTACCTATAGGAAAGAAATGAGCCTGCCGCATACTCCTGCGGCAGACTTGCCGCAGATCTGCAGCAGACCTGCCGCAGACAGTCATCTTTTTCACATGCAATTAGTTTTGCCGCAGACTTGCCGCAGACTTGCCGCATACTCTTTCAGTATGATGAAGAGTCTGCGGCAGGTCTGCTGCAAACTTGCTGCAGACTTGCCGCATACTCTTTCAGTATGATGAAGAGTCTGCGGCAGGTCTGCCGCAGACTTGCTGCAGACCTGCCGCATACTCTTTCAGTATGATGAAGAGTCTGCGGCAGGTCTGCCGCAGACTTGCCGCATACTCTTTCAGTATGATGAAGAGTCTGCGGCAGACTTGCCGCATACTCTATCAGTATGATGAAGAGTCTGCGGCAGGTCTGCCGCAGACTTGCTGCAGACCTGCCGCATACTCTTTCAGTATGATGAAGAGTCTGCGGCAGGTCTGCCGCAGACTTGCTGCAGACTTGCCGCATACTCTATCAGTATGATGAAGAGTGTGCGGCATGTCTGCCGGAGACTTGCTGCAGACCTGCCGCAGACTCTTCGTCATGAATATTCATATCTCATATAGACCTGCTGCAGACCTGCCGCATACTCTTTCATATCCAGTACATGGCAATAAAGTATGCATGTAGAAGAACCAGTGATAAACTGATTGATACTTCATAATCGATATTGGCAATATCGATATTACCAATTAGGTAATACCAAATATATCGATATTACCAATTAGGTATATTCTTTCTCAATTGTATTAACTTCATCACATTGATCATTTGAAGTGTATTCAAGAGTAACATTTAAAGTGACACAGGCTCGTACACATATATATACTAAATATGTATATTGTTTCTTGGTTAGTAATCATAGTTTCTTGGTTAGTAATCAATATATCTATTGCTTAAACGTGAATGTAATTGTAACATGATCAGACAAATAGTCTATTGGTTAATAATGGCAAAAGGAAAATAGAAATCACAAAAATGATGTGCATTGTCTTAATTTGCTTAACAAATCATGATAAATGTATTTTTCTGTCACACGTGTAAAGTAATAATGAATATGCATGAGATGATTGGTTTCAATTGGCCCTATTAGACTTTAATGGGATTTCCTGTGGCAGACCTGCCGCAGACTGTTCCTGTGGCGTACTGGTATGCGGCAAGTCTGGAGCAAAGTTTCGCCCTGCCGCAGATCTGCCGCAGACTGTTCCTGTGGCATACTAGTATATGCGGCAAGTCTGGAGCAAAGTTTCATCCTGCCGCAGATCTGCCGCAGACTGTTCGTGTGGCATACTAGTATATGCGGCAAGTCTGCAGCAAAATTTCATCCTGCCGCAGATCTGCCGCAGACTGTTCCTGTGGCATACTAGTATGCAGCAAGTCTGGAGCAAATTTTCATCCTGCCGCAGATCTGCCGCAGACTGTTCCTGTGGCATACTAGTATGCGGCAAGTCTGCAGCAAAATTTCATCCTGCCGCAGATCTGCCGCAGACTGTTCCTGTGGCATACTAGTATGCGGCAAGTCTGGAGCAAAGTTTCTAGATCTGCCGCAGACTGTTCCTGTGGCATACTAGTATGCGGCAAGTCTGCAGCAAAATTTCTTTCTACCGCATACTTCGGCATACTCTTTGCCGCAGACTAAAAGTCTGCGGTAGGTCTGCGGCAGATCTGCGGCAGGTCTGCGGCATACTTTTCACTTTCACTATACGACAATAATTGTTGCTCCTCCCCAAAAGTACCCCGCAAAAGACAATGCTCCACCGACAATTAAATTGCTCTCTGATCCAAAAGTGCGGCCTCGTGGAAGACATGAATGCTCCTCTGGCAATTAGTGCAATAAATGCTCAGCCGTTTTTTGCTATTCCCCATGATGTTTGATTTAAAAAACATCAAGTTTTAGCTCCTTATGCAAGTTCTCCGGCGAAAGATAATTACTCCGCTCAAAATCTGTTTCATTTATTACTCATTAGCCGATCAAAAGCTCAAGGCTATCTCTCTCTCTCTCTTGCTCTTCCTTTTCCTTTTTACACCCTTTTCTTGTCTTCTTAGCTCTTTTCTTTCCTCTCATGCTATTAGTCTTCTTTCATTTTCATCACTTTTTCTTTTCTTCCCCTCTCGAGTTCTATTTCTCTCGTGAAATTGTAACGTAATGTAGTACATGTAGTACATTCTTGTTTAGAATAGTATTTTCAATAATATCCAGTCCGTTTTCTATAGGTTTCTTTCCTTCAGTTAAGTGTATGTAGCTTTACTATATATATATATATATATATATATATATATTAGTGTGTAAAATCTTTTGAGCTAGTGCTATTCGGTGTGGCGTACACATGGCAATCACATGGTAGATAAAATTATGATCATCAGTACTGGGTCAAATAAATTAAAGAGAACTGAATTTTAACCCGGGCCATAGGCTACCCCCTCTCGTAGAATTTGTAGAATTTTGTACAATTTTATTGACTCTTTGACCCCCTCTCGGGGTATGAGAGTACAAACAAACATAAAAGTATAAATAACAATGCATGACTTATGAATACAATTCACATACATTATACATAGATAATGACACAAAGATAAAAACGATAATAGGTATATAGTGTATGAAAGTACAAACATGAACAATGAACCAACTAGTAAACACAAATTATATATACATGTACAGGTACATGTACATGAATGTAGATAGTGACAAACTGACAATAATAAAAGGATAAGTATAATGCAGTCTATTTACAAGCTAAATAGTAAACAAAGTAAGCTGTTTCACTATCCTACCGCTACGAGTACGTGTAGGTTCAGCTCTAATTGTACTTCTTGAACTGCTTGAACTATCTTCTTTCTCTGTTTTTTGATTAAATTTCAACATAATAAGGCGGGTAAATCTCGCTAAATTCTTCAACTGAGAAGTGCTTCTAGTATTAAAAAGTTCTGCCATGTGCATAGCACTTGGGAGCTTAGACTTACAACACTTTTTTGATAATATAAACATCTCTCTCTTTGAAAAAACGGACAAACAAAAATATAGTGAAATTCATCTCCTATATCAGTGGACAGGCTGAGTGTGCACTGCATATCACAATGTGGTGTGTTCGCATCAAACCGACCTTTGTTTACAGGTAATTTATGTGATCTACACCGAAACTTACAGAGAGTAAAAGCATCAGTTTTATTTAGGGTGAGTAAATAGCTTTCAAATATATGGTTGCCTTTAAATATCCTATAATTTGTGCAAATGCGATTTGACCATACTGCATCTCTCCATTCCTGACCAAAAATATCATTTAGTCTCAGTTTTAGCAAAGAATTAATATTTAAGCCAAATCCACTATTTTGGCCTAGCCAATATTGGATAGACCAGCTTGATTAAATGTGTCTTCAATAAATTTTAACCATGAGGAAGTAAATTCCAAATGTTCATCTTTATGAATGGCAGAAATGAATTTTAAAAGGACATATGAATATTTGCTATCTTTACCTCTCAAAAATTCTTGACCAAAATTAACCATTCTACCCTTCACCTGATTCAAAATCAAACCTCGTCCAGTTTCTCCATAAACCATACAGTCTGGAGTATATGAACCTACAGATAATAACGTTCTGAGGAATTTCCTATGGAAAACTTCAATCTGCTTTAAACCTTCATGTCCCCAGACTTCACTACCATACAATAAGATAGGCAAAATCAAATGGTCAAACAAATGACATTGAATATCAACTGACAACTGCAATTTCTTCGCTTTAGTCAACATACTGTATAACGCTTTTCTAGCCTGCACTATCTCAGTATCTGCTTGGCCATTGCCTTTTTGAAAGTACCATTATAATTAAACAGTACTCCGAGATAAGCAAAATCATATACCACATCTATTTTTGCATGACCATACGTAAAATTTGGTATCTTCCTAACTTTCCCTCTGGAAAAAATCATTATTTTAGTTTTACAATACAATACAATTTTTGTATTACAATATCCTTGAACTGCATTCAGCGCTACTTGTAATTCGTCAGGGCTTTCTGCCAAAATGATCGTGTCATCAGCGTACAATAAACAAGACAACTTTGAAAAAAGCTCTAATTCGTCACCCTGTAAGGTATTTTGTATTTCTTCATTTAACATTTTCAAGCCAGGATAAATTTTGGCAATATGCTCTTGAAAGTCTCGTTCTCTCTCGCTCTCTCTCCCTCTTCGTCGCCTTACTTTTCCCTCTCTTATACCTCCCTGTGCATTTGTATGCCTCGATAATACAAAAAATAAATAATAAGATTCTTCCTCTTCCCCTCCTTCTTCCTAGTACATGTAGTAGGAGTAGTAATAGAAGCAGTATCACAATAATAATGACAACAATGATTATTATGGTTGGTGGTGTTACTAATGTTATTTTTTGTAATTATTATGTTTGTTATTGTGATTATTATCCTTATCATGAATATTATCGTTAAGATAAGTTATTATTGTAATTATTATAATCATTATTATTGTTATTATTATGATGAATATGAACATGATGATTTTGATGACAATTAGTATAAGTATATAGTATATTATAATGGTTATCATATCATTATTATCATCTGTATTATCAGCATAATCTACAATGGCAGTAGTGTAGTATAGTACATGTAGAATTAGGCCTTATAGTAGAGGTATCATTCTGATCATTATTATTCTGATTATCTTTTGCAATACGTCTAGACGATAAACTCATGACAATTGACAATTGTCATGAATCATTGTCTTTAAGTTTACCATTAAATGCATCTGGTTGGAATTTTGCTCAGGTATTTGGTACTGGATGATTTAAATGGTAGAAATTAACTTGTGTCCTATTCATTCTAGTCTTATTCATTTGCATTATGTTTTATTCATTCAAGTTCTAATGTTTCTGACTGTTTTCAAGACAATATCTTTTGTGTCGATCATAGTTCTATGTAGCTTGATATCTCACGGTAATTTTGAGAGAAAAGCAATGCAAGCAATGATTTCTGAATTGTAGCGACTTTTGCGTTCGCCTTTGCTGTTCTTCAATAATATTTGACAAGCAGTATTAATTTATTTTTCAAGAACTCATGATAAATTCGTTTAACAGTTGATTACCCTCGGTTGATTCTTTTGTTCGGATTATTTGGCGGGGAAAATAGAAGTGAATGTATTATTATTATTATTTGTTCATCGTCTCTACGATGCTCTTTGAATCAAAAACACCTTTTAGTGTTAGGCTTCCTGGAAGAAATTTCAATTGTTGTTAAGAAATTTTTGGTTGCACTCTGTAGATTATGATGATGTGTTTGATCTTTTTTTCAATACAAGATCAAACACATGATAAAAATATACTGGCTGCATGCCAATAAGTTCTTGTCAACAATAACAAAATGTGAGCTAGTGCTATTCGGTGTGGCGTACACATGGCAATCACATGGTAGATAAAATTATGATCATCAGTACTGGGTCAAATAAATTAAGAGAACTGAATTTGAACCCGGGCCATAGGCTATCCCCTCTCGTTCTCTCTCCCTCTCTCTCCCTCTTCGTCGCCTTACTTTTCCTCTTTTACATCCCTGTGCATTTGTATGCCTCGATAATACAAAAAATAAACAATAAGATTCTTCCTCTTCCCCTCCTTCCTAGTACATGTATAGGAGTAGTATTAGAAGCAGTATCACAATAATAATGACAACAATGATTATTATGGTTGGTGGTGTTACTAATGTTATTTTTGTAATTATCTGGTGGGCTGTATATCGTACAGACCACCTAATAATTTCGTTAGAATTGCCTTTGTTTATTTATTTATTTATTATCAGGTGGGCTGTATATCGTACAGACCACCTTATAATTTCGTTAGAATTACCTTTATTTATTTATCAGGTGGGCTGTATATCGTACAGGCCACCTTATAATTTCGTTAGAATTGCCTATATTTATTTATCAGGTGGGCTGTATCTAATACAGACCACCTTATAATTTTGTTAAAATTGCCTTTATTTATTTATCAGGTGGGCTGTATCTAATACAGACCACCTTATAATTTTGTTAAAATTGCCTTTATTATTAGGTGGGCTGTATCTAATACAAACCACCTTATAATTTTTGTTAAATTGCCTTTATTATCAGGTGGGCTGTAAAGCGTACAGAACACCTTATAATTTCGCTAGAATTACCTTTATTATTTATTTTACTTATTTCAAACCACTTTTTTGTAAGCACGATTACTTGAAAATGGCTCAAATTTGGCACACATATATGTATAGGCATATGTACAAACACAATAACGTTTTCAACTATGACCTTCACTGATGACGTCATCTAGGCGCCATTTTGTAAATTTTTCTGAAAATCGACTCATGATCATATCTTCATAACCAAAAGCCATTTTTGATTCATATTTATCATGATTAAGGTCAATATTCGTCCGGTCAATTTCAGGTCAAAAACGCGCGCGTGCGCGTACGTCCGCGCGCAAAATATTAAAATGCTCAAAATAGTCTCAAAATAATTTTACATACGTTTTAGGCCATTTTAAGCATTTTTAAAAAATCTCGCACTCACGCGCATGCGTGCGTGTTTTCGCGCGTTCTGGCAATTTGCAACAAAGAATCGCCAATTTTTCTTTGTCATCATATTTGGCACATTTTCCCAAGCATTTTGATACCTTGTTAACATATTTCTGACCATTAATAACGGAGTAAGCGTCCGTTTAAAGTGACTCTCACACTCTGCCGTGTAGGCCTACCGTGTGCCACCGTGCGCGAAAATGTCTGCGGACGGTGGAGAACGGCGAGGGCACACGGTGGTTCGTTATCAAAGCGGGCAACTCGTTAATAGGGCGTTGGCGCTTATTTACACCCGGTGGGACCCGGCGAAAGTTTTGGGCATGTTCAAAACTTTGGCCGGCTGGCACCGGCCGCAAGTAAGCGGCAAGAGGACGGTGTTGAACAGTATGAGGACGGTATGAATACGTTATGAAAACGGTCACACTGTATGAACACGTTCACAACACGCTCATAACCCGTTACAGAAGGGTGATGAAAAATAGAGAGCGGACTGATCGTTGCCATTCAAATCGGGGTATTTATGGCAGTCGTGTCATGACGTCAGCAGTCCGGGGACTCGCTCACAGGACGCTCCGAGCGGTGAGGGGACGCTATTAGTGACTGGTAGGTGGCTGCTACAAACCCGATGCACACGTTCGAGACCCGGTATGGGCCCGGTATGGAAACGGCCAAAATTTTCAACAAAAGTCAACCTGGGCGGTGAAGACAGTAGAAGCACGTTCAACACCCGGTATGCGCCCGGTGAGAACGGTCAGAAGATGGCAACGAAACGGTGAAAAGATTAATTTTATGAATTTTTTTTTGCGGCCGGGGACAAGTTCGCTCAAAACCCAACGTTCTGGACTCTGTTGTTTTTTTAATAGCCCGGCAGGTGGACGGTAGGCCTACACGGCAGAGTGTGAGAGCTCCATAAGATACACGTCCGTGCGTGCGAGCTCTTGTAATACATAGCATATATGGGCAAAAACATGCCTATACAAAATCCATTGTAGCTCTTTAGGATGTAAGGTGACCCCAAATTTTGTTTCATATTTTGTAGAGTATGAATTGGAAATATGATTTCTTGTCTCATTTGACCCTCAATTAACTCATGACGTCATCATAATGGCCTCCGAACTCAAAATTGCATATTATGACATCAGCATATTTTTGGAAAATTGATTGTATCTCTGTAAAATATTGATTGATTTTCTTCCAACTTTCGATGTGTTCTAGCTGAGATAATTCACTACAAATGCAATTGACATGATTTTTCATTTCGACAAAGGAATCATGACGTATTTTTGCGATTAAAGGAGGAATATCAATTTTTCACTTTTTGCGTGTATTCTCTATGGGACATGATTTTTTAAAAACTGGATTCTACATTCCCGTCTTTCGCGAGCAATATCTCCGTCGTTTTAGCTTCGTTTTCGCTGAACTTCGAGTATGTTGTAGCTGAGACAATAAGCTATCTTAAATTTGCCTTTTATTTTGTCTCAAATTTTAGTTAGACCAGCCCACCTATACTTGTTCAAAACAAGTATTACAAATCTAGTTATTATTATTATCATCAACATTGTCACCGATCAAGTGTCGCTTCAGGCGGAGCAAATGTCGGTGGAGCAACTGTTGATTGTCGGCGGAGCAATTGTCGGCGGAGCAAATGTCACCGGAGCAATTATCGCGTACTGATGGGGGGGGGGGGGGGGGGGGGTCATTTCTTATTCGATACCAGTGATTTAAAAATGTTGCTGAAATGACATGATTTTCCGGTATTTTTGTGTCAGTCATACCTTTTAATGCGTTTGTTGGAAAATTAGAATTCCCAAATTTACAGTCGGGCGAAATATAATGCTTTTTAGAAGCCTTCTTGTCATGGCCTGCAGAACGGCTGGGATCGTGGGCTCGAGCCCCCCCCCCCCCTCACTTTTTTGAAAAAGTTTGTTACAGAGAAAGAAAAAGAAGAAAAAAAAATAATAAGTGACCTGCCAATGTCACAAAGGAGGTATCAAAATATGCTCATCTGACCGTAATTCAATGCCTAAAACTCCAGAGCTTACGGGGGCTCTGCCCCGGAGCCCATCAAGGGTCCTAAGGCGGTCCACTGGATGCTCATCTGACCGTCATTAAATACCTAAAACCCCTGAGCTTCCGGGGGCTCTGCCCCCTGGACCCCACCAAGGGCCCTAAGGCGGGCCCCTGGATGCTCATCTGACCGTAGTTAAATATCTAAAACCTCTGAGCTTCAGGGGGCTCTTCCCCCTGGACTACATTAATGACCTTAAAGAGTGCTCATGGGTGCTCATCTAACCGTAATCAAATACCTAAATACCCTGAGCTTTCGGGGGCTCTGCCCCCTGGACTCCCCGCCAATTAGTGACCTGCCAGTGTCAAAAATAAGGTATCTAAATATGCTTATCTGACCGTAATTTAATGCCTAAAAACTCTGAGCTTCCGGGGGGTCAGCCCCTTGACCCCCTACCGGGGCTCAGGCCCCGCCAATTTAATCTTTACTTGATCGTTGATACTCCACTTTGAAAAACGTTCCGCGGGGCCTGCATGTAACGTGTAAGAGTGGTGGTGACACAGATTTTTCTTCTGCCCCCCCCCCCCTCCAAACGTTTTTGCTCATTACGCCACTGCCCCTGGAAGGTGAGCCCCCTGGAATGTTGCCCCCCCCCCCCCAATCCCAAACTGCTTCGGGCGCGCCTGCAGAGAGGACACAACATGTAGGTGAGCCTATATTCCTTCCCGCCCCCCGCCCCCACTCAGAGGTCGGAATGACCGCATGCGTGTTGCCAAAATGTCCGGTAAATGGGTACTTTTCGTGCGACAAAGTCCGGCCCGAGAATTGTAAAAAAGGGGTGTATTTGACTTTTCACCCCGAGATTTCTTTAAAAAGGGGGTGTTTTCTCTCTTTTTTTCCTCTCATCTCTTTGGACTCCTGAGAAATTATTCCGAATTTAGGGGGGTACATTGAGCATTTTTCCTGATTTAGGGGGTCTCCAAGGCAGGAAAATATTGGCAGTCCTCAGATAGGGGGTGCTTTCAAAAAGAGGGAACGAGCATATGCGTACCCTAAATAACATTGAGTGGGGGGGGGGGGCGGGTATTCCTTACGACATTCTGCACGCGAGCGCACTGGATTCGATTCTTAAGAAAGTCGGTTATCCAAAGTATTAAAGATGATTTAACTTCAAGGCGTATTAATATTATTATCATTATTATCGATGAGTCGATGGGGCTGAGTAGTGTTGAGCGCAGGAGGGAGGTCCACGAACAACGTGCGGGCGTAGACATTTTAGTACGATCCGTTCAAAGCACTTCATCGTCACTGAGGTCAATGCCAATGGTCGATAATCGTTGAATTCGGATGGGCGGGGCTTTTTAGCCACAGGAATAACAACGGATGACTTCCAACAGCAGGGTTCTACTTTAACATCACAATAGGGCAAAATGGTGATGTTAGTTCTCTTGCACTATAACGTAGTACCTTTCCGCTGACCCGGATGCCTTCCTTGGGTTAATTCTGCTGAATTGAAGGTATACATCTCTCTTCTCTATCTTAACAGAATCATCTTGCCAACGGAGTAATTCACCTGTCTGTGCCGCAATGGCGTCACTGAAGTCGTTGATGTCGAACCGTCCGTAGAACTTATTAAGCTTCATTCGCAACGTTGAGGGGGTCATTTACATTTCCGAACTAGTGTCCCTTTATTATAAAGGACACTATTCCGAATGAGTGATCTCGTCGCGGAGCGTATCGGTCATTGTTTGTAAACATTGCCATGCCGCACGTGGATTGTTACTTTAAAAGTGACTTTGTAACTTTTCCTTGTACTAGACTTGGTAATATTGATATTGGTTTGGGAATAGTTTTTTTTAATTTTTTATTTATTTATTTATTTATTTATTTTTTTTTTTTTTTTTTTTTTAATTTTTATTATTATTATTATTATTATTATTTTTTTTTATTTTTTTTATTTATTTATTTTTTTTTTTTTTTTGGGGGGGTATGTTTTTGTTTGTTTTGTCGTCTTTTTAGTGTAGCCTTCTCCCTTTAGACGTTTCAATTGTTTTCCTCTTTCTTTTTTTTTTCTTATTGCATGTCACGGATTTTGGAAACGCTTGAAACTTCATTTTCTTTTTGGTTTTGCTTTTAATAGCGGACAATTTAAAACTTGCGTCCCCTAAACAACCCTGCCACCGATCTCGAATAGATCAGTAATTGATTTTGAAGCCTTGAAACCAATACAGTATTATTCATAAAAACCTTTTCCTGTAAGACTTACACTATAAGGGGCTAATTATCATAAGGTTTTTTTCTTTCTTTCTTTCTTTTCAATCTATTCACATAGCATTTGGAGGTGACCCAGATCGAGTGACTCTCTTTGGCGATAGCGCGGGTTCAGCAAGCATACACATTCATCTCATGTCCCCAATGTCGTTTGGTTTATTTCACCGTGCCATAATGCAGGTATATAAGTAGCATATACCTGAAGTACTGACAGTTTATTAATTATGTTCCCCTCTCCCCCAATTCTAGACCTGCCCATTCGGTTCACGTCATCAACATGAAAACAAAGAAAATATTTTTGTCCAGCGGAACTTACCAACAGAAATGCCTGGTAATTTGGAGGATTTGTAAAAAGATAGATGTACTTGTAATTTTTATGTTACTTGAGCCCTCTCAAGAATTTCTGACTTAAAGCGAAAAGTAGGAGTAAATTATTTTTGTCCCTTACTTGTAATAAAGGCCAATGATCGAGAGATTAAAGTCACGAAGAGTCAGCTAAAGATATTGAATACCTTATTATCACAGTCTAGAATAAATGACAGAAAAACATCGAAATCGTAAATTGTTGAAACATTTTGACAATTTTGACGACTGTTTCTTATTATGCGCTCAACAGATAATCGACGAAAGTGCTTATAATAATTATATGTTATTCCCATCACTTTAAAGGAGATCATAATTCGGTCACATTGCAGTGAAAACGAGGTTGAAAATTCGTGAAGATTATAATGCAAGTGCAATGTATCGTCTAAAACATAAATTACTTTGAACATAGAAATGCTGTCACATATTCCTTTTCTCTCTTCATAAAGAGTGGGGCAGCCACATCATCTTGGGCAAGGTCACCTGACCTAGCAACAGCGCGTGACAGAGCTCTGACGCTGGGTCGACTGGTAGGATGTGACGAGGTTTCATCGTCTGCACAACTTTTGCAATGTCTAGGGCAGGTTCACGCCGATGAAATTGTTGCTCAGCAGCAACAAGTTAGTCTACTTTTCATTTTTCATTTTCGTTCCAACTTATCTTAGTTGAAAGTGGGAACTGCATGGGGATAACAACAAGAACAAGAACAAGAAGAACAAGAACAGAACGATACAAGAAGATCAAGAAGACTAAGAGGAAGAAGGAAAGAAGAAACAAAAGAAGAAGAAGAAAGAAGGAGGAGAAGAGAAGTATCATTTAGAAGCGGCAGCGCACAAATAGAATATTCTTTAAGTTGTTGAATATAATTATAAGGAGTAGTTTGCATGGCTCATGCGTGCAATTTCGTTCCATTACATTTTTGACGGTATTTTTTTTGGCACCATCACAATTTGAGAGAAGGTCGGAGATTCATCTAGTCAGCCTGTCAAGACGTACGATAAAATGTTAATCAAGCCGTGGAAACATGAAGATTTTTGTTCTTCTTCGTAATCTATGGTTCATATAATTTTGTTGCAATCAACAGGTGTTAGCTGAAACAGGGGATCCCGCTGACATCGCATTCCTCCCCATCGTCGATCACGTAGTCATCCCAGATACACCCGACATCGTCGGCGAAATGGGCTCGTACAACAATGTCAGCGTCATCATCGGCGCCAACGCCGACGAGGGAATGATGTCAATGATGCATCTCTTTCCGCAGGCGACCACGACTCCCGTTGTCACTCGTCAACAGTTGCGCCGGTTTCTGTCGACCGCTCTCAACATGCACGATCCCGTCCTACAAGAGCTGATCGAACTGGTGTACGATGTTGACGAACATGAAGATCTGTCTTCTCATACGAACAGGGTGTACAGTGATCGAACACAGAAAGATGTCTGTAAAACCGGATATGTGAACGATGATGGGAACTTAGACTTCTTTGATAAGCTCAATGACATTGTAGGGGATATGACGATGTTCTGTCCTACAGCTGCTGTTGCTGATTTCGCTTCGGAAGCGGGTTTGGAAGTTTATCGGTATCACATGACTCACAGGTAAAGGAATTGATATGAATAGATACATCGGAAAATACGTTGATTATTTGCGGTTCTAAAGTGAAGGGGGAGGGGCAACCAAACAAAAATCTTTACTATGAATGAATTTAATTGCGAAACATGATTATTATGATTCCAGGACCGCAAAGCCCTCCCTCGCGAATTATTCTCCACCTGATCTTGAGGTGTTTTTCGAGGATTTTTTTTTACATGGGCATCCCAATTAATGGACAGCCCATGAGACCACAATTGTCGGTCTCATGAACCCCGAGAATAGCGTTTAGGAAAGCGAGACTGTCATGCCCGTAATCATTCAAAAATTTGAGCCAATTCAATATGTTTTTCTTTCTACAGACCTAGTGAGTCGTTTTGGCGTCCTTTAACATGGACGCGAGCTAATCATGGCGAGAATCTCCTCTTTGTCTTCGGGGTACACTTCTTACCCCATCTCAACTGGACCCTTACACCAGAAGAAGTTAAAATGACGTCACGCATCATCCAGTATTGGACAAACTTTGCATCTTCAGGGTAAAAAGATGTTTGACACTCCTGTTTAAAGATATAAGTCAATGCGCTCTCACAATCTTTATAAGCCATTTATCGTTATTATCATTTTAGTAAATGTTTAATGTTTACGGTAAAAGCATTCGAAAAGTATGAAAGTTTCTCCACATGCCAGGGGTAGTAGTCAGGTGTGTATTACTTTAGCTTTTTTAA
This sequence comes from Strongylocentrotus purpuratus, assembly GCF_000002235.5. Lineage (NCBI taxonomy): Eukaryota > Metazoa > Echinodermata > Echinoidea > Camarodonta > Strongylocentrotidae > Strongylocentrotus > Strongylocentrotus purpuratus. The sequence continues at coordinate 6,029,642 of NW_022145612.1, forward strand.
TTTATCCAGTACCGTTTTTTACCCGGCGTAAAATTATTTACACCACTCGTACAATCGTAATCACACACGGCCCTGTAACTATATCATTATTTTTGAATGTTTTCTTGAAAGTAGCAGAAAGATATACTAGACGACTAGATTATGAGCAGAGGTTTAGATACAGGGGACACCCCTCCCCTGTTCGAATGTCACCGACAAAAAAAAAAAAAAAGGAGGGTCCGATTTTTCCAAAATCTTCTTGATTAGTAGTAAGATTTTGTGTTTTGGTAGATCTTTGAGGGTGGAGAGAATCTTTATTTTGGTCTGGTAACTTGAATTTGGGGAAATTACTTTCATTAAAACGTGTGCTGGAGGTAATGCCTGTAGTGTAGCTTGTACGGTACTGCTACAGTACACAACAGCATGGACAGTGACGTCATTCAAAATGGCAGCCAGCCTACTTCAACCGGCAGCAACGTGGTACACTCTGCAAATTCTACGGAGCAAACCTTTTTTCAGACCACCAATGAAAGGAAGAAAAGAGGGAGGCCAAAAAAGAAGGATAAACAGGAGAAAAAATTGCACCTCAGCAAGAATTGGCTACAGGTGATACTGATAGAGGCACTGGGCCTGGGGTGACTGGCAGTTCACTGGAAATTGAGGTATGGCGTTGCAAAGTTTGTAACTTAGATTTTTGCAGTGATGACGACAAGCTTATGAAGTGTGAAAGATGTGATGGTCCCACATGCATTAAATGTTTAGATATGGATACTGAAATGTACGAGGTACTTACAAGCAGAGTAGATGTCCATTGGTATTGTACAGCATGTGACAGACAAGCCATGTCTGCTATCAAAACAGATTGGGAGATAGAGGAGAAATGTGCAGCATATCTGGCTACGCTTAACAAAAAGTTTGATGACATGCAGAGCAATTTAGACCAGAAAGCAGACAAAACATCAATGGAAAAATTATCTGCTGATGTGATGGCTACACAGAAGGTAGTTGAAGGTGTAAATGCAGACATAGTCAAACTATCTGATAGGATCGAGTTGATGCATAAAGAACCTGAAGAGATTGAAAAAAGAAAGAAAAATATCCTAATCAAGGGATTACCTGAATGCAGGAAATCTATCGCAGACGATGCACGGCACCAAGATAAGGATATAGAGCTAGATGATACAGTGGACATGTCAAATGAAGAAATTTGTGACCAGCTCTTCAACAGTATGGATATCAATGTAACTCCAAAGTCTGTTCATAGATTAGGTAAAAAGAAGCTAGATGGAAAGCCACGCCCAATTAAGGTTGTACTTGAGAATGAAGAGGATAAGAAGCTTCTGTTGAGAGGTGGTCCTAAAGTAAGAAGAGTTAATCCTGAAGGGGTTAGCTTTAACCCTTCCAAGGTCTTCATAAGTCCAGATATGACTATTCTACAGCGAGAAGAGGACTTCAAGTTGCGTGAGGAGCTACGTAGGAAAAGGATAAGTGACCCAAACTGGATAATAAGGGGAAAAAAGCTCTTCTTAAAGACTCAGGTACCACCTCGAGAGATCTTCCACCAGACAGAGTAGGAAGTTCAGGGGAAAGGAGTTAGTTAGTAAGAAGAAGGAATCTGCACCGCACCCAAGCACCGACAACACCTTTATTTTCGAAGGAGAACATGGAAGTACATGTACTACTCCCCAGGATGGATCGAACCGCACTTACTGCACAAGCACAAGCACATCACAAATTCGTAAAGGAAAAGAATTCAATCCACTCAAGGTTGTACACATGAACGCTTTTAGCATTAAGAACAATATATTGAACTTCAAGATTTCTTATATGAAAATGACATTGACATCTGCGCCATAACAGAAACATGGTTAGATAATTCAGTGAGCAGTAATGAATTCACACCTGAGGACTATGTATGTTTTCGCCAAGACCGCAGCCTTGATTTTTACAATGAAGGTACCTACACAGAGGTTGGAAGAGGAGGGGCACTACTTCTTGTGAGAAGGAACTTAAATCCCACACCATATCAGAGAGGAGATACTGATGCGGAAGTGGTTTGGTGCACAGCGCATCCAAACCCAAAGACAGAATTATTGATTGGAGGAGTAGTTTACAGGCCTGAGCGTGGTGGTGAACCGTACTTGGAGAAAGTCTGTAATTCAATTTCAAGAATCGACACAGACAATGTGATATTACTCGGAGACTTTAACTTTAGAGACATCGATTGGGATAAAGGAGAAGCGCATACTGCCCTTTCTCGGAAATTCCTTTCATGTATTGAGGAGAACATGCTGTTCCAGTTAGTGAAGGATCCAACTAGAGGTCAAAATATCCTCGACCTAGCTTTTACCGGAAACCTAGATATCGTTCACTCTGTTACTGTTGGAGACAAATTAGGATCTAGTGATCACAATAGTGTGCTATTGGAACTAAGGATACCTGTACCTCGTATTGCATTGACAGAACGCAAGATTTATTTGTACTCCAAGGAGACTACTCGGCATTATCCAACGAAGTTAAAGCTGTTGACTGGGTGAAGGAATTTGCATCTAGGAGTATGAACGAAAGATGGGAGTTACTCAAATCCAAGTATAGTGAATGGATTGACAAATACATTCCGATTAAAACTGTGAAGTCGGGTCAACGCCACAAACCTCCTTGGATTAACTTCAGATCAGTCAGAAGAGCAAAGAAATCCAGGAGGGGAGCAGCTGTTCAAGCAAGGAAGACTGGACTTAACGCCCATAAGGAACAGTATCTTCAAAAGAAACTTCATACTGAGGAAGTAATACGCCGAGCCAAAGTAGACTATGAATCGTCTCTTATCAACCAGATTAAAACTGAACCAAAGAAGTTTTATAACTATGCGAGGCACTTCTCTAGATCTTCTGCTACAATTGAGGTTCTTGAACACGATGGAGTAAAGATAACAGATGACCAGAACAAAGCAGAGATTCTGAACGAGTTTTTTGCAAGTGTACTGAAACCTGAACCACTTGAACTTAATCTCAATCTACCTCTTCCCGAGATATCACACGACAACATTGTATATGACATTGAGATTTCCCCTTCCAGAGTTAGAGAAAAGCTTTCCAAGCTTCACATCAACAAGGCCTGTGGTCCTGATGGGATACATGTAAACGTGCTAAGGAATGTTCCTGATTTGGATGTACCTCTTGGTATTTTATTTGATCAATCTATCCAAACCGGACAGATACCCCAAGAATGGAAGGACGCAAATATCACTCCACTCTTCAAGAAGGGATCCAGGTTGTCTCCAAACAACTATAGACCAGTCTCCCTTACCAGTCAAGTGGTAAAGCTTCTTGAGAGAATTATCTACGACAAACTGATGGAACATGCAGTAGACAATGATATGATTTCATGTCACCAGCACGGCTTCCAGAAGAAGTGTTCATGTGTGACACAACTCTTAGAATGTCTTTATGACTGGACGAAAGCATACGATGAAGCGAAAGGAATGGATGTCATATACCTTGATTTTCGAAAGGCATTCGATACCGTCCCCCATCGTCGACTGTTATACAAGCTCAAGCACAATGGTATCCGTGGACATATTCTTAATTGGATTGAGGGGTTCCTAACTGGACGCAGACAAAGAGTAGTGCTAAGGAACGGCACCTCAAGATGGAGGTCGGTGACAAGCGGCGTGCCGCAAGGGTCTATTCTCGGGCCGCTCCTCTTTCTAATCTTCGTAAATGACATTCCCGATATGGTTCTCACTACTGCTAAGATGTTTGCTGATGATACCAAGATTTACCGCCAAATAACATCGAAAGATGATTGTGACATACTACAGAGAGACTTAAATGCACTCGCTGCATGGTCTAAACTATGGCTACTTGAATTCAATGCTGAAAAAATGTGTTGTCCTGCGCATCCGAGCAGCTATTAACTACAATTATTCTATCAATGGTGTTCATCTGCAGGAAGTGACAAACCAAAAGGACTTGGGAGTTATAATTAGCAATACCCTCACCCCTAACGAACATGTTGATGAAATAGTTAAAAAGGCTCGCTGTAAGATTGCAATGTTCCGACGCTGTTTCACTGCACTGGATGAAAGGAAAATCACCATTTTGTACCAATCCATAATTCGTCCAGCGCTGGAATATGCATCATCTGCTTGGAGCCCACTTACAAAGAAGAATATTGAGAAGTTAGAGAAGGTGCAGACCAAATGCCTACGTCTTGGTAACAAGGAAATTCCTATTGAGACATTGAAGGAGAGAAGAGCAAGAACAGACCTTATCAATTTGTACAAATACCTTAATGGCTATTACACAACTCCAGCACAAAGATTCTTCTCCCACCCAAATAAGGAATTAAGAGGGCATTCTAGAAAAGTGTTCCAAAGACGTTCCAGAACTCAACTGACTGGCCACTTTTATACTAACAGAGTGGTCCAACCTTGGAACAACCTACCAGAAAATGTAGTGTCTGCACCTACAGTGGCGACTTTTAAAAGTCAACTGAGAGCCCTTCCCTTAGGAAAAGAGGGCTAATCTACCAAGTATACCAAGCAAGCAAGCAAGCAAGTAAGTATACAAATAAATTAGGAAGAAAGAGAGAAAGAAGTAGAAAAGGGGCGTGAAAGCAAGATAGGACCATATCCCACCTCCTAATCAGTGGCTTTGTAACTTTGCTTTTCTTCCATCGACAGACTGGTGCACCCATCTATGTCAGTACCCCCCTCGATCACTGCATGGCTAGACCCACACGACGCCACTAGATTTGACAAACGGTTATATGCTCCCTAGTGTAGACTTTGTACTGGCTTTTACGTCAGTATTTTCTTGACTAAATTTTTCGCGCTGTGTATTTCTAAATATAATTATCTTTACTCTCTTATAGAGACCCAAACCAAAATGAAGACAGCCCATGGCTCGTAAAAGACCTCCCTGACTGGCCGCTCTACGATCCGAACACAACAGCCCTCTCGAAGAACCTATCACCAGAGATGACAGACGACCCGTCCGTAAAACGCCGGGAGTGTCAATTTTGGAATATTATCTTCCCTCGTCTACAAACTCGTCATTAAACTTATATCGAATATCAGTTCGTTATTGACCATCTTTATTAGACACTAATTTAGTATGCCACCATTTCTGTATAATGCTTACACGCTCTCTCTATCTCTGTCTGTATAATTCTGTCTGTCTCACTTTGTCTCATCTCTCTCTCTCTCTCTCTGTCTCTCTGTCTCTCTGACTCTCTCTGTCTCTCTCTCTCTATCGTTTTTTCGCCGTAGACATATTTTCACTTCCCCTCTTCCAACTTTTGTTAAACTTCCACTTTAAACTAAACAACATGTTTTTACTAATTTTCCTTTATTTTTGCTAAACTTGTTTCTCTTTTTATAGATTTCTGTTGCGTATTCAATTTTCAATAACTTTGTGGACTTTTTAAAAGATGTATGTTTGTATGGTGAATAATTTTATTTTTTCTTGCCTGTTACGAACTTTTATGTCGCCTACTTTTTCTGAGTAAAAAAAAAAGGAAAAAGGAAAAAAAAAGAAAGAAAGAAAGGTAGAAAGAAAGGAGAGGGATAAGAAGAAGAACAGAAGAACGAGCAAAAGAAGAAGAAGAAGAAGAAGATGACGACGATGGTGATGATGATAATAATAATAATAATAATAATATCGAATATTTAGGAGCGCTAAAAACAATAAGTACCATAGCGCTTAATGATGATGATGATGATGATGATGATGATGATGATGATGATGATGATGATGATGAAGACAAGAACAAGAACAAGAATAAACATATTATATGCCTGCCCCTAAATGTTTCTTTAACGAAAACAAAAGAGAATGCACAGGTTTAAATATCAGGAATCATGTCATTGGACAGAATGCACTGTTATCCTTTATTTGTCTGAAAACTGTTCTAATCTAATCCTTTTATAGTGAGTCAGCTTTTAATATTTATACAAACAACCATTGATTTGTATGTATATATCGTAATTCATTTATTTGCAATATTTTGATTAAATAAAATGTTCAGATTGATATATCTTTTTTAATTTCATTTATTTGTAATGCGTCCGTATTTTGTTATTTGATAGAATATAACAATGCTACCTCAATGTGAATACTAGGCGATGGCTGCTCGACTGTTATGATCTAGGGTGCAATCCCTGCGAGATGAAGATGATGAGTAAAAGGGATTGATGATAAAAACACGTGAAGAGCATAAGAGAGAGAGAGAGAGAGAGAGAGAGAGAGAGAGCATTATGGAAACGTTGTATCATCCGCTCAATCTGACTTGCGTGCATAGAACAAATAAGCATTTTTTCCACGAAAAAGTGAAGTTTTCTCAAATGTGCGTTTCTTTCCAGCATTGGGTTGCCCGGAAGTCACCCGGGTAACATTTCATAAAGTATAATATAAAAAGATCATATGCAAATTTTCTGTACTTTTGTCGGAAAAATATATTTATCCAGCACAATGTCGTCTCTTTTTGCGATGGAGAAGAGCAAATACCTAGTTTCAATCACACTTTGGCCGCTCTCGCAAGCTCTCACTCGTTTCACTGTGGTCAAGCGACTTTGGGGCAAACGGTTAATGAAAATACTTATCGTTAGCTTTCTTCTGATATTAAACTTGTTTTGATTGATTGTATAATTTTGTTGGAATAAAGGAAACAAAAAGGCTTGACCAATAACTTATCAGCGTCTGAATTGAACTGTTGACCTTGGATTCCCTGATGCAAGCGCACATAAACAGGTTCTAATGACGTCATTTTCGCTAAATCGGTGTCTTTTATCGTATAATGCTACACTTTCACAATGTTTATACATCTTTTTTTTAATTATTAGTAAGATATATCATATTTTGTCTGATATCATTTAAGTTTTGGTTTTATTTAATGAGTAATTTTAAAATAAGAGCCATTCTACTGTTTTAATTTACTGGATCGTACCATTAAAGTCGCAGGGTAGAAAGATGCATTTTCCAACCGCGCCAAATTTAATTTACGTTCCGACAACTGTTAAATGGGTTCGTGTTGTTAAGAATCCACTGCTTTCTGCTCCACCAAACGTCCACATGCGGAGTTGTTTATCAACTAAATATTCAAATTTATGGATGTTTCCTTCCCAGGTGTTTGTGTTGTTGAAGCATTTTATTCACCCGCTATCATTCTTTGTTCTCCAATTGCCAGAACGCAAATAACATTTTGGTTTTATAGTTTCATGCGGAGTCGTTTATCAACTATATGTATTCAAATGTATGAATGCTTCCTTCCCAGGTGTTTGTGGTGTTTATGCATTTCATTCACCTGTTACTATTCTTTGTACTCCAATTGTTAGAATACAAAATGCATTTTGGTTTTATAGTTTCATTCAATAAGTAAGTCAAATTTATGGATGTTTCCTTCCCAGGTGTTTGTGTTGTTGAAGCATTTTATTCACCCGCTATCATTCTTTGTTCTCCAATTGCCAGAACGCAAATAACATTTTGGTTTTATAGTTTCATGCGGAGTCGTTTATCAACTATATGTATTCAAATGTATGAATGCTTCCTTCCCAGGTGTTTGTGGTGTTTATGCATTTCATTCACCTGTTACTATTCTTTGTACTCCAATTGTTAGAATACAAAATGCATTTTGGTTTTATAGTTTCATTCAATAAGTAAGTCAATAAAAGAGTATGTTCTGCACAGTGAAAACAATGTGTGTCCCTATTGTACAATGTAATGTTTCCCCTCATTTTGTAATAGTTAATTTACCAATTCACATAATGGAACTACCTGCCCGATGAAGCCAGTGGCCCGGGACCCCTGAGCACTCAACACCGTATGGGAGTCAGTTTGTGGTCAACTTCTTTTATGAGACAAATCCAAGCAAACGTTTCCATATGTGAAGAAAATGGGGGGTATCGAACCCAGAAGACCGTTATGATAGTGAAAAACAATCCCTGTTGAAGTGCTATATCAATATTACAAGAATAATAATTATCATATAGTAATGATTTTCTTTTCATGTAGATATAAAATAAGTGTAAAATGATAGTCACAATCTTTCCTTTTCCCCCACCCTTTTTTTGTTTTATTGCAGTTGCTGTTGTTGTATTGTTAGTGACTTAATTCATGTTTTTGTTAAATTTGACTTCCATGTACTAAAGGGATTGACCATAGAAAGGCCCTTAGGCCTATTGTCGATCCGACCATTATCTGTAATGTTATATTTATGTTGTATTATTGTTTGTCTTTTGATTGTTTTGTATTTTTATCAGATTGTGGAAATAAACTTGATTTGAATTGAAATTGATATACCTATAATGATAAATGTAGGTCTAATGTTTATGATGATGAGGATGATGATGATAATCATTGCTTTCAATTATTTTCGACTTTTAATTTCCTGTAACCAAATAATTTTGCATTACAAGACTAAAGAGCAATATCAAAGCTATTTCAATGCTAATTTTCGGTTATATCATTACGTTTATTATTGTCTGTCATTGTTTATATGTGAAAGTAGTAGTAGTATCAGTGGCGGATCCAGGGGGGGGGAACCGGGGGGCCCGACCCCCCCCCCCTGGGAAAAAAAATCATGTAAAAAAAAGTGCTTTTTTGCTTTTTTGGGGGTGCAAATTTTCGAGGACCAAAAAAAAAAATTGTGCTCACTACCCCCCCCCCCCCCCCCCCCCCCCCCCCCACTGAGCGACTTTTCGGCCGGCGCGATTTTCAAATTTTTGGGAGCAAAAAAACAAAACAAAACAAAAAACACTAGTGCTCACTAGCTTACCCCCCCCCCCCCCCCCACTGAGCGAATTTTCGGGAGCAAAAAAAAAATAACAAATTGGGCCCCCTCCCCTGAGAAATCCTGGATCCGCGCCTGAGTAGTATAGCTAGTATAATGATAATAATAATAATAATAATGATAATAATAATAATAATCATGATGATGGTGATAAATTTGATTAAATGAATATAGACCCTATCAATACTCTATCAATTTAGTATCCATTCATTAATGTTAGTGATATTTTCCCATTGTTCATCCTTCATCTTCGCAAGTGAACATATTCTTGTCATGTCCGAAACAAATATAGAAGAGATAAATCATTTTCAGTTACTTTTCACTATTCAGACCCAATGCATGGTGGCGCTGTTTATTATTGAAGATCAAATTTATCGCATATCAAGTCCGAATCCTAAACTTCGCTGCCTAAAGATTGTACAAAATGAAGAAGATCGGGGCATTCTTCGAGAAAAAGAAGACTGATATGAAATTTAAGCAAGCTGGTCACGGAGTGAAGTTGAATGAAAGCACACCACAGTCCAGGTATGTAGGCTATCTAATAATTAATTGTATTTAATTCGACATATTCGAGGCAAACACGGTTTGACACTTGTGGGGCTGATCAGTTTTCTTCGACGGAAATAACCGTCTGGTAGCCTACACTTAGTGGAAGTTAGTCAACTTCCACTTTGGTTCTACTTCTACGTCGATATTTGACAGTTCAGAATTCTATCCAGACTTTGACTTGGAACTCCGGCGTGGAGATGCCCTACTAAAACATACCGAAAATCGACTAGATCTAGATCTAGACATAAATCTTCATCAATTGTTCAAATAAAAATTAATGACTGATGGCCATGATTTAAAGATAAAGATCAGTTCTGGTCATGTGATTGCATTGTGAAAGAAACGTTGTGGAATCGATCAGAAAAGGTTGATCATCTAGCATATAAGTGTTGGTGTGTACTGCACTGCAAGGTTCTGGAATCATCAAAATGATAAGAAATTTGGCCCAGTCTAGTTTCGGACTTAGTAAAGTTACAAGCACCTTACACAGAGAGATGTATGGACCTATGGGACTACGCACATGTGCGCGACACATGCGTTTAATCTATCACACTCCAATAGATAAACTGATTTAGCAAATAAATCAATTAGTAGGCGGTTTCCGGGCAAAATTGTCATCATCGTGTATTAGTCAAAACATATTCTTTCACATGATAAGAGCTTCCATTTCATTTTACTGAAATTGAGGCGTTTCCAATACTGGTCTTTACCTTTAAAAGTTGTTATCTTTCTTACCTGTTTCATGTCAATTTTCTTTTCTTTTTTTGGAGTATTTTTCCTAAAAACGAAGACTTATGATATACACTTTCTCACGTGATTCACGGCAAAAAAAAAAATAGTTCAGTTTCCCAAAGTTGACAGCCCTAAACCTGTGAATTCAGACCAAACTGTCTTGTTGTTTATAGTAGGGTAGAGCGCCCGGTATTCGGTCACTTAAGGGGAAATCGCTAATATTTTGAATTCTTACCTCTTTTTATTTGGCAATCTACCCATCAAAAGAAAAGAAAAATATTCCTCATACAGGATTTTATAGTCACTTAAAATAAAGAATGATGATAAGCAAAATATTTCTGAAAGACCGAGCATTTTTCTGCCCAGAATTTGGTCGTGCCGAATAGAATTCGGTCACGCGATTTGTGCGTGGTATCTTCGTTGCCAAGGGGCGAAGCGTATTTGCGCACTATTTTCACACAATTGCGCAACAAAGCACTGAATGTCAATGCATTGACCGAATACTGGACGAGCGCTACCGCTTGGCAAGGGTATCGTATAAATACCTGTTGCACATCGGCAAGTGCATCATTTGCAAATTCGCTGCGATGGAGCGAACACGGAAGAGCTCCTCTTCACACCCATACTAAATTCATTGCAACAGCACACGTAGTTGTTTTGCAATAGGCTTCTACATATGGCTTTGCATGTTAGCGCATGAAGCGCAGAAAGTTGTGCGACACTGACCAATTTCGAGCTAAGTTGGAGATCTTTCCGGGGCCCTATATCTGATTTAATTTTGAGAGTTAAAGATAAAGTTGAGTTCTGGTCATGTGATTGCATTGTGAAAGAAACGGTGTGGAATCTATCAGAAAAGGTTGATCATCTAGTATATAAGTATTTGTGTGTATTGTAAGGTTCTGGAATCATCAAAATGATAAGAAATTTGGCCAAATCTTGGCAAAGTTACAAGCACTGTACACAGAATAATGTATATGGGACTACACAAGCACATGGCGAAAAAAACCTACCCCAGATTTTTACGATGTTTCATGTCATATTTAGAATATGAAGGCATTTGAAGAGCCATGCTTTTCAGTTTTCAGGGAACATGTTTAATCTAATGTTCTTCCACCCTTGCATAATAACAATGATAACGCTCACAAATTATTTTTTACCTCTTCCCAGAACTCAACCTTCTCTTTCGAAAAGTTGTTCAGCTGCCTGATTTGTGCAAGTTTCGTGGCTCATAAATTATTTTTTAAATTGCTACAGCTGTTTAAACGGCTGTCTGACCGAATACTGGGAATGGACCGAATACCGGGCGCGCTACCCTATATACTTTAGATTAATTTGTATGTTTTCTTTTCTAATTACCATTAGCACATCTGGTCAGCCCAGACCAGTAGCACCACGACTGGAGCCTAGTTGTAGCTCTCAGATGGCTGGCCAAGCAGCACTAACTAGACTGGATCCTGGTCCTGGTGCATGTAGACCACGCTCTGCGGCTTCAGCTTCAATCAAAGCACAAGGTATGGTACTGACTGATTAGGGGGTTACTTGATATAGGCGTTGATTTAGTGCCAAACAAAATGACTAAAATGTCAAGTTTTCAAAGTATGTGACTCAGGTGGGTCATTTCTTTTTTTAGCGGACCTATACTAATGTGCCATCCATAGTATATTTTGGTTAGTACCCCAAAGGAAAAGGCATTAAAGAGAAAAACAGACCTTAATGATATTTTTGTACATGACAAATGGGAGAGTCATCCATTATTATGTCACAATCTACTGGCCAATATAAGATTTGTATACATTTAGTGTTCTCATATTTCAAACATTCATAACTCCCTTATTTCATTGGTCTGATATATTTCAAACTTTTGCCATTCTGTTTCTTTTATTTTTCTTCCTTCCTATAATGAACTTATTACAAAGGCTAGAAGATTGCCCTATAATCAAATCAGTAATTAACAATCGGGGGGGGGGGGGGGGTGGTGTGATTGGGGCTCTTTTAGAGATCGATGTACACAATGAGTTCTGTTTTGTTAAACATTATTTTTGAAAACTCTTTAACAAGCAACTTTGAAGTGTATGTTGCCATTCAATTTCTTGAAAAAACTCCCTCTTTGTCTTTTATTTCTCTTATATTTTTAGTACAACTGGATAATGAAGCTAAACAAAAGCAATTATCATCACAAGCACAGGTAAATATCTGCATTATAGTATAATAGGGATAGGAAGATATTGGAATTATACCCTTATGAGTCATCAACAATGTGTCTATTCTGTTTTTTAAAGAGAAGGTTCATTGATTTAAAATACTAACTTTAATGTCATTATTGCAAAGGTGACACTTTGATTGGCCAAGGTTATCAAAAGCCAATGCTTGGAAACATTAGAAATAATGATTATTAACAATTACAAAACACTTAGATACAGCCCCGACATAGCACCTGCAAAGCTCCCCCGTCGCTGCTAAGATATGACGTCACATGTTGAACATGATGTGCACAAGCAGACGGTGTCCCATGACATCTCACACAATTTCAGTGCCCGTTTTGTCATCTTTTCTTCACTTATTTCTCTTACTTCAATGACCTCAGGCGAAATTTTTAATCTATTGCCTCACTCTAAACCCGATGCATGGTGTTATTTTGATGAAAAATGCAAGGTTTAAATAAAAAAAGGAATCCGTCGCTTGTAAACAAAATAAGACGCCATTGTATTTTCAGCTGCATACACCGCGGCATGTTCGGCGTTTCAAGAGGGAACAAATGACGTCCATGCTATCATTCCGGAGGTTTTTTAATTTGAAAGTGTGGCTTCTTTGATTGTTCATTAACCCCTATCCTGTGTATTTACAAACAAAAGAATTTAGTTATCAGAATTGGGGTCATATCCCTTTTTTAATGGTATAAAATTCCATCACATTTATATACACTAAACTCATTATAATTTGAGAAATAAAAGCATTGCAATTGTGTTCATTCTCTATGGGATGTCGTCTGCTTGGGCAGGGTTGGTTCATATTGTGACGGCATTAAAACATCGTTATTTTCCCGGCGAATCTCTCGCATATCCCAGATGCTACGGAGGTTGTTTTATTTGTATTTTTATAAATCACTGATATGTAGTTGACCTAAAACTTGCATGATGGCCATCTGTTAGCTTACCAGTTTCTAGTAATATGCTATTTGCCATATTTGTGATTTTCTATGAACCCGCACTTTAAATGTTTTTTTATATTGATATTTTATTTCGCACTGCATCAAATCCTTTCAATATACTTTGGCAAGTCCACTTCCACTATTTTTTGTAATGTTACTGATCACATTGAAAAAATTGGTTTACCTGATGTATTACCTAAGTATTTAAAGTATTAAGTAGATAGCTTTTCTTTAGCTGAGATCAGACAGAGAAAGAGAAAGGAAAGAGAAGGAAAAGAGAAAGGAAAGAGAAAGGGAAGAGAAGGGGAAGAGAAAGGAAAGAGAAAGGAAAGAGAAAGGAAAGAGAAAGAAAAGAGAAGGGAAAGAGAAAGGAAAGAGAAGGGAAAGAGAAAGGAAAGAGAAAGGAAAGAGAAAAGAAAGAGAAAAGAAAGAGAAAGGAAAGAGAAAGAAAAGAGAAGGGAAAGAGAAAGGGAAGAGAAGGGGAAGAGAAAGGAAAGAGAAGGGAAAGAGAAAGGAAAGAGAAAGGAAAGAGAAAGGAAAGAGAAAGAAAAGAGAAGGGAAAGAGAAAGGAAAGAGAAGGGAAAGAGAAAGGAAAGAGAAAGGAAAGAGAAAAGAAAGAGAAAAGAAAGAGAAAGGAAAGAGAAAGAAAAGAGAAGGGAAAGAGAAAGGGAAGAGAAGGGGAAGAGAAAGGAAAGAGAAGGGAAAGAGAAAGGAAAGAGAAAAGAAAGAGAAAAGAAAGAGAAAGGAAATAAAAAAGAAAGAGAAAGGAAAGAGAAAGGGAAGAGAAGGGGAAGAGAAAGGAAAGAGAAAGGAAAGAGAAAGGAAAGAGAAAGGAAAATTGAAAAATTTGGTTTACCTGATGTATTACCTAAGTATTTAAAGTATTAAGTAGATAGCTTTTCTTTAGCTGAGATCAGACAGACAAAGAGAAAGGAAAGAGAAAGGAAAGAGAAGGGAAAGAGAAAGGGAAGAGAAGGGGAAGAGAAAGGAAAGAGAAAAGAAAGAGAAAGGAAAGAGAAAGAAAAGAGAAGGGAAAGAGAAAGGAAAGAGAAGGGAAAGAGAAAGGAAAGAGAAAGGAAAGAGAAAGGAAAGAGAAGGGAAAGAGAAAGGAAAGAGAAGGGAAAGAGAAAGAAAAGAGAAGGGAAAGAGAAAGGGAAGAGAAGGGGAAGAGAAAGGAAAGAGAAAGGAAAGAGAAAGAAAAGAGAAGGGAAAGAGAAAGGAAAGAGAAGGGAAAGAGAAAGGAAAGAGAAAGGAAAGAGAAAGGAAAGAGAAAGGAAAGAGAAAGAAAAGAGAAGGGAAAGAGAAAGGAAAGAGAAAGAAAAGAGAAGGGAAAGAGAAAGGGAAGAGAAGGGGAAGAGAAAGGAAAGAGAAAGAAAAGAGAAGGGAAAGAGAAAGGGAAGAGAAGGGGAAGAGAAAGGAAAGAGAAAGAAAAGAGAAGGGAAAGAGAAAGGAAAGAGAAAGAAAAGAGAAGGGAAAGAGAAAGGGAAGAGAAGGGGAAGAGAAAGGAAAGAGAAAGGAAAGAGAAAGAAAAGAGAAGGGAAAGAGAAAGGGAAGAGAAGGGGAAGAGAAAGGAAAGAGAAAGAAAAGAGAAGGGAAAGAGAAAGGAAAGAGAAAGAAAAGAGAAGGGAAAGAGAAAGGGAAGAGAAGGGGAAGAGAAAGGAAAGAGAAAGGAAAGAGAAGGGAAAGAGAAGGGAAAGAGAAAGGAAAGAGAAAGGAAAGAGAAAGAAAAGAGAAGGGAAAGAGAAAGGAAAGAGAAGGGAAAGAGAAAGGAAAGAGAAGGGAAAGAGAAAGGAAAGAGAAAGGAAAGAGAAAAGAAAGAGAAAAGAAAGAGAAAGGAAATAAAAAAGAAAGAGAAAGGAAAGAGAAAGGAAAATTGAAAAAATTGGTTTACCTGAGGTATTACCTAAGTATTTAAAGTATTAAGTAGATAGCTTTTCATTAGCTGAGATCAGACAGAGAAAGAGAAAGGAAAAGAGAAAGGAAAGAGAAAGGAAAGAGAAAGGAAAGGGAAAGGAAAGAGAAAGGAAAGAGAAAAGAAAGAGAAAGGAAAGAGAAAGGAAAGAGAAAGGAAAATTGAAAAAATTGGTTTACCTGAGGTATTACCTAAGTATTTAAAGTATTAAGTAGATAGCTTTTCATTAGCTGAGATCAGACAGAGAAAGAGAAAGGAAAAGAGAAAGGAAAGAGAAAGGAAAGAGAAAGGAAAGGGAAAGGAAAGAGAAAAGAAAGAGAAAGGAAAGAGAAAGGAAAGAGAAAGGAAAATTGAAAAAATTGGTTTACCTGAGGTATTACCTAAGTATTTAAAGTATTAAGTAGATAGCTTTTCTTTAGCTGAGATCAGACAGAGAAAGAGAAAGGAAAGAGAAGGAAAAGAGAAAGGAAAGAGAAAGGGAAGAGAAGGGGAAGAGAAAGGAAAGAGAAAGGAAAGAGAAAAGAAAGAGAAAGGAAAGAGAAAGGAAAATTGAAAAATTTGGTTTACCTGATGTATTACCTAAGTATTTAAAGTATTAAGTAGATAGCTTTTCTTTAGCTGAGATCAGACAGACAAAGAGAAAGGAAAGAGAAAGGAAAGAGAAGGGAAAGAGAAAGGGAAGAGAAGGGGAAGAGAAAGGAAAGAGAAAAGAAAGAGAAAGGAAAGAGAAAGAAAAGAGAAGGGAAAGAGAAAGGAAAGAGAAGGGAAAGAGAAAGGAAAGAGAAAGGAAAGAGAAAAGAAAGAGAAAAGAAAGAGAAAGGAAAGAGAAAGAAAAGAGAAGGGAAAGAGAAAGGGAAGAGAAGGGGAAGAGAAAGGAAAGAGAAGGGAAAGAGAAGGGAAAGAGAAAGGAAAGAGAAAGAAAAGAGAAGGGAAAGAGAAAGGAAAGAGAAGGGAAGAGAAAGGAAAGAGAAAGAAAAGAGAAAGGAAAGAGAAAGGAAAGAGAAAGAAAAGAGAAGGGAAAGAGAAAGGAAAGAGAAAGAAAAGAGAAGGGAAAGAGAAAGGGAAGAGAAGGGGAAGAGAAAGGAAAGAGAAAGGAAAGAGAAGGGAAAGAGAAGGGAAAGAGAAAGGAAAGAGAAAGGAAAGAGAAAGAAAAGAGAAGGGAAAGAGAAAGGAAAGAGAAGGGAAAGAGAAAGGAAAGAGAAGGGAAAGAGAAAGGAAAGAGAAAGGAAAGAGAAAAGAAAGAGAAAAGAAAGAGAAAGGAAATAAAAAAGAAAGAGAAAGGAAAGAGAAAGGAAAGAGAAGGGGAAGAGAAAGGAAATAAAAAAGAAAGAGAAGGGAAAGAGAAAGGGAAGAGAAGGGGAAGAGAAAGGAAAGAGAAAGGAAAGAGAAAGGAAAGAGAAGGGAAAGAGAAAGGAAAGAGAAGGGAAAGAGAAAGGAAAGAGAAAGGAAAGAGAAAGAAAAGAGAAGGGAAAGAGAAAGGAAAGAGAAGGGAAAGAGAAAGGAAAGAGAAAGGAAAGAGAAAGAGAAAGGAAAAAAAGAAAGAGAAAGGAAAGAGAAAGGAAAGAGAAGGGAAAGAGAAGGGAAAGAGAAAGGAAAGAGAAAGGAAAGAGAAAGAAAAGAGAAGGGAAAGAGAAAGGGAAGAGAAGGGGAAGAGAAAGGAAAGAGAAAGAAAAGAGAAGGGAAAGAGAAAGGAAAGAGAAAGAAAAGAGAAGGGAAAGAGAAAGGGAAGAGAAGGGGAAGAGAAAGGAAAGAGAAAGGAAAGAGAAGGGAAAGAGAAGGGAAAGAGAAAGGAAAGAGAAAGGAAAGAGAAAGAAAAGAGAAGGGAAAGAGAAAGGAAAGAGAAGGGAAAGAGAAAGGAAAGAGAAGGGAAAGAGAAAGGAAAGAGAAAGGAAAGAGAAAAGAAAGAGAAAAGAAAGAGAAAGGAAATAAAAAAGAAAGAGAAAGGAAAGAGAAAGGAAAGAGAAAGGAAAGAGAAAGGAAAGAGAAAGAAAAGAGAAGGGAAAGAGAAAGGAAAGAGAAGGGAAAGAGAAAGGAAAGAGAAAGGAAAGAGAAAGGAAATAAAAAAGAAAGAGAAAGGAAAGAGAAAGGAAAGAGAAAGGAAAGAGAAAGGAAAGAGAAAGAAAAGAGAAGGGAAAGAGAAAAGAAAGAGAAAGGAAATAAAAAAGAAAGAGAAAGGAAAGAGAAAGAAAGAGAAAGGAAAGAGAAAGGAAAGAGAAAGAAAAGAGAAGGGAAAGAGAAAAGAAAGAGAAAGGAAAGAGAAGGGAAAGAGAAAAGAAAGAGAAAGGAAATAAAAAAGAAAGAGAAAGGAAAGAGAAAGGAAAGAGAAAGGAAAGAGAAAGGAAAGAGAAAGAAAAGAGAAGGGAAAGAGAAAAGAAAGAGAAAGGAAATAAAAAAGAAAGAGAAAGGAAAGAGAAAAGAAAGAGAAAAGAAAGAGAAAGGAAATAAAAAAGAAAGAGAAAGGAAAGAGAAAGGAAAGAGAAGGGAAAGAGAAAGGAAAGAGAAAGGAAAGAGAAAGAAAAGAGAAGGGAAAGAGAAAGGAAAGAGAAGGGAAAGAGAAAGGAAAGAGAAGGGAAAGAGAAGGGAAAGAGAAGGGAAAGAGAAGGGAAAGAGAAAGGAAAGAGAAAGGAAAGAGAAAGGAAAGAGAAAGAAAAGAGAAAGGAAAGAGAAGGGAAAGAGAAGGGAAAGAGAAAGGAAAGAGAAAGGAAAGAGAAGGGAAAGAGAAGGGAAATAAAAAAGAAAGAGAAAGGAAAGAGAAAGGAAAATTGAAAAAATTGGTTTACCTGAGGTATTACCTAAGTATTTAAAGTATTAAGTAGATAGCTTTTCTTTAGCTGAGATCAGACAGACAAAGAGAAAAGAAAGAGAAAGGAAAGAGAAGGGAAAGAGAAAGGAAAGAGAAAGGAAAGAGAAAGAAAAGAGAAGGGAAAGAGAAAGGAAAGAGAAAGGAAAGAGAAAGAAAAGAGAAAGGAAAGAGAAAGAAAAGAGAAAGAAAAGAGAAAGGAAAGAGAAAGGAAAGAGAAAGGAAAGAGAAAGAAAAGAGAAGGGAAAGAGAAAGGAAAGAGAAGGGAAAGAGAAAGGAAAGAGAAGGGAAAGAGAAGGGAAAGAGAAGGGAAAGAGAAGGGAAAGAGAAAGGAAAGAGAAAGGAAAGAGAAAGGAAAGAGAAAGAAAAGAGAAGGGAAAGAAAGAGAAAGAAAGAGAAAGGAAATAAAAAGAAAGAGAAAGGAAAGAGAAGGGAAAGAGAAAAGAAAGAGAAAGGAAATAAAAAAGAAAGAGAAAGGAAAGAGAAAGGAAAGAGAAAGGAAAGAGAAAGGAAAGAGAAAGAAAAGAGAGGGAAAGAGAAAGGAAAGAGAAGGGAAAGAGAAAGGAAAGAGAAGGGAAAGAGAAGGGAAAGAGAAAGGAAAGAGAAAGGAAAGAGAAAGAAAAGAGAAGGGAAAGAGAAAGGAAAGAGAAGGGAAAGAGAAAGGAAAGAGAAGGGAAAGAGAAGGGAAAGAGAAAGGAAAGAGAAAGAAAAGAGAAAGAAAAGAGAAAGGAAAGAGAAAGAAAAGAGAAGGGAAAGAGAAAGGGAAGAGAAGGGGAAGAGAAAGGAAAGAGAAAGGAAAAGAGAAGGGAAAGAGAAGGGAAAGAGAAAGGAAAGAGAAAGGAAAGAGAAAGAAAAGAGAAGGGAAAGAGAAAGGGAAGAGAAGGGGAAGAGAAAGGAAAGAGAAGGGAAAGAGAAAGGAAAGAGAAAGGAAAGAGAAAGAAAAGAGAAGGGAAAGAGAAAGGAAAGAGAAGGGAAAGAGAAAGGAAAGAGAAGGGAAAGAGAAAGGAAAGAGAAAGGAAAGAGAAAAGAAAGAGAAAGGAAAGAGAAAGGAAATAAAAAAGAAAGAGAAAGGAAAGAGAAAGGAAAATTGAAAAAATTGGTTTACCTGAGGTATTACCTAAGTATTTAAAGTATTAAGTAGATAGCTTTTCTTTAGCTGAGATCAGACAGACAAAGAGAAAAGAAAGAGAAAGGAAAGAGAAGGGAAAGAGAAAGGAAAGAGAAAGGAAAGAGAAAGAAAAGAGAAGGGAAAGAGAAAGGAAAGAGAAAGGAAAGAGAAAGAAAAGAGAAGGGAAAGAGAAGGGAAAGAGAAGGGAAAGAGAAGGGAAAGAGAAAGGAAAGAGAAAGAAAAGAGAAAGAAAAGAGAAAGGAAAGAGAAAGGAAAGAGAAAGGAAAGAGAAAGGAAAGAGAAGGGAAAGAGAAGGGAAAGAGAAAGGAAAGAGAAAGGAAAGAGAAGGGAAAGAGAAAGGAAAGAGAAAAGAAAATAATGGTTTCTGTGTTCATCATGCTTCATGATACTTGGTATTTGGTAATGTATGAGACACAGATAGACCAAATATGCATGACTGGCCTATTTGTATGTAATCAATCTCTCAAGCTCGATCAATCAGTAACTTCTCTATTATGTTTCTTCTTTTAGGGTGGGGCAACAGCCAATCAAGACTATAGTGACAATCAAGCTGCTCTGCTAGTGTTAGGTGTCACTTTCAGGTGTAGATGCTCTATGAGATTAAAGAAACCAGAATTTGAGGCCCATCTCACAGAATGTCTTCTTATGGTGAGTTACATATCTGATACATGTGTACCTTATAAAGTTGCATGTTAGAGAATGTCTCCTGTTACCAAGATCTAATTGTACATGAAAGCATTGACTTTATATTGCTAACTATTTCATTCTGGAAGTTACAATCTCTTTACATGCATTTGCAATTAGGGCAAAGAGTTATATTGATTTCCAAGGGCCATAATTTTATCAAAATTGGACGTCAGTATTGCATGATCAGTGATTCTAAACGTGACAATTGAGAGACATGGGTTTAACAAGGGACTCTTTGTTTGAGGGGCAAAATTAAACTTCTTAATTTACACTCGCAGAAGTTTATATCAATCGATACATCAAATTTGTGTAATGATTATCTAAAAATAACTGGTCTATAAAGACCTTTTTGTTTCAAAGGATTTCCATTGAAGCATACATTGTCTGTTACGAGCCAGAAGGGCATAACATGTGGGTATGAGTACATGAGCCAACATCATAGATAAACCATGTTTGATTTCAGCAACTGGCCGAGGACCCACCTTCAGCATCAGCCACCATGGTATACACACTCAACAAGGACAAAGGCAAGATCAAAGTAGGGGTGGATACAATATGCAAGTGAGTTGGACCTTTTACGTCAAATATATTTATTGCAATAGAATGATAGTGGGATTGTTCATTTGCAGGATATGCTGTCTATTTGAAATGCTTAGACTGCAAAATATTGACCTTCAATGTATTCATGTTAAAGTGACTCGGTAACATTGCCTCAGATTCTGAAACAAAATTCTGGATTTAGCTCATGCAGTAATCATCATTATAAACCTTTAGGTCCGTCGGGAATCCCAAGAATTTTACAAGCCTATCCCCCATCTGATTATTAAAATATTTATGACGATTTTTATAACACTACAGTCTATTGGGGAAAATGAGTATGGTAAAACCGGTCACTTGAATTTTTTAATTTTTTGAGGCACTTCATTAATATTTTGAAGCGCAACTTTTTTAGGGCTTCAATATATCACACCATATCACAGACACTGATAACACATAGGGCCATGCATCTCAGATTTAACTTTGTTTAACAATGTCTTTAATATTATACATGTTACAGATATCTCGATAATGTGTGCCTGAATCCAGGGGAAGAGAAGTATCGTAAGATCCGATCAAGCAACAAGGCCTTTCAGGAAAGGATTACCGGACTGGTAGGTGCAGAGGAGTTCCTTCAAGCTGTTGGCTTTGAGAGGAAGATACTGCCTTATGAAGGTTAGTTCAATCCTCTGTTCAGTCGAAACTTATCTGTTCAATCCTATCACGTCAAAAAACTAATGCCACAACATGCCAGTCACTCCACAAAACCAATGCTAAGCCAACTGATTTTGTCGGCATAATGTGAATCCAAACTTAGTATTAATGTAATAGTCATCATAGAAATATATCCATAGTTTACAAAGCACTTAGGCATTTGTCCTAGCAACAACCAACAAAGCAGTATCATAGACGGGATTCATGGTTAGAGTGTTTCATGTTCCTACACCCTCAAGCCAGGTATTCAAAAGGAATATATTGTATTTATGGGAATTGAGTTGGTACTGTGTGCCAAAGACATCTACTTCCTTGTCACTGTGTGCCAAATACATATACTTCCTGACCTTTCCATCTAATAATAATGATAATACTCAGTTTTTATATAGCGCTTATTACAATCACTAAGCGCTTCCAAACTTGGAGATCATTACCCCGGCTTTAGCTGTGCTGCCATTATGACGCTCCAGCATTTCAAAGAATTAAATCCTGCCAGGTACCCATTTTAAGGCTGCGACGGGTAGTCAAATGCTCGAGTACCCGCACGGTTGACAACTACTCGGGTACGATTTCTCGTACCCGAATATACGGCCGCAAAAAAAAAAAAAAAAAAAAAATGTCCAGGCCCACGCTTACCCGTGCCAGGGAGAGCAGCGACCGCTGGCATGGTACCGTCGGTAAAAATGTTTCCCAACTCAAGCACTGTCAAACTCACCTTTCAGAAACTGGGACCAAATGTCCAGATTTCTGTTTGGACTTGGAGGAAAATGGATTATTCTGCCATCTTTGGTTTTTAAAACAGCATTGTTTACTGTTATTATTCTTATTAAATCGGCGCCTTCAACTGCAACTCAAAGTAAAATTGCATGCGTTTTCAGCGAGGGGAAACTGCTGAGTGGTATGGTAGTGGCAAAAAAATCAAAAAAATCAAAAAAATCAAAAAATCAAATTTTTTTTTAAAAAATCAAAAAATTCAAAAAAATTATAAAAA
This sequence comes from Strongylocentrotus purpuratus, assembly GCF_000002235.5. NCBI lineage: Eukaryota > Metazoa > Echinodermata > Echinoidea > Camarodonta > Strongylocentrotidae > Strongylocentrotus > Strongylocentrotus purpuratus. The sequence goes on from NW_022145612.1 coordinate 6,051,610, forward strand.
AACATGGCGTCCGAATATTCGAGTATTCGCATTAGAGCCTGGGAGTGTACTCGGGTACCTCATTACACTGTTGTGCACAGCCTTAACCCATTTACATCACCTGGGTTGAGTGAGGCAAATGTAGATCAATGTCTTGATATGATATCTATCTTGCAAGAAAATTATTGCTGTAATGTTTTCTATCCACCAAACCAACCTCATCAAACTGCAAATGATTAATTATTCTCTTGTCCATAGATTCTGAGACTGATTTCTTTGTGCTGAATGAGGAGAGAGCCTCAGACATTGATAGATTGAATGCTATGAAGGAGCTCTTGAAGTCTGGTACTCCATACAAACCAGTGCTGGAACGGGACATGAAGGTTTACCAGCCGTCCCAAAGAGCAAGCCACTTCGAACTTCCAAGCGAATTCTACATGCTTACTCCAGAGGAAATCAAAAAAGAACAACAGATCAGGTATGTAGCCTTCCTTTATTGGAACAAAAAAATGTTTGTTGACTACACCTACTGTCAATGACCCATCAATTAACCCATACTTTTCAGGCTTATTGTCTCTTAAGTTTGTCAGAATGGTTTAGTTTTTATCCATAAACTTCATTCTAATTTTGTCTGTTGGATGCTTGCTTTTATTTTGCCTTGTTGTTGTAGTTGTTGTTATTGATGTTGTTGATGGTGGTGGTGGTAGTGTTCTACATACTTCTACATTCACCTTTAATCGGCTTTTATGCCGTTTCCAATATTTTTGCACAGTGGTAGTCAAGTAACATTCTTTTGTTTAGTCCTCATTTCTGTCATTACTCTCTGTTCCTGATCCCTTTGGGAAAATATTGAGGCATGATTCATAGATTTGAAGGCAATGGAATTGTATTAGCCAAGTGAAGTTAAACAAAGAAATCACAAGAGTATTGCATCTATTGAATTGCAGGGCTGAGGTAATTGAGCGTGGTTCAGTCCTACGAACGAAAGCCATGAAGGAAGCCGAGTCCCAGAAGGCGCTACGTAGATACCGCTATGCTCTCATCAGGGTGCGCTTCCCAGATGGTGTCTTATTGCAAGGTAAGACAGTGAGACAGTCCAAAAGATAAAGGGTGGTTACAGGCCTTTCCCTTTTTTACATAGGTTTTGGCCTGTGATACGATTCCTTTTTGTTGTCCAAAGTTCTTAATTGTTGTCAGTTAAAGGTCATTCAACTTCCTCTGTCTGTTCTCTCTTTTTTAGCTGAAGCATAAAGCACATGAGAAAGGGTCATTTTCTTCTGGATAGAAGACGTACATTTAGTCAATCTACATGTTGTCATCAGAAGGTCTATTGTCAATGAATTATTCACCTGCTGCTTGAAAGTCAATGAAAGTCACATCACTACAACTAACTTACATTGATAATTTTTGTTCAATAGTTCCTAATTGTTAATGGATGATTGTATTATGAGCTTCTCTCAATATGTAGACATGAAAATTTCTTTCTTGGACTTTACAGATATGTTTTTGTGTATGAATCTGTACAATTGTATGTATGATTTAATATTCATTCTATCTATCTTTTTTCAGGTACTTTCTATGCAAGGGACAAGCTTCGGACACTCAAGGAGTTTGTCCAGTCTCAGCTGGACAATAGTTGGCAGCCTTTTATCTTGACCGACCCAGGCAACATCAAACTGACCGATGATGATAAGATGCTGGCTGAACTACATCTGGTAAGTACAAGAAGATTGAGTGACTTTAGGAGTGGATCAAGTGTTTTTATGGTCACGAGGATCAACCCCATGGGTTTCATTCAGCCAGCTGATGGTTTGAAACATCACGTCATGAAGCGTGCAGTCTTCTTGCCAGTCATTGAATAAATCCACAAAGGAGTTCTAAAACTAGAATTGCACAATGGGCATTTTGCATAACATCAGTTACATTTTCTATTTGATTACAAATTTTCCATTAAGTAAGGGCTTGTGTTAATATTTGTATTTAATCTCGGTTTCAAATTATTGAAGTAAGACTTTTGCGCAGGAACCCCAGGTGAGGATGTGAAGGCTACTGTAGTCTAAATGAATATACCATAAAACCCTAGAAATAGTTGCACAATCAAGAAAAAGTGCTCAGGTGGACTTGTGAACATTCTGAGATGTGTGGATGATCATTTTGAAAATTCTCTAACTTAAAATCAGAATAAAATATTAAATTAACTTGCATAATCATAATGATTACTCTTTTAGTCTGAAACGCTGATCTTGATTATGTTTGTATATGTATGTTTTGTTTGTCCAGGCCCCTGCAGTAGTGATCAACTTCTCGTGGGATGCGGAGGTGATGGCAGACATCGCAGCAGCCAACCAGGGAGCCATGAGGGTCACCTACCTTAAACCAGATGCCATGGGACAACTCCAACCACTCTAGAAAGACGTGACAATCAATAAGTGACAAAAGGGTGACAAAGGGTGACAAAGAGTGACAAAGAGTGACAATCATTGTTAACAAGGATGGAATGGTTAGAAGGAAGGAAGACGACTGGAGGATATGAACCGTACCGCTTGAACCACCAGCAGGTTACAAATATGAAATCATATGCTACACCAAGACATATAGAAGAACAGTGATGTGGTATAGTGGTTCATTCACTTGATTCTCAATCCAGGAGTTGAGGAGTTCGAATCCTAGCCCAGCAATAATGACATTAATCCACATTTTCCACTCTCCACCCAGGTGTAGATGGGTACCTGGCAATTGCTGTGGTAATAATAATTGCTGGGCCCTTATGAAGAACATCGCAAAAGTTGATGAGGCTTCCCTAATATAACAAATGCTAAATGCAGCTACTTAAAAGATGAGCAAGGCTTAAAGGGTGAGGAGAAGAGGAAAGTCTGACAGAAATGGCATAGATGTGGTTTCAGAAGAGGCATTACAGAGACAATGAAGAGGACAAACATATCCATATCTTGATGAGTGTTTGTGCATTTCTTGAAATCAGGTGCTACTGGATCTGCCTAAGGAGAGGGCCTTTTAAATGAAAGAACTAGGTCATTATAGACTGAAGAAAATTCATTTTCTTAAGCTGAAACACCGGTATTAAAAAAATGGTGGTTAACTTGTCAACTCATAATTCATGATGTCCTGTTTAGGTGGCACCAATGTATGAAGAAATTTATACCTAGGTTTGTTGATTACATGTGTATGTTAGTCAGTTCTATTCAATCTGCTAGAATGATGGATTTGTCCTCTAATGTTTACTTGAATGGATTCTGTAATGGAATGCTCCATAACAATGCTCCAATCATGCCAATATGTTTGTACCAAGGTTGTGACTTTCCTACATTAGTTGCATGGGAATCCTTGCATGTATGTAACAGATTAGCTTCTAAGAATGTGCAATATTTATTTACTTGGGTAATATTTACAATTTACATATGCATTTCATTTTGTACAACAGGTAAGATTTTGATTAAATGTTTAAATATTTGTTCTGTTATTTATTTTTTCCAAAAGGAAACAAGTAAGAAGTTTATATCAGAAATAGATATGGAATGTAATTTAGAATCAGATATGGAATATTCTTTTGATAAGCCTACATGTATACAAAAATATTTGTAACAAAATTGGATGAACAAGTAGATTTTATTATTTGGTTTGATAGATTTTTAGTACAAGTAACTATTAATCCAGGCATTCGGTAAATTTCAAAACAGACAATTACAAAATCTTTTTTAATGTAACCTGGTATTTTTGAAGTTTCAATTTTAAATACATGTTCAAAATACTTTTTTAAATCCAATTTAATCCACATTTGAGATATGTTTCATTTCACAGATTGTATAATATGCAGTTTTCTTGATAATATTTAAAATGGTACCTGTAGTTTATAATGTAATGAGGGTAATCTTGTTCTTTATTGTTGTAAAACTGTTTGATTGTCTCATTTCCTCATTCAATCCTTTTCTTTCCTCTCTATCTTCATATTACCATATTAAAGCTTTTGCATACCTCCTTTTTATACAATCTGTTAATCACTGTTGTCAAATTATAGACTTTTTCAAATTCATGCTCATTTCTACCCAGAATCCTTGGTGACAAACTATTGAATTTGCATGTTTTGCATGATACAATCTTCAACTTGCATGTATTAAATATTGCTATGTCAGTAAAATCCATAACAATCATTCCGGTTATCAAGGGGAACTTTATTGAGAAACAGGAGTTCGACTACCCAAGATAAAGCCTTGATCTATTCAGGCTCGTTTAAGATGAAATGAGGTTTATTACATCTTCAATCCATATAAACTAAGATAATGATCAAAATATAAAATTTAATTACTTTTTCAAAATACTCTTACATTGTAATGTATGCTGTAATTTCAATGTTATCTGCTTTCTGTAATAGTCAATATTGTATTGTCATTGAATAAAATAAGTGTATTAGGAATTTAGGATAGGTAGTTGTGGCAAGGAAGAAAATTTAGAATGATCAGCTCTATGACAGTAAAGGGTTAAGTTGTAAATAGTATTACATATGCTCTATATGAATTATATCAAGACTAATTTTTATATTCTATATGTTGAACTGTCTCTGTTGTACTTACTCAAATAGAAAGTCAACTACAACGATAATGTTGTTGTGTTATTCATTCAAGTTGTAGGTGTGTCAGTGTTTGAGCAAGAGCAGAGATCGGACGATGCAAGCAGGGATCTTTTACCAACAATCAAACCTTATTCAGATATGCAGTGGTAAACTGTAGGGACACTGATTTTACGCGATCACGGAAAACGGATAGAATTCAGACGCAAAACGGACGCAATTTCGAACGGAAAATCACCTTTTACCTCAAAAATTTTCATTTTTCAAGAAGAAAATCATAAAACTTACACTATTTTTGTGATTTGTTATGCAGTGAAAAAATATCAGGCCTAACATCATGGTTAATAATTCTGAATATTTAGCAATATTCATGAGATTCTTAGGAGACAGGGCACTGTACTGTGTTCTGACACATTCTGCTAACTTTAGTCTGCTTGTCTAAGTTCGAATTTGAAGTTGGTAAATCTAAACATTTGATAATTATTCGTAGGTCTAGCCTAGACCCTAGGGGTCTATATTTTCACTAGTATTTTGCATCAAGTTTATCCAGTCCCGTCCGTATGTTTTTGAGTGGTTATCAGTGGCTTGTCAAAGGTGGCGGCTTTAATAGAACATTTGTACCCTACAAGTTCATGTTTTACTGAAAATCTTATGTAAACGGAATTTTAGTTTTTTCATGTGTACAAAGTCTATGGCAAAACGGAATTTCCGATTTTCAGCCCATTTGAAACGGAATTCCAGATTTTCTGAAACGGAAAAGGCCATTTTTTGAAACGGAAAATCAGTGTCCCTAAAACTGCAGTGATTTTGTTATGATGAAGTTAAGTGTAATACACTTCACGTTTCTGAATCTTATACCATGGAGCCCAAAGAGTACCTCTGTATCATGCATTTGCCATTCATTTACAAAGTGTGAAAAAGCTGCTGCAGGTATGATGCCGTGGTTTACTGTATCCTATCTGAACAAGTCTGAAGGGATGTTTATTCCGATTTCATCCGCGAAAGCATTTGTTAAGATTGATATAGAATTACAATTACTTTATGCTCAGAAAAATCAGTTTTTTTTTAAACATGTGGTCAGTTTACCCACCCTTCACCCCTTTTGGAATGTACGTCAAATGTGAAATTTAGCAGGGATCAGCATGATACCATCATATTATAATAAATATGAAATCTCAGTCGTAGGTTCCACAGTATTTCTATGAAAAACAAAAACAAACGTGTCTTTTCTGATCATAAAATAATTGTAATTCTATATCAAAATCAATAATTTTGTTACAAATCAATCTGAACAATTGCTCTTGCCGATGAAATCAGTCCCATGACCAACTGCGAGAACAAGTCAGATGATAAGATTGTTATGATGACAAAATTATTGATTTTGTTAACAGATACACTTGGTGCCTCGTAGACATATAATATTTTCTGACGTGCCTCGATTCTAATTTGAAATATGAGGTCAATTGTTCATGGAAAGTCAGTACCCAATTTCCAATATGGTGGGGAGTTCCTAAACAGTATGTTGACATGTGTTGGCTTGCAAAAGGGACATGGGCAGCAGTTTCTATGTGCAGTATGTCATAATTCGCTGACAAGGTGGAAATACTAATAATGGGTTACAGGTCTTGCACACGGTGAATTGTATGTCCCACCAAGAAATTCCCCCCCCCCCCCCCGTCTCTTTGGAGAGTCAAGTGAGGGATAATTTGGGATGATAACATTTTACTTAATGTGGTGATAAGTATAGATAATGCAGTGCATTATTGTAAGGATTTTTGGTCCAAGGAATGAAGGCCACTCCTAGTTTACATCTTTTATTCAGATGAATACCTGAATGGTGTCATATTTCCCATGAGAACTCACTCTCAGATGTTCAACATTCCCTCATACACCATTATTCAGGTACCTAACCCTGCATTCAGGCTACCCACATTCAGCGTATAGCTATACAAGACTTGTATATGATAAGTAACCTAAAATGTTGCTTGTCTGAACAACGTATAACAAAGCATTTTATAGCAAAATGCACGTTTAAGCATTGTTTCAAAGTAAAAGTCGATAACGAATCAGGGACCGGCTCTAGTCTGAACAACATATTGTACAGAAATCGTAAAACTAGGCGGGGCTTATCATGAGTGCGTTTTAATGATTGGCCAGATGTCATTTCAACTGACCTTGTCAAAACGACCTTTATTCAATTGCTTTCTAGACTTTACCCTCCTTTTGTTATACAATGATTCTTCATACGTTTCTTCATACAAGTTTTGTATAAATTTCCTATAATCTGAACAGGCTATTAGCTACGCCGAACTTTAAAAAAAATACACAATACACATTTTCTTTTCATTATTTATCCCCCTTTAATAGCCCAAGTGCATTTTAATATTCAAAAACTAGACTCCTCTTTTATAGTTACATTTCACAAGTAACAATAAAATTGAAGCGTTCATCATACATATAGCCTACCACATACATTAGGCATGCCCTTTGCTGCCATTCGTATAATTACCCATATAACTACTCCAATAAATAAAATTAATGATGCAATATAACTATACAAGTTTGTAGCAACATACAAAAACAAATAGGAATGTCAAAATAATCTTCATTTGCACTTTCAAATTAATGCTTTGAACGGGTAGATAAAACTTTCACAGGCAGAGTGTCTAGCCTGTTCCTGAAATATACATGTAATGCAATCTTTCATAAAATATAACTCTACAAAATAGAAGTCACTTAAATCATTTGTAAGAATGGAAAAAGAAATGGTAAAAAGCCATGATTTTCATGATTACACATCATTTTGAATACAATAAAAAATAATAGAACATATATGTTGGCATAACTTACATACATTTTGTTTGTGAGATGATAAATCAGGCATTTTTAGTCACATTTTGATAGAATACTATACATAAAAACAATGACCATTATCATATTCTTTTTAAGAATAAAAGCAATATTTTTGTTATTGAAAAAAAACAAACCCGCAGGTATTTGAGTTAGGAATTCAAAGTGAGTTGGTTCGAGTGAACATTAATATGCAAAAAAAAAAAGGATTGATTACTCCAACACACCACTTGGAACAACTTCATACATCATAACAATAACATTCTATATTCATATTTCTATTACATAAGGATTCTTGTTTCCGATATACATAATTTTGCATTGCTTGAATCGTGTATGAAAGTAAAAGCATAATACAAATCTTCCCATGCATAATTATAATAACCAAGTCATGCATCTAGTTACAACAGTAATTGAAGTTCATTCTACTTAGGGTAGTTATTCATAAAAGCATGTCATACCTCAATCCATGCCCCATTTACACACAAGACAATAAACTGCCCCATTGCAAAAATAATAAGATATGTAGTTTACATCATATATCAGTTACTACAGTACAAAACACTCAACGTGCGTAGAGGCTTGTGCATCAGGCACGTAGCCACGGGGGCAAAAATTTCCAAGATCGGTTGAACTTTTTTTTACCTTGATCGATTACATGTATCTGCCCCCCCCCCCCAAATATCAAACTCTGGCTATGTGCCTGTTGTGCATGCAGCTGTTTTTGACCCCCACAACATTATCTTTAACCATTCAGTTACACGCAAGGTGTCGTTTGTTTTTTGTTGAGTTGGTTTCTTATACGTGTTTAAAACATGTGTCTGAACAAGGCTGTAATCACACGACATGAACGTAGCATACAAGAGAAGGTAGAACATTTGAGAATTTAAATGAAAGACAAGCTCAAAGCCATGAAGGGAAAATGCAAAGTAGCTAAGAGTGAATGTTTATCAAGACAATGACATTAAGATACCCAATATAAAGACAGATATGGAGATAGAATTAGGGTTAGGGTTAGACAGAAAGAATTATGTTACCATGTTAGACAGCATTCCTAAACATCAACCACTTTAGGGTAGTTTTTTTTTTTAAAAACAATCCCGTTTGCCCCCCCCCCCCCTTACTGGAAAAAAAATTATAATCTATTCTAAGATGTTCTCACAGAAATAATCAAGAGACGAGATGTGGGTGGATTATATAACTGTTACTGTGTTATCTAGCATGTTTTATTTTCTGAGATTTTCGGATGTAAAGCCAAGGTCCTTGTTCAGGGGAAGGCAGGGAGGGGGGGGGGGGGGGTTATAATGTCGCATATGATTTTTCAAATTAGCCCTCATCAAAATCTGTTACTTGCTTCAGATAAATGTGAAACTTATTTTCCTTGTCACTGGGTTCTGTTTAAAAAACATATGTACCTCCTTTAACATAATATGTCACCACTCCTGTTTAGAGGACATTCTGCCCATACGGACACTCAGACATTTTCTGCTTCAAGTCAATTTAATCCCACACGCCCTCCTAACTGTATTTCCCAGCCAATGAGAGTACGTCCATAATCAAATAATGCCTGTTGCGGCGATGCAAGAATGAACCAATTTATGCTATCTGGCCCCTCACGAGAGTGATAAAGAGGAGATGATGAAGAAAGGTGATTGGTAGAAGGAATCAAAATGACGGCCAAGGGGGGGGGGGGGGGGGGGGAGAAAGAATGGAGAAAGGGGGAAAATAGCTGTGTGAAAAGTGGTGAAGAATGAGCCAATTTACACTATCAGACAGATGAATGCAAGACGATGAGGAGAGATGATGAGAAAAGGGGAGACAAATCCTATATTAACAGAAGGAGAAGAGATCAATTTGGTGTCTGAAAAGTGTTGCAAAGATGAGATGATGGAGGGAGATTAGGAGGAGTGCAAATGAAGGAGCAAAGGAAAGGGAAAATGTAAATGTATCTCTGGAGGAGAGGAAGAAGGTGAAGAAGAATGACACATCAGCTGAGAAATAGAGAATTCAATAAAACACTAAATTACAAACACACCAACAAATAAAAACAAGTAATATAGCCCAATCTAGAAAAATGTTTTACAAGTTTAAAGAAAAGGAATCTCTGCAGGGGCACATGTAGAGAAAAAGGAAGGAAGGAAGGAAGAAAAAGGAAGAAAATATATATTTTTTTAATTAAAAAAAAACGATGAATAATATTGCGAGCGTAAATGATGAAGTTGAAAATGGGGAACAACAAACTTGTTTCTTTTTTCTTCTTCTTTATCAATTAGATCATCACCAGACTGATGCCTTTCAGTATCTGAATACATATTTTCCATTTAATCAGCAGCAGATAAACACATTGTTCCAAAATTAATAACCTGTAAATTTCTGTCATTCTTTTTGAAGAAATTAATTTTTAAAATGTTCCTGTATAGGGGGCGTGCAATCAGATTTTAGGAGTTTTAATCATCAAATTTTGTTAATTTTCCAGTTCTTTTAGGTTTATAGTGAATGTTGACTAAATTTTCTAGGTGTACTATTTTCAATATTTTTCTAAAATAAAATTTGTTATCTAGATTCTGAAAAAATAAGATGATAGTGTGAAGGAAAAATACATTATCTGATAACATAGTATAACATCTAATCATCTGATAACAATCAAAGATATTGGGAGGCATGGAAGTAGCAAGGAAAGAAGTTATATTACAATGCATTATTGCTGAATATCTAGCTGCACAAAATAATGAAAAGTAGCAAAGAATTTGAAAAGCAATCTAATTTGATCATAACACAGAGTGACAGTTTCAAACCCAGTAATCAAAAACCTTTTTTTAGGAACAATATGAAAATATAGTAACTGACCCTTCATCTTCCAAGATCTGATTTCAAATATGAGATATATCTTCAAGCATACTTCTATCACTATCGCTTTCTGAAGGTTCCCTGACATGGCAGAAAACATTGTATTATACACTACCTGCATGTAAACTAAATGTAACAAATTTAGGACTATATAAACATGCTCAGGTGAGGAAGCATCCCTATATTGGAAAACTTGAGAATGAATCTTAAAAAGATTATCAGACATGTTAATCAATCCATACATGGATAAGGTAGAATTGATGTTAATGTACAAAACACAACAAGTTCATGTTAGGATTAAAGTGTTATTCAGTTTGCATAAAAAATAGATATATAGAGTACAGCTGTACATTCTAAATGAACTAAAATAAAAGAAAGGTACTGTCAAAATGGATTATTTTTTAAATGAAGGAAAGAAGAGCACACAGCTAGTAAGGTAAAGGATAAACCACAAACAGATGTACAATACACATTACTGTCACATTTGAATTTTACTGTGGAAAAAATAGATGAATACAACACTGTCGCTACTATATATCTGCCTATAAATATAGAAATAAATAACATGACCTCTGAACTTGATATCTGTAACCATTAGTCCATCTATATGTGATCATATAGAGTAAATTAACATGTTGAGTACATGTTTATCAACTTCGACTTAATGACTTTAATGCATTCTAAGGTACAAAATTGACGGTATACAACCACTTTGTACTTGACAAAGAAAATTGACCTTTAAGCTTTAACCTCATGGCTCCAATAATGTTATTCCACGCTACTACGATATGATTGATATGGTGCATAATCTGATGAGATAGATGGGACAAAGATTTGCTTTTCTGTGACATCATCAATTTCACATATCTACTTCACATAAAACTTATTTTTAATGGCAGTAATTGATGCATATGATTTTCAACAGGATAATTCAACAGGAACTAAGAGTATGGAATGATCGAAAATCAACATCTGCAACTTTGCAATACAGATATGCCATTACATCTGAGGTATACTGAAGAAATTAAGAAAAAAAATCACAAAACAAACAATCCATTATCACACAAAAGTACAAACAAGACGAGTAGTTCACGTGAGTGAAACACTTCAGTATTTTCTTCCCCAGCTCAACATAGAAGCCATCATCATGAATAATGTACATCCAAAGGTTTTAGAAATAGCATATTTACCACAGAAGCAAATGCATGTACATGAGCAAGACTTATTACATAATTACTTAATAGCGAGAGATATGTATTTACATCATATAGTTATGTACAAGATATAATAATTATAATTATACTATCGACTGCAACATACTTTCCAATTCAAGGCATTTCTCCAACATAATTCCAACTGAATATATCTTTGTCCGCATGGAAGTCACTCATACAAATCATGTATACACATCTTGCTTTGATTGGATACTGCTTTTCTAATACACTTATCGTCGCTGTTTTCACGAAGTGACGGTAGTGAAAAAAAATTGCATTCACTTTGCGTTACGATTTTCCTCACTACCGTCACTTCGTGAAAACAAGGACGTTATGTGTTCTCTCTGATTGGATACTGCTTTTCTAATACACTTATGTGTCATCTCTGATTGGATACTGCTTTTCTAATACACTTATGTGTCCTCTCTGATTGGATACTGCTTTTCTAATACACTTATGTGTCCTCTCTGATTGTTCACTGACCACATGAATTTTCATTATTTCTCATTTCTTCACTTGCTTGCCTTTCTATTGTGTATGTTTAGAGTCAGAAGGGTGTTAGCTCTGTGTTAAGTACACAAGTTAATGCCATTCTGGTTCCAAACATACACATTGATCCATTGCCTATAAAATGTGACTTATTGAAATAACACGAGGATGTGGTAAATGAAGAGTTAAAGAATTAGTTTTAAAGGCAAAAAAGCAAATATTTCCAGACATACAATGCAATTTCTTTTATTTTTTTATAAATAAAGACTTAGCACCTGGATTAAAAATAAACACCAGAAGCTTATTGACACCCAGTTGTACAGATTCATTGAAAGTCAATCACTGAAAGCGCAATCAACCCAAATCACAAATTATAAAAAAAAGCAACTTTGATCTACCGGTATGAAGGATGAGTGAGTTGTAAATTTTTGTAAAACTTAAAAGCATGGCAATGTGTCTTATTGTGTCTTATAAACAGTTCACCAAATAATTTTAAAAGAAGTCCAGTTATCAGTACAAACAAGTTAAAAATACCCAAGTCACACTGGCGACTGGACTAACTCCAGACCAAACACTAGAATTACAATTGATCATATTATTTCAAATGGCCTAGATTATTTTGATTTTGGGGTAAGTTTGGTGTTAGTATGCCAGTGTGGCTGAAATATTCTCCAGTAACAAATTCTTCTTTTAAATCTCACTCTCAATACTTAACACCATAATTTGAAAGATTGAACATTAAATATCAAGATGTGAAAGAAATTATTATGTGACCTTCCCCCTACAATTCTCTATTACATATTACCTATTCCCACAGCTTAATAAATGGCCTTTTTCATTTTTTATTTCTATGTATATCTACATCCATGGCCAATTAACATACAGTCACATAAACACATGAATTCAGATATCTACAGAGAGAACTGTCTCTCTGGTGAAATACCAGCACACTTTAAACCGTCTATTTTGCAAAAATAGTATTTTCCTTTCATTTAATCATACTGACTTTATACAATTTGAGATATTTGGCAATAGTTACAATAATTTTGAACAAACAATGATCATAATGACACCAGAATTGTACATTCATTAAGAAAGAAACCTCCTAGTGTCCTTGATGTAGCTCTTCTACAAGCAAAAACTAGAGTAGTCTAACTACTTTTAATACAAACTATATTCAACCTGTACTGAGCAAGTGCCCAGACTCCATTTGAGTCAATGCTATATGCTCAGAGGAAAAGATATTCTACCTAATATAACCCTGCATGACCATAATGAATCTATTATCTCAAATTCTAAGAAAGTTTATTCCATTTTCTTGTATATTTCCTTGAAAGGCGTTCTGTCTTATTTTTGTTAAAGGGACTACTGAGGCAATTTTGATGATTTGTAATTATATATTTTCTGGAAAAGTGGTGTTGGGTTATTGAATGCTTCTTCCATCTATATTTCATCAAGTCATGTTCATTGAATATTGATCAAGAAAACTATTATTTTATAACATTTTTAATTTTGGTTAGAAAAATGGTGGATCCAATTGTTTATCTTGATAAACCCAATTTACATCATTTCAAGGTGGTAAAAAAGAAATAAAACAACAACCAAAAATGATATTATCTATCACTGAGGCAATAGTTTGTGTTTTTTAAGAAAGAGAAATATCTAGTTTGTAGTCTGTCTTACACCAAATACCTTTCAAAAGCTAAGATTGATGTATTTGTTAACAACCGATAACTACTCGTTTAGCCCAAACCTAACATCTGGACATACACATTGGGTCTACGTAGTCACTTTATCATATCATTTGCTAAGAGCTAGAAGAGCATGAAGACTATGTATGGTATATGACATAACACCTTTTAAATCTCAGCAGACGGAATCATGTTTACCTGCATCAATGTTTGACCATTTGATTAACCATGGCCCTTTCATCTCATAGCATTCCATGGTATTCTACACTTTTTTCTTATATGACCCGTTGAGATCCAGTAGGTCAGTAACCATCCATAAATTGAATGCCCTTCTGGTTCTCAGCAGATGACATACTCTCTTTAGAGTCAGAAAGATGTCAAGACATATAATCTTAAAAGAATGAATATTCCTTCTGGCTTCAAACAGATGAAATCATCCGCTTGGTGCTAGAAGGATGTTAACTCTGTGCTAAATATATAACATGCCCTTCTGGCTTTCAGCAAATGAAATTCTCTCTACTGTTTCCAATACTTCCAATGCCCAACCATAACATATCAAGCACTACCTAAGTTCTTTCTCATAAATTAAATCTGAAAATAAGACTAGCAGGCACAGCCATTCCTGTGCTCTCCTGCCTCATCTAACTCCATGGGGGCGCCCTGCCCGTTGCCATGGGCGATTACCGCGCCCGGAAACTGGCTCTTGTCGACACTTCGCTCCATTCTTAGCATGACGTTGTCTAGGAGGCACTCAATCGCCTTGGCAATGTTGTTTCCACTCTTAGCACTTGTTTCAAAGTAGGGTAATCTGCACAATAATTGAAAGAGAAAGAAATCAAAGATTGTTTGGTTATTAGTGAATGGTGTTATTTTAGAAGCTGTTTTTTACCTGCTTCTATAGAACTAGGGATTTATCTATTTATTCATTTATTTATTTCTGACATAATATACAGGGCAGCACCTTTTCACCAATAATCGTGGTCTTCCATAAGGCCCTATTTGGTACAGGTATTTCAAAAATGCAATAACTATCATGAATATAAAATCATAACAGTAACAGAACAAAATACCGAAGAAAATAGACTAGGAATGTTGCTTTTTGGCAGTAACTCAGTTGACATACAAACAGAATTATTACCCCTCCCCCTCCAAACTGTAACATTCACACTCCTAGATCCACTCTTCATTCAACACACCTCGGTGTAATGAATAAATCAGGTAGCATGTTTGGAGTTTAAAGAGCATAAAATGGTGTTTGTGTTAGGATGAGAGAGTTGATGATCTCTCTTTACCTAGAGAGATGAGGGGATGGATGAGATGTGGCCAATGTTCTATTGATGCCTTGGTGACGCTGGATTTGCATTTTAGAATAGACGATGATCAGAGGCTGATAATGTGATCAGTGGGGCTACATATCATTAATCTTGATTCCTTAGGGGTAAGCATTACTGTGACCTTGACATTTAATAATATAAGAGGATGCTTTGTACATTGTAGGACTCTAATATAATCTACTGTAGGAAAGGACTCAAATAAATGATCTATTGTTCATTACTTCTAGCTTTCTTTCATTTTCCAATGTCCTTCATTCCTACTCTTTTTCCTTCAACTTTCTTTCTCACAAAATATTCCTATCAGCCATTCATCCAGATTCATTTTTTTTTGTCTTGCAATTGGACTTTCCTCTTTTTACTTTTAAGCCTTGCTCAGATCCTTTCTGCTTTTTTCCTGTTATTTTTTTCTTAACCTCATCAACAATGTCTAATATATTCCTACACTCATAAAACATTGTTTGCAATATTGTGTTTATATGTTGGGCAAGGCACCCACTTTGAGAGAAATATGCATGAACATTAAGTAGCTGTTTGATCTAGTTTACCAACTTGTAAAACAATAGGGGCGTTTACACTGCAAGCAAAACCATCAGTTTTTCTCACATTCCAAAGATTTGTTGGAAGTTGCTGGGCAACTACCTATAAACATGATGAAAAACCTGAATAAAGAAACCCACCTCGATCTGGAATGTTTTTTTAAAATATAAATACCAGATGAAACTCCACAGTTTTGTTTAAACTGTGTAAAATGCTCGCACTCAAAACACAAGTGATTCATTCTGGTTTTTGGTCACTTGACTCTTCTGCAGAGCAGCGACAAGTGGCGCATGTGCACAATTCACACAACAAAACAGAATTATCAAACTCTGATGGTTTTTAATGGTGTAAATGGTAGTTCAAAAAAGCAATTGTTTTTCAAATTGTTTTTTTTCTGTGATGTAAATAGGCTTCTATCATAATCATCTAACTGAATTATGTTATATCCCCCCCCCCCCCCTCCCCATAGTTTTTGTTAATATTTTCTGTCCTATTCCCCAGTAGACCTGCTTGGCGTGACAAGTCAGTCTCTCCAATTCCGACTCCCTGATATTGGTTAGTCGATGTTTATTTGGTTCCCACACTAAAATCAATACTGTTTATTGCATCACATTAGGCGGGCAATCATGGCTCGGGTCATGACTGTAATGGTGGAGTTCTCAATTAAAAGAAACTCAATAACTTTCTCATCTTAAAGGTTAAGTGATTATTGCTGTCTTACATCTAACTTTACTTGCGCTTTGTAGTACACAGACCCTGGGTTCATTGTCTGTGAACTGTGACTTATAAAAATGGAAGAAAAATAATTCATCCTAATGAAATCCTCAATTGTATCAAAAAAGTATTCCTAAACATAAATGTATGAATATAATTCATAAATTGATATAAACTCAACACACTTGGTCATCAGCATATATATTCACAAATTGATCCACTAGCTGGAATCTTTTGAAGTATAAAATCCTACATGTGTTTATGTCAATACTCATTCCAACCCTAACTTCAATACAGAGTCGTATTGATACATAAGAATACACTATATGCTTGGAGCAGTCCTTTCAAAATTCAGCACACCAAGTTGCAAATTGCTAAATCAACGGGGAAGCGAGAAAAAGGCGTCAACCAAAAACACATTAATACAGCTGACGTGAGAAGGTCAATATATGCGAGTTTAAATTTAGCTGAATGATGTTGTCAAGAGATGTTGTTTTTCACTACTGTCAATTTTGTTTTCCTCACTAAATATTTTTATCTCTGGGTTCTCCTTCCCCTTGCAACATTTACTCCTTTTTCATCCAGATCTTATTTTCTTGCTATTCTATTCAGACAAATATTTTCACTTAATTCTATTCTTAACCAATTTCACTTGCTTTCTATGTCCAGTTTCTTGCTTCTCTCATCTTCTCAATTTCTTTTCTTCTTTTTCAATATATTCTTTTTCAATATATTCTAAAAAAATCCAATTCCATTATGCTTTGTTGTGACTAAAATGGGCTGATAAATAAACTAAGTGTACTTTCTGTATTTTAAAGCAGCCCAAAGGTAAACAGAAATGGAGGACAACACAAGTAGTGTCTAAAATAAATACTCATAAATATTGAATAGAATGGCAATTGGAAAACCATAATGACATATTTCTTTAGAGCAAACATTGCATGTTAACTGATATCCGTTAACATAGAGTTATAACACCCTTCTGGCTTTAAACAGGCAACTGTTCTGGGCACATGGAGTATAGGGCAGTCTGAACTTGAACTGAAGCCTGGTTTGGCTTGCAGAATGTTGAGTAATAATGAGCCCTTGAATTTCTTCTACAAGTCATAAATGATTCTAGATCAAGTTTGACAAGGTAGCCACACAGTCTAGTGCTCCTCCTCAAGAGGGGGTAACTATTTCTGAAACTAGTCTCAGAAGACAGAGTCTAATTCAAATTTGATTAAAACCAAAATTGATCTAATCTTTATGCAAATGCAATATCCCATGACGGGACATCAGAAAAGATTTATTGTTCCGCCCTAGCTGCCAGCAACTGTCTAAGAGACAGCTAAAGAATCTGAACAAATAGGCCACAAGTTAGTTAAAGCCAATGCCTGGTTTGGGTAAGATCCATTTCTCATCATTTTTTTTTTGTACTGTAGCACGATACAAGCCATTTTACGATGCTGGAAGTGTTTCCTTTGCAGATAACAGCATTTTTAACAACATTTTTTTTCAGAGACTTCTAAAATGTATAGGCCTTGACTGTAATTCTCTCTGTGAATGCTCAACCCCAATGCTTCTCTTGCATAGTTTACTTTCCTGATATAAAAGAAACAGCATTTAATTTCCATAAGCAACTTTTGTTCAAAACTAAGTTTGACCGGCTTTACCTACATCATTTCATACCCTCTAAATGATTTTGTGACATTAAAACATACCTTAGGTTTTGTACCATTTGTACATAAAATGATGTAACCCCTGAAGAAAATACACTTCTTATTGGTCTGTTAATTAATGCCCAATTATTATTGGTTATATGTAAATGATAATAATCTTGCATATAAATGTATATCATATACCTGTCAGTGCTCTAACCAATTGATTGAACTCTTGAGCTTTCCATCATGCATAGAGTTGCAATGCTTCCCATTGACCTTGTAATTTGCTCAAGGTCATCTTTTAAATGCTGTAAAATCCATATTCATTCACAAAATTGATCACAATAGCAGTATCGTATGTCAGTGAGACATTAGCATACAACTGAGAGTGATGCATGCTATACCGACAATGCAAACTATTATAAACAGATTTTTAGGAGATCATAAATGTCATACTGTACTAGAAGCACTACCGCAAAATCCCATACAGCGCGATCTCATGTCAGCTGTAGCAGTATGGTCCCATAGTCAAAGTCAAATACTGAATGTTATTATTTTCTTGAAATGTTAAATTTGGTATAAATATCTTCTCAAAGAACCTTCACAATGGGTGCATCCATTTCTGTTAGATGGAAGAAAACAGGAGCTATTTGCAATGAAACGTTGAAATCTTTAGAAGGATTTGACACCCACACACATGTACGGGATTAAGGGTGAATTTTCTTCAGATGATTCAAGGCTAGCTCTTGGTAACACAAACCTTTTTAAGAATGAAGCATTCCTCTATTGGTGATTTTCCTAATTTTTTACCCGTATTTTTCAGGCATCTCTATCATCCTCTCATCAATACTGCCGTCTGATCATTTAGATCAGATTTGTTACCGCATAATACTACATCTGGGTTCTTGCAATACAATAAACTTGATTCTTGAATCTTGAAAATAGCATCCATTTTTGTTTCAGAAAAAACATAATAGCAATTTTAAGTCCAAGCTTAAAGTTGAAGATTCAAATTCTCGGGTAGGATTTGTCGCCCACACGCATGGGTTTGATTTAGAATAAATTTTTCTCAAAGGATTACAAAAACCAGCTTTAGAAACGGAACTGTAGTGGAATTAAGGATTCCTCCCACGACTGATTTCTTACCCATATTTCTCTGCCATTTCTTTTGCCCTCTCGTCTGATACCGCCCTTTGGTCGTCTAAATCCGACTTGTTACCGCATAACACTACATCTGGGTTCTCGCAGTACGCATGCATCTGTAGCTGTGTCATCCAGTTGCGGATGTTGATGAAGGACTGCTCATTTGTGAGATCGAAGAGGAGGAGGAAACCCATGGCATCCCGGAAGAATGCTGTTGTTAGACTACGAAATCTGCAAGCAAATGAAACAAAGAAAAACTATCTTTTAAAGTTGTATTTCTTGAGGATGTCATACATTTACAGCTTTGAAAAATATACCATAATGTACCTGAATGGATCACTTAGCTTTCATAAGAGTGGCAAGGTATATAAAGGTTTAAGGACCTAAGTGTGTAATGTTTGCATTATAATAATATGGAAATGATTCAAACAAAAGAATTCTCACAACAGATTCTCATGACAAATGGGGCATAGTATAAACAATGAACGTGACTTCTTGTTGAACAAAAAATAAACCGAATAAAGAAAAATTACTGTCAATGCTAAGGTGATTCCACATGCCAGCAAAGTCTTTCACTGATGACTGAAAAATAGATTAAATAAGAGAAGTACAGTGAAATAAAATTAATAAATATAAATGCAGATTTCATTCAAAGAAATCAACCAAAAGGCATTTCAACATATCATCTGCTCAGAGCTAGAAGGGCATTTACTATATGCAAAGTGATATATGCCCTTCAGGCTCTCAATAAGACATTACCTGTTATCTGAGGTAGATGGTAACCTACCCAGTGTAAGCTTACATTCTCTGAATTCTAATAAACAATCCAAAACATTTCTTTCCTTCCTAACAAAGTTTACAAATCAATAAGATCCACAAAACAACAACATTTACAAATAGATTCAATTTCAGACAACTATTTCCACAGCCTAGTGCTATTCAGTTTTGGCGCACCATGTACTCTGGTCATGAAAGTGTTTTCAGATGATAAAATGGTTCCATACCCCAGCCCCTCTAACCTCTTTAAACAAGATCTCAAGAGACAATTTTAAATCATACTTTTATTCTTTAAGAAACATTCATCAGGATAAAAACTGTGTTTTCTTGATTAAATCTTTAAAATTTACGGCCTATTACAAATTTTGAAGAAGGAAATAAACGCAACATTTCCTCTTTGAAAGGTCCAACACAACTATCAGATTCTGGACATTTAAACTGTATAAAGCACAAGGTGGTTTTTTTAGTTCATGAATATGCCTCACCAAGATCACTTTTCATTATTAAAACAAAATCACCCCCAAAAAAGATGACTAACTTGTTTATATCAGAGGTAGATATTAACATGTTTCTATCTATTCAGAGCCAGAAGGGCATTAAGCCATTTTGTCTAGCACAGCGTTAATATCCTTCTTGCTTTAAACAGACATTATACTCTTCGACTTGTTGTCAACATTTTCTGAGATTGTGATGTAGTTTACCAATCGGTAAGAATCACAAAACAACACCTTTCAAAAACAGATTCAATTTTTGACACAGACTACTTCTTCAGCACTTCAGCATGCTGAATGTTTACAATTCTGGCACAATATGCACTCTGGTCACGAAAGTGCTCTAAATGATATAATGGTTCCATACCCCCTCTCCAGACAACCCGGTACATCAGATAAATATGATCCACGTATGTGTTGTGAATGATCAAAACTGCGCCCACTTACAGACACCCACGGATAGCATCAAATCCTCTATCTCTCTTGTCTCTGTCTTGACAAATATGCTTCATGTAAACAGACAAGAAAAAAAAAATAACTGAATCTCTTTCTCTCTCTCTCTCTCTCTCTCTCTCTCTCTCTCTTCCTCTCTCTTTCTCTCTTTCCCTCTTCCTCTCCCTCTCTTTAAATGGACTCTCTTAAACCTCAAAATCTTTCTCTAATAAAAATGATTTCAAAGCTCCTCCACATTCTACAAACAGCAAAAATGAAAGTGGAATTGACAAACAAAATCAAACAAACAAAGTCATATACCTCTTTCTGCCTTTCCATCATTCAATCTCACGTTCTCTTCCAAAATCACAAATAATAAAGTTGTCTACATTTCAATAAAAACAAATTGAATTTTATTTCTTGGATAGAAATGCGTTTCGCACTCTCTACATACACATCACCCATACCATATGGCATTTGAGAGGCTACCTGATTTGATAACGTCTCTGGAGAAAGATTGCCTCATACATTTGATATCATTTCCCACACTTCCTCCATCCACTTCTAAAATTACTGATTCATTTGTCTCATATACTTGAATAATGGAAAACTTGACAAAATAAAAAAAATAGTTACATTTCTTCAAATGAGTTTCTTGGTTTCGATCATCTATTGACCACCCAGTATACTATTTTTGTGAATATTCCAGGAGCTCTTTTAGCATTTACCGTAGTAGATGTGAGATTTCCTTGCAATCATGTTCTTCCCTACCGATCTTCTTTAATTTTCAGGAGCTCTATATAGATCCTTCTCAGTGTAAATTGCTCACTGCTCCCCTGTTTATATATTTCACTGCAACCATCTCTAAATCAACTTTAAAATATGACAGTAAAAGTACGCAAATATACTTAATTTGTTTTGTGGCTTTTATTTTTTGATACATCAAATTTGAATAACTTTCAATACTATAATAATGTTTGTAAAAGGGTATAATCACATTTGGGACTATTTCAATGATTTGTTTAAAAGAGTGAAAGTGTTATAGGACCAGATACCAAGTGATCTAGCTTATACTGGGGCCCTGTACCAGAATCAAGGCTCGGCAAATGCTTTAAAGGTCAAGACCAGTTTTGGAAACGCCCCCCTCTCAAAAAAATGAAATGTAAGCTCTTATTACCAATCATGTGAAATAATATGTTTTGACTTATACGTGATGATACAAATTTTGCCGGGAAACTGCCTACTATTTGATATATTTGGTAAATTATTATATCTATCCGGACTGAATAGATATAGGGTAGTCCCATGTACATCTTTCTGTGTACAGTGCTTGAAACTTTACCAAGACTTGGCCAAATTTCTTTATCATTTTGATGATTCCAGAATCTTGCAGTACACATCAATACTTATATATGCTTGATGATCAACCTTTTCTGATTGATTCCAAAACGTTTCTATCACAATGCAATCGCATGACCAGAACTGGTCTATACCTTTAAAGACTGATGTAGCACCTTGTGCAGATGGAGGATCTACAGGTAACATTAATTTTCCTCTCTGATCAATTTTCTGCCTCCAAGCATCCCAACCTTGCACCTGTTTGAGACATACAAACTTTTCATCTGATCAACATGATAGAATTTATGGTGAGAACCTCTAGGGGATGTTGCAGACATTCTCTCTCGTCTGTTTACGGAGTGTACGTGAAGCTAAAATATGTTAGAGGGAGCCTTGTGTCTCTTTTCATGGGGCTTTTCTAAAAGGGGCCCTACCAGTTAAAAGGAAAGGTAGAAGCTACTGATTGAATTATACACGGTGGCATAGGCAATGGACAGTCGTTTTACAATCTAATTGCAGAATGATGAAATATTTGAATTCACATTATTTCACATGAAAATTTGCTATGAATTCTGAATTCTTATGCAATTTCTTGTCACTGTTACCAATGGAAAAATGTAGTGGGCAGGTACGCAAAGGTTTTCATGTGTAACTGACCCTGCAGCAAGATGCACCTTTTTAAAGAATATTCATGTCACGATAACCGATACCGATACCTTTAAATTCTCTGACCTACTGTACTTTTCCAATGAATGCAGGGCGGCAGCATGGGGGATAGAAATAAAGGTAAAAACTAGGTCTAGCATTCTTCAAAATGCCAGAGCGCATTGAAAAAGGGCACTTGTTGTTCGCTGCAGCCAAGCAAAAAAACAAGGATGCGCCTTCACAACAGGTCTGCCACGAAACTGCCCTTGCATCAATCGGGGGGGGGGGGGGGGGGGGGGTCTTGAACCACGGGCGAGCTGAAAATAGGATTGTGTTACCCCCTCGTAGGTTCAGATGTTTACATCTCAAACAGGATGTAAGTAGCCTAGTCTGCTGCAACAGTCTCCATATCAACATTACGCAATTATTGTTACCAATTTAAAACTCTTATAATTTCTTATAAGCTGATCTCATTTCAAATCTCCTTTCTAAAACCATCATGGAAATACTGAAATGAATACAAAGTCACTGAATCCATCACAGTCACCCATTCATACTTTTTTGAGCTAATATTCTGGATAAACATCAAATGCTAAGTGCATTTTCATGGTAACCATGTCGATATAAACAATAGCAATGCCATTAGTACACTAATAACTCATGAGATTTTTATTAATGGCACAAACGTTGTAATATTCATGAAAGTGCTAGTGCTGCACATATATTTCCCTTTCTTTCCCTCCATGCCTTTCATCTAGCTACATGTACGATGCATTTCTCATATTGTAAACGCACTGAAAAGTCATATATAAAAATGTAAAGTGTCACTATAAGCCTATATGGTGTGAAACTGAAAATCTCTACACTATAAACAACTTTTATTCCTTCATTTTGAATATTCACTTTTACCTTTATTTCACAAATGCAAATCAAACAAACCCTATATGAAAACATATAAAATACATACATAGAATAAGTGGAATGATAACAAGTTCATGTGTAAATGTATTTAAAGAAGAAAAAAAGGAAATGGTAACAAACTTATGTGAATCACTTTTAACCTTCATGATTCTAAAATTTTGAAGAAAAAATATATTGCAGCCACTTTGCATGCAAAAGAATTATTTATTTATTTATTTTCTAAAGCTGATAAATGACTTTCTACTAATATTTTAGATGGGCTCTCACTAACAAACCTTTGTAAATGTCTTCACTGAGATACAGAACTTATGTGCACCTAGCAATAATTATAAGACTTCCAGAGGTCAGAGGCTGCTGCCATGTCAGGTAATCATAGCATGATAACAATAATGAATTTCATATAAACACCATTTAATCTTAACAGTTTTGGCTACTAAAAGATAATTAAACAAGTTTGATAGAAAATCATGTATGAAAGAATATGAAAGTCTTAATACAGAAAGAAAGAGCGATTCAACATTTTGTAAACAAAACATACAAAGTTGAAGTTCAGGAATGATAATCTTGGCTTTCCTTTAAGGTCATGCTGCCTATGTATTCTGCCTCACCTTCCCCAATTAATTTCCCCAGGTTAACCTTTACTTTGCAAAACAGTTATGCTGCAATAAACTCATCAACCAAAAAAGCTAAAGGCAAAGAGTGAGGAGAGCATGCAAGTATGTATATGTAAAATGATATCTACAGTAATGACATGCTCAAACAAGATGTCTTGGAGGAATTTAATAAACTATTCTGTTAGGAGCCAGAGCGATGTTGACGTCTATACTTTAACACAGAGTTAATGCCCTTCTGGCTCTAAACAGATGAACTGATTATTTTTCTGCAGGATGAAAGAGAAAAAAATGTTCAATTTCGACATTTCGCCATAGGCGATACAGGAGATACTGCTCACTAATATACTTCAGTATGACCTTGTTTGGTTACCAATGTTATGAACAGTGGTGCAGCTACTGGTTTGGGAGGCATGGGGGCACATGCTTTCACATCTCCCTCCCCCCCCCCCCCCCCCCCAAAAAAAAAAAAAAAAAAAGAGAGAGAGAGAGAAAGGAGAAGAAAAACAAATAAATGGATAAATACATACTAAAAAATAAAAAAATAAAAAAAAGGAGAACACAGAAACAGCAATAGTTGACACATAAAATAGTGAACTACATTGTATAAAGTGCTTAAGTGGAGTAGCGAATGCTAGATACTAACTACTTTGTATTCACTAAGCAACTAATGGTCAGTATATCCGTTACACGCAGGTCAGCTTTGGGGTGCGCATACTTCAGTAGCCATATACATAATTATGTACATTAATCTTAGTCGGTATCAAGCATATGGTGATCTCTATGGGTAACATGCAACTCAAACATTTTAATCTGTCAGTTCTAAATTAATTCTTACTCATTCTATGGTTTAGTGATGATATAATTATCCTGATATTATCTACTTTAATCAATCAAAGTACATTTATAGAAAAAAGGTCATTACTCATAAATATTTCCATATTATTTCCACTTCAAATTAAGTGTAATTAACTACTTAGGGAAATTATACTCATTTTAAAATACAATTATCATATCAAGGAAAGTTGTAGGACTAATGAAGTTATATATTTATATGTAGTCATTCCAGAATATTTCATGGGAAAAGTCGATGATGGCATTTAATCATGTGTTACCATTTTAAGAAGTGCATATATTTCATGACATATCTAAATAACTACAAGAACTCATGGCTAAGCTCCTAAGATTGAAGAAATTCTTGGAATTCAAATGAAATAGATATTCCTACATTCCTCTGTACTCAAGTTTTCATCTATGAATTTTGTTTACATACTCATAAATGATTGGGGCCCTTTGGAGTTGTTCTCTAGTTTGCAGTTACAAGCTACTTTCATCTTCTTTCAGGGGACAAAAAAGAGGAATAGATGAAGGAATCAGGATAATAAATGGAAGCACTTCATTGCAAAAAAACACAAATAAAGCCCTAAGGACGAGGATAAATTGAGTTTTCTCTTTCCCATTAGTAACCTTTTCTACTCCCCAACTAGATTATTGCAGTTTGTAGCTACTCTTGAAATGTAGGGCACACTTCAATGAAGGAAAGGAGCTTTAGACACACTCTTCAAATTACTTCTATGTTCATTTCAAAGACTTTCCTTTTTTGTAGTAATGGTAATGAACGGGAGCATTCCATATTTCTCAAGATTCCAAGGTCCATGAGCATGGGGCCTCGATCCTGTATAAATTGTGAAATTGTTGGGGTTCATGCAAAGTTAAGACAGGGAGTATCACCTCCCTGGTTAAGATGAGGGAGGTACTAAACCCCTGCCCATGTCAAACCCTTCTTATTTCTGATCCTTTCTTGTCTATCTTTCCTATTTATTTTATCCCCTTCTCTTCCAACATTCCATTTTGTTGAAACATCTTCCATGTTTTATTTATCTCCAATAACTCCCTTTCATCTCTACACCCCCCCCCCTCCTCCCTCTCTCTCTCTCTCTCTCTCTCTCTCTTCCTTAATGTTATTTAGTCTTTAAAACTGTTGCTCTAAGTGTAAAATTAGTTCCTCTTCTATAATCCTCTTCCATTATTTTGTATATTTTTTTAAAGACACTGCATCATTTTCCTAGCTACCCTGCCCCTTCCATAATTCCTTTCAAGGTGCATCTTTTCTTCAAAATCAGCCCTGGATGTACTACGTCTTTACCATCCCCTCACAAAACAAACCCTACACATCCCCATCCCCTTCTCTCTTCCCTCATCATTCTCCTCCCACGTCCCCACCAATGAAAGAAAAACAAAATTAGACAAACGACCTCTTTTTAGGCCTTATTGGGAATTCCATCAGTGCAAGGCTGCTTCTAAAAAGCAGTGATGAAGCCGCGTTCATACATGCTGCATTAAAGCCCAGCATTAAATCTATTTTAAAAAAGGTGACAAAATAGCATATTTCTGTATCTAGTAGCACATAAATCCAATAGCAAAAGGTATAGTGACTCAAAAAGACACATTCGAAATACAAAAGCCACTGTTGCACGTGGCAAATCATAATTTTGTGGCATATCTGTAGAACCTGACTATCAGGAAACAGAGTTGGTGAAATGCCTCATTGACCTTAATAAGGCAAAATAATATCATGACTGTCAGTCAGACATGTCAAATTTACAATTTTTAATTTGTCTGTTATGTTAGGAGCCAGAAGGACACTAACTAATATAGGGTAACACAGACCCAATGCTTCAAACAGACAAATTTATCGATATAAAAAATTATTTCATATTGTTCCAGTCCCATCTTTTCATACCATTATAATTTGCTAAGCTCCCTAAAGTAGTCTTTTCGCATGTAGCTATTTTTTTCAGCCCACTTGCCACTCATGTACAGGTATGATTAAAACATGGCGGTTTCTGAGGCAGTCTCCCACGTGAACGAGGCTTAAAGATACCCTCTATGATGGAAACAACGAGCCCTAATTTCAGCTGCGTCATTCCCGCTGTAACGATGCGGTCACTTGCAAAACAATACTATTACTCGCTGACAAACATCTGTGTCCCTTGCAGCCATCATTGAATTATCACTCTCGCCTTCTCTCAAGATAGGTTAGTAGATCGAGAATAAAAAAGAAGATGTATCAATTACAGATGAAATGCTATAATAACAACTCGCTCCTCTTTCAAAATCAATCAAATAAAACAAATACATGTTTTTTTAAATAATAAAAGACATCAAGTTACCTCTGTTTAAATTTTAATTTGCTCAAGTTTTGTCACTTGCTACAGCCTTATACAACCAGGATTCTTTATTTGACAATTTGATGCCATCTTTTTTAATAACTCACATGCAGTCTCAGAGGTCCGTATTCCACTAATTCAGTTAAACTTAATCATGGGCTTCAGACCTTGTTTAACAAACAAGAAATTACACCTCAGGCCATTCAACGTCCTGTGCTAAATTCGATTTTGAACAAAAGCTCAATTACAGTTGGCGGCTTAAATTTTAGTAGAATACAGGCCAGAGAGTTTCTCTCATAGTATAATTTGATTATCATACCTCAACTCAAATCCCCCCGTACATCAGTATTTTCTCAAAACTTATTAGTAATAGAATAATGGATGGATATAGTTTCTCTCAAAACAACATTTCTCATATAAAATTCAAGATTACAAGTAAATCGGGACTTCCCTGGAAAGCTTTACATACATGGATCCACATATAATCCTTCTTGTCATTACAACATCTGCAGAAAGTGATTACTCTATGCATGCTATCATCTTCCCATAATGGGTGTATTGCTTTATAATCACTTTGTGATGAGGAAAAACATCTGTTTCTTTCACAAATAATAAACATCAAAATCATCTCCATTGATCCATCACAGATTCTGAGAGGCTCCAAGTCATTTCCTTCTTTCCTGAAAGTGGTTTTTGGTATTTAATACACATAATTTTTTGTTACTAATGAGGCTGTAATGTTCTCATTGACAGTGATGGTACTGTGAAGGGTACGGTAAACCCATTAATTCTTGCATGCATGAAATGTTCACAAATTGTGTGAGATTTTCAGATTCGGAATCCCAATTGACACTGCGTTGAATATTTACAATTCTTGAAAGTTTCTGACGCTGAAAATGGCCATTCATGTAGCAAAAAGTGCTTGTTTTACAGGTTCGTACCCTTATTTGCTTTGAAAACAGATTTTCAGAAGCCACTTTTTCAATTCTTGTTTTTACGCTAACTCATCTCATGTACATTCATGTCATGCACATTCAATTTGTCATGAACGGTGAAATGAAGCCTAAAACCACATTGTGCTAATACCTGAATCTGAAGCAATCAGCTTATAGTCTGTGGTAACTGCTGCACTGCGATCTGACAGGGGCAGATCCAGGGTTTTGAAAAGGGGGTAAGGGGGGGGGGCATCCACTACTGCCATCTACTCGCTCTGAGAGCATATACTTTCCACGGATGAGAGGAAAATCCCTGCCTATGCAAACCTACAATTGGCTCCATGAATCCATGATGGGCTGTAAATCTTTGGGTGATGATATTGATATAACTACTAATATTACAGCGGCCTCTTGGCATCTGGTCATATTCATCAAGTACGCGTCATTGAGGCACTATCTCACCCTTTTACAATCTCAAGGGCAATTACATTGAACCAGTTCTGAGTATAGTTTCAACAGGAAGAAGGGTTGAATGCAATCTTATGTTTTCAATATTTTCAGTAGGTACTTTATAAAATGTACTTATCCATCCACTTATCTAAGAAGTTCTACTTCTCTCAAGGACCTCTCTTCATATAGCCTCAGGTTTTCTTCATTTGATCTATCATCCCATTGCTATCTGATAATCTCAATCAACCTGTAAGTAGTCTTGTGACTACAAAATACCTGTACTAGCAGTCTTTCAAGCTCTCCAAACATGAATCATAAATTAACCTTTTTTTAGATTAAGTCAGGAGGAAACGAGGAAAAATCACACACACATTCGCTAAAAATCAGATGTTCAGTACCCTTTGAAAAACCATTCTGAGGATCCGAAATGAATAGAGCAAGAAAACAGAATAGATTGAATGTAAGATAAAATGCATGTTCTTTTTATGAAAGTAATATACTGTGAATAGGTCAGAAATAAAATTCGCAGGAGCGATTTAGCTGTGGCGGTCTCAATAAAGAGTTTTGATTTAGATATTAAAAATAAAGAAAATTGCTAAGAGGTAAACCCCTTTTAATCCATCAATTCCAAAAAGAGCTCCTGTGAACCAGAAATAAATTTTTGCACTAGAGAAGAAGTAATAAGTTAGGCATCAGCTTGAGTTTTGATTCCGCCAAGTTGACACATGGATGAATGCCATGGCAAAATGTAATATCTAGGAGTGCAGCTTGTGTGGTTGATAGAGAGTCTAGCTGCCAAGGTAGAAATTACATATAAGAAAAAGAAGCCTCCTTCTAAGATAGGGGTAAGAGGAGATGACAGATGCCTCGAGCTCTGTCTCAGTTTATTTGGAGCAAGAAGAGGAAGAAAGAGAAAAGGAGTACAGGAGAGAAAGAGAGATGGAGAAATGGGGATATAAGTATATGGGTGACACAGAGAGGAAGAGGAAGGAAGGAAGAGAGAGAGGAGAGAGAGAGAGAGAGAGAGAGAGAGAGAGAGAGTGACAGGGAGAGAGAGGGAGAGAGAGAGAGAGAGAGGGGGGAGAGAGAGAGAGAGAGAGAGAGAGAGAGAGAGAGAGCAGGAGAGTAACAGGGAGAGGGGTAGGGAAAAATAGGGGTACAACAGAGAAAGATAGACAGATAAATTGGGATATAAAGTATGATATGGGTAAAGAGGAGAAGAGAAGAGGAGGAAGGAAGAAATAAAGAAAGAGAGAGAAAGAGAAAGAGAGACAGATAAATTGGAATATATAGTATGATATGGGTAAAGAGGAGAAGAGAAGAGAAGGAACGAAGAAATAAAGAAAGAGAGAGAAAGAGAAAGAGAGACAGATAAATTGGAATATATAGTATGATATGGGTAAAGAGGAGAAGAGAAGAGAAGGAACAAAGAAATAAAGAAAGAGAGAGAAAGAGAAAGAGAGACAGATAAATTGGAATATATAGTATGATATGGGTAAAGAGGAGAAGAGAAGAGAAGGAACGAAGAAATAAAGAAAGAGAGAGAAAGAGAGAGAAAGAGAGAGAGAGAGCAGGAGAGTAACAGGGAGAGGGGTAGGGAAAAATAGGGGTACAACAGAGAAAGATAGACAGATAAATTGGAATATAAAGTATGATATGGGTAAAGAGGAGAAGAGAAGAGGAGGAACGAAGAAATAAAGAAAGAGAGAGAAAGAGAGAGAAAGAGAGAAAGAGAGAGAAAGAGAGAGAAAGAGAGGGAGAGAGAGAGAGAGAGAGAGACGGAGAGGGGGAGAGACAGCCCAAATAAGTATAGTTGTCATGGTGAAAATAGATTCATTATCTGGCGACATCAAGACAATTTCTCAGCTCTCGCCTAAAATTTGGCATCAATCATAGTGAACATTTAGCTCCAAGCATGTTCACAAGATACATAATTTGGACCATTATCTCTGCGCGTTCTTCCCACCCCTGCAAAAATCTATAAAAACTCAAAACAATAACATCCAGCAAAAGATAGACGCTAGAAGCGCACAAATTCTTTTCAATAACGCTTCACATAACTGATACTGAGGTTGGGAAGTGAATGTCTGTGTATTTTTATCAAAATTGATATTTCCAAACCTTTCTTTGAATAAATTTTCTCTTGCTTGTTCTGTGTTTCATCTAGTTATTACAATGAAATAAAGTAGTAATCACATGTATGCAGTTCAGTGAGTACTTAACAGGCTAATTTAGAAATTCTGCCCAAATAAATGCTTCTTTACCACACAATATTGCCCCTTGTCTTTCAACAATCTTTTTTTTTTTTTGGAGGAGGAGGCGGGGGGGGGGGGGGGGGCTGCATCAATTCTTCCTTAGGTGGTTTACTGCATCAAGTGTGAACAAGGCTTTACAATCAAATTTGAACAGCTGTAAGAATATATTTTCAATTTCATATTTTGCCATTTGTGATCCAGCAGCAAATGTCAAGACTGCCTATCATAATACTGCTATGGATGCTCTCCCTGTATACGGCTAGGATTTAAACAATGATGCATGGATTCATTGGGCATGAACCGGTAATCTGAAATCATTCCTTGTTGGCTTTTCTACTTTATGAATGGTTCATGACATTTAGGCACAGATTGTGTCTTGCCAATCCTGTTCTTCTTAGGTTTCCCATGCTATCTTTTGAATTCCTTTCTTGTATCAGGAGGAGGAGAGATTGTGTGGGTTGCACTCTGGGATTTGTGTTTGTTGAGATTTATTTCTTTTGCAAAAAGAGAAACCATTGGGATAATATGATCAATTGAGATCAAGAAGGGCATTTACCCTGTGTAGAAGTAAAATAGTTTATGACCTCCTGGCTCTAAACAGACAAAGCTAAGGCCCTTCTGATTCTCAGATGATATATAATCTTAACCAAGTGCATATTATATAGTCTCTCTCCTTCCCTCCCTCCCTCCCTAATGCTCCCTAATGCTCCCTAATGCTAACAAGCCAAGAGGCAAATTTACATGGTCCAGGGATAAAATAAAGATCTGTCAACATATTCTTTTTTCCTAAAAAATGGACTCTTTAGATTTTTAAAATCTTTTTGATGTTAACTCTGTGATATGATATGTTGATTAACGCCCTTCTAGTTCTAAACAGACAATTAATATAGTTGCATCTAGAGAGCACCAGTATACTGTATTTTCAAGGTGATGTTTTCAAGGTAATGAAGGGAATTGCAATAATGACAATTTGAAATTACATGTATGTATTCATGGACTTCCAGTCATCTCTATAATAACCTTTCATTTGATATCCTTCTACCCTTTGTTGAATATTCCTTCAATAGCCGACTCCAATTTAATTCTCGCGTTTCATTTTATCTTCTCTACATCTCAACCCCTCTTGTGATCGTGCGCCTTAGCTTTAAAGCATGAAGACAACACTTGTCTTTTTTGTGATGTTTTTAAAGTGCCAGGATAAAGAAAAACAATGGAGAAATTATCAAGTGTTGCTGTAAACAATTAACCTTCCAAGAAATCATCTTACGGGCAATTTCAATATCCCATTGTAACACCGATAGAAATTTAGTTCAGTTATGTACCATATGTAAATGCAATGTTTGCAAATTTTATAAGGTAATCTATAGGTCTATGGAAATTGTCTGATATATTGAAGACTTTGCAATATTTTTAAGATGATTGACAGGCTGTAGTGTGTAGCAACAAAAAGGTCTTACTTTTCAGCTTAATTTTCAATTATTTTTCTTTCTCATATTTGTTTTCAAGTCATTTGTTCAGTTCTTCTATGCAATACATTTCTTTCCCCTTTTAAGTTAATTTTTATCTCTCCTTTCTAATTCAGTTAATCACTTTTTAAGTCACCTTTCTTTCATCTTTATAAAATGTTGCTCTTCATTTAAAATTCATCTTCTTTTTTTTCTAATTATTTCTCTTTTCTTTTTCAATGATGTTTCTCTCTTCTTCATCCCTCTAATCACATCTCCCTACTCACCTTAAAACCAATATAAACCAAATGTAACCTATACTTTTACAAGCAAACAAAGAAATTGGAATACTTAAAAGGATGGAGAGACACTTCTCCTGACGAAAGACAACAAACTGAATCTGTTGTTGAAAGTAGAGCAAGTTATAGCACTTGCCAGAGAAAATGAGGGCTGTTCCACATCTTACGCACATCACTCACAAAAAGGTACTTTTTCTGATTGCCAATACTCAAACAAAGGCCATTGATTACTGATAATGCAATCATGTTCTAAATCATTTCTATTTCATTTTAATGCAGATGAGATCTCATATATGAGGCAATGACTAAAAATGATTAACTGCTAATGATTTCAAAAATAACAGATTACAATCATAATTCACGTTATCTCTAATGTCTAATTACGCTATCAAATGCAAATACAATTTTGAACGTTCTCTATTTAGAGCTATATGGGGGTTTCACTCTATTTCAAAGTCTGTGTTAATGCCTTCTGGCTCTCAACAGACAGTATAATGATACTCTCTAGGCATTTTGCCACCACCTGACATTGAAAATGAACTTGTTACTGCAGTATGTGGGGGAATACTGTTTATCTCAATTGAGCCAGGCAGCTGTTTAAAGACAAAGTGAACACTGAAGATTTGGATTGATATTGAATGTAGAGAAGCACCCATAAAATAAGTTTGCATTATCAAATTCAGAGTGGGTAAACATGATATGAACTTGGCTCAATTATTCTAATCCTATTTTGTATATCAACTGATTCCACTGTAAGGCGTGTTAAGTTTTGTTCTCCTTTGAGAAAATAAGAAAACCTTAAATGCACACAACCTTTCCTATCAATATTTTGAATGCTAAAATTTCCCACACACTTTCGCAAATTTTCTGCTGAGAGCCATGATAAGAACTCTGAATAAACAATAGGCCAATGGTTGTAGAATCACAAGGTCTTCATCTGCAGGATTGCACAGTTTGATTCTGCCTTGGGGAAAAGTGTATCACTGTTGACATTTTATGATATATCTGTCTGAAGCCAAACAGAAACAAGAGATACAATTTCAATGTTTCTTTTTTCAAGTATACAACTTCTTTCACTGCACAAAGGTGCTAATGGCTTAAAATGTCAATTCTATTTTTACAAAGATCAAATTGTCTCCTATGATTTATATACCTCAGGGGGGCCCCCAAGAGCTAATTTATCAAACCTTGTCATCAAAATGGCAAGGTTCATAATGTTAGATCTTCTTTTTACATACTATGTTCTAAACAAACAAATAAACACATTTGATCATCATAACTGTTTAAAGGCTACCTCTGGAAAATACCTCATAACAAAAGTAACTGATTATACTTGATGTAGTATATACTGTAAAACATCTTTTCTAATAATTCATTTATCTGCACAATGACACATTTAACCTGTTATGAACTGAATACTCGAATTCCCATGGACGTAATACAGGGCCCTATTGGTTCCTGTAGGCAATGGGTTCAAGAGAAATAAAGACATTTCATACAAAGTTGTCAAGAATAGAAGTCATTTAGGTATAAGAAGCATTCACTATCAAACTCAAAGGGGCAAATCCAGAATTTTGTTAAGAATGGATGGTGGGGGCTCAATTTGAAAAAGGTAGACCAGCAATTAAGCCGGCAGGCAAATAAAAAAAGAAGGCAGTATCAAGTCTTAAAATGGGATTATACATGAACGCCCCAAATTGTTTATCAGGCAAAAAACAACAACAGAAAGGGGGGTCTTGAAACCCTCCCCCACCCCTCCCCTTCTCCTGGATCTACCCCTGACTTGGGTCTTTAAACTTACCTTTCTTGGCCCGCTGTGTCCCATAATTGTAGATGTACTCTTTGACCTCTCGTTGTGGGATCTGCACCTTTAGGTCTGTGTGTCTGTTAGAGAGAAATATATACAAAAAGACATCAACATATTATACTGCAAATTTTAATAATAGATGTTGACATTGAAAATACATATATTCATGATAAAGGCAAAAAGACATCTTAAGTATCAATATGTCCACAAGCAAAATAATCATACTAAATTACATTGTATGAAATGATCTGGTTGTAGTCAGAAGGATATTAACTCATATACTTTAACAAACAGTTAATGCTTCTATGGCTCTGAACAGGTGAAATATACAAAATGCAATTACAATATTTCCTTAAAACAACTCATAATTTAATCTCTGTAGTCTTCTGTTGGCACATATTTACCACAAATAAAAAAATAGGTAGCATCTTCAGAAAGGCAGATCTCCAAATGAATGACGATGAAGATTACAAACAGTTTATGAACTAACATCTTCACATCTTCATTAGATAATATCTATATCTTAAAAAAGCGCCGACAATTAGATTTGTTATCGAACAACATATGAAAAAGATATTTTAAAAAGCATCCATTACAGATACTCAATATTGACTGTACGGAGCTACATAGGTACTAGCTTATATACTTTTAACACAGTTTATGTCCTTGTAACAGCATTGATTTATTGAATACATGGTTTCATATACAAATTCAAAGACTTGTTTTCTATTCATGACTGCAGAAACCAGATTTTGTGCTGATTTCTAGAAGAAACCAATTAGTGATAATTGGAATGTCTTCATTATCTCAGCTGAAATGAAAGGTTAATAGCCATCTTGTTAAAGCTAGACATCATCCTGCCATGATTTAGCTTAATAAGGCACCGACATTTAACTGAGAGGCCATAGAAGATAAACCCAGACTAAAGCCTTGTTTGTACATGAAATAGTAAACTGCCTCCAAAAAAAGAAAAAGAAAGGGGGTGCTGCAAAATAAAACGACATAATCACAGCGTGCTTCACAACTCTGGTTCTCCTAACACAAGTTCACATTATGTCTGACCTGGTTTGGAAAGCAACATTCAGTTCATGCCTCATCACATCACCACTCTATCCACATTGCCACACGAGTCACGTCTGCCCCTGCCGCTTGACTTCTTCCAAACCATGCTCATTCTTTAGTGACTCGAGAATTAAACATGCAAATTTTTCCAGACACTTTAGACGGAATTGGAATGTTGTTTGAAACTGGTCCATGTAGTGATCGTGTGACAAGGCTCTCATGCCAGGCTCCATACTGTCTGACAGGGGCGGACCGGCGGAGAGTAGGTGGACAGCTCTTGAGCACCATGATGTCTTAGAAATGTTTATTCCCTTCTACTCTGGGGGATTTGAAGGGTACACCGGACGAGTCTCAAGTTGAAATAGCAAACAGAGTTACAGGAATGATGATTTTCTGTTTTAAACTGGTCATGAGTCTTCACAAACACACAATCTGAATAGCAATGAGTCCGGGTCAACCTTATACGTAATTAAAGAAATATTCATGTCAGTCAATCCATAGTGGTGACCTCTCTATAAAGACCATCTGCACATATAGTGGTCACTTTTACTACCGTAATTAACGGTGTATTAACCGCACCTTTTTGCCGCCAAAAAAAATTCAAAGTAGGGGGTGCGGTTTATACACGGTACACCAACAACAAAAAATCGGAAACTCGGAAACTAGAACAACACTCGAATTTGTCTGCCATTTTGGTTTGAAAGTAATCTTTCTGACAGATTTCAATATGTAGTTGATAAAAATAATTCCTCCAATTTTTCTTCTATTACATGGCGTACCACAAGGTTCTATCCTAGGTCCTCTACTGTTTTTTAAGTCAGCATATTGAAATCTATCAGAAAGATTACTTTCAAACCAAGATGGCAGACAAATCTGAGTGTTGTTCTAGTTTCTGAGTGGTGAGTCAACACACCGATAACTGAGCTGGGAGACATTGCCAGGCATAGCACCAAGTCGGCAAAAAAAAAAAAAAAAAAAAAAATTTAAGGGCGAAAAAGAGGGGTGCGGTTAATACACGAGGGCGGTTTATACAACGTTAATTACGGTTGCTCCCTCTTGCAGGACAAATGTGTTGCAGATCCTGTCTAGAGAGACAAACTATCTACAGTGGTGATTTGTCTGTTTCCCTTGTGTGGCCTTTGCAGATAGCTTTAGCTGTTTTGAATTAATGGCTACAGAATTCTAGGTTATTTGATTAGAGTAAGAGTGACCTATAGCAAAATAGCAAAATGAAGAGGGAAAAACACAAATCCAAGAATACGTTTCATAAAAACTTATCAATTTAAAATTCATTCAAATTATCAACAAGAGATGTTACAGAAACTAAAAGCTTACATAAAAAAATGCATCCACTATATTCTTCATCCACTATATTCTTCTTCAACATTATTACAATTCAAATGATTAGCCAAGTGGAATTTTGAGGGAAATTCAAAGTTAAAAGATTACTCCAAAAATCAAATCATGCAAAGGTGCTGTTTTTGTTTTTTCCAATTTGCTAATGGTATAATACAATAATAGTATAACAAATTCTCCATTCTGATGTGCGAATCAATAGTCTCTAAATGCATGCACTTGGGATTTATTTCATATGATGTGTATATAGATTCAGGGAGAAAGGATTATTACTTCTGTCCAGTCAAACTTTCCAATGAAAGGTTTTGATCCAACAACAAAGACAAAGTCATTACAGTTTTAAGATATTGGGTAAAACCCATCTTAAGATTACAAAATGGGAAGATGGAAGTAATATCCAAGATTATCCATCTTATATGACAAACACTATGGATCTAGCAGCAGAAACCTTATACTCATTCTTGCTTTCGACAATGTCAAAAATGAGGAAAGTTAGACTTGGGGATCTAACAACAAAGACAAACTTCCCTGTCAAAGACAAAGTCATTACCGTTTTGAGATATCGCGTAAAACCCATCTTAAGATTACACAATCGGAAGACGGAAGAAATACCCAATATTATCCATCTTATATGACAAACACAATGGATCTGGCAGCAGAAACCTTATACCCAGTCTCGCTTTCGACAATGTCAGAAATCAGAAAAGTTAGACTTGGGCAAACAACATTCTACAAGTATACTTTAAGTGTAAGCTGATGTCTAGGAAATGATAGCTAACACCTTTCTACGCTCTATTTCTGTAAATTTAAAAACACGTTACTGATATGAAAATAAACATTTTACTTCAAGTATAAAATACAAATTTAGTAAAGTAACAGTAATAAATCATTCCTAGAGTGCTCTACACAAATCTATACCAATGACAGTTTCAAATACATTTCTACTTTGCCAATTTGTAATTTGACTGCTGATTCTATTAACCAGATAACAACTAAAGATTCTCCTAATACCCCTAGAATAACACAGGAACTATCCGGTCCCGAAGGCAAAGGGTATATATTGTATCAACTTGTTACAAATTAAAAGCTTTCATTTCAAGTCAGCTGCTGAATTGTCAATTAGAATGAAAGGCAGGTGACGGAATCAATGCTTGATCGACTCACTGTCTGTCTGTTTCTGCCGGGGATTCTAAAGGTATCAATATTGGTAGAGTTCAGAATATTAGCATCCTCAAGTGGCACATTTCTCCACCAAATAAGGTTTGGCCGGTAGACTTGGTCTTCAGAGCATTCATACCATATTCACATCAGAAAATGTTTAATCAATGCATGAGGAAAGACTGCTCTATATATATCTATCTTCCTGCCAGGGATTCTACAGGTAACAATAGAGTTCAGAACATTAGCATCCCTTAAGTGGCATATATCTCAACCGAATGGGGATTGGCCAGGAGAAATTAGTCTTTTGATCATTCTCACCCCTTTCACACAAGAGAATTTTGAATCACGCCTGAAGAAAGACTGCTCTGTCTGGGATTCTATAGGTATCAATATTGGTAGAGTTCAGAACATTAGCATCCCTCATGTGGCACAAATCCCCAACTAATGAGGATAAGCTTGTACAACGAAGGCTTTAGAGCATTCACAGCCGTTTCAATTCAGACAAATCTGATTCAATGCTTAATAGAGCTTTCGTCTATCCCCTGTATCAATATTATCATTAATAATGGTAGAGTACAGAACAATCAATATGGTAGAGTTCAGAACATTTGCATTTGCAAGTGACATGACACATATCTCCACAAAATGAAGATGAACTGGTGAAAATGGTGGTTCTGATCCTCTGTGCCTCTTTCACATTGGAAAATCAATTCTATTGAATCATCATGAATATGAAATATTGCTTGAATTTCTCCTTTCAAATTTAACGGAATCTTTCCCCGACATTCATTCAGCTACATAAATTTAAATGAACCAAAACAATTGTTTTCCATTCCATAGTTGTGTGCATTGAACAGCAATGTTTGTTTACATAGTTTTGTTCAACTTTTGGATGGAATGTGTTTGAGTCATCTTTTCCATGTCAATCATCAGGCCAACTTAATACCCCAGTCACACCAATGTGACCACCAGGAGACTGACAAGAGACTGAACAAAATCATTACAATTCACGGAAAGGCCAAGAATCAGTCATCTTTAAGTCACTGTGGAGTCGGTTTAGTGGTGTGAATGGAATATTAGGGTCATCATGAGCAACATTAGTTACAAACACAAGCTTTTAATTAAAAGGTTACGGTCCCTTTAACAGACTGTTCTATTTGTTACAAAAGAATGGGGCACACATGCTGTAAAGAAGTATTCATAACATCCCAATGAAAGGCATTTCACTTTGCAGTGACTGGACGATTAGATGCTTTTCCGCCTGCAATCTTTTCTCCCTCTTGGGAGATGTTGCTGCTGCCAAGCATGGCACTACATCCCAATTTTCTTGTTTTTTGAACGGTTTCTGAGACATGACAATTCATCATCTGGCAGACAGAATGAAAGTGCCTGAAGGGGGAGAAGTATTTTGTTTCTTATGCTAATGATATTATTCTGTTCTCCATCTTTCATCTTCTTTCAACAAACTTTAAAGGTGTTCATGCAGGGCTTAAAAAATGGTGATCCAAATTTAAGCCCCCGACCCCTCCCCCCCCCCCCCCTCATTCCCCTAGTCAATTGAACCACATACTTCTTTTTATACAGAGATCACTGATAATACATGGAAGTCAGTCACCACAGCCTGTGTGTATAGAACCAGGAGGGAGTTACATCTGTGTTAAAGTATATGTGTTAATGTCCTTCTGGCTCCAAACTGACATTCCGATAGTTTGGTTATCCAAACCCCATTATAACCTGTCTCCCTAAACCCTTTCAACCTAGTATCCAAGTACCATGGTACCCTGCACACCTAGATATTTGGGGGCATCTGCAAGCTGAATTCAAACCTGTAAACTAGAATTTTGAAAAACTCCTCAACCCAATGGTTGTATGAAATCATAAGGTCAAAAGTCTGGAGTCATATTTTTCATATCTCACAATATTCTTTAGACTTTGCAAAGCATGTGCTGAACCATGTGTTTGCAAAGCAAATCAAGCAATATGTGGTTGATAGGCGCACACATAACAGCCATTAAACTACAACTCTACCATGGAAGTTCATACTGCCTGTCAAGGCTACCACCTATACTCTTGGCTGAGAAAAAAAAATATGTTCTAAACCTCTTCAATTCTTCAGGAACATTTCACCAGGAGATTAATTCCATGTTTCTTGCTTCCCAAGTTCCCATATCCTTTTGGACTTATTTGCATACATGAACCTTTATATGGATGAAGATGACTGATAGAAACAGCGACACATATGAACATGTAGGTGTGATGTAGGTAATAGCTAGCATGCATCATTTCTACTCAGTTGACTGCCCTATTTCAATCTCATTCTTTAACCATCCTTTTCCAACCCGTTGTCATGCCTCAAACCTTCTTCATATTTGCAAAGTTCTCATTCTTGTCAAAACTAATGTCCTTAGACAGAGTTTTGTGTCCCC
This sequence comes from Strongylocentrotus purpuratus, assembly GCF_000002235.5. NCBI lineage: Eukaryota > Metazoa > Echinodermata > Echinoidea > Camarodonta > Strongylocentrotidae > Strongylocentrotus > Strongylocentrotus purpuratus. The sequence goes on from NW_022145612.1 coordinate 6,092,214, forward strand.
TTCAACAAATGGCATCTCACTACCTCAAAATTTCTTCCTATATAGTAAAATACAAATCATCAACTCAGGGTATACTTTTTCACCTACTATTCACTGGACGAATTTATCACTTTAGCATTGCTTATCAAATCACCATGCTGCGCTGCATGCACTTTTCATTCATTGTTCAAATGGGGCAATAATATTGGAGTGATTGGGGGCATTACATCAAGAGTGACACAGACAATATACAAGACTGTATTATCATCATTATTTTCACAAAATTTGAATGTGGCTTTGAAAAATGAGTTTACATCTACTTCTGATTAGGCAAAATATACAGATTGATAGATTTAAGAGAGAAAATTTGAAAATTTCTAAGGATGGGAAGAGAAGATCATATCAAATTTCAACAGCTGTTAGAAATCTGCATGATCGAGTGTATTAAGTATTTTACAAATAAATTTTGAAATTCTCTTTCGTCTTTTTTCATACCTTATTTCAATGTTGAGGATGTTGTTTTTCATCATAATTTGTTTTCTTTCTTCATTTACATGTACTAACAGAAAATAAATGAAACCAATGAATCAATAATTCCCTTTATTTATGTACATTTGTTTGTTAAGCTTTAATTTTTTTTCTTCTTCACATAGAATAAAGAGCAAAGTCTGCAGGAAAATACTTGAAAGAAGCTTTTAATATAATCTGCTTGTGACAGCCCTGCTGTAAGTGTGTTGTCTCACCCTCAGAACCCTAAGATATATATAAATCCTTTCTGGAATGCTGACATTTAAAACTAGCCAACTTGAATTGCTTGACTGTTGTACACAGTTTGTAAATCTTTGCTCTCTGCTTCGCTTTATACATTTTCTTTGTTTGGCACACGTCCAAAACAATTTCCTTCTTTTAGAAGCGAGAGTATAGTACACATTATTTTCTATTCAGCCAGAGTAAAACTGTGCTGAGACTGTTTTTATCTTAATGAATTTCTTTCATGAGCTCTTTTAAGCTGTCTAGAGGTAGAGTGCTATTTTGTTCCCATGTATTGTCTGAGTATGTTTGTGGGTGAAAGAAAGATAAAGCTTTAAATTTAACATCTACTGAAAAATGCATGAAATACATGCATGGAATAGTATGTGAGTATAGCCCATCACAGAATAGACATATGAGAAAATACACTTGGATACTGTGGTGTTATGTATCAGGATACTCTCTCTATGCTGCATCTGATACCTATATGAAGAATTTGCATTTTCTGACATTTCCGATATTGCTAGCTTGACACATCATAATACATACTAAACAGTGAAAATATATCAATTATGATATTTTCAGGGTATGGTATACTTGTGAATTACATGAGAAATTTACTACTGCTGTGCAGGTGATAGACAAACGTTTAAAACCCTCAAATATTTCTGGTTATAGAGTAGCTGATTGATTCCCTAAAATTGTCAAAAACCATGTAGATGATCTCTTGGATATTAGAGGCTAATAGACATCCATCATAAGTATTGAAATGAAAGTATTGTCAAAATATCTTTGTTAATATTGAAAATGAATTTCTAGATTTCAGTCATTCCAATAATGGATCAAGTGGGCAACACATTTTTATGCCAGGTTCAGATTTAAGGAGGGGTGCTAACCAATCCACCCACCTTCCATTGACTAAATTTTGTTTTCTTTTGCTTGTCAGAAAATGTTGAGATTTATGTGGGCACTTGAGCCCCTCCATACAATCCTGGATCCCTCCCTGCATAGCACATATTATACTGGGCACTAATTTCAACTTGGGGAAGAAAAAATATCCTTATAAGCAGAAGCCCTTACTCCCCCCCCCCCCCCCTTTGATAATGGGGTCAATTTGTTGCTCCTCAGAGAGTTTTGATTGGAGACCAGTGACATTTATTCAGTCTATAGAGGAGTCAACAGACCCCACAGACCTGCAATCATGGCTAGTGGACTTTCCAATTTATTTCTATTGAATTTGGGAGACTCCTAGACTGTTCACACTAGATGAAATTTATCAAAATTTGTATAATAAAACGTCATGTATAATGACAGGGGTATTAATAAAGGATAAAACATTTGTTTCAAGAAACGAAATTTGAATTTTGTAGCTATATGAGAACAACATAGTTGACAGGTTTTCAGAATCAGCTTCATAGATGTCAGCTGGACAATAGTCAGTAGACATGCATAATATAAGTCCCATCCAGTTGTACAATTTCATACGATATGACTTAAACGTTAAAGGAGGACCCTGAATTTGTATTGAGTTTTCATATTTGCAATATTCCCACATCTGTTATGTTTATGACATTCCATTAAGACGTTTTGTTATACCATCTTCAGATTAGAAAAAAAGTACTTTGTTGTATAGCCATATGGTTCTCATAAAGCTATATGTTAAGACTAGGTAGTATGAACAGACTGCAGTTCTGCTGAAGTTAGGAGAGCATGCACTGTTTGCTTTCTAATCTTGGATTACTTCTTCATAAATTACTAACCTGAATGGATTAAAGTCGATAAACGTTGAACAGTGGTCACGCAATGTCATTGTGAAATAGATTGTCTAGTAAATCACTAAATCATGCATATCTAAATTAGCAATTTGGTCAGTGGATTGTGACGTAGTCACAGTCAACTCTTCCTTTTGCAGTGTACTAAAATATCATTAATCTGTTTTTCTTCTGTTAAAGTGTCTTCTCCATTATCAAAAAATATCATGGACGTCATATTATATCAAATCCTCCAAAAAGAAAAGACCTTCCTGAGTAATACATTTTGAAAAATTACATTTCAGTGTGTTGGAACTAATGGGAAAGTTGTCCAGCGATGCATCACAGTGACATTATCAATTGAGTCAATTTGAAATTCTTATATGTTTGCTGATATCAACTTTCAAAATTCATATTTTTCTTCCTTTTTCCCGATTTCATTCCGACGTTCAACAGTCCGATTTTCTACCTTTTCACCTATCTTCCGTAATAGTTTGGAAGTAAGGTCGAATTTTCCTTTAACCATCATCCCTGTAATTAAAAGTGTAGAACATATGATCTGTTTTGAACGAGAAGGATGTTAGCTCAGAAACTTCAGCTCTGGATTCATGCTCTTTTGGCTATGCACAGGCCATATGTTTAATTCATTTGTCATTTTTCTATGATAGGTTGGGTTGGGAGTGGGGTTGAGGGGGCGAGCATAATCCAAAGTCATCATTGTTGTATGAGACAAACATATAGTGATGGATCATTTCTAACTGAATCCATGAATAATAGAATTTTATCTTCAGAAAGGTTAACTTCTTTTTATATTCTTCATTCTATGTGTGGTTGTGTATTTTCATGTTTCAGTTGGAATCAGCATACTTTATCTTGTTCTGTATCATTGCAAAGGTAAAGAAATTTTAAGTGCTAGTAAACAAATTATCTGTCAGCTCATAACTATTCAAGTTCTGCCACGAATCTTACACATTATAGAAATGAAATATGATAATTACTCTATAATCAACGCTCTCATTTTACAACTACCGGTACATATATACTTTCACCTTCAGAAAGGTCAACATCTTTTATATTTTCACTCTTTGGAATTCATGTATTTCAAAAGGGGATAAGTCTACTCTACCCTAGTCCATATGATTTAAAAAGTTTAGAATTTTAAGTACTGCATGTTCAACAAATGATTTATCAGCCTGTACTTTATTTTGTTCCAAACATGACACGTATGAAACATGGTGATAGGTCTTCAAATGCTCTCATTTAACAAATACTTACATTATCAGAAGTAGTTACTGTATACATCCAGATTATGATTTTTAAGGCTGGTTGGGATTTACACAAAAATTATTGTTATGATATAATTGCTGAGAACACATAACTATAACAATTTGAGCACTGCAAACAGTGCGATCTTCAACAAAGTTTTATGTGGCAAACAGTTTCTGGTTTACATTGGACCAAGAAAGTTTTATGGTTTTAAAAGTGATAGCAATAATATACAAAGTTGATTCATTATCTACAATTTAAAAAAATAGACTGACAGTTACTAAAGAAGTATACTCACAAAACTTTTATCTCTTAGATTCAATTGAATTACACATCAAACAAAATGTTAAAAATCCACCACATCTACACTCTCCAACTAACTCTACTACACTACCTCATTTCAGAACCAAAGCATCAGTTTTTGTTCAGATATGTAAAGAATGAATAATTCAAGACCACAAGCAACTACTACTGACATGCCCCAAACATTATACCAAGGAGAGTATCAAGAGTAATTAAATGATAATTATCTTTTGTCTACAATACCTCTACTCCTTAGTAATTTATTTGGTTTGCAATGATTGCCAATGAATGAATTTATACAACCCACTCCATAGAACAAATAAGAATGCTACATTTCCCCCAAGAAAGGTTCTGATTACAAATCATTTCTCTACATGCATGGCTCCCCTAAAATAAACTTTTTGAATAGGCCTCAAGGCACTGATATTCATGGAAGATATTTTCTTTTCTCTTGACAGGCATTTCATAGATAACTTGCAAAAACTCATTTAGAATTCCCTTATAAAAAGTCATGCATGTCTGAGATTTTAATGGTATCTGAAAATAGAGAAGGCAAATATATCCTGGTACAATATAAAGGCTGTTCACACTTGCAGCAACTATGGGATTAAAACAATTGCTTTTTTTTTAAAGCCACAACCAAAAGATTATCATCCAAAATCATAAGTTTCAAAATTTGAATTAGCAGAGAGAACAGCCCTTTAAGGAGATGATGACAAACATTGCGGGGGCTTGATCAATACTACTGATTGTGAGGACATTCCGTGGCTAACAAAGCTAAATATGAAATGTCATCAAGAAAATGGGATCTGCATACTCGCGTCTCGCGGGTAAAAACAAGCACACAAAATTAAGCTAGTCTAGATCACATGCACATTAATTTGTAAAAATGATTTTTCTCATGAATTCATGAATTCATGAATACTGTTGGTTAGGGTTATTGAATTTTCCCCTCTCTCTGTTTACTTTCTTAATCCGGAAGAGTGGAAACCTACTTCACAAGAACCACTTCATTTTATAGTTGAATCCGCTCCAGATCAGAGTGAAATCCACTCGAAAGTAGCTTTTTGAATCACTCTTTTGAGAGTAGATTCCATTGTTTTCAAGCATGTGTTTCCACTCCATAATGAGAAGACCCCTATGATATAAACACTTAAAAAGGGTTAATTTCCACTCCTGTACATTCAGAGAGTAAAATCCAGAAATCATTACAGGTGTAATTTATACAGTGCTTATATGAAGGTTTGTTAAAATAGCAATAACAGCCCTACCGTGTGCTTTAAGTTGGAAAGACAACAAAATATTGAATTCTCAAACGAATACAAACTTGATGTATATAGTATCTCTCTATATGTTTCTTTTTGTGCCCTACCACTATCACAGCCATAACATCCATGACAACCTCGACCATAATAGTATCATTATTGTGGTAATGGACTTCAAATTGTAAGACGAATCTGGATGGATTTTTCATAGACATCAAGTTGTACCATACATGCACCGCTCCTCTGCTCAATAATAGCAGAATGTCAATGTAATTGACCATGAAAGAAGAGAATTTCCATTTTAATAAAGTATTGACGAGCACTTTTGCTCACTCACATGCACAGTATGTGACACGTTGGTTTGAAGGGTATGTCATTTAATCTATCATAACAAGTATAAGTTTACTACCTAGAGTTGATCTAACCAAAGTGATACATATATTTTATTATCAAATAAATGGGGTTGTTATATATTTGATAGGTCCTTATTTTAACCTACGAGTGAACTGAGCAAAGTACATTATCTTATGATCATTTAAAATGATTTCCTATAACATTGACTATTTAACTTGGACCTAATTCTCAATATCATTTGGAATAAGTTCTGCAGTTTATGTCTTTGTTTCAGACAGATTCCTCAGACATGCATTCATGTCAAACTGAAGTTAGATTCAGTGAAACATAATAGGGTAGAAGCGTAAAATACCTCCCAAAATCTTGATGACCTTTTTCCCTTTTTTGGGGGGGGGGGAGGAGGGGGCTTGTCACAGATTTGTGCAGATCTTGTGCACCCCAAACCACCCCCCCCCCCTCACAACCAAGTCAATAAAGTTTGAATTTGAATTTGGATCAGCAACTGCATGCGATTTTGTTTAAGTTTATATGACATAAGTTTATTTATAACCCAGGCATGAAAGTCCTTCAAATTCTACCAGCAGAAAATTTGAGTCTTATTCATTTCATTGATATATCAGAAGCAAAACATGAAATTATGAAGTGAAGATCCTTGTTGTTCAAGGCAAGATGATAACAAGCATCGATCCATCTGCAGGAAAACTATGTCATTAAATTGAGTCTTCTTGGCCCATAAATTATTAACGAAACACAGAGAGGTGGATTCTATTCTACTAGTTTGCCAAATGAAATGAGACAGCAAATGAGAGAAATAATAAGCAATGTCAATATAAGATACAGAAGCAACCATTTACAATTCTTAAGTAATTTGAATAAAAATTGCTTTGCATATATACATGTGATTAAGGCTAATCCAACTTTTAAATTCAACATTGATAGGATTGCACTAGAACCCAATAAAATGAAACATTACCGGTATATATTTTTCTCTTTTATCATCTCTGAAATTTACTAGGTCAAGGTAATCAATATGATTGCCCTCGATCACACAGTCATGTGCCCATGTCACATGATTGGTTATCAGATACCACAGACTAAATGAGCTGGTACAAGTCATGCTGGGTAAGCAATATACACACGGTTATCCATTACATATTAACAAACCCAATGGATTCAATATAGCATGCTCATATCTTTCTATCATTAAATCAGTTAAAGCAGAAATTTACACATGTCCCCGTGAAAATTATTACGCAGCTGTGAATTTAATATCCTATTCTATAAATTCCATCCATAAAAATCATGTTTAGATTATATATGCATTACCTTGTTCTCATGTTTGCACATTTCAATATAGGTGATGCACAAGGCTTCCTTTCGTGGATTTTTCAAAAGTAGTCGTGATCGTGTTGCATCTATAAGGGCTCTATCACCGATTGTCACTGGTTATTGAATAAAACCTTTCTCTGCATATACTTCAAAATACTGTATGGTTCAATGATTGTGTAGTATATGAGAAGAAGAGTATGACCAAACAAATTGTTCATTTTTTAAACTTTTTTTATGAAAGGTTAAGACATGAATATAAGACGTTAAAATAACCCCATATTGTTGGCAATTTTCAAAGTCAGACTGAAATGTGTTGTGATTTACTTGTGAAGATATAGTCTAAGAAAAATCAACATTTTGAAATATGCATTTCTAAAAATGTATACAACTATAGGACAGACATCCACTTGTGTCATTTGGGCACATAGGATTTTCCTATAAAACAATATATCAAAGAATGGCTTCTGTAACTTCAGCAGAGGTAATACCTCATCTGAGTTCTGAAGTATTGGTGGATTGCACACTGAATTTGCATAGTGAAATGAGGCTTGAAGGGAAAGCATCTGTCATTTGATTCTTAGATCTCAGTCACACCGCCAAACCAACTCTATATCCATTCTACACCGACCAACTCATAGCCATTCACTGTTTTTAGTTTGGTCTGTTGACAGTCTGGTGTCAGTCTCGTTGGTGTGACAGGTATATAATATCATCATCTTATCAGCTAGGAGCCAGAGCTTCAGAAGGGCATTTACTTATATCTATTTTTATGGAGTTAATGCCCTTTTAGCTCTAAGCAGATCATATCTGGATGACTGGTCCAGGTCATCGTCAATTAACCATGAAAGTCAGAGATGGAAAGATTATCTAGGTTAAGGAGGAATTAAAATCCAAATGCCCATAGCCATAAGACAGCCAGGTAATGTCAAAATATTAAAATATATATTGTGCTTGGCATTTTTTAAGATGGTACTATTTAGTCTTGGTAATGAAATTGAATTCTCACCCAAAATAAAATGAGACAAACACTCTACATTCAAAACTACAACAAAGAATAAAAGTAAGGTTAGAGGTGGCCTCATGGATATGTCACCAGGTTACGTGAGTTTGAGTCTTTGTTACTAATCTGCTACTAATGTCCTATGGCAAGACATTAATCTACATAGGTAAATGGGTACCTGGCAGGACATACTAAAATCCTTAAATGCTGGACTGCTGTAATAGCTGGCATCCACGCTAAAGCATACTGGAATGTCAGATGCATCCAGTGTGACAGACCTGGGTGCTCTTCAGTGAATATGATTTCAAGCTAGGTTTTTGTTGTTTATTATTTTGCTGGTTCGAATACAATATCTAAAAATCTAAAATCCTTTTAGACCAGTTTCTCTTGAATGTGTCCACTACGACAGCTAAGACTAATTACAATGTAGCTGTAACAACTCAGCCATGAATGTTATCACTCATCTGACATTCGTAGCTGTTGTACCTGAAGACACTATAACAAGTACTCAGTGAGAATCTCGATCTCTTTAATACAGCAGTCAGGGGCAATGTCTCCTCATACATGAGTATATATGCAAACCCTCCCCAGTGGACATGCATGCATTATTAAGTTGTCATATGGAATTGACTTTAGTCAAGAAGCCCCATGGTACACGATTGACCAGGCAGCGAGAGAAGGGGACATCAGGAGACAACGGTATATCTTGACTGACCGCTTCATCAATCATGCTCTCTCTGGATGACCACATCTCACTGACCACTGAATTAAATGCCAGGACAGTGTCCCTCTCAAAATGGCCCAAATAAAAGAGAGTATCAAGCTGAAATAAATTAAATCAATCAATCAAACATAAAAGTAAGAACGAATACAAAAAAGGTTTGTACCATGATTCAAATCTCGCTGTATGTTGTGTGTGGATAGGCCAAATATGTACAGATACCAACAAACTGTTTTATTTTAAAGACTCTATATTTCTGGGCATGACAAATTCATATAAATTACATATTTGTACAATGTGTGACTAAAGCAAATTTCCATTTATTCTTGTGAATTCAGATGAATAAAAGAATTGAATTGAATTGAATTATTAAATCCACCCTCAACTCTTCAACTGTGAAGTGAGCAAATAAGAAACAGCTCACAAAATGTTCCACTTGAAGTATATTTCATATGTCTCTCATTCCAGTCATTGATATTATTGTAATGGAAAAGGGAGTGTTCATTGTTTGCTTACTGCATAGGTTAGGCATCATTAAATCTGCCTCAATAATCCATTCAAATATAAAATGAGCCATAATAAACATTTTACACCATGTTCCACTTAGAAGTAAGCTTTACAAATGGAATTGACGGCGAAATTCACAAAATGAATAAAAAATAACCCCATAGGAAAAAATAGGTATTAAAATCAACCGGTTACACTATACTACACAACATTAATAATCTCTCTCCACCTCCTGTAAATTTCAGGTTATTCCTAATCTGCATTTCTATTTCTAATGAAGTTGTCTCTTTTCAACATTAGAAGCAATAATTGCCATGTATATTTCACCCACTCGCCCAAGATACGTGATAACTCAGTCACGTTTGATCAGAAGGCCAATTAACATTGCGAAAAACCCATTTAAAAAACCATTGTTTTCTTGTAACTAATTTAAACTAACTACCATTTAAACTTCTGGAAAACACAAACACTGTCAGTATTTGATAATTTTGTGCATTTAGTGAGTTGTGCGCATGCGCCACTTGTCGCTGCTCTGCGTTCGTATGGAAGAGAGTCACATGACCCAAAAAACTATTTGACCAGTGTTTTTAGAACCAGCATTTACACTGCAAAAGCTGGTGAGTTTAATCTGCCAGCATTTCAAAAAAACTACAATCCAGGTGCGTTTTTAGATTCAAGTTTTTCATCATGTTCACGGGTAGTTGCCTAGCAACTTCCGACAAAACTTAAGACTGTGATTTTGTTCGCAGTGTAAATGCCCCTATGATCGTAGAATGTACACAGAATAGCAATATTGTTGACAATAAAAACTTGGCTGTCTACAGCCAAGAAAAAGCCCTTGGGCAGGGAGATTTTAATGTCAAACAATTTCTCTTCTTAGAGATGAATTCTATAAGTCCCTGGTAAAATTTGATTCCTGACAAGCAAAGAGTTGTTATTGATTTTGCCAGAATTCAGAGGTTATTTATAAAACCTGTCAAGCGTAAGCTTTCCAATTTCTTCACCTTTCTGCTGCCCCCCCCCCCCTCTCTTTTCCTTCTTTCTTACATTGCTTGTCTTTCCTTTCCCATTGTTTTTTTTTTTTTTAGATAATTTAATTGGAAATTTGTGGTAATATGAAAATTTCTACCAGTAGTTTATTTTCTGTATTTAGTTTAGAGAATTCAGTAGTCAAAGAGTTCATTACAACTTAAAAGGGGGAAAAAAGGAAATAATTTTTTCTTGTAGGGCTACATGTAAGAAAATAGGAAAAGAACAAGCCAGGCAAAAAAACAATTCAACAGAAAAAACTACAACAAAGATGGGTAAAAAATAAAGATTATAAAACAAACTGGTGTCCAAATCCATGTAAACTGGGTACATTTTTATTGTAAATACCAATTCTTTAAAAAAAAAATCTCGAAAATAATCTCTCTACTATTCTTTGGTGCATCATATATATATATATACATACCAAAACAAACTGATGATAATAGAGAGAAGAAGAGGCAAAGGGGAAAATGGAAAGATTGTTTTGGAAAGTAAAGGGAAAAAATATAGTATGTAAGATTGGAGAAGAGTTAAATCATTGATTCTGCAATTACAGGCTAATATGCATTTTTACAATAACCCACATTTAGAAATATACATTATAGTGCTCATTAATGCTCCATATATAATAAGCTGGAGCCTGGTAATGCCCTTGTGAATATGGAGGCGTCTTTAGATGAAATTATTCTTTGCAATTAGGGCAGAAATTCGACCAAGGGTATAGCCGCTTCGTGAAACAATGATAGAGATTCACCAGTCATTATGAATCATTATTCCATGCTCATTAACAATGCATGGGTTTCAAACAAACAGCGACTAGGGAGGGAATCGCAAATATCAAAAGTCAAAACAGTGGACCACTGAAATTTATAAAATAAGAATATCATCTATCAATTATGATACTGAGAACTAGAAGGAGATTAATTCATAACTAAGATATACTGCCTTCTGGTTCTTAACAGATGGTCTAAACTAGACTCTGATAGTGTTTAACAGGAGTTAAAGGTAAAGACCAGTTATGGTCATGCGATTGCATTGTGAAAGAAACGTTGTGGAATCGATCAGAAAAGGTTGATCATCTAGCATCTAGCATCTGCAAGGTTCTGGAATCATCAAAATGATAAGAAATTTGGCCCATTCTTCGCAAAGTTACAAGCACTATATACAGAAAGATGTATATGGGACTACCCTATATCTCTCACAGTCCATGAGAGAAACAAATTTACCAAATATATGAATTAGTAGGCGGTTTCTCGGCAAATTTGTTCTCATCATGTATTAGTCAAAACATTTTCTTTTACATGATTGGTAATGAGAGCTTCCATTTCATTTTTTGAAATTGGGGTGTTTCCAATACTGGTCTTTACCTTTAATGATTTTTTTACTTTATTCAACCATTTTGATTTGGTTGCATTTAATAATTGTAATTTGACAAATAACAACCACAAAGTTATTAAGATGCAAAACAGACAAGCAACTTGATAATGATCGACTGTTCTCTCTCTTGATATTTCTCCAATATTTTCCATGTCATCTTCTTTTTTCCAATTAATTGCTCTTTCTGTAATACTGATGATGCTATGCTGTGTAAATATTGAATATTACTGATGTTGTTGTTGTTGTTCATTTTGTTACTATGATTTTTGTTATTGTTGTTTGTGATGTTGATGTTGATGTTTGACCTTTCTGTAGTATATTGCTGAAGGTTCTTGAGTCTAATACAGGAGGTCTTGGATTTGATCCTTGCTCTGTATTTACGTCATTCAAAAGGGTATGTTAACTAATTTTGTCCCTCTTGACCCAGGTGTATGGAATGGATATTGGCAATGTTGGGGATATAATCACTCCATGGCCCTCTGGATGAGAAGTGTTGATACAGATGATGATTTTGTTCCAAACTGAACACATGAATAACGTCAAAGAAAAAAGTGATTAGAATTTGATACAAAACAAGAAAATTAAGAATTAATGGCAAGAGAGAAGGAATAGAAAGTGGAAATTACAACAATTTACAGCAGGAGACTAGATGGCAACAGAGCAGACAAAATGTCAATTGGTAAGTCTGTACAGCCATAGAGAGAAAAAGCGAACTGGTAACATTTCAGCCTGGACAAAAAAGCACCTGCCCTGTTTGGATTCAATGTGCATCTTTTACATTGATTTAAATTCTTCAGATTTATATATAAACATTGTGGGTGTTTTAAAGAGACAAAACCTTTTGATTTTCAATGGCGGATACATGCTATTGGCTAAATCAGCAAGCAACATTAGTGTATGCCTTTAAGATGCCAAGGAGATAAGATGAAAACTATTCTGCATACACAGACTCAAATTTGACAATTTAACACAACACCATAACGTCTTGAGCTGAGCCTAGCTCCATCGTCTCTTGTCTAGTCTGGAGCAGATAAAGTACAGTGTCTATGATATACAGTAGATCGTTCAGTCAACATAGTCTCGCAGTTCAGGCAATCTGTATTGAACTACAACGGACAAGGGTTTGTGCTGCCTGCAAACTAGATCTACTGCATACAGTACAACAGATTGACAAGCACAGGTGAAGAGAAAATCTCAAATCTGAGCATCTAAAAGTGCATGAATCATTAGTCACTGATGCCCACTTCTGCCTACTTCTGTACCATATGGCAGCAATACAACATACCCATTCTGAATTAGAATTCTAGAATTCCAGATTCAAACATTATTGTAGAGTATATGAATCAATTAAAAGGCACCAAAGCCTCTTAAAGGATGTTTTGGAAGGAAGAGTGGAAGGAAGTAGACCTAGAGGGAGACCCAAAATTAACTGGGAAGAGAATGCCAAGAACTGGAGTGGACTAAAACTGCCAGAGTGCACCAGAATGGCAGAAGATAGAGTGAAATGGAGAGATGTTGCAATCAACCTCCGAACCGGGAGAAGATACTGAGATAGATAGAGATATGAATCAATACAAACATACCAGACTATTTGTTGATTCTCATTATAACAACCATATGGACAATTGTACTTCAAATCTTTTTTTTTAAATAACACATTGCGTTAACAAAAATATATCATGACATTTTTATTTACCATTTGCAAGGATATCATGTGTCATTGTACTATTAGTTTTTACTACTGCTTCATTATAATGCACAACCGTATGAACTTGCCATGAGGAGTTACTATAATAAAAAATATTCAAGAGAAAATTTCTCATCTACACATTAACATAAACTTAACATTTTCTTCTTTTTTATCATTGATTTGCATTGTCATGTAGTGATATCCCTTCCACTAGTTGTCATTTTCATTTTCTCCTAAATTAGAAAAAAACTTTGCATTCAAGAATATTTACACCCATACCTACATAATTTTTAATACGCAACTGGCCCTCTTGGTAATATAATGCAAATTAAGGGTCATTTTAAACCCTTTCAAAATATATCTCATCCTGTAACACGGATTGAAAAACTAAATGTAAACCCTTTATGTAACCACTACATGTATGTTTTCATTAAACAGTCTCTTAAATTCGTGTTTGTAAATATACATCTTGTCTTCACTTCACATTAACATATGTTCTTATCTTCACAATCCATAATGACTAACTTGTGAACAAACACACCGCACCTTCTTAACATGTCTGGAGTTTTCAAAGGACTTTAAAGTGTAGCCATTCATAAACAATCCATTCCTGATGACTGATCTATGACTAAGGGCCTGCTTATGGGTGAGAGGAACTTTATGCGAAAATCATATAAATAAACGTCTTTTGAAAAGCAAAAAAGGAATACAGACTTGAAAAAGGGTATCATATAGAGAAACATCATATCAAAAAACTAGTTTGAAGAGGTCAGTTGGAATATATTTAGCGTCAACTTAAATAACAGCTGGTCAAACGTAATGAGCACTCACATAAGAACAATCAGTTATAGATAATAGTTCGCAATGATGCTGTAATCTGTTTTACTATATGACATTTTGATATGTGAAGTTCAGCTGAGAAAAAATATATATATTATCATCCGGCTATATGGTTTTTCTATAGCTATACAATAATTGTTTCTAGTCTGAATGGGTTTAAAACCACAGGTATGTGAATTTGCCCTTTATTTCAGTTGGTGGGAAAATTAATGTGCAATAACTCATTATTCATACATAAATATTTACATTTCATACCAAATCTGTGGATGCATTGAGGGAAAGAATGTTCACTAGCTGTGCTGCGGTAGGTGGTAATTCACTGGAAGAATGATTTTAACATATACATATCATGATTGTAAATGGCATATTTTGATAGTCTAACTTCCAAAAATGTTTACTATAAAAAATCAAATAAACTAAAATTTTCAATTTTACATAATATTGTCATTTTTAAAGATTTACAATCTGTATGTTTGACCTAAACTTAATAATGAAAATGTTTACACATTAGAAAGTGAATTTCTTGAGCTATGTTGTAAAACTCGCCTTTTCTACATTTATAGCACAAGTTATACAAAGGATTGAGTTCAACTTAAAATTACTAAGCAGTAAATTGGTTTTTAAATTATCATAAAAAATGTATATATTTTAAATCACAAACTAATTTATAGCATGTCCAATTTCTAAACTTATATTGCTTTTACTATAGTCTCTCAAAAAGAAGGCCCTTTAATTTTCAAGAATACACAAGCTATACACTGTAGTTTCCTTTATAGCAAGTGCTATCTTCCTGTAGTACATTCCCTCATTGACAACTACCTTAGTGCCCCTGGTAAATATTTCTTCTCTTTCAAATTAAGGAGGGGTTGGGGTGAAGATTTTATTAGGATCCACATGCTATGTGCAGTTGTGCACATATAATGAAATGCTCAAACAGACTTTCTTCTACAGTAATGTCAACAGTTGATTCAGTTACAAACTCACAGTTGCATTAGTATATTTACATGGCACCCAGTACAAACATAATTAGGAATGACATTTCCCTGTGCACTATGGGTATGAACCTGCGATTTTTGAATGTGTAGTGCATTTCACAGCAATTCACGCACAGCATATGGCCATTTTATCTCATAAATTTAGCACTAAGTTTCAAATATGCAAACTATTTCAAATGCGAAAATGTTGAAAAACATCTAATCAGATATTGTCGGTACACTGTAGGTAACATTTGGATGGAATGATCTTAATTGTCATAACAAATATGAAGTTATGGGTCTCATTCATTAGTGAATGTGCATAAGTGAGCGCACACACAGAAAACATCTGCAGTAACACAGATAAAGAGTTAAAACTCAAAATATGATACAACAAAAATCTTATCACGAGAATTAAGGTAAATTATCTTCAGAATGCTACCCTCGACTATTCTCATTCTGCTCTTTACATACAGTCACATCTTGCTTTAAGATACATTTCTATAAATACAAAACAGTTCTTATTATTGTCCTACATGTAGAAAATCTTTTCACCCTTACATGAAATTAAAGATTAAAGCATACTCACTTAAAATAGAGCATTCTTGGGAGATGCCCTATTTTTTCTAAATAAGTCCCTGAAGACATCCTTCAATCATCAATAAATCCATATGGCCCTTGGATGTGATACCTTGGCCCTTCTTTCAGCCATATAATGCATGTCTGTCCAGAGAGGAAGCACAGGTTGCAAGAGGGTGCACAGAGGGTACATTGCGCCCCTATGAAATCTCAATCAGGCACATACTAATAATAAATTGCAAAATTATATGCTTTAGTGATCCCAGTATTTGGGATTTTTCTTATTGTTCATTTGTTTTACATGTATTTTTTTTGTGTGTGTTTGTATTATACAATTGATTTTGTTTTGTTTTGATTTTGTTTAATTCTTCCTTGTCAGATATTTCGGGGGACAAATTTGGAAGAATCGTTTTTAAGGGAGAGTTTCTAGCAATTGTTCATGGCAACCCCTCCTACCCCTCCCCCCCCCCCCACCTCCATCGCCTACCACCCAAGAATACCCTGGATACGCCATTGGAAGCATATGTGTTAGATCCGTCTCTAACGTGTACTTGCACCTGCACAATTTACATTGATCCAAGGAGACCAGTGCTTCTTCCCCGAGTCGTCGGCCGGGGGACGGTCGTCACGCAAATTAGTCCACTATGACCTTATCCACAGGGATGCATCAGGCGTTTTTTATGACAAAATTGTGCAGACTCTACAAAAATTGATCTAATCATGTGTGCCATAATCTTCCAAACAGCAAACCACTGGAGTATGCTGTGTTTGGGTTTATTGTATGTGCAGACTATATTATACTAGAATGTCCTGAAAGCATAGAGGAATATTAGTCAATTTTGGACAAATTTCTTTTAAATATTCCAGTTTCACTTGGTCCGATAAACCCACCGATACATTTTTCATGACAAAATTATACACACCTTGCAAAAATTGATCTCATGAATTTTGCACTTACTCCAAAGAGCAGTATGAAACACTTGAGTTTACTGTATATTAATGAAAAATATTGTCAGTTGAGAGCCAGAAGGATGTTTGCTCTATGTCAATTATATGACTTAACGCCTCTCCACTAGAATATTTTTCTTACACTGTCCTCATGACTTTGAGATAGTGTTTCTTTAAAACAATGGTATCGTTACCAGTATCCAAAATTACCCTGTGGCGTAACTTAGATGATTTTTCCACTTTATTGTATTTCTCATTCTTTTTCAACATTTCTCTCGGCAAAAGGCCTTCGATAATAGAAATTGCAGAATGCCGAAGATTATTAGTTGATATGATTTATCCTTTCGGAACGGATGAAACCATATTTATCAGAAATTATGATACTTCTAACTTAATCAAGCTAATGCACTTTGGCTGCAGGCAGAATGTAAAACCCAGTTTAATTGAATCTGTTACATGCTTAAGTGAGCTCATGTACGTCAAATGTACATCCCTTGAGCAGAACTTAATGTTACAGAATGACGGGTAATTTCATTATAGAATCAGTTAACGTTAACAATAGAACGAAGTCTGGTAGATTTGTATGTAAATTCACATTTTATCTTCCCGCTTTAAAACAAAACAAGTTTGTCATGTTTATATCTTCTTCCCCCTGAAAATCGTTATTCTCCATCTCTCTCTCTCTCTCTCCCCCTTTCTCTCCCTCTCTTTCTCTCTTTGTATATGTGACTCTGTTTTTGCCACCCTTCTCTCTATCTTTTACAACCCTCCTCTCTTTATCTCGTCCTGTCAGGATTGGATTTTCCCATCAATACCAGCAATTGTATGAAATGTATCTTATCAAGATACGCAATAGAAGTATTTGCATTTCAAACTCCTATAAAAAAAAAAAACCAAGATTGTCTATTCATTTGTCAATTTACAAATTTCGGAGGCAAGAAAATTCTGAACCTGTCATGATTGTATTTTCCAACTAATACCAGCAATTTTCAAAATATAAAAAACATTAAAGATAAATGTACAACTATTTGAGAATATACCTTACAAATTGAACAATTTCCTAAAATAAAGATATCCTTCTATGGGGCCTCATTCTCATATTATTTTATCTTGAAGGGATATGGGCTTATGAATACAAATAACTGGTCAAGTGGTCATGCACGCTAAAAACCTGTTAATGACCCATGTTAATGACTGTCCAACACTGCTGTCATCTATCTCTTTCTCCATCTGATGTGACCCTTTTCTAATCACCCTCTAGTGCTCTTTAACCAATTTAATAAGTTTTTCAACATGTTAATACCTTCTACCCCTCCCATCAAAGGGCCTCCGGTATCAATCAGATGTCTTCCTAATCCAGTATGGGTATATATGGGGAGAGAATAATGAGCAAGAACCATATATACAAACCAGCCGCTGTCAGCTTCATCTGCAGTCTCTGTACTGCAAATTTGATCCATTATAAGCTGTATAGATTAATTCAGGGATGGATAACGCATCCAGGATTTTTTAATGGAAGAGGGAGGGGGGGGGGGGGGAGGGAGGTTCACAAATTTATTTTAAAAAGTCTCTTACAAGCAGACAAAATGGTTATCACATTTATTTCTGTTCTAATTCATTAAAATACATCTATGACAAGCAAAATCAGGGGTCTAATCCTCTTGACTCCCTCTAAATACATCTATGCACTTCCACAATGACTGTGACTCCACTTCAAGAATATCCAAGAATCACATGGATTTGAATGACTACGGATTATTGGAGGAGTGTCTACCGTATGGCTGTGGTTCGTGCCAGACAGAAATCCATATCAGCAACAGTACGGAGGGAGTCTGTATTTCATTTAGCAAATTGTCTTTCACAAGCACTGCAGCTTCGTGATGATGGCTCTTGAAACGGCTCATTGCAGTGCCCTGAAATGTAACATCTCAACTTCTTCATCATGTCTGACAAATTGGTCTCTCGGGACATTAAGACCGGTTCACTCTCTCTACCCCTTTCTCTTCTACGACGTGCGGCAATGGCCTCTTTTTGCTTAATCGTCCGATGACGAAACGGCGGGATGAGAGTGACTGAAATTACAAACGTTTCAGTTTTATTACAGTGTTGAATGTATGGGATGAGGGGCAGATACCCGAAGGAGAAGGGTTGTTTATAGTAACAGTGGGCTTGAGAGTTTTCGACTTAAAATTAAAGGGAAATACTATTCTCATATTGAGTTGACTACAAATGAAACAAATTAGTGAAAGTTTGAGGGAAATCTTCTAAAGGATTAGAAGTTATGAGGTTTTTGATTTCGAAATAAAAATGGGTAACTATGTGATTAACCTCATGACACCAATTTGTTATGTACTTAAGCATTTATGAAATATATCGTTGAACATGTGTTATCACACAACCTCGCTACAGAATAGATCTTTTCCTTCATCAGTAAATAATAAATGGAAATTCATGAAATTTGGAGAACAGACAAATAGGAGAGATGCTCCAAAGGTAAATCACAGTGCAGCCAATTTGCTTTCCTTCAAAATTGTTCACAGATCATTTTCTCTGATTTGTCTGTTTTTAT
Organism: Strongylocentrotus purpuratus; assembly: GCF_000002235.5. Taxonomy (NCBI): domain Eukaryota; kingdom Metazoa; phylum Echinodermata; class Echinoidea; order Camarodonta; family Strongylocentrotidae; genus Strongylocentrotus; species Strongylocentrotus purpuratus. The sequence goes on from NW_022145612.1 coordinate 6,111,445, forward strand.
TAAAACCAGCTGAATGCCAAGGAGGATTTTCGCCTTCAATACTGCACATCATGAAAGTGAACTCTGATGGTAAGAATAAATCTTGATTATCCAAATGGAATATAAGAAATGAGAGACTGAAACATGTACATCTACACAAGAGAAGTACATTTTTATCGAGTACTCTTCTTCTGTACACAATAAAAAAATGTTGAACGAGTGGGCGGAAAGCTAAGACAAGTGGGAATGATACTGTTTGCGTATTCATGTCTCGCAAGCTTGTGTGGCCTGATAACTTCACTCCATTACACCACTAAATCCACACTTAAAGATTAGATACCTGATACTTCTAAATGCATATGCATTCAGAATTCACGTTTATCTAGGGTAAGTGAAAAATGGAAGCTCCATCGGCACCGCACAAAATCTATGAGGGAGCGATTGCCCCCCCCCCCCATATGGAAAACACTGAACAATACTCCACAAAAAAAAAATCATTTACACTTGTTAGGAGGGGGGCTTCTGAAAGATTTGGTAGATGCATAACACCGTAACTGTGCCCCCCTTAAAACCAACCTATGGTGCTGCCCCTGAGTTACGAGCAATGCATTTAACCAAAGAAAAAGAAAGTAACCAGTCAGGAGTATTTAAGTTTGTGGTTGATTTTTTATCAAATAAGATAATCACGAGGCATGAATGGATTCACCACAGATTGCAATCAAATACCAAATATCATTAAGAGATTTCAAATGTGAAATGATGCATTATGTGAAAGTTGTAGCATGCGTTGATGCTTGCTTGTACATGTATAATATAGAAGTAATGAAATCCTACTTGTAGTTACTTATTAAATGACTTCTAATTAGTGTTCTTTGTTCATTTCTGTGGTAGTTAATCACCATCTTTAATCATATTTATAGAGTGCCATTGATGATTAGTGTAATTATTGCTAATAAAAAATTTGCCTGCTTTTCAGGTAGTGATGACAAAATACAATTTCTTTGATATTCTTGTATTAAACAGAGGCCATGTTCACATGGGACCATTAGAGTTTTGAACTATAAGTTTGTGAAACCTTAAAGTTATAAACAATGATCCACTAACAACGTTGAGGTTTTACACAGGACCGAAACAGCAAGTATTCAGAGTTAACAATACAAGTCAGGAAAAGCATTCATTTAAGTACAAGTAAGTACAAGCTGGCCTCACCTCAAATTTAAGTAGAGTTTTGTAAGCATAAGTGCATCTGAAAGGCTCATAACTAGACAATAACTTAAAGTTGATGGACTGTCCTTTGAATCTAACTAGTGTGATCAATCAATCAATCATCTACTATACTTTGCATACACAGTCCGTAAAACATGAGTGGTAACATGCTATTTATTTGTATCAATGTAGAGGACTCCAATAAGGCGATAAGCAAACATTTTGTACAGGAAACAGGCCTCCACACAATGTAAGTTAGTTGACAGCTTAAAAATGTTACAACAGGAGAAAAGGAAGAACCGTAATGTTTATAAGTGATTGTGAGTTCAGGTGCTTTCACATCTTCAGTAGATGGAAGTACATTCAATTTCTCTACATGTAAATAACCCGAACTTTGCTATTGTTTGTTGATCAGTTATGCCACAGTTGTCAATATGCTTCTAACTTGATTGTTTGTTTGTTTTTTATTCCCTTTTCTTTCCTAATAATTTGTTCTACTTTTAATGCCATATCACATTTTTAAAATCTTCTGTGCAATCCCGTCTGCCCCTCTCCCTCATCCTCTCTCCCCTTATCTTCTCCTCTTCTCTCCATAGAACACACACACCCTCTCTATCTCTCTCTCCTTTGGAAATCTCTCTTTGATTACGTTGTCTGCAATAATTTCCGGAGTAATATTATTTGTCCACAGAACTATGATACTCATAAGTGTTCACTTTTGTTGTTGTTGTGTGTGTGAATTCTGTGAAATAATAATCCCTAACATATCTCGGACTTCTTAAAAGTTAAACTTCCCATTTCTATTCACCACCCCCACATTTATAATATTTTTTAATAATACTATCAGTTCTTCTTGGTAGGATCTAAAATTCAGTAACTAGAGTGCAATTTGATTATTTTATTGTTAGCGTCATAAAGACTGAATTTTTGTTTACGACACGCATTACCACTTTCTGTTTTCAAGCTGATATACACTATAAGAATTATGATTCTTGGCTATGTACAACATACTGGTACACAATACAACTACAACTGTCACTCCTGTCAAATATATTCATATCTCCACTATCAAATCATTTCTCTAATCAGATACGATGCGATGAACATATGTTACTTGAATCCACTTCATGTGATATCTGCCATCACGCATTTTTCTACAATATGGTAATATGATTTATTGGTAATATGATTTATTGGTAAGAAATGCCAAATGGCAAGCAAAAAATGCAAGATAAATTATTGATATTGGTTTGCCGAATGCCAAAATGGATTCAATATATATGGCATATTTGCAATATGCACCACGGTATAAATCATGAAGCAAGCTAGAATGGAGACAGATTCTGAAGTATGATAAATGTATCAATAATGATAATGAAATGTCAAAGACATATTTGATTACAGTAAGCACACAGTGACTATTATGTATACATTCATAGAACTGATGAAGGAAAATGATACAACCTAGTGCATTTTCTTGGAGAACCAAAGCATCTGAAGAAAAATCTAAAATATTATTGTTCATTTACAGCCTACTTTGTTGAGCAAAATGGATATTTAGAGGTATTTCATCATTGACAAAGTAAAAAGGGAATGATTAAAATTATAAATGCAATGCCTAATATAACTCTCCACTGGAATTGGAATTGGTCGAGAAATAAAGGAGAAGAAGAATTGATTGAAGAATTGCATAAATTTAGACTCTACTAATACTAATACAATTCATTTTCTACAGTTAATTTCATCGTTGAAATTTCTTTAACAGCATTATCAAATACAATACCACACATCCCCCATTTCCATTTTATATGGTTTGATCAATCATAATACAAACCCACTACGTCAAATCAGATTCCATTTCCATCCATTTCTAACACTCCACGTCCAGTATTTGACCCGTATTTGATGCGGTAATTGATTTTAGGAGAGGAGCAGGTGTGTTTCCTTGCTCGTTGTGAAGGTCTTATGCTCACAGTGTTAAAGCATCCCTGTCAATGCGGTTAGCTTAACAGCTACGTCAATGTGGGCATATTACAGGCCGCGGAGATGGACACTAACATTGGATAATCTGTCTCTGCGTGTAAATAAGCTCAAAAGATGAGGGCTTTGAGTTTGAGGTATCTGGCAGATTGATAGAATAGGAGTAGGCCCACTTAAAACATAAAAAACAAGCACAGGTTATAAATGAAATGCATGTGGTTCTCTGATAACTAAAATAATAAATATGGGAAAATGAAATATCACTGGTCGGCCCTCCAGGTAAACACTGTTTGGTTGTGTGTAGATATTCAGAATGCCCTGCGATTGAAGTTTAACCAAACAATGCCAATCATATTGTATGTTGAGAGTGATAATCAAAAGGGTTTGAATAAATAATGTGAGTTAATGCCCTTCTAGCTCTGAGCAGATAGGCCATACAGGTGTAGAGGTGATGAAATACAATAGTTAAAAAATGCTATGGGGCATTGACAGACCATGTTTGGCATTACACCAAAGTGACCAAATTAAAATGTTGAAATGCATTTTTATCCTGATTTACAGAATTTCATGAATAACCCAGCACAGTTTCTACATCATGTACTATATTGTCTGTTTAGAGCCCCTATGATTTTAGTACATTTAAAATTTATCTCTTTCTGATTCTTAACAGATGGCATATTTTTTTAACTGAAAGAGAAGTTCCTGTCACCTCAATACAAAAAAACATAATCCACATATGTTTCTACCAAACGCTTACATGCACAACTTTGACCCAACAAAAGTGGGTCTTCAAAGCATTTCTATGCCTCTGGCCAGTCACACAAATGTTTCACAAGTCCCACATGTACACATTACAGCTATGCGCAGAACCCAGAAAAAATAACCAACGCGAATGTCATTGACACTCTCATATTTTGCTTCGGGCTGCATGCATGTCTAGCCAACCCAGCGTGAAATTAGAAACATGACTTTCGACTCGTCGAACCATGTGCTTTCGTACATCTCGTCTTCAGCACTGTCATGTCTAATCACTTTAATGACATTCAAGGGTGCAGCTTGCTCCCAAGATTCTTGCCTTTGAACAGGTATGACAAGAGCGCTTACACTGCAATCTTGGTGGTGACAGATCCCATTGACTTTGTAAATGCATGAGAGTTACAATTTCAAAAAAAGTGTTGTTTCCGGGGATCTTCGCAAATATTGAAATGTTTTCGGATTTGAAAATGGCTTTAAAACACATTAAATCTGCAGAGCTATATCATTTTTTCAAGGAAAACAACATGTAGAATATTCATTACATAAAAAGCACAGGGACAAAAACTCATCAATTATGCAAATGAAATTAGTTCAAGAAACTACAGCCAATTTTCCATGATTAATGAAGGTCTAATGAAAGTGGATTCAAATTACTCAGGACTCTCCATAGGGAAGTGAGTTAATCTAACATGGTGGATAGCTTTAAAGGTATGGGTATCTTTGTCTCAGTTTCTGAAACAAAATCCTGGATTTAGCTCATGCTGCAACCCTAATTATGATATATATGTATACCTTTAGTTTAGTCAGGAACCCCAAGACTTTGACGAGCTGATCACTTGTCTGATTATCAAGATATTCATGATTGGAAATCGAAATGTCAAAAACCGTTTTCCTAACGGTTTTTATAACACTACAGTCTATTTGGAGAAAATGAGTATGGTAAAACCAGTCACTCAAACATAAGATTTTTACTTTTTTGAGTCACTTCATGATCATTTTGGAGCGCAATTTTGTTTAGGGCTTTAATATTACACTATATCACTGATAACACATAGGGCCATGCATCTCAGATTTAACATTGTTAAAATATACCTTTAATGGAAATCAATATCTAATTAGTAAACACACATGGGAGTATTACAAGAAGAAATAATACATAGAGTACCAGTGATAAATTGAGGAACCAATGTAAACAAATATGCACAAGTGACCACAGCCATTAAAAGCCAATTAAAATTCCTTATTGCTTTCAGTCATTAGCTACATGTACAAGTCGATCAAGAGAAAATTCAAAGACGTTTACCAATACCGGTACGTTATTGCACAAACAGAAAACTTTGAAGCTTGATTTAGAGCATATTGCCAGGAAAGAAGTAATAGTATCAAGAAAAAATAATTTCAGGGAAATAATTTGTTGAAAGACTTTGACCACAACCCTCCCATCTATACACAAATTTGCCAAAGTATAATATTGGTCATCTCAAAAAATGTAATATGTCAAAAATCATGAAAAGGAGCAATTTTATATATATAGAAGAGATATAAGATCCAGCTCATATCTTTATACAGAAAACTGAAACATTTTTTCTTTCTCATCTCAAACCACAAATTTTTAAAATCTCTACTTGAAATAAAACAATCTCACACACAGCGATCAGAATATCAAGACAGGATTCTTTTCCACTTTCCTTCTGATATGTTCTGAAGCAAACAGAGGAAACACAGTGGGTCAGTAACCCAATAGAAATGCAGTCTCCAATCACAAATTCCTGAGGGTTTAGAACTGAGCTGGACTGTCTATATTCATATAATATATAGTGCCTCCTTGCCAATTATGTATTGGTTTGGGCTTGGTGGTGTGGTTGGCCTCAAGACAGCCACCGTTGAGAATATAAATTCTAAATTTTATTGGAAATCAAATTTGGCAATAGACAAATTATTGTCGTCACTTCTAATGTCTGCAAAAGTAAAAAAACTGACAAATCACTTGCGAATCACAGTCCTATGGTCTGTTTTAACCAAGAATAACATGTCTTTGTTGTTATATTGATCTGTTGCTTCTCTTTGAAAAATAAAAAGTTTTAGTTGACTGTTAAGACTGCGAAAAATAAAGAGATGTAGACCATTCCAACAATATTTGGATTAATTGGGTTTTCTAAACTTGACATTTGACTGTACACACCTCTCTGCATAAAGTCACATGTAATTACATATCAAATTTCTAAAAATTAATTAAGACCTTTGTTTCCAGACAACTGATTCTAATATCTTTTGTTTTTATAAATCTTTTCATACTCAAAAAGGCTACCTGAATCGTTCTATTTATACTCTGCGTTCATATCAAGAGAATGAGGGAGAAAGGGTCATTGAAATCCGGCAGCAACTTCACATCTACTAGAGACAGCTATGATGGAAGCGTGGGCGCATCATGCATAGGTAGGCTCATCTGTTCTTACCTATAGCAATTAGAACTATTGTAGCATTCAACCTTGGGTGGGTGTTAATAGAAATATCTTTCTGGGAATGGCTATATCTCAGAGTTCTCATACATCATTTCAGGATGTTTTAATGTATTTCAAAACTTGAGTTCACTAAAACTTTATCCATGCTACATCTATAATCCCTGATATAAGCAGGCTTTAATGGTAACCTGTGTTCCACATAAACAAGCATCCTGCTAAAATTAGTACTCTCTGAAAACAAACGGCTAATTGTCACAAATTATTCCAATGTGTTTCTAAAATTTTATTCTCAAAAAACTTCCAAACTACCTTCATATTATTTCATCCTATCCATGGTACATGCATGATCACCAATGAAGTCCATATGCAAATAGCCTCTTGGTTATTGAATACGTTGAATGTTTAATCATGTTCTAACAAATCCATCTCAAATTCCCTTGGTTGTCTTAATCCCTTACTCCAAACCGGAAATGAATCGTACTACCAACATTAAAAAGCAATCTGCCAATCCACATAATCACATCTAATCATCTTCTAATACTCTTTACACATGTACATGTACAATGTACATGTAGGTGCAGTACTGCTAATTCCAGTACACAAGCACTGCAATCTTTAATCAAGAATTGATTAAACCAAGTCATTAAACCAAGTCATCTAGAACAAGCTACTTGATTTGTTTTAAAGACCCTATCGGGATTGAAAAATGAAATAGTTGAATTACAACAGAAAGCTTATAAGCCACAGATTACAGTTATATCAATCATCTGCTATTTTAGTGTCTTTCAAAGGAGATGCAGCTCTTTGAAAATCTAAAGCTTTGAAAATCAGAAGTTGTTGACCTAAAAACTAGCTATCGCCTTGATAACATCATCTCATGTGTAGTGAGCATATTCACAATGACCTTGCATTAATTAAGCATGGCTAGTCGCCTCAGCATTATAGATGAGCCAATCAGGTTCACATGTTATGTGGTCACTATAACTGCAGCAAATTTGACCCCTGTTGGGATGATGAACACATTTGGTATCAGCTTGTGATCAATATGATCCCTTAGTTATTCTGAGGTGAAACATAAATATCACACAAAAGTAAGGGTAATTCTCATTACCATCCGATATTAGTTTGTCAGATGCGACTCGTATTTTTAGCTAATTTTATTGTGATCTAGCAACCATTGCTCTAGAGTTTTGGTTGCTATCGTGTTTTAGGTTAGGTTCAGGTTTAGGACTAAGGTTAGGTATAGTGTTTGGTTCTAAGGATGAAGCTGGGAATTATGTTAGCAATAGATATTGACTGTGGAGCAATTATCAGCAGAGCATATGTTGTAGAAGTACTTTGAGTCTCGGTCGCCTCTTTGGATGTCACCTATACATTTGTATCTAATACAGATCATCCCAAGTATGTGCAAAAGGAACGTGAATAGTATCAGCTTGCAATCAATATTCCTTCAATACGAGGTACTCATGGAAGAACTGATATCACAGAAGGGGCAAAGGTAACTTTTCTTAGCATCTGATGATAGTCTGTCTAATGCAACTCCAATTTGTCATGATTTTCTTCACCTACTTTGATGGCAATCTGACATTTGGTCCAACAACGACTGCTCAAGGCTTTATTTCATCAAAGATGTAGGGTTAGAGTTAGGGCTAGTTTTAGAGATAGGGTTAGGCTTAGGGTTGGGTAAAGGTTAGATTTTTAAAAGGTTTAGGCTTGGGTTGGGGACATTGATTGATCCAGCGTCAACATTAGTAATTCAGTATTGGATACTGACCATCAAGCAACTGTTGCTAGAGCAAGTGTCATGTACACCAATTTGATTTCAAATTAAAGATGTCTGTAATAAATGACGCAGCTGAACGAACCTCCAGGTGATGCCCTACACACTTGAGTGATACGCAATGAGACGAGAGCTGTCGATTGTATACTAATCCAAAAATCCAGGGATCATTTAAATTTTGTAAATGTCTGACCTAGATGGAAATTTGAGAGTGACTTTATACTGGTAGGCTCGAGCAACTCGAGTAATCTATTTTTCCGCCTTCCATTTCAATTATTGCTATGAATAATTTACAATTGCCAGACCTGACTCTGTGGTTCTGTAAACACCAAGATAAATTCTACATGGTTTGTAAAATATTTATTATGCATGGAACTTAAATAAATTGAAATTGAAAGTCAATTAAATGCACTTATTGATTCCCCCTGATCAGTTGCGTCAATTAGGAAAACTATTGAAAAATAGAAAGAGATTTTGACTTTTGAGCATTGGCAACCGTCTATACATTAGAGTAATACTTAAAGAAGACAAATATTCAATACACTTAATCCTTTCTGTGCTAATAGGTTTATCAGATATTTGAAAGAACTGTTCACATTAATATTTTTGATATTAATTGTTGATACTGGTCAAAACTTCTGTTAAAAAATATACCTTATTGTTGTGCGGGATATGTTGGCCGGATATGTTGGGCGGGATATGTTGGTCTCGACATGGAAGGCGTGGAACATATATTTGTAATCACTGTGACTGATCATTGTTGTCATTGTGCCCCCATACTGGCAACTAAGGAGTGCCACCAACATGTGTCCCTCCCCCCCCCCCCCCCCATTTAAAAACAAAATCATACATACTGACACCAAAAAATTGTCCGCTAATAAGGTGATTTTGTTCCTCCTTTCATATTGTTAGTCACAAAAGACATGTTAAATATAAAATAATCTTTGTCCCATCATCAATCAAGTATTTTTTTCTGTATGGTATCCCCCCCCCCCTTTTTTTAAATTTTTTTATTACAATACAAAATCCTGGATCTGTCTCACCCTGGAGAGCAAACAAGCTTGGCTCAGTCATCAACAAAGTTCCTCTTTACAATGTTGAGTTGTCTAGCAATTGAATTATGTCTCGTCTCTGGGCAGATACATCTTATCTTTAGTTTGAACAGTGTCAAGCGAAACAATCATTGTGTAAATCATACTACGTAAGCCAAGGCGAGCCAAACAATCATTGTGTAAACCACACTGAGCTAGGGGAGCAGAACATAAATACTTCTCCAAAAAATACTTCTCGGACAAATACATCTTCAATTCTTCATTCACACTTCTTCCATCTGTCAATATATCCATGGAGATACAATCAATGAATAAGCAAGTTTTTACAGTAAATGACAATGTACATGGTGCAACCGCAAGCCTACTACAAATGTACATGTAGTGAGGAATGAAACTACCCCAGAAAGTGTTACATTCCACAAACACAAATTCCAGGCCTTTGAATGATCAAAACTACAGGCATGAAACTGGCTACTGACAGCTGCAACACAACTACCTGCCAATAATGAAAATTATTGCCCAACCACTAACTCTTTCTGCATGTACTTAACACAAAGACGCAATGAATGCATATATATATGAAGTTAGCAATAGATACGCTGAAGAAGACGTATGTGAATTCTTTGATTTGTAAACATTCTTGTACATGTATACCAAAGCAACCAACAACAAAAAACAAAAATACAAATTTACACGATAACAAAAACATGTTTTGCTTTCATTTCTGATCTTCAACATTTGCAATGAGTAATCAGGATCAAACTTCCTTTCGACAACACTGTAGACTAATTTAATTTTGCTTAAACCGTCAAATTCAATATTTGCAGTTGAGATCTTGAAGGTGACTAAGTTGGTAAGCTTTGTGCAAATAAACAATATTTGCACTCAGTTGGATATAATTAGGGCTATCAAGGCATCATGACATGCTGTTATGAATCTGACATTATAAAAACTGGAACACTCTATGTTTGTCAAGAATACTTGATAATATAATTCAATAAATTCTAGGGATTATTTTTACATGAGATTTGATCTAGATGATGATGATGATGATGTTGAAGATAAAAATAAAAAACACTTCATACCAAAAAAATTTTGAAACCGAGAGGTTATCAAACAAATCAACTTGTAACAATTGCAAAAAAAGTTAAATGAAACTTACTACTCTCTTTTCCCTGAAATCAATTCCGACGGTTGAGATGAATTTTGAGTTGAAGGTTCCATCTGTATACTGGTATAAGAAGCTGCTCTTTCCAACGCCAGAATCACCAAGAGCTAGGAACTTGATGAGGAAGTCGTACTCCCCGCTAGCGGGCGTGGTCGTGGTACCGGTATCCCCCATCGCTATGATGGAGTCTGTGTGGAGGAGGAGGTTGTGGGAAGAGATGGAGAGGTCTTGGATCTTTGGTGAATCCTCAGATTTCCTTTAAATCTGAAACAGAAATATAAATAATTGAAAATATGATGAAGTGCAATGTACTTTCATGTATAACTAAATTGTGACAGATTATACTTGCCTTGCAAGTCTTCTCCATTCTCTCATATCAGTATTTATGACCTTTTGCTACTCAATGAACTTGTACAATGCATGTACATGTATAATACTGTCTGATGACAGCTGGTTATATGTAAAAGTATAACCTTAGAGCTCTCAGCGTATTCTTACTGGAAGGCAAGTCATTTCCATTCACTCACGTAGGCATTTACAACCTTTTGCTATTCAGTATTTACAACCGGTAAGTGTCTGCTGAGAACCAGAAGGGCATCGACTTTATGTAAAATATCCATGCTAATTAACATCCTCCTGGCTCTCATTAGAAGAAGATTCAATCTGTTAAGAGTGGAAAGGGCATCAACTCATATATTTTGACACAAATTTCTTCATGCTCCTAACAGACAGCATAATCCAAGTCTGTGAGTCTTCTCAATTTCCTCATATATAGGCATTTATGACCTTTTTCTACTAAGTAAACTCCTTCACAGTCTCGTAAAACCCTTTCCAACGACACCTGCATAAATGTGAAATGCTAAGTGCAAAGGTAATGGATGCAGACAGCCGCTCTTTCACATATCAGTGACACTTCTAAGCAGCCGCAGGAACATTTCGGGCATACAATGCCCCTTGCATGCTCCTCAAAATGGCCGCCTTGCCTTGAAACGTACTACATTCAGGATTTGGACTGAAGTGCCATCCTTATGAGATGGAAAAGATGGAGGTAGTACGCCTAACTCGGAACAGGCAGAAACTAATACTCCACACCGAAACTGACCTGCCCCATCACTCTCTTTCCGTCGCCTTGAGCTTATTAATATTTGTGAATAATCATGCCAGTATCTCAACGCAAGTCGTAACTTTAATTTAGAAATATATCTGCTGCAAAATGACCAAAACAAACAAGTGTTTGACTTTAAACCTGAGAATTAGAAGCAGAGCTGGCTGCAGATTGGCAGTTTTTCTGATGATTACCATTTGGAAATAGCCCTCAGTCATTCACTTGTGAATATCCAACAGATAAAACTGTATCAGAAAGAACAATTCAAATAAAACTGTATTCTGTTCATTAATCAGAAGGGGGGGGAGGAGATTCCTAAAGGAGAGGGTAGTATTTCTAGGGAAACGTTACTTTTTTTCTCGCTCCACGTAGCTTTCAGGGCTATTTAAATGGAACCAATGATCTATTCTTGCAATGAGACCTTCACCATCACCTTTAATGCTCCCTTGGTGTGATGATGTTGATGAAGCATCCCATCTCTTAAAATAGCTTGAAGGACATGTTTCTGCCAAGGTTGCTATGCATTATTTACATTATTCCCATAGGAAACAGAAGAAATGATCCTCAAACAAGAGAGCTAATGCTAGAGTAATACCATCTAAAAAAAGACAGTCAAGCAACCTAAAATATAATGCATTCTGATTAACCTCTCTTATACATGTATACCTCCACACAGGATTTTCCTTGCTATCATTTCTTTTTACATTTTTAATTTCCTTCTGCTCTGTTTTATGAATAGATATTCTGATTCCCTTACTTTCTTGTTGGTACACCCCCCCCCCCCCCTACCTCAAAAATGATTTACTCCCCAAACTTTTAGTTCATTACAGCATGTTCACGTATTCTGGCAAAAAGTGCACTGAGCTCCTCACTTCTCATTTCCCCTTGACAATTTGAGATGTGGTTTTCACAGTTTTTCATTAGCATACCCATGGAACAAATATTTACAGAAAATATTTATCACTCATATACAAGTATGTAATCATGTATAAAACTGTACAAACAGGCAAAAATGGTTTAAATCTTACTCTTGTTTTCCTTTTATTGTTTTTCAGCAATGTGAACCCTCTGCTCTATTAAAATGGCAAAATTATAATTATTACAGAACATAATCAAAATAAATGTTAAAAAATAAATAGCATGATCACTGATCTATAGATATGTTAATTTGTTCAATCTAAATACATGCAAGGTTTACATTAATATTGTTCTGGGGTCATCGTCTAATACAACATACATGTCAATCACATATTCTTAATATATTCCTCCCTTTTCCTATAAATATATCTTTTCATTATTTAATTTTCAAGGTAAGTTGAAGCTCTCATTAATTTGTTGTCAATCAATCTAGATACCCACCAGTTTGGAAGCAGATTCTCATTAAACTGACTAATTTGCTATTACATTCAAAGTAGAAAGAGAGTGGGAGGGTTCTAATGTACTCATTAAGGGCACTTACAAACAATTTCAGATTTTTTGAATTGTGCATAAATCTAAACAGTATAATAGAAAGATTAAATGAAAACTTACCGTTTGAAATTTGATCTTTATTTTATGAGGAAGTTGAAGAGGGAGATTACGTGAGAAGCCCGCTCTAGCATGTAAGTCAATCTTTGAAGCCGAATGGGACTACTAATCCAACAACGTTGTAATCAATAGAAAGATCTCTATAAAAGAAAAAACTCGAACTTTAACCGTTTGGGAGGGAAGCGGAGGGCACGTAATCTCCCTCTTCAACTTCCTCATAAAATAAAGATCAAATTTCAAACGGTAAGTTTTCATTTAATCTTTCTATTTTATTTCGTAAGTCTCGACGGAGACTACGTGAGAATTTAAAGCCAGTAGTCCCATTCGATTCTATGAGCAATTACCTAATTGCATAAACTGGCATAGAGAAACTCTATAAACAGAAAGTAATGCTAACTTACTACTGAATATATATTATAACCTTGCTGTAGGAACACGAGTTCGTATCTTTAGACACTCTATTAATTGCTGTTAAGCACTGCATCCGTAAACTTCTTGCCCTTGCTCTCCAAAGGCCTGTCATAGAACTTTTGGAAAGTATTTTCCTTTGCCCAGCCTGCTTGAGCCAGTATGTCTTTAAGAGGTACATCCATCCTCTTGGCAGTCGACGTGGATGCTGCGCGAGTTGAGTGTGCTTTAAACTCGGTGTTGACACCTGCGCTTCTCATCGTTAATTTTATCCAACGCGAAATTGTTTGAGAAGACGCACGATGATATGGCTTGCGATAGCAAATTAGAAGGAATCTCTCCTGACCCCTAATATCCTTGGTTCGTCGAAGATATTCTCTCAAATACCGAATGACACAAATGCGGCTATCCGCTTTATAAGCCGATACCTGAATGGAGCAACCACTACGCCCAGGTTGATTTTGCTTAAGTTTCTTGTCGAGAACACATTCCATATTCTTGTCTGTCAAATTCATCTTGTCCAAGTTCATATGGTATAATGTTTGAACTCGTTGTGCTGAAGTAAGTGCTAGAAGCATAACCAGCTTGTGTGTCAAATCCTTAAGCGGGAGCTTGGTTGCTGGATATAGCTCCCGTAAGTAGTTCAGTACAATTCCAACATCCCAAGTCTTGGTATATCTAGAAACTGGGGGCCTAAGATGAAAAACTCCCCTCATGAAACGGCTAATAGTTGTGTGCGATCCAACTGTATGAGAATCATTCTCCAGAGTTAAGAAGGAGGCCAATGCACTCCTTGCCGTGTTAATGACACTATAGCCAGCATTGCCATTATAGAACAAATCACTTAAGAATTCTAACACATTCTCAGCTTTTGTCTTGAGTTTGTTTAAATTCCTCTGCTTACAAAATGACTCCCATTTCTTTATGTACACTTTATATTGTCTTTTCGTTGAGTCCTTCCAAGATGCAGAGATGATATCAACAGTTTTTGCGCTCAGGCCTTGTTGTCGGTAGCAGCAGCTCCAAGCCTGCAACAAAGAAGATCAAGATTAGACAAAGAATGAGAGAGGTTTGACACAGGCTGTCTGAGAAGTTTCTCACTTTTGGGTAGGAACAAAGGTTCTCCAATAATCATATCCTTCAAGAGAGGGAACCAAGCCTGTGTAGGCCAATTCGGGACTACTAGTAAGCCTACTGCCTTATCGGCCATAATTTTTTGAATGCATTTTGGGACAAGACAGAAAGGAGGGAAGGCATAGAAATTCAGATTTCTCCAATCTAGTGTGAACGCATCCACTGCCAAGGCATGGGGATCTGGTCTCCATGAAACATAAGTAGACACCTGTGCATTAAGCCTAGAGGCAAACAGGTCTATGTCAGGAATACCGAAATGTTTAGCAATGCGTTCAAACTCCCTTTCATTGAGCATCCATTCTGTCCTATCATTGAATTTACGGGACATAGTGTCTGCTTCAACGTTATCCCGGCCCGCTAAATGTGCTGCTGTTATCCAAATGTCCCTTTCTATACACCAATTCCATATGTGTGTGGCAGCCTCATTACAATGTGGGGATTTCACGCCCCCCATTGCATTGACATACGCTACCGCGGTGGTATTGTCAAGCCGTAAAAGGACATGCTTATGAGACATATTGGAACAGAACGATTTAAGTGCCAGGCCAGCAGCAAGAGTCTCTAAATAATTAATTTCATTACCCTTCGCTATCACTGCCTCTTGACTGTTCCACCTACCCCCCGTATGGGTGGTCATGTTAGTTGCACCCCATCCTGCCCCACTGGCGTCTGAGCGCAATTCCAAATCAGGGTTTCTACGGTTTATCGGCCGAAAAGAAGAGTCAATATGACCAATCCACCAAAGTAGTTCCCTTCTAGCTTTGTCCAAGAGTTTCATGGGCCTATCAAAGTGGCCCCTATTTAGTCTCAATGAAACTATCTTTCCTCTTTCTAGTTCGCGATAATGCAAAAGCCCATATTGAGCTGCCGGAAAAGCTGCAACTAGTTTTCCTATAACCCTTGCAACTTGCCTAATGGAGGGAGTGGCATTTTCAAGTAATGCTGTACATGTTTCCTTTAGTTCTTCCTTCTTATCTGAAGGCAAGGTCACGGTCATGTCAATAGAGTTAAGCACAAACCCAAGGAATTTGATTTCTTGAACCGGTTCTATCACCGATTTAGTGGGATGAATAATGAACCCCAATTCAGAGAGCAGTTCTGAGGTAGCTGTAACCGCCTTTGTGGCCTTCTGTGAGACCTACCGATAATAAGGGTATCATCTAAATAGCCTAGTACAACATGGCCTGCATTGTGTAGTGAGGCAAAGGCCGGTTTCAGCAGTTTGGTGAATAGGCGAGGAGCAGAGCTAAGCCCATTTGGGAGTGCTTTATATTGCCATAACTGTCCTTCCCAGATGAAACGCAAGTATTTGCGCGACTCTGGGTGAATTGGTACTGAATAGTATGCATCTCGGAGGTCGAGAGAAGCCATGAAACAATCTGGCGATAGCAGTAAAACTGCTGAATTAATGTTATCCATCTTGAAATGCTGATAGGCTACGCTTTTATTCAATTCAGACAAGTCAAGAATTAGTCGAAGACCCCCACTCTTTTTGGGTCTGGTAAAGATGTTAGAGATAAATTCTCCTTGTGAATGACTACAGCGTTCTATCACATTTTTTGTCTCGAGACTCAGAAGCTCTGAGCTAATTTGTCTCGACTCTAAAGCATTACGCTTGAATGTATGAAAAGGTTTCTCCCTCGAGGGGGGAAATCGAGCCGGATCAAACTCAATTTTGTAGCCTTGAACAGCACTCAAAATGTATGGATCATTGGAAATTGCACGCCATTTATCATGAAAAGACTTTATTCGACCTCCGACAGGCAGTGTGTATTCACTAGAAATAGAAGAACAATTTTGACTCACCTGATCACTGGAGTCAGGTGCCTGTTTAGCGTCTGGGACTACTTTTTCCCTCCTCGGAAAGGCCTGCGTTGGCCCGTCTGGGGTGTTTGAGTGTGTGGGGCTGGTCTGCCCCTCCACGACGGGCGGCGCCCTAAAAAAGGCCTGTTAGTGTTCATGTTACCCGCTCCAGGGTTGTGTCTTGCTGTGTTGGAAAACCAACCAGCATCTCGGGCCTGACGTTTTGCAGCCTCTGTATATCTCCTGTAAGGATGGTAGCTGGGTTTTGGAAAATTTGCGGCACCTCTCATAACACCTGCAGCCGCCTTATGTTGGTCCTGAAGGTCTTTGACCTTTTTGCCCAGTTCATCCCCGAACAGGAGCTTTGTGACCGGGTTAGCCGGCTTGCAAAGATGAGTATAGTTCTTATTCATGTCTGGTCTAATCATGTCTTTTCTCATGCAGTTCATTTCAAAGTTTGCATTACAGAGGAGTGCGAGAGCATCCTGTTGCGTATCAGACATGTTGTGAGAGTCCAAGGTTTGGACGAAAGCTCCGATTCCCTTTGTCAGTGCTTTTTGAATCCGCTGAAGTTTCAAATCTCTGCTACGAGTCTCGGCGGGGAGATTCTCCCAAATTGCGGTATTCACTTTTGGAGCGTCCATCAAAATGCAATTTGCAGGGCATGGGTACTTGATAGCTGTTTCTTCAATTGTTTTTTCCTCCAAATTATGTCCCATCAAATAAGATGCGGAGTTTGCTAGCTCTGAATCGAGCGGCTTCCCCACGCCTGTTGGCACTGCAAATTTTGCGGCGAAGGAGGGGACCGGAGCGTCGTCGCTGTCAAGCCCAAATCCAGCGGGTTCCTCACCGGGGATTCCTCCGTGTTCCTCACCAGGGTTTCCCCCGTAATCGGCTTGCAGCGGCCCGCTGCTACCCGCTGCCATGTCATGATCATGGTTATCCCAAAATTCATCCGCCGTTGTGAAAACGTTGTCGCCTTCCCGCTGAAAATGCGGATTTTCTGAAGACGTAGACGTAAATGTCTGTTTGGGCAATGCATCTACCACTTTAGTGAGGAGTCCCTCAAAGTGATTCAGCCGCTCTTTGAGCGATTCGATCTCGGGATTTGGTTCCACATGCTTTTTCTTGGAACTACATTTTTTCGGCGTAGTTAGTGAGGTAGACGCTTTTTGCTGAGTCGGCACTGTCGAGCGCTTGGGCTCAGGATGACAGGCTAGTGAAACCCCCGCACCAGGCTTGGCTGGATGCGACGGCACGTTCTCGTTTGCTTTGCCGGGAGCACGCTCCCGCTCGGCCGAGCCCGATTTATCTCCTTCTGACATTTTCTTCTTAGAAGTAGACATGAATTGAAAGTTGTCTAGCAGAATCAGTATAATCCAGAAAATAATCCAAATTGGAAGGGGCTAACTAAAACCCAGAAAAACTGACGAAAAATCGATAGATTGACGAGTCGATTGTAGTTTCCTGCAATCATTGACCACGCGAGGAACGAATTGACTTACATGCTAGAGCGGGCTTCTCACGTAGTCTCCGTCGAGACTTACGAAATAAAATAAGATCTATAGATAATGGCAGATCCTCCAATCAAATGACAAGGATCCACGTAGGTGTAAAATAAAATATATTAGTGAGATTAAAAAGGAGATGATTATAAGGTTTCTTGATAGAGAGAATTCCCTCTTAGGTTTCAATTTTTGGTGAAAGAAACAATCTTCTCAAAAGGTCATCATTTTGGAAAGGGGGGGGGGGGTATTACTCTTATGTCTCGTAGATTTCGTTATTCCAAGATAATTTGGACCAACCATTCAGCTAAATTCTAAATTCCCTGTAATACATGTAGGTTGGGAGGATGTGCATGTTCATAATGATTACTGAGGATGTTTCTCAAACTCTAAACATGCATTAATGTCCCAATAATTTCAGGTACATTTTCTTAATTAGGAGAGAAAAGCGCCTAGTAAAACCATCCTAGGCAGAGCCACTACCAGAACATATCGCTTGCCGAAAAAAGCCTTCCTTTGTATGAGGCCATTACCGTTATCAACAAACAATCATCAATGAATGCAAACAAGCTTTTAATTCTCATTTTCTAATCATTATGCCTGGTGCACGAAGGAGCTTATATCCGGTGAAAACTAAGCACATAATAAGGCAGCGATAGATAATGCGTTTCCTGCCCATTGGAGCTCCGTCCAAGCTAAACTGACCAAATCACTGGCACGCATTATCAAGGCCTCATAATCATTTTTATTTCAAGCAATACAATCATTAAAGGAGATGGCTAAAGCAATGCATACATTGATAATAAAGTCGGTGTACATTCATTTTAATATATGTTCATGTTTGCATACCTACAGCAAATAGAATTAAATCTATACATATATATATTCAAAACTCAAAAGCATGACAAGAACTAAGAAATAAAAATTAGATTCTTGTATTTGCAACCCGATACAAATTATCCAAACAAAACAGATCATGGAGTCTTAGTAGCACTCACAGCAACATCTTTGGAAGACACTTTGGATCCCATGACAAAGTACTAGACACAAAAATAGTTTGCATTATTCATTGCTAAGTTTGAAAACAACAAGTTTCTATATATGTATGAACACTAAAAATTCTGGGTACAAATAACATTGCCATGTACATGATGTATGTGTTTGTCAATTGTTTGGGCAGTTATACATGAAGGCCCAACTGGCGAATTTTTTTGCTTAATTTGTAGTTAAAGATAATCATAACTGGCAAAAAATAATCAATTTCAGGCATAAATTTCCCCCAAAATATGGTCGAACGCATACTTATCCCAACACATTTAAACACATTTAAAGTCATGTATACTTGTGTATAATTACCGGTAAGGGAAAATCTTATACTTTGCTCACTTGAACATTCTTACCAACAATGGACGAGGTTAATCAAGAATATAATTACCCTACCGTGACAAAGCTCTATACACACTTCAATTCATTCACATGACCAAAATAGCATCTTTACAGATCTATAGCTTGAGACTATGTCTCTAAATTTGGTGTGGTTCAATACCTCGAGAATGTTATAAAAAGTAACAAGCAACACCTGATATTTTCATTACATTTAACAATGCAATTCTTCTTGAATCCATTGGCTACCGACTTCTCTCATTCAAATAGGCAGTAATACATGAGTCACTTGGTTTCCATAGACAATGGGTCAAATCAAATGCATAATATATGTTTGCAATTCTTCTTCCATGATTACATACACACTGTAAGTCAAACATCATTGCAACAACATTACAGAAATCGACCTAGGACAATTTCAATAGCCTCGTCCATCACCAGCTAAAATGTGTGAACACTTCAATGACTTTATCTGAACATGATTCATATGGGATATACATGTACAAAGTATTGGAATTGCCCTTGATTTCATTCTAAAAAAAGCTATTGTGATCATGTTGAAATAGTTAAAAAAGATTCAATGGAAAAACTAAAGTAACTTTTAACCAAGGAACGAATACTTGGTTTTGCTTGTCTTAATACGCCCATCTGATGACAATTCAATTTAAAATCAAGAAATTTCAACCTATAAAACATGCCAGCTTTTTCAATAATGGAAAGAAATAGAGGGAAAATAGAAGTGGATATCGCTAGAAAAAAGCAAAAGACGCAGAGGGACATAAAATACACCATTAACAGGTGGTGATGGATTGTAATGGGGTTCGTTGCCTGAGGATGACAGACAAGAAAAAGTGCCTTCCTTCAAGGCAATAAAAAGAAGAAGCTCCAAGGCATTCATCCAGTTTGGGACTTGAAATATAAATTCTAATGGTAATCTATATTTTTACCACTTGAAAATTCAGAGAAAACTTGCCATTGCCATCGTTCAAACCAAATCACCCTTCGACCAGGGAAATGATACCCAAATGCCATAATTCATGGGACTTTCCTAGCAAGCAATTAAAAAAAAGGAATAAGGATATTCTATTATATCAATAAATTGAAAATAGAGTGATAATAATGACAATAATAATATGTCTTGTTTACCCAGGGTTCTCCCTGAGAGCCCTGCAATCCCTTTAATATCCAGGCTTCAGCCAAGCTATAATAAGACACTTAAGCATTGAAGGAACTTCTCCCTACAGGTATCCATGAACTTCACCTGGGTGGAGAGTGGCAAATGTAGATGAATGTCTTGTTAAAGGACAATAGTGCCAGAATCTCTTTTTTTTTTAACTTAGTGGTACAGATGAAACAATTTTCAAACCTGTAAAAATGAATTGAATAATGGGAACTATAGACTATAGAGTAGACAAGAGAGGAAGAAAGAGAGGGAGGGAGAGGGGGGGGGGGGGGCTAAACAGGGCATGCTCATATATGCCCCAAACCTTTTTGAAGCTCAATTACTTTTTAATGGATCACATAAAACCAAATGGAAACTGTCAGTATACGTCCGATCACTGACAAAGAGTATGGATCAGAATCTATTGCCCTAAATTTCCATAGCCTCTTTTAAGGGTAGTATTTAACCTTTTTCAATGGGAAATTCAACTGGTTTTATTGTGCATCATTAAAATATTCTTTGAAAACATACAGGAAGGTGGTTGTTGAGACAAAGCTACAACATGTTTGTTTTAATCTACTAACATCTAGGAGAGAGAAGGGGGCTAATTAATGAAACCCTGGTAAAAGAGGCCCCCTCACAAATCAAAAATACCTATATTATTGAATTCTTCAAGTAGCTAATATCATTTAGGAACAGTGGTGAGTCCAGGGGTAAATGCCCCCTCCCCCTAAAAAAATCATAGCTGGCATATTTGACATTAACATTAAGTGTAAAAACATGATGTACTGCAATATGTTCCCTAAAAGGGTATCTGAAAATGTTTTTTTTTTTTTTCTTCTTCATTTTGTCTCTTTTCAGCTTGTCACTTGTCAAAGAATTTTCAGGATTGTGCACCCCCCCCCCCCATGCCAGAGAGTCTGAATCTGCCATTAAAACATGCATGTTTAATAACTATAGATATAATTCCTATTGTACCTACTGTACTACTACTACTACTACTACTACTGCTTAATGGTACAATAATGCCATTCATACAGATGAAGCTCAAGAAAACAGCAATTTATTTGCTAATGATATACATGTAATGAGAAAAGAGAGCAAAACTCTAAAATACGATTGGAGAATCCCAATTAAATTATTAGAGTTAAATTAAAACACATTACACTATTTCATCATAATCATTGCCATTGTACAGTAAACGGGATATCACTACTTTAAACAGAAAACCTCCAAATATGTGTACTATTTTGGCAATCTAGGATATTTTAGAACATGAAATGTGGGCAAAATCAATAACAGTTAACCACAGAACCACATGCAAGTAATTAGTTGAGGCCGGCCTAAAGGATTTACCAGCCTCCACAAAGATCTATTCTTGCGAAGGCTGAAAATGTTGTGGTCTGGTAATTTTTGTCTTTGAATGGGAAAGATTTGATCTCTGACATTGAAGCTACTTTTAAATGCACACAAAATATGCTGAAGTTTTATTACATACTGCGACTACCAGCATTAACATTTTATGTGTTTAAAAAGGGATTTTTTTTCTTTCTTTATTCAGCATACCGGTAATGCTAATGACCTGTGTTCCCTGGTGTTCGATCTCTGCTCCTATGCAATACAGCAAAGTAGTCAAGTGATTATGAAAATTGTATCTGTATTCGCTCAGTATGGCATCTTTTTTCCAGCAACTGCATGATTCTGTGACCGTCCATTCAAGCATACAGCCTGCGTGCAGCTCATGCAGGCTGGTTTTGTATTATAATCTTCTTTACTACAATCTGCATCAGTGATTCATAGTGGAGTGGTTCACAACTTCACATACACATAGTGAACTATTCGGTATCCTTTCATCTGTCACTCTATTACCATAGCAGTCTAGTTTAACCTTTAGTGATAATAGCACATTATATTTTAAGTCAAAAAATGCTATTAATTACAAATAATAAAAGAGTATAAAGAACAAACATCAAAGAAAATGTAATTAATTTCTGTTACAGTAATGAGAGCGATTAAATCTGGCAACATGTGGGAGTGGGGGGGGGGGGTATATATGGATGAAATACAGAATAAAAAATAAGGAAACCCAGAGTGAAAGTAATGTAGGGGTCTGGGGTTCCTTCCTTTCACCTAGCCTTTCCCCTCTCCATTTTTCTGTTTCTTTCTCTCCCTCATTTTCATTTTTTTCACCATTCGATTGGCCCCTCCCCATTTGCAACTGAAGGTCAGTCTCAATTTCAAGAAGCTAACTCGATACTGTAATTATCACAAGGGGATATGGATGGATGAAATGCAAGATAACACATTAAAAAAGCCCAAAGTAGGCCTGTCTTCATCAGCTTGAGATTGCCAAATAACTCGCTATTTCAACTATCCCAATCTCAAATTATACAGCTAATTTACGTCCTCATCAGCCCACAGTTGCAATTAGCGGGATATTTGGTTGAGATAATCATCAAAAGACATCTTGGGCTAGTTTGCAAAATATCCTGCTATTTGTCCAGTGCTATTTGTCAGGTGCATCTTCACCAGCCTCAAGACTCGCACTATGCATGAAAGCTGAGCAAAATAACTTGAGCTAATTTCTTGAGGTCGAGTATCGAGCTGATGAAGACGCGATTTGTAACGTCGGGCTTATTTCCCAAATCAGAATAAGTGGGCTATTTGGCAATCTCGAGCTGATGAGGACATACCTAGTGAGATACATGTACATGTATGTGGGGATCTGGGAAGGTTGTTTTGTCACCTTGCCTTTCCCCTCTCCATTTCTTTCTCTTTCTCTTATTTTTTTCCCTTCTCACCATTTGGCCCCATCGCAGAGCTACGCCACTGAAGATCACACTCTGTGTTTGAATAGGGGCCATATTGAAAATTGTAACAAGCATGTACGTATCTGTCAGGCAAACAGCTTGGGGTCCGCTTGGAAAACACTATTTGTTGACATTCACTGAGGTGAGCTCACAATATCTATACAAACTTGAAAGGATCAAGCTGGCTTATGAATGCTTAAACATGATGTAGGCATACACAAGTCAACAATCTGGATTGTATTACTTTCAACTTGAATGGTTTCATAGTCTATTACCAATCTAGACTAAATAGACTAATAGTATTAGATGCATTGACATACAAGGCAAATATGTGTGGTGTAATAAGAACTTACATACAGTACAAACAGGAATTCTGAAATATGAAAAAGGGAAAGAGTTCTCACACTATTTAACTGTTCATGCTTTCTAATATGTTAGACCTCATAATTTGAATTCAGACAAAATGTGGCAAATTGTCTTTCTTAAAATGTTGTATACTAAATCAACATTCACATCTTACAGAACATTAAGATGTAAACTTATGATTTCTCAAGTATTTCATTGTCTCTAAATAATACTTGCAAAAACATAAAATTATGGTTTAATCGCTTCCAATATGAGGGCAAAGGCTAGTGTGGCAAAACTACATTTTATAGAGAACAATTGTTCATTTACTTATTATTTTTTACATTTTAAGAACACCTAAATGTACATCAATGAGCAACACTAAAAGTTACCAAGTTGCCCAAGGAGCCACCAAAGTGCTTTCTTCAGACAATCAAATCTCCAAAAGGTACGAGGAATGGTTGCCCAGGGCAGATAACCAAAATTTTGCAAAATGTATGTGACAAGTTTCTGTGAAAATCTTGCTTTCCTTTTTCATGATGTGTAAGTTATAAAAGAAAGACATTGAATACAGGTCTGTAGAAGATAAAACAGCAGTGAGGGCACAAGGAGAAAAGAAAGATGAAATGAGAGAAAGCTAGAAAGAAATACAGAGAGAGAAAAGGAGATAAATATACCCCCAAAAAGAAGATGTCACGTGTCACTGCAAACATACTTCAAGAGAAATTTAATAAAGTTGTTGTAAAAATTCACAAAACAAAATAAGAATTTTTCTTTTAATCTTTGTATTTCACTTTTAATACAGGCCACCATAATTGGTGTGCCACCAAAAATAAAAATCAGTGAAAATTATCAGTTTAAGAGTGCAAAGCCTTGCCTTTACACAAACATATCTAGATAAGCAAATAATTTATAAACATCAGTTGATTTCATTCAGTGATGTTTTGCTTTTGATATGGCATGCACTTGATATGTCTATGAGGATAGTTGATGATAGCACTGTGCTTCAGAGTGCAGAGACCTGCTATGTCTGTTTGTCTAATTCCGCTCATCTCATGATGAAGTACGCTGGTATTTAACTACATGATGCTAACCACATACGGCTGGAGAATGTGTTCCTGGCCTTATTGATATGGAACCCGAGAGTGCTTGCTTTTATCAGGCTTTGTATGATTAATGTCAATCACATCATAAGTCAGACTTTTCCATATGTGCAGATCCTGCAAACATATATGACTCATATCGATGAGGATACTGCATATTAGCTCATGGTTTCTCAATAAATTACATAGGTGTAGAGATTGGAAACCTAAGAAGGGAAGACAATAAAACTTTGCTCCTTTTGGTAGTCAGATATATTCCTGTATTTCAATGTAAAATATATGACGATGCAGGCAATCAATCATATTAAAAATACACAGATCAATTCGTCGCTGTTTTCACGAAGTGACGGTAGTGAAAAAAATTTGCATTCACTTTGCATTACGATTTTCCTCACTACCGTCACTTCGTGAAAACAAGGACGAATTGTTTCCAGTTTGATGCCTAGTTAAAACTAATCTTACCAGTAAATGTGCTATCCATATCCTGAACCAATGTTTTGTCTACATAAAATTGCAGGGTCAACCACAAGAGCAGTATTCATACTGAAGAGGCTACCCTGGGTATATTACCATGATATCAAAATCACAATTGTATTATTTTACAATCATACCTTGCATGTATTATGATTAAGTTCATTCTTCATTTATAAGTTGATTGGCCTGCAGTCACTCATACAAAGTAATAGTGGCATAGCTTTTTCAAGGATGTGTCCCCCCTCCCCCCTCCCCCCTCCCCCCCCCCCAAAAAAAAACAAACCCATTTGCTACATCACTGATAATTAATCTACTGGTACCTAATCCTGTTGTGAAGCTCCTAGCATGAAAATCCATGTCCCTTGTACCTATTACCTAAATCATTATATTGTACTTAAATGTATAAATACTTGGTATTTGATACTGTTTATGTATTTAAACTATCCATAACAAAGTGGTGTATAGTCAATACATATTTGTTATGTCTTTTTGTAGCTCTGCAATGATTGCCCTGAATATGCACTCAAGTGTACCACATTCCTACAGGTTCAAAGATAGTAGGTTACAAAATATAAAAAAGGAATATCTTGTTGGAGCTATTCAATCGAGATATTTTTCAATATGTGATATAATACTTTCAGAAACTAGGGCAAGATTATGTGGCTTATTAACTTAGATATGAAAGCAGCATTACTGAATGCTTTTGTCCAACTTTACTAGCCTGGATGGTTTACTATTGATCTATTCAAATATAACTTGGTCTTATTTACTCAGGGTAGCCACCTACGTATTAATACTGCTCTTCTTTTTGTAAAATTTGTAAAGATTGCATGCTGATAATCATATCATCTTGCATGAACCTACAAAGGTAATTGTATAGGAATGCCATGACACCACAATCACCATCTATCTATATATTGTTGTCTTTCAACACCTTCTGGCATTCATTTCCAATATGTATTCTGACAAATTGAATAGTCCCTTTAACAAATCTATCGTCTGAATTTGGGGAACATAAAAAATTGAAGAGGAACATTTTGTCTGTTCTAAGCTAGAAGGGCATTTCAACACTCTGTTTTAATGCCCCCAATGGCTATAAGCATACTGATTTGCCGTTCCACCCCTGAAAATGGTACCAGTGATCTTATTCCACAACGCATTCACCAGGAGCATTTAGTGTGTGATTGAGATAGCACTCTGCCTAGTGTATACAGATCCACCTGTGAAAACACAATCTAACCAAGTACCATGTAGATCAATAACGCTCCAGCCTATTATAACATCATTCAGGTGTCTGATCAATAATCTCATTGATGATACAATAAGCCCACTTAGCATGACAAAGTATACAATCCCATGTGTTCAGAGTAGAAACATGAGCTCTGATTTATTATCACTGCAGTCCATTCTGCAGTGAGTTTCTTCATCTTTCTAAGTTTTTATCTAAAATCTTCTTCCAATCACTGTAAAGCTAGTTAGGCCCATACACTGTGCTTCGTGTCAATTTACTGGGCTTGGGGGTCAAGTGCCCTTTATATTTTCAGCCAGACACCTGAAAAATGTGATCACCTTTTTTCTGAGGGGGGGGGAGGGGGAGTGGACTTGCCAGATATTTTTTCAAAATTGTGGTCTCCGTCCTCCCTTTTTCATCCTGGTTTTATTGGGACATCACAGTGAATTTTTGTAAAATTAGAGAGACTTGGGATGGAGATCTACCAGTTGCGGAATATCATTTCTCACCAGTTTCAGCAAACCACCAAGTCACACATCTCGTTGTTATAGTCTTATATTTATATTTTAATCAAAAATCGTATATTCATAAAATATTTCAGGTGATGTGTGACAGGAACAGAAATTTGCCAATTGACAATAATTGTACAGAAATGTGCATTGCACAATTCTTCAAAGTGTTGAGCAGAGCTGTCTAGCCTTTTACTTCTTTCTCTTATATTTGTGTATACTCATTTAGATCTACATCTACATTAGACCGAATTTTCCGTCTCTTTCGTTCATTAGCCTCTTATTGGGGTAGGGTCGGCTCTCTCTTTAGAGACGGAAACCGTCTATACACATTCCCTTGATAACGCCACGGCCATTTCAGGTCGTAGCGTTTTGCCCTCAAAATCCCCCAAAATGTCATTTTACCTCGTGCATTTTATATTGTAAATTAGGCCTAGGCTATAATAAATCAGTTCCACTTACCAACTTGACTGAAATAATCAGTTTAATAGTCCCTTTTTAGGAATTTATGGGTCAAAGTCGAAATCCATTTTGAAAATCTTTTTCAACATGGATTTCGATTTTGACCCATAAATTCGTAAAAAGGGACTATTAAACTGATTATTTCAGTCAAGTTGGTAAGTGGAACTGATTTATTATAGCCTAGGCCTAATTTACATGTGGATATGCACGAGGTAAAATGACATTTTGGGGGATTTTGGGGGCAAAACGCTACGACCTGAAATGGCCGTGGCGTTATCAAGGGAATGTGTATAGACGGTTTCCGTCTCTAAAGAGAGAGCCGGCCGACCCTACCCCAATAAGAGGCTAACGAACGAAAGAGACGGAAAATTCGGTCTACATCTACATGTGCAGAATGCATGAAACAATTTGATTCAAATGTCTCATCAGAGGGTCAACCAACAGGACATGAATATCAGTCCACACTCTGTACAAAAGTAGCACTTCAACTCTAGCTTGTAAATAGGATTTACATGTAGGTGGTCTTCCATTTCAAAAGCAGTTTACAATTGCATGCAAAACTACAGGTCAATGTAGGTCTACTACCATGCTCTGCCTAGCTAATGCCAGTATTGGCGGATTACAACCCCACGGCCCACCCCCTACCGCGGATAAGCTCATAGCCACCGCTCGGTTGGTTGGTCTACGGGTAATCCAGTCCACTTGCTAGCATGGCTAGTGGCGTCAACTGTCCATTGAGCAGGTTAGCCATTCAAACGTAATGATACATTAATACATTTATGTCTTAACTTACCGTTTTCAGTCGTGTTCGTATGTCTATGAGTATTTCCACACAGAGTGTTGATCGAATCTATATTCCACCCGTCACAGACAGCATCCCAAGAACACAAACGCTATAATAAGCAGTACCTCCCACGGAATGTGTTATCAAAATGTCCAGTATTGTCACTTTATCCACATAGCACTTCACCCGCATAACATTTCACCGCAGCTGCAGTGATGTGTGTGCCTTGCAGCATTTCCACGGCATGCACGGTCTGCTAGCATTATGCCAATTTACTACCACCTGTTTTTGGCTACGTTGGCGCCATCTAACGCTATGTGCTTTACATGTAAATGTAGCCAGGGAGGTGATAGCTGGAAGATGATATGGACATGTCCCACGCTGGACTTCTAGAAAGAATATCGTTTTGACTTTTTTTAGAATGATGATATTGGAGATCAGACAATTTAGGAGGAGGAACAAGAGGAGGAGGTTGGTATGATATTGATGAAGAGGAGAAGGATTTGTGATGAAGAGGAAAAGGAGGACAAGGAGGAGGAGGAAGATCGAGGATAAGGAGGAATTAAGAGGAGGAAATGATAAAGATGATAATAATAATGATGATGCTGAAAATGATAAGGAGGAAGAGGAGGAATATTGGGATGATGATGGTGTTAATGGTAGTGATGATTAGGAGTATTTTTTTATGAAGATGATGATAATGATGATGAAAATTCAAATAATACTGACACTCATGGTGATAATGATGAAGATTGTGATGGTAATGCCGATATGGTGATGATAATTATGATTATCATCATCATGATCATTAGTGGTGATGCTGGTTCTGCTGAGGATGGTGATGATGACAATGAAGCTATGGGTAATCAGAAAGCATGAACGTACAGTTATTCCTTAATATTAATTTAAAGGTAATATAGTATTTATTGATGATGTGGTGAATAAAATGGGACTTTTTGCTGTGACTGCTGTCATTCCATCATTGTTGGCATAGTTGTGGTAATATCAAGTTGATTTAATTCAACCCACCCCCCCCCCCCCCCAGGCGCGGATCCAGGATTTCTTAGGGGAGGGGGCCCAACTTTTTTTGTTTTTTGCTCCCGAAAATTTGAAAATCGTGCCGGCCGAAAAGTCGCTCAGTGGGGGGGGGGGGGGGGGGGGGGGGGGGGGGGGGGGGGGGTAGTGAGCACATTTTTTTTTTTTTGATCCTCAAAAAAATTTCAATTTGCACCCCCCCCCCCCTTGAGCGCCAGGGGGGGGGGGGGGTAGTGAGCACATTTTTTTTTTTTTTGATCCTCAAAAAAATTTCAATTTGCACCCCCCCCCCCTTGAGCGCCAGGGGGGGGGCCCAACCCCCCAAAAAGGTAAAAATCACGTGATTTTACATGATTTTTTTCTCAAGGGGGGGGGGGCCCGGGCCCCCCGTGCCCCCCCCTGGATCCGCCACTGCCCCCCACCCCCTCTCTCTCTCTTCATATCAGTCCTCTCTTTTTCTTCCTGATTAACTCTTGCTCTTCCTGTCTATCCTCTCTCCATCCCTTACTCTCTTCCTGTCTATCCTCTCTCCATCCCTTACTCTCTCCCTGTCTATCCTCTCTCCATCCCTTACTCTCTCCCTGTCTATCCTCTCTCCATCCCTTACTCTCTCCCTGTCTATCCTCTCTCCATCCCTTACTCTCTCCCTGTCTATCCTCTCTCCATCCCTTACTCTCTTCCTGTCTATCCTCTCTCCACCCCTTACTCTCTCCCTGTCTATCCTCTCTCCATCCCTTACTCTCTTCCTGTCTATCCTCTCTCCACCCCTTACTCTCTTCCTGTCTATTCTCTCTCCACCCCTTACTCTCTCCCTGTTTATCCTCTCTCCATCCCTTACTCTCTTCCTGTCTATCCTCTCTCCATCCCTTACTCTCTCCCTGTCTATCCTCTCTCCATCCCTTACTCTCTCCCTGTCTATCCTCTCTCCATCCCTTATTCTCTCCCTGTCTATCCTCTCTCCATCCCTTACTCTCTCCCTGTCTATCCTCTCTCCATCCCTTACTCTCTCCCTGTCTATCCTCTCTCCATCCCTTACTCTCTTCCTGTCTATTTTCTCTCCACCCTTACTCTCTCCCTGTCTATCCTCTCTCCATCCCTTACTCTCTTCCTGTCTATCCTCTCTCCATCCCTTACTCTCTCCCTGTCTATCCTCTCTCCATCCCTTACTCTCTTCCTGTCTATCCTCTCTCCATCCCTTACTCTCTTCCTGTCTATCCTCTCTCCATCCCTTACTCTCTTCCTGTCTATCCTCTCTCCATCCCTTACTCTCTCCCTGTCTATCCTCTCTCCATCCCTTACTCTCTTCCTGTCTATCCTCTCTCCACCCCTTACTCTCTTCCTGTCTATCCTCTCTCCATCCCTTACTCTCTTCCTGTCTATCCTCTCTCCATCCCTTACTCTCTCCCTGTCTATCCTCTCTCCATCCCTTACTCTCTCCCTGTCTATCCTCTCTCCATCCCTTACTCTCTTCCTGTCTATCCTCTCTCCATCCCTTACTCTCTCCCTGTCTATCCTCTCTCCATCCCTTACTATCTCCCTGTCTATCCTCTCTCCATCCCTTACTCTCTTCCTGTCTATCCTCTCTCCATCCCTTACTCTCTTCCTGTCTATCCTCTCTCCATCCCTTACTCTCTCCTGTCTATCCTCTCTCCATCCCTTACTCTCTTCCTGTCTATCCTCTCTCCACCCCTTACTCTCTTCCTGTCTATCCTCTCTCCATCCCTTACTCTCTTCCTGTCTATCCTCTCTCCATCCCTTACTCTCTTCCTGTCTATCCTCTCTCCATCCCTTACTCTCTCCCTGTCTATCCTCTCTCCATCCCTTACTCTCTTCCTGTCTATCCTCTCTCCATCCCTTACTCTCTTCCTGTCTATCCTCTCTCCATCCCTTACTCTCTTCCTGTCTATCCTCTCTCCACCCCTTACTCTCTTCCTGTCTATCCTCTCTCCATCCCTTACTCTCTTCCTGTCTATCCTCTCTCCATCCCTTACTCTCTCCCTGTCTATCCTCTCTCCATCCCTTACTCTCTCCCTGTCTATCCTCTCTCCATCCCTTACTCTCTTCCTGTCTATCCTCTCTCCATCCCTTACTCTCTCCCTGTCTATCCTCTCTCCATCCCTTACTATCTCCCTGTCTATCCTCTCTCCATCCCTTACTCTCTTCCTGTCTATCCTCTCTCCATCCCTTACTCTCTTCCTGTCTATCCTCTCTCCATCCCTTACTCTCTCCCTGTCTATCCTCTCTCCATCCCTTACTCTCTTCCTGTCTATCCTCTCTCCACCCCTTACTCTCTTCCTGTCTATCCTCTCTCCATCCCTTACTCTCTTCCTGTCTATCCTCTCTCCATCCCTTACTCTCTTCCTGTCTATCCTCTCTCCATCCCTTACTCTCTCCCTGTCTATCCTCTCTCCATCCCTTACTCTCTCCCTGTCTATCCTCTCTCCATCCCTTACTCTCTTCCTGTCTATCCTCTCTCCATCCCTTACTCTCTTCCTGTCTATCCTCTCTCCATCCCTTACTCTCTCCCTGTCTATCCTCTCTCCATCCCTTACTCTCTTCCTGTCTATCCTCTCTCCATCCCTTACTCTCTTCCTGTCTATCCTCTCTCCATCCCTTACTCTCTCCCTGTCTATCCTCTCTCCATCCCTTACTCTCTCCCTGTCTATCCTCTCTCCATCCCTTACTCTCTCCCTGTCTATCCTCTCTCCATCCCTTACTCTCTTCCTGTCTATCCTCTCTCCATCCCTTACTCTCTTCCTGTCTATCCTCTCTCCATCCCTTACTCTCTCCCTGTCTATCCTCTCTCCATCCCTTACTCTCTTCCTGTCTATCCTCTCTCCATCCCTTACTCTCTTCCTGTCTATCCTCTCTCCATCCCTTACTCTCTCCCTGTCTATCCTCTCTCCATCCATTACTCTCTTCCTGTCTATCCTCTCTCCATCCCTTACTCTCTTCCTGTCTATCCTCTCTCCATCCCTTACTCTCTCCCTGTCTATCCTCTCTCCATCCCTTACTCTCTTCCTGTCTATCCTCTCTCCATCCCTTACTCTCTTCCTGTCTATCCTCTCTCCATCCCTTACTCTCTTCCTGTCTATCCTCTCTCCATCCCTTACTCTCTTCCTTACTACCCCCTCTCTCTCTCTCTCTCTCTCTCTCTCTCTCTCTCTCTCTCTCTCTCTCTCTTCTCTAGTGACATTTAATCAGGATTTAAATAACATATCCTGTGTCAATTACATCCCCCTTAATACCACACTAGAATAAAATTCAAATGTAATCACCAATAAACATTATCATAATCTACATGAATTCTGTCTTTGAGGGGCAACTCTCATCATTGATGTCAAATTGTCAGAGGTCACAGCAAATTATTAGCTTTATGTAACTGGCAATGACAGGGTTTAATTTTGAAAATGTATGTATAATGGGAAATGTGTAGTTCTAGTTGAATTGATACCTCTGAAGGGTCACTTTTACAGGAGCTATAGGTTCATACTGTTGTTTTTTTTAATAATATTCCTGACATTAAAAGGAAATTGCCATGATCAATAAACATCACATAATACAGACACAATCTATAGTATTCATCTGTTTTTAATTATAGCATATTATACATGTTAATTCAAGCAACATCAATTCTGTAGACAAAATTGGAAACAGTTTGTATAACATCATACATGTCAGAGCAGAATAGTTATATGTTCATTTAACAACTGATAGTATTGCATTTGATCCACTTTGACGCTGGAGTACTGAATA
Source organism: Strongylocentrotus purpuratus (assembly GCF_000002235.5). Classification (NCBI taxonomy): domain Eukaryota; kingdom Metazoa; phylum Echinodermata; class Echinoidea; order Camarodonta; family Strongylocentrotidae; genus Strongylocentrotus; species Strongylocentrotus purpuratus. Next base: position 6,144,364 of record NW_022145612.1, read on the forward strand.
ATAGCATTATTCACATTTCCTATTGTTTTCAATCAGTTGTTTACACACCTCAAGTAAGAAAGGCATCCTCCTTTGTAAAAGAATAATTTGTATAATTTCAACTCTTGTATTTCCCTTTTATTCAAACTTCTGCCATTTCATAGATTTTAAATATATTCTGGAGATCAAAGAATCACTTAAACCCATTTCAAACAAATATGGTTTGATTCTAATATTTTTATTTCAGCACAGTTAAACCTTGTTTCTTTAGTTCTTTAACAAGTCTGTGCTCTGCACAAGCAAAACATCAGTACTCAATTTACCAACCATTAAATAGCTTTATTTTCAACAATTTAATACACATTTTGTTTGGAAATGAAATCAAAATGAGCTTTAATGACACAACTTTGGTCACATCTTAAACCTAGCCTTTGAGTTCTGGTACAACAGAACTATATTTTACAGGAAACTGTCACATAGTAATTCAGAATTTGTTTCATGCAAGGGATGGGTTGCTGTTGGACTGATAAAATATGAACATACCGATGAAAATCTGCTGGAGGTCACATTCACTGAAAGCTGTAAGTGCACATATGGGACCACATATATCAGTCCTTACCACTGATATGGATAACCATACCTTAATGTATAAAACTCTCTCTTTAATTAATTTGGCAGTTATTTATTCATCAGTTGAGAGCAAGAAGGATGTTAAAGGGAGATCCAACCTTGATGACAAACTCCTCTGTACGAAAGCAGAAAACAAATCAGAGAAGCAGACTGGTGAAAGTTTGAATGAAATCAGACAAAAAATGAGAAAATTATGAATTTGTGAAAGTTGTAATCACTATGGGTATAGGCTCTTCAAATTGGCCGAATCGGTAATGTCTCTGTGATGTGGTGGCAGGAAACTTTGACATTTGCTCAATACACACAATTACTGAAATTTCAATTTAAAAAAAAATATATGACTCGGGAAGTTCTTTTCTCTTTAGAAGACCTATAATAACATGTTATCCATGATATATTTTAACTAGTGCCCGAACGAAGAAGACACTATGGAGAAAAAGAGAAATTACTGATATTTTTTTCCATGTCTACCTTACTACCTACGGTCCCAATTGCCAATTTGAGAATTGCATTTATTAAGTGCTCTCATATTTCAAACATTCATAATTCTCTTATCATTGGTCCGATTTATTGCAAACTTTCACCATTCTGTTTATCTTATATTTTCTGCTTTCATACAAATGAACTTATCACAAGGGGTTGGATTGAGAACAGGAATGACGTTAACCATGGGTTAAATGAATGTAGCCTTGAAAATTATGCGTAACTTTGAGTTTAGTTTCTTTGAGAATTGTTTTTTTCTGTTATCACCATTTCAATATTGTCTTTTTAATACAAAACACTTACAAATTCATTAGTATACAAACAAAAAAACATCTGTTCAAAAAGACCAATGTAATTCTTAAATCTTTATCTTTATCAAAGAATCACACTGTACTGTCCAGTCATCAGGACACTGCAAATTAATTATTTGGATATTTCCAAAATCACTACGATGCAACTACTATGCAAAATAGAAGATGGTTGATTTGCAAAAGACTGCAAAAGAAGCTACAATAATGGTGTTCATGAAGGGCAAATTCAAGCTATTTTGTACCATAAACGCATAGAGACTTCGGTGGTAAGCACTTTATAAGCAGCGTTTTTATCATTATTATTATTATTATTCTTAACTTCCAACCACATCTCAGATTTGAGTATATCTGGTGATTGTAGTCAGGTCATAAAGGATGAACGTTTGTCTAGTGATTAAATGGTTTATACAAGTACATTCAGCAACCGACACATGTAAACTTATCATTCCCAAATCTAGACTCTCAGCAGCTGAAAAACGTTTTGCAGTAGCTGCATCAAAGACTTAGAACAGCATCCCTATTTCCAAAAGGGAAATTACCTGTCTTGCCACTTTCAAAACTCACCTTTTTCCCCATTGATCTTTGTGATATACTTCCTGTACTGTACATTTTTGTCCTCATTTCATATATTTATATTTGTAAGCGCTATGGTACTTATTGTTTTTAGCACTCTTAAATACTCAATATTATCATTAACAACATATGTAAGAAAAAATAGGAATCACAAGACAATCAAAATAATAAAGCAACATGAGCATTGACACCGTTACAGAAATATTAATACTAAAGTACATTTTTGTAAATGTGATATAATAAAAATACAAATAAAATCTTCAAAAATCTAGTCTGTATTCCTAAATAATGAAAGAACAATGCACACAATTTGGTCACATCCGTCTAAGGGGGGCCCACACAACAGTCAATTATACCACTTTAAAAATAAACAAGACCTCTTGTTAATACCTGCATGTATGTCTGACCTTTCTTAGCTTATGGTTTTTATAAACTAATTATTTTAACTCAACATGATGTTGATAATGCCCAAATCATGCATTAAAATAAAACAATTTTCATATGAATTAATCTTTTTGTTTTAACTGAATAGTTGGAATCTACCAGGTTAGAATAAAATGGTAACCATTCAAAATTCTGAAAGCAAGACTAAATCATATTCCCAAACAACTATTATCAACCGAGTTGGATAAAACATTTTCTTAGCTGTCAGATTTATCAAGCCATTCTGGAATGTTAAAATATTGCTGAATGGTCAACTTTATGATGTCATCAATTTGGTCAAAATTCTATTTAAAGCTGAAGAGAAGGATGATGGATCACATGCCATAACAAAAAAGTACTAGAAAAATTATTTTAAAAAAATTAATAAATAAAATACAAAGTATCAAATTGTTACTTGACTCACATGACAAATACTCCAGTACACACAAGTCAAAAATAAAATAACCATAAAAAATAAAAATAAAACATGTACTTCAGATAATAGACATATTTCCCACAATATAACTGATACTTCATTCTATGGATTAACTTATATGATTAATATTCTCATAAAACTCTATAAAGTTTGCTGAAAATACCATTTGAACCACAGCTTTTTAATCTCTTTTTAAACAAAATTGCTTTCCTGCTACATGTGTACCACAACAAATATGGTAAAAAGAGAATGCACAATTTTGAAAGTTTGATGAAATAGTCATACAACTACCAGGACAAATAGTAAGAGGGGAAGTAAAATATTATCTTTAGAATCCAAGTAGGTCTAATAGTTTTATGTCTTCCTTATCACCTCTTAAAAATAATCAAAGCTACCAAAAAAAAGTCAGGCTTTAGGTTACACTTCAACAAATTTATAAAAATACAATAGCAATCCATTTCACAATGATGCACCACAATAGCAAATTCTTTTAAAATCTATAAAATTCTTTTGTATTTACTGAAATGTACAACTCGCTATTCACAAAGAACAAGAATAAACACAACTAATCAGATTAATCAATAAAAAACTAACATGAAATAATCAGATGGAATTGAACATGCACAACTGGAGGGTTTAGATTGTCACCATGTCAAAGTTAAACTTGTTAATATTACCCATAAATGGATTTTTGTTAGAAATTACAAATATAATAGAAATCATATTTTACACATGAAATTACAACATAATATACCCAAAACTTTCACTAAAGAAAAAGATTGTTAGCAATATAACAAGTTAAAAGAAACATAAAAGAGCGATTGAAAAAGAAAAAAAAACATATGACAAAAATACAATATAGTGCAGCATACTACTACTAAATTTCGAAAAGTAAAAAAAAAAGGCAAGCCCACTGTATTTGGTCATTCTGTGTCCCACATGTTAGCAAGTATCAAGGAATTGAAAACACACTGAACACTGAAACTATCATCATTTTTCTTGGTCTCTTAACTCTTCTGAGACATAGTAAGGTTATCTACTTCATACAACCATCAGGCAAACTAAAATCTTTCGGCATGTTTTGACTTCCAATACTGTTACTGTCTGGTCTTTTCTGGACTTTGGCACTTATGTGGCACTGTAGAAACAAACTATAATAAGATTATAATGCCAACGCTAATGGAATAGCAAGCTTGCCTTCTTGGTTCTGTAAAAACATTTCCAAATTTACTCCTGTAGAACCCACTGATTAGTGAGGTTGGTAATGGACAGGAAAAGAAGTACCTTGGACTTGCCCGAAACAGAATACTTGAATCACTTTTTTTTGTCTTGGTGTAGCAACATTTCTACGTTCTACTTTATGGATAACCAACAAAAGAAGTGAGTTCATAGGAAAGGCAATTATAAAACAAAGAATCCTTCAAAGCTAATCATCCTATACTATCACCTTTCCTGTCATATACCATGGGCAGAAACAATCTCTTACAAAATTTGTCATATTTTGAACAACTTCAGTAGATATAAAGATGGAAAGAAAGCTTTAACTACACATAAGTACACATGGAATGCAATAACCTGAACATTATACTTTTATGAATCAATTTATACATCTTTCATGGACACACAATATCATAATCTATAAAGAAAATCTAGAATTAGTCCCATTGTGACCAACAACCAGTATCAACATTTTTACACAACCCAAAACATGATAAAAATTATAAAAAATAGAAAAATATTAGGAAGAAGATAAACAGGAAGAGTTTAATAGTTCTAATAATAATTGGATACAATAGGGGCATTCACACACTCTCAGAATGTAGGCCCGTCCACATGTGGGGAAAAACATCTCACAAGGTATGTACACATCAAGATAATAACCCGCATTGTGCATGCTAAAATTAGAGACCCCAAATCATATGAATCTGGCCTTGATTTGGCGTTGTGGGGATTTAAAAATGGTTTGTTGTAGGATGGAATATATCAAAATCTAATACTCATTATTTTTCACACGAACAGCACTCATCCGTATTAGCAAGATATTTATTTAAATTCAAAAATTGATGTTTAAATCTGACTAATTGCTCTGCATGATAATGCCCCTAATAACACAAGAGGCAGAACTTGAACTGGCAACTGGCAAGTATCAAGAAAATTAAATTTGCGTGCAATCATGCAGGTTGACTGGAAAACATAAATATTCTCTCAATCTATGATTTGATGTGTGCCAAAAAGGGATTATGCAAGCAAATTTATCATTCAAAATGTTAGTTAATAAACCAACACAGAAAGACATAGCAGGGACATTCATAAAAGTTGTATATATCAAAGAGTTTCACTGCACATGTATTTTAATCATGCACACAACAAAAAGTTCCTTTGCACTCAATATATACTTTGGCATTGCATTTAAAAAATCAAGAGCATCTTTCTTTTTTTTACAATATAAACACACATGATTTTGACAATCAGATACAGACTGTACATAACATTGATTTTACATTGAATGTCCACATCTCCTAGTGTCCAAAACCTCAATCTGATAATACCTTTTTTTCATTGTAGGAAGCATAGCTGACAATGAATACAATACCCTGCCAACAGTTTCTCTTTTTTCATAATTATATCATATGAAATGATTATTTGGTATAATAGCATGAAACTAGAGCAGTATTAGGTGACTTTATTAAAGATTTAAGAATTTTCATCTCTTATATGAGAAATGGTTATTTAATAGATGGGAATTTTTTAGGAGAAAACATTAAGATGCAAATGCAAACTTACTGAAAAGGATTTATCAACTATTTCTGCTTACAACTGTTAAATGCAATATTATTATTAAGTCTGAGAACATTATGACACAAACATGCCATTTACTTAATTCTGTTTCACGACAGATTTTTATGAAGGTAACCCGGTTAAGGTTGGAGCATTGCTTGGATGGGATGATCAGAGCTAGCAGCTAATTAACATACGAGATAGGTATATCAGCACCTTTTTCTTTTGATTTCCCAGCATGCACCGCCAAGGCTGACATACAAAGAAACCTGCTTTAGCACCAAATGCATAGAAAGACCACCTGTTTTAACGATATTTGTAAGAAATCTGTTATTGTATTCTTGACTTGGCATGTTTGTTTTTTCATGAAAGTGGTGAGTAAATTTAATTCAATTCAATATAAAGGCCAACATGTCTGATTCCCTTGGATGGTGTATGTCACTGGTGTGTACTTAAGCAACTTACAGGTATATAATGACCACCTGCCTATATATGTCTCCAATGACTGGTCTTTATATATAGGTTTCACTGTATATTTAGGACTTTGCCCTAGAAAAAAAATTAAGGTATTCACCATGTTTATAATAAGTTCTCAGTCTTATATTCTATTTTATTGACGGAAAGCAATGTATCTAAAATTACCTCTGGATTACTGTAACAGCATCCATCTTATAACGACATTACCAAGTTTGAGCATCCATCTAGAAAACTAGACTTTCTCCCTACAAGCAAGATGGTTGCATTGTCAGGATTCAAGGACTTGGGAATGAACATATAAACACCATTCCTTCAAGCATAATAAACATCTTTCCTTTGTTAAGAATGGCCACTCAAGCTTGTTCACACATAACCCAGTACACCGCATCAAAGAGATTTCAGCAGCAAATAAAAGTATTTCATGTGTAAATGAATGGCAAGTGGGATGACGAATAAAATAAGTAGCTGTGTGTGACAGAGGTCCCTGCTAAAAGCTGCTACACCTGGGGGGTGTTTCACAAAGATCCTAAGTTGAACTTATCTCTAAGTTGGACTTAACAATTATGGAAAGCCATTAGCATCTTTGAAAATATTTTGTAAAAGTTACTTTAAAAGGCATAAAATGTTGATTCAAATCCTTCATATTTTCTATTATCAAGGAGATTTCATGCTCTTGATGCGGAATTTATAAAAAGTCTAAAATCTTGAATTTTCACTTTTGAATATACTTTATTTTAAGGCTACAAATGGCTCTCCATAATTGTTAAGTCCAACTTAGAGTTAAATTTGACTTAGGATCTTTGTGAAACACCCCCCCAGTATCTCATCGGTGTTATAAGATGGATGCAAAACACTTTCGTAACTTATTTTGCCAAATGATGTGAATTTTGTTTATGGGAAAGGGGGGGGGGGGTTACAGCATCATGTGTGAACAGGGCTTCACTCTGCACAGATATAACCATGCCTTCTCTTTCTGAAATGCTGATCTTTGAACACAGACATTGGAATCTGAGGTGAGAATTGACATTTGAAAGAGTGTCAACATTGGCACTGGCCTTGCTATTCACAATCTTGGATTGAAAAATAAGGGTATCAAGGTCCCTCTAACTCCATCAACTTGACTTGAAACAACGCAAAGATTATAAGCTAAGTCGATCAAGGTTCAAATGATTCCAGGCATCTCTCTGAGACCTCTGATTCAATTTTCAAGTCTTTGATGGGAAAAAGAAGGGGCATAACTGCACATACTTGAATCCCTTCTCTTAATCTCCGGCAATATTTATAATTCAAACATCGTAGTACCAGGCGAGTAACAGAAAGGTTTAACTCCATGACCGGTGCATATATACCAAGCATCTCTCTTTCAGATCTCAGAACACCTTCATGCCATAATCGTTCCCTGACGAAAAAAAGAAGGGCCTTACTGCACATATGTGAAGTTTTTAGATGAGTAACAGAAAGGCATAAGTCCAGGAAGGTGGCACAGATCTCCAGCTTCGTTCGCAGACCTTAGAACTCCTGGATGCCACTATAAGAGAAACAGAAGGGCAGTACTGCACATACCTGAAGTCCTTCTCTTTTCACAATTCAAACTTCACAGTTTAAGAGAAAGAGAAGGGTATACGTCCATCAACTCTGCACACAATTACAACATCTTTCTGTCTCTCCCTCTCAGCCTATGGATGATAGATAGACGGCATAGCCTCTGTAGATGGGCCTTCGTTAACTCCAGTTTGGGTTGTAACCTGACCAATGTTGCACTGGAGCAATGTATACCCTTTGACCGTTGAAGACGCAGGTCACTATCCCAAGGTAACCAGTTCTTGGCACTCCAGACTGTGGATTGAGTAGAAATATAGAAAGAGAAATACATTTATATGGTATATTAATGACAACTAGATGTAGTAATTACTCAAGTTTGAAACAGAACATCTGCTTTTCTGAATGCAGACTGCCGTTCAAGACACAGGTTACTATGCTTATGTAACCTGTTCTAGGTGCAACAGACTGTAGATAAATTAGAGATATACAGAGAGAAAAAAATGATTTATCTGTGGGACGTGGGACATAGTCAATTGTAGCTTTGTAGCGTGGTGGTGATAAAGCAACCTCAACTTATGCCTCAGCGGCTGTTTAAATGGTGCAACACAAACAGGCTACATTGGCGGCAAAGCTTAAGCGTGTCGGAGTAAAATGGAGACAACCAGCTTCGCTTAAAGCAAGTGAACGAATGTCCGCTATATAAAATACCCATCAGGGCCTTGCCTGACATAGCGCGCATTCGTAAGGACTACTTTTCGAGCATGAATGCACATCCTTCTGAACTAAGTATAATAATCAAGTTTAGGATAGAACAATAAAACATACATGAGAAAATATCATAATTTCATTACGGTCCATTTAACTTTACCTACAAACAATTTATAGATAAATAATCAAGGGACTACTTTGTCCTTAACGTAAGTACACAGACCCACGTGACCATTAAAGTAATGAGGCTTCGGGTCTGACACGTATGTTTTAAATTAGACACACCCAATATGCTGTACGGTGTTCTTAAATAAAAAACCAAGTTTTGAAATGGTAAAAACGAGTTTGGTCACTACATATCTATTTTTCTGTCTAAAAATTGCCTAATGTTGTCATCATGTTAACTCTATATTTTGATGTGAAACAAATTATTATATGACAGCTGCAGTCTAACTCAAGCTTGAGTTTGCTATTGCTGAAGGAAGATGAACACTTTCAAATAATCACCATCACCATCACCATCACCATCATCATCATCATCATCATCATTATCATCACCACCACCACCATCATCATCACCATCATCACAATCACCATCATCATCATCACAATCATCACCCTCATCATCATCATCATCAACATCACCACCACCCTCACCATCACAATCATCATCATCGTCGTCACCACCACCACCACCACCACCATCACAATCATCATCATCGTCGTCACCATCATAAACACCATCAACATCATCTTCATCCTCATCCAACCCTCCTCTTCATCCCACCCCCCCCCCCCTTTTCTGTCTCTCTCTATCTCTCTCTCCTCCTCATTCATATTTTCATTTTCAGTTATTATTATATAGAACAGTTTTAATTACTGAAATGATCCTCACCTTAAAATCTTGCATGATGCCTACTGCCTTTGTAATACTTTTAAAGCTTGTTTTATCAGTGTAGGTGACTCGAACCTCACTCGGTCCTCGACCCTGACTCATCTTTATCTGCTGAAGTGTCTGTTCATCTACTCCGTAAACTCGCTCTCTAAACGCTGAATCATAGTTTTTCTGCAGATGGGGAGAGAACATGAACTATATGAATCCATTCGTATTTTCAATACCGGTATTCCTTTAGAAAAGGTGCAAATTCTTTCCCGTTTGAACTTTTTGTTTCTTGAGTAATTTTAGACAATTTAGACTCTACTGTCACACTACAGGGCTAAAGACTGCATCTATACACAGCTATTCAATAATGCATGAAAATAAGGGGGGAAACCTTGGAAAAAAAGTGTAGTCATTTGTATATGTTATGAAACTTTCCAACATTCTTATTCAAATATGACCTGATTTACTGCCAGACATAACAAAACTTGAATACATAGAAAAACACAATGGATACAAATTATTATAAAAGTTAAGGGGGCCTACATGTATGTGTAATAGATTAGCAACATGCATATATATAAGGTGTCATTGATAACTTGCCTTCTATGCAAGAAACCATTACATACATTTATTGATATTATAGTACATTCGCCCAATACCAAGACATAAAATAATTTAAATCTAAGAGAGTTATTCAACACTTTTTTTTTTATTTCGCACTACCGATGCATGAAAATGAATGACATCATTACCTTTAATAAATATGATAGATCTTTGGTAGTAAATGGATAAAAATCTTTGTTGAGAGTGATGAACTTTAAGTGCTGCTCAAAAAACTGCCCCCTGCAAAACAAAAATGAAGAATGATTTAGATATACAAAGAGAATGTCATATTAAAAAGCAATCAATAATCATTAAGCAAAAACAGAAATCAGACTATTACAATTATTAAAAAGTCCATGATTACATAATCGTTACAATGAGACAATATTGTAAAGGGGAATAAACAGATTTTACAATGATACGAACGTCAAATATAATATAGAATTATAGTAATAAGAGAGATATTAACTGAATTGCAGAATTTTTTATTTAGTTCATATATACCATGATATATCTGCATCAGATATTTTATTCCAATACTGAGACTTCTATCCGTAAACTCAAGATGTAAATGTATATTACCAAAACTAATCAATTCTGACAATTGTTTGTCTGATCAATTAATTACTTCAAATTAAATCTCAACATTTTGACTTCATTATGTTCTTAGCAACAATTTATATGATGATTTGCTATCAAACAAGAATGCAGGAGACAAACATCAATGAATGCATATACGGAGTACACTTTTCCTTGACAACTGACAATACTAAAGAACTGGGGGTGGGGGGAAGGGGAAAAAAGAGAAGAATATTGATACTACATTAGTCAAGACTTACTTGCTAACCCCAGTTTTTCCAAATGTATCTGTTCTAGAGATTTCAGGTCGTATACAGGATCTACCTCGTCTTTGGTCTGGATGTCTCATCCAATCATCCCAAAACCTGAGTGATTTAGACAAAGTTGATAAATTAAACATTTAGAAGAGACACAAAATAATTTTCTTCAAGAACTAAACCCCTCAAAAAAAGTTTGGAAACTCAGTCTGATTGATTATATAACTCTTGATATGGCATAATGATTTCTATGTTTAGCATTATTAGAAAGTGTGTTTAGTCAGCTTTAAAATGATACCCATTTGTCACGATATTTCTCTCAAGGAATATGCATTATATCTACATAAGGGGCAAGGTCATAAGTGAATAGTTGCAAAATGCACTGCTCCTGTTCAGCTGCGCATTCGTCTTTATTTGAATAGTGTAGGGCTGCTGTGTAGTGCACTTCAAAACAATACCAGTGCTTACCAGTGTGTTTTGCAACTTTTCACTTTCGACCCTGCCCTTATTCTGAAGAACTGCTCGTTCCATGGCTGCAAAGTCATAACAAATATATTGTCATTTTAAGGACAAATAAACATATTTTTTAATGATACTAAACAAAGCAATAATTATCAAATTCCAAGAGAGATATAATCGATCAAACTTGAGCTTCACAATTTTTTATTTTTAGGGGTTTACATGACATAATTTGATTATAAGGTATACAGGTAAAATGCTAAAAATATAATTTCATTTGACCTGCCTTGAAGTTGCCATATTACAAATAATACAAAGCAAACACAATTGCCACACTGCAATGACAGTGTGTGCAGAGCTATCTATCTGGATGTGACATTACAATATCAATCAAGCCGGGTGACACCAGTGAGGATGATATGTTGATGTGGTATGGTGACTTGGGCAAGCTGTGCAAAAGTGGTTATCTCTTCACCATTAATCAAAGAGAGCAATTTTGTAATTTTTTGTGAATGTTATTTTTTGATGTCATTCGTAAATATTAAGATTCATAATCTCACTGGAGCATATCTTTTGCCTATTTATATGAATTGATTTAATTAGCTTAGGTTGATTCAAAGAAATTGTTGAAAATGTCATTATTTGGTGATCTTGTTGATAAATTCTAAAAATAATTCTTTATCCAAGTAGGAGTAAACAAAGAAAGCACTCAGATAATGCATTCTGTTCCATTTTAGTCCATGTGTCCCTTCTCTTTTATTTTCTCTCATTTTATTCTACTATCATTTCAACCTTTCTAGACGATTTTAATATGAGGAGCATTAAACCTTACCCAGCTGGCCACTTTGGACCCAGCTCAAGCCATACATCTCTTGACAGCATCCAACCGAGGCCGGGGAAAAAATCAGTCCTATAAAGTAATCCTGTAAAATATAATCATTATTATAAAACAGGTTCAAGAATGTAGGCAGTCTAATTGTTAAAAATAACACTAGGTGACTGTGAATCAAAAACAAAAACAACAAAACAATATAACAAAGCATCCTCCAATAAATCAAATTTTAGCTCTCAATTTGATAAAAAGATTTAAGAATTATACAATACTTACTTTATGCAAACTTGGCCAAAAACATACCGGTACTGCTAAACTAATTGATTGCAAAAGCACTTAAATACTCTAGTATAGAGAAATCAAAACAATATTACAGTAAAATTGTAAAACCTACCTGGATTTTTCTCAATTCTTGAGTCCCTCCCGTTATCATTCCATGCTGATACACACCATAGAGTGGGATCTTCCTTGAGAAGTGGATAAGTAGCTAAGAAATACTCAAAGAAATCCACCGATACATCTAAATCATCTGGAAAGACAGAAGCATGACAGTAATTAAGATCTCTTTCAAGGCTTTTAATTTCACAAGAAAAAATTAATTCTACCTTTTATGTAGCTCCCTTGAAAACCATTACACCAAATTAGTGTTATTCTGTAAGTATAGACATCCTTTATAAGTTTGGTAAAAGCATAAGAAACATGTTTTTTCTTAAACTACAAATGAAAAAGAAATGTTATTTATTATTCTGTGACTATAGATTGTAATTCATAATCTTGGTACAAAATATGAGACCGAGACAATATGTATCCTTTATGGCCTTATACTACAATTGCTATTTTAGAAATCTACGCTAGACGGGTTTAAGAGCAAATGAACAGAAAATTTGAATGGCTGTGTCAAATGCAAGTATATGCAGTATGTTTTGTTATTTGTTATGAAATGGATATGTCATACAGCTGTATTTTTTATAAACTTAATATACTGTATATAGAGAGCAACAGGGTTCACAAGCTTGCACAAGGTCATACTCTTAGATGAAACATACACTGATTATTTGTCTTTCATCAGACCACCTTTACAAAAATAACTAATATTGCTAAGAAATAAAATGGCTTAGGCTAATCAAGAATCTCTTTCACTAATCTCCAGCACTTGAATTGACTTACCTTCTACAATAATAACAGCATCAAATGAATTCCTGATGAACATCTGATCCAGGGCCCACTTGTAATGCCTGGATATCTTGTAGTATCCTTCAAACTTTTTCTGGTTGGCTGGAAGATTGGCGATGGGGCTCAGATCTGGTTGCTATGACAATTCAAATGGAAATAACATTCATGTAATTGTTTCTACAAGCTTCATGATAGTGATGCAAGGGAAATAGGTCATAAGTGTGATACCTTAGTCACACCTCCAAACCGACTCCAACCCAACGCCACACCGCTCAATTCTGGGCCGTTCTGGGGATTGTAATTTTTTTTCTCAATCTATCGTCGGTCCAGTGTCAGCCTCGTCGGTACGACTTGAATATTTGGAAGCAATATTTATCAAACCTTTGAATGAGTTTGAAAATAAAAAGAAATCATATAAAGAAATCAAAAATAGTTGGACAAAATTTACAGTAAAAAGCATCATATTTACTCCAGTATCAAAACAATACATCCCATTTATTAGCTAGATCAATTCTCGCTACCCCAAATAGCGATTCTGCCGAGATCCGGGGAAAATCCTGAAAACGCGCATTGCATTATGGGATAGCTTTTCGACATTACAGCTTCCTGTGCAGGCGCGCGATAGCGCAAACGTAAAACGCCGTCGCCACACAACGTGTATGCACCGAATATGTCGTCTGCTCGGTCTTGTTTTTTTTTCGCAAATATTTCAACGTTTATTTGAACATTTCATTCGTTGTTTTTTGCGTCTTTTGACATCAGTGACGATGGTTTTCTTTTGTGAGGCTGCACAGTGCTGGGCTCATGATTCCAAGCGTAAGAACCCTGAAAAATGGGGGTGGATGAAGGCCGTGACTTGGGATGGGACTCTATACCGGAAGTTGTAGTGACGACCCGAGAGAGTGAAAATTACCTCGTCTCGCGAATTTCGAGATTTTCGTACCTATTTAGGGTAGCGAGAATTCAGCATTAGATTTATTTTTGTTTTTATCTCTTTATATATATAGCCTTAATGAGATAATTCAAATAAGTACAATAGTTACGTTTTATCTAATTATTGTCATGTAATGTCATGTGTTACTAGAACAATTTTAATATCCCGTCATCAATGGCAGCTAATAATTCATGATTTAATTTACCTTCATATGAACAACTTTGTCTCCAAATGTCTTAATCTCATCCGCAGTCTTCTGATCACCACAGTCCTGACTGACATACACTGGGAACTGCTCAGCTGATGGCCTCGTGCTGAAACAAATAAAGGCATTCAAAGAGTTAAAACATGCAACTTATCTTCATAAAAATCCATGAGAAATATTAAACTATGCCAGATAAAAGTCCAACTAGTTTAGTTTTACAAGTAAATGCATACAGGTGCATGTATTTGAGTAATTTTTTGTTGAAGTTTAAATATTATTCTTGACGTCATTAAATATAGGATTGAAAAAATCTTTAAAAATAACCCAGACATGCACACATGGGACCACAGATCCAATGTCTTCCTTTCTTTTCTTTTCTGTTGATAATCACAAAGCTAATAATTTTTTATCAAAATCTGTTCCGCTGGTACCTTTCTACTTTTAGTCTTTTTAACAACAGATTAATATTACAGGCACTATATAGAGTCTATGGAGATAGGTCTAGTACAAGACTTGCTATACTATGCAATGGCCATGAATTTAACAAAAAGTGTACTACCAGTATATGTATGTCCCAACATATGTTCCCAGTATAAGGATGTCATATTAAACGACAAGCTACACGACCTTGTACAATGTCAATCATCTCACAGTTCATTCATGCATAACACATTTCAACTACATGCTTATATGTACAGTGTACTGTTTCAAAAATGGGAGATATAATATTAAATAAATATGCACAAGGTGTAATAAAGCATGAACACAGCTGCTTTACTAAAATATGATACAGCAAATCAATATGTTTGAGCTTATTTGCCCCTCTCTCTCCCTCCCCTTTTCTACTTCTCTCCCTCTATCTCTCTCCCTCTATCTCGCTCTCTCTCTCCCTCCCTCTTTCTCTCTCCCGCTCTGTCTTTCTTAAACATGAGAAAGAATAAATGTTAATGATAGATTTCACTTTTGCTGAAATTATACTGCTTTACTTTTAAATACTGAGAGAACTGTTTAAACTTTGTTTTCTCTTTGTCTTACTTTATAATTTATTGACTATATCCAAGCACTGATTATGTCTCTCTTTAAAAAAAGGAGAGAAAACCAATGCATTCATTTGTGACTCCATCATATATATTCTCATGTTAAAGTATACAGTGTGTGTTGTCATAAACTGGTTGGAGGAATGAGACATCACAGCCATAAGGGTAATAATTGAAATTCAGAAATATTATCTACATGCATGTATAGAGGTTCTGATCACTGCCCCACAGGACAATGTATTATCTTCTGAAAGTCAGAACTCAGAAGGGTATCATATATAGCACTTTACATAGTTGTACCCTGCTGGCTCTCAGCAGATGATATGGTATATTCGGGGCCAGAGGGGAATTAACTTGGTGCTGTAGTATACAACAATAATGCCCTTCTGGTTCTAAGCAGGTGTTATTGTATCTCTCTTATCACTTCATGAATACATAAGTGTACACAGGAGTGTGTACAAGTAGTCTAGCAACAACATGCATGTAACTCCAGCAAATATGAATAATTTATCAGGTAAAGTGGATTACGCTTGCTTGCTGATAGGATATACATGAAGGTTTTCTTTTGAGCTTACTGATTTAATAGCTTTAGAATGACAATTGATAGAGGAAGACTTTAAAGTAAGGATCAATTTGTGCTAGTTAGAGATCACGCAAGAAGCATAAAGGAACTATTCTACCTCTTGAAATGAAAGAGGAAGAAGTTTGATTCCTTGGAAAAGTCTGCTATTTAATCCATCAACAAATATTTTTAAAAACATATTGGACTTATAGGAAAAATCAATGTCCTCTCATGCACATCAAAAATAATTTACCTCCTTTGTTTTTCTCTAATTGTGGCATATATACGTGATATTGGCTTTTACAAAATTTGATATTTTTGTTTGTGATAGACCAACAATATAGTCAATGCTTGTTTTAGTCACTGCCATCTAGGCCCAATTGATTAAATATCAAATGCTTGATTTTTAAATTTGCATTTCATTCCATCTATACTGTAGTTAATTGAACATTTTTATAATGTGAAATGGTCTCTTATTATATTTTTGAGTATCCTATTTAAACCAACATGTAACATCTTACCATAAAAAGGGCAATATTTTTCAAAATAAATGATTTTTTTTTTCCCCTTCACTTGAAAATTATAATTCTACTACCTTGCTGCCCCCAAAATGACAATATTGGGGAACCTCACTGCTAGATTATGTGGTTGACGGTTACTGGGGCAGAAAAGTCTGAAATGTAATACTTACTCTAATAGTGAGTTCAAGCTGCGCTTTATGGCAGATGGTCTATTGCATGCAATGACAACGACAGGTATCGTGTAGGTGTGGAATGGGTGAATGGGTTTAATTTCCTCCGCTAGTTTCTCATTATTCTCATGATCCTGGATGACTTGCTCCTGATGTTCTTGCCTGTTATCCATATCTTCCTTGTTGCTCACTGCAAATGATTAAAATAAAGTAAATGCTTTAAAACATCAGGATTCCTACCAGGCATTATAGTTTGACATGGCCTTTAATTTCACTGAAGTTGATTACTCCCTTCTTGATTACCGGTAGACCATATGTTCCCATCTATCTATTTCGCTTCATTCTCAGCACACTGGTTTAACTTAAACATAACTCTTGATGTCAAAATGAGCTTGATTTCATGCAAAGGTTGCCACCTTGACATTCAGTAAAATTGGTTTATACCAGATGATGTGTAGCCTATCCGATAGGCGTCGGGCTAAATGGCAAGTGTACTAATCGCGTTATGGAGACTGACATTGGCGTGGGCGTCAGCCCGAGCGCCTATCATCACTGGTCAACTTCATTATTCATATATGTGTATCGTATGTGTGACGAGCGTTTTCTCATGCATGATTCATAAGACTAGCCTTATTTGGTGATCGATCACTTTGATTCAACCAATCACATATCATCTCCAGGTTCCCCATCGCTCATTGGCCTATTTTGGTCCATGCTACATAAATATTCATGAAAGAGCTTTACAGGGGGTTCGTAGATTTTCTACGAACGAAACATTGTACATAAAAGAAAAACTTTTCGCATGCACCAGTGATGATAGGCGCTCGAGCTGACGCCCACGCCGATGTCACTCTCCAAATAAACGTGATTAGAATACTTGTAAAGCCCGACCCATATCGGATAGGCTAGATGATGTGCTGAGGTTTCCTTTAGAGATTATACAGTAATGTTCAATTCTATATTATCATGGGAATGAATGCCTCTTACTTTTCATGTAGATATATGTTGAACAATTGAAAAAACAAGATGGAATTTTGACTGCACGCAGTCAAAAATGATGCCTCCGCCATGCATAGAGCATTTTTACAAACCAAAACGGAAGCAATTTTTAAAATTCAAGTTTGATTGTAATCCATCTATCGGTTTTAATGATTATGCATTCACAAGCTATTTATAGTCATACATAATGAGCCCCATGACCTTTGACCTGATGACCCTAAAATCTAATTAGTTAATTGGCTCTGCAAGATCCATGTCTTCAGTTTGATAGTAATCTGTCTATCGGTTCTCATGATAATGCGATCACGAGCTATTTTTGTATACATAATGAGCCATGTGACCTTTGACCTTCGACCTTGTGACCCCAAAATCTAATCAGTTCATTGGCTCTGTTAGATACATACATGACCTAAGTTTGGCAGGAATCCAGTGATCAGTTCTCGAGATAACGCGATCATGAGCTATTTTTGTATACATAATGAGCCTTGTGACCTTTGACCTTCGACCTCATGACCCCAAAATTTACTCAGTTCATTGGCTTTGTTAGATACATACATGATCTAAGTTTGGAGGGAATCCATCAATTGGTTCTTGAGATAACGCGATCACGAGAACGAGACGTACGTACGTACGGACGGACGGACGGACAACCAGAAAACATAATGCCTCCAGCTACTTTGTAGCGGAGGCATAAAAATAGCTATGTACTTCATGGGAAGCAAAGTAATTATCAGCTACAGTGATATTTAAGCTTCAAGCATTCATTTTGAAAAGGGAACTTGAATAAATCAGCAAAGCTGACAACTTCAGTACACATTTCACAGCTGCTGCAAACAATGAATACAAGCTGCAAACAATGAATACAAGCTACAACTACTATTGATTGAAATGACACAGGTCTCTGATGCTTTGTGGTGTATTAAATCAAACAGTTCTAGCCAACAGCACATAGGAGCCTATTCTCCAACTCTTGTAGATTTTCACTTTCTGACATCAATTTTTCCTAATCACACAAAATCATTGATACAGAAATAATTTCAAAGCAATTTCTTCCCCCCCCCCCTGGTTCTTTTTCGTATCATCTCATTAGCTCCATGATCCCAAGGGAACAAAGATACAATTATACTACTAACATAACTCAAAACTGTATGATTGGGGGAGGGGTAATTTTTCCCTATCTGGAAGTGCCAACGACATCATAACAATTACTTACTCTTTTGGATGATTTTATCTTTTTCCTGCTCGATCTCATGAAGAAGTTCTTCATTGATGACCATCTGATCCTTGAGTCTTTCCTGAAGTCTGTTCAACCTCTCTGATAACTCCTTGGAAGACTTAAGCTATAAAAAAAAAACAGGTAATGAATATGAAATATAAGTAACTCACATGTCAATGCTATGTATATGTAGAGCATCTTAGATCTTCTTAAAGACAAGCTGGTTCATACGTTCAACGCGTCATAGGACATAGGGTCATAACCTGTGTACAGTAATGTAATATTTTTTTTTTTTTTTCATTTCATTTATTTTCCACATTAAAAACCAGAAGAATATACAAGGTAAGAAAATACATTTTATACATTTGACACAGAGCAAATGAAAAACAGATACATAAGCATAAAAGAACAATGAAAATCTACATCAGTTAACAAACATCAACATTAAAACATAAAAAGGTGAGTAATGTAGATGGGGCTAGAAAAAGCAAAGCTTATGGAGTCTAGCCCCGGTAGCAATGAAGGGGAAGTCCACCCTGAGAATGTGTGTGGCCAAGTAAAGGCGGAGTAAACCCATCCTCGGGGTGGACTCTCCCTCTACATTGCAAATTAAACAAGTTTGTAGTTTACAAAGAATTGCATTAAGTTATGGCTCCATGAGAACTAAGCGTACTTATTTACAAAAAAGTAAAATGATACTTTCAATTTCAGGTCTGTATGTATGTATGTATGTATGCATGTATTTGGATTAGTGAAAGTAGTATAGGAATTGATTTTATTCAACATTTCAATTCAACAAAGATTATATGATATCTATCAAATTTCCGTTGATAGCTTTACAACAAGGGAAAATTTGTGTAGACTATATCATTAAATGTCATTACTTACATCTTACATCTTACACTTACATCTTACACTTACATCTTTAAATGTTTAATATCTGTTTTTAAATTCCAAGTACACTAACAAAAGAAATATTTAAAAATGAGAATCTCATATTCTGGGAGCAAGGCAGGTGCAAACTGCCCTAAGACCCCTGGGAGTGGTGGGACAAAATTGTGAATCAATTGAGAAATAATTGTGAACAACTGCGACATAACTAAGGCACTTTGTGAGTTTGAGACTAAATCACGACTGAATTTTTTTTGCATGGCATTCGCACAAATGTCTTGCAAGTCGCACAATATGAGCTCTGGGCAAATTTTTGCCCAAATTCATGTGGCATACACATGCATGTGTCGACATACATGTACGCAAATGTGTCGTAAGCACCAATTCAGTGTAATTCAAAGTGAAAATTGTCACTAATTCACATATTTCCTTGCAATTTTGTGTCTTTAAATACCGTAGTCACAAGCTGTCGCAGCCCAGTGAGATTCTAGCTTTAATTGCAGTCTGTTAGAACTGTTCCTTCATCCACAATTCAACTATCAAAATATCTTCAGCTAACTCGAGTGTTTTCAAGCAACTTTGACACAAACATGGCAAAACACATACCGGTACTACAGTACCGTGATTGATAGCAAATAACCTTGATTACCTACTACTATATTACTTTCTTACATGTATTAGACTGATGATAACAGCTAAAAACAGGAAAGCGTTTTGTGGTATTGTGGTAATTAATTACTATTATCATGGCATCAACTTCCTTTTGAGTTCAGGATCATGATACACTATGTCACATAAAAGGTTGAACGTTGTAATCATGGAGGTGAGCATTTTGGTTGCAACAAAGGCCATGTTTTTCCCCCTTTTTGTTCTTATAAAGCACAAGCATATTTGAAGGAGGGGAGAAGGGGCATTACAGCCAATGATCCCCTGCTGACATTAATATGCAGCCACTTTTAATATATTTAGGGTACAAATGAAATATAAAAATATCCTAAAAGTCCTATTTTTCTTCCCCAAGTCATTTTAGCCTTGTGCTATACCCCCAGTTTATAACCCCAGTTTATAACCCCAGTTTATAACCCCAGTTTATAACCCCAGTTTATAACCCAATCAAGGGCCCACAAAAAGTGGTTTCCTTACTAAAAGTATATATTGTATACGAGCTGAGATGTTTTATTATTAAATCATTCATTTATTGCAACCATAAGTTGGATTTCATACAGTAAAAAAGGCAGGCATATAAATGGTTCACAATATAGTTATACATGTATGTATATATACTTTGTACAATAAAACTGTATAAATTGACACTTTAAATACATAGATATGAAAAGAAGAAAAAAAAAACACTCAAGAGCAATCGCATTTAAACATAATTAAAAGGTACATAGGACTTCACAGGACCAATAATCATATATCAACTGACATCAACGTATTGTCCAACAATTAAAATTGAGAAAGATTTTGAAAGAAAGAGAGAGACAGTAAACCCAAATTGAGTGGTGGTATAATGCATTATCCGTATTAAAAAAAAAATATATATATCCAGTCAAATTCAATTGGTATTAAATTTGTTACATTATAAATTATTATAAAATACATATAATAAACAAGCGTGCAATTTTAAGTAAAACATCTACACGGCACCTCAATGCAATATAAAATTGGCAATAATGATTATTAATTAAATGTAATACCATGTACAAAGCTTGAATACAAGTACCCCCAAGTTTGATACTAATAAACCGGTGTCGTATAATAATAACAGATATGTAAAATAAGATTTAAACATAAATATATGGACCAATAATCATATATCAACTGACATCAACGTATTGTTCAGAACAGTTACAATTGAGGAATATTTTGAAGGAAAAAAAAAAAAAGACAGTAATAATTTATTTTACCTCTCCAAGGAGCTAAGATCTGATATGCCATTTTTTTTTTTGTTCTCCTCTTCCTTCTCTTCTTTTGTCCTCCTCCTCCTCCTCCTCCTCCTCCTCCCCTTCTTCTTTTCTTCTTCTCATCTTCTTCTCCTCCTTCTCTGTCTCCTTCTTTCAACACGGTATATTTATTTTTGCACTACACTTTTTCGAACAGAACTCCACACAAAAAAAAGAAGGATTTTCTCCATTCTGCGAGAGCAATCAAGGCATTCACTATTTTACAGGCACACTAGCCAAATAGATTTACAATGATGATAGCACCCTTCAACTTGTTTAATACACCTGGGTATAGAGAAGCACAGTAGATTAAATACCTTGCCCTGGGACACAGATATAACTGCTGTGCCAGGACTATATGTAAACTCCAGTAGAATGTTCAAATTACTCAACAATGAATTAATGAAACTACATGGCAGTATATGTAGTAGAAAGCAACCAAAAAATTACTTTTTTTTTTACGAGGGCTCTTTTCAGATTTTCCCTTAAAAAAATAGCCCCCCTTAATTATTTTGCGGTGGCTATTTTGGAGCTCAGGGGGGCTTTTTTTTTTAAAGGTTGTCTTTTTTTTAAACGCGGTTTTACCTAATTAAATTCCAAGCAAAGGCAAATATAGATACAATTGTAGCGTACATATGTCATGTAGAGTATTGCAGACATTCAGATACCCATGATTTATTCACTTTGTGTTAAACGTGTGGCTTTATGATTTAACCAAAACTTGTCAAAAGGAGTGTTTTGTTTAACTGTTCATTTTTCATATCCTAAGAAAATATTATCACTGAAACGCGGGCTAGGAATTAATTTTTTTATGGGGGCTACTTTTCCCCATTGCCTAAAAAAAACCAAGGGGCTACTTCCTTAAAGCCATATTGTAAGCTGTAACAATAAGTTGTGTTTTTCCTTAGCCATCATACTACTAGCAACCAAATTGGTAGGTAATGTGTTATTTGGTCTTTTTTTCTGTCCCAAATTTAATTGTTATCATGGACAATGCAATCCCATTAAAAAAAAATGTAGACCAACTCCCTTTAAAATTGTGTTATTTAGATCTAGACCATTTATGATAATAACCATTAAATGTGAGTAAATATTTTTACTGTTGTCCCACATACCGATGTAGGGTCTATTTGTTATGCCGAAACATGCAAAATCATGGCCTTATTTTTTTTTTATAGACTCTAATTCTAAAGGCCAAGCCAAAGCTAGTTTCATTTCGTAGACAGAAATTGATGTCATCATCACTCATGACAATTGGCCTGGCATCGATCGTATATAATAAATAATTTAATTCAATTAAACAGTTGTAAGAAAGATTCTGAGGAGTAGGAACATCCTTTATATATTTATTTACGGTTTTTTATAACAAAATTCAATTTCTGTGTACGAAACTTGCTTTATACCGATTTTACAGGAAAAAATCCGGCATTGATTTTGCACGTTTCGTTATTACAAATATATCAGTATGTGGGACAACAGTAAAAATATACTCGCATTTAATGGTTTTAACTTATAAATAACACAATTTTAGACGGAATAACATTTTTTTTAATGGGATTGCATTGTCCATGATAAAAATTAGGGCCAGAAAAAAGACTAAATAAACATATTACGTACCAATTTGGTCGCTAGCAGTTGAGCTCTCGTCACTCGCAAATACTTATTTGCTTCATGCTAGGAGCGTGCGGGCGCGCGCTGGAGCTGAGCTAGTACGTTTCTGTGTATTGTGAACGTGTGCGAACTGCATATGCATTCATGCTGTGCACGAAACTACATCGGGGCCGGTGGCCTGTCCGGCCGCCGGGAGCTTAGGCGCAGGCAGGCGGATACCGCTGTAGATCTAGCTACAGTAGGTACGACCGCCGATCCGCTGCAACTCCTAAAACTTTTAAAATGTTGATGGAAGTTCTAGTTTTGGAGTTGGTAGTTGGAACGGAGATTTCACTCAGACACATCAATAAATTGGTTTATTAATTCATAGGGAATATCAATTTATGGCGGGGGCGATTTTTCAAGATATATTGATTTTTTTTTCGCCCTCGTCTTGATTTTTACCGTGGCGATTTCAGAGGTTTAGGGGGCGAATCGCCCGTCGCCACCGTGTATTTTTTTCGTTGGTAGAAAGGAATACCTAGGCTGTGGCATTGTGTACACTTAAGGAAAGCCAGGAGCATTTTATAGAGACACAAAGCTGAATAGTATGAAACAGGCATGCTTAATTTACTCTTTATTTGCTATAGATTGAGACCCGAGACTGCCACATTGTTAAGAATATTTTGGTACACGCGTATGTGTGACAACAAAAAGGGTTAAATGATTAAAGTACTGTACATGTACAGTAGCTGTTATTTTTGTAACGGTATGATTTTTGTAAAATTTCACAAATCACTCACTGATCACAAATTTAACATCTTTTTTTGGCTTTTTAATACAGCATTTAAGGAACTTACCATCTGATTTTTAGCATTATCTGGTCTGGTGAAGAGAAAATAAGTTGCTAGGTTCCAAACGATGAAAATCCCAATGAACCATGTGATTTGCCGCTTCATGTTGAAATTGGACTACTTCAGTCTGAAGGAAAAAAAATCAGAACAAGCAAATTTTAACTTGCGAGTTTCTACCTGACTTTGAAAAAACATTGAAAAATAAATCAAAAATGTAAATGTGAATCATAAACATGGATCATGACAATGGCATCAAAAGAAGTTAGTCTTCTAGTTGCTATGAATTGCTATTGTTAATATTGTTAAGGCCACATGAAATTGATTTCTAATTTTTTACCCCTATCTTTTTTTGGTGTAATTTTGTTTATTATTTTTGTTCAGAAATGAAATAATTATCTGAGGACGTCTTGACAATGAATTAAGAAAAGTCATTACAATTATGCATACCGTATGTACTTTCTTTTGAGCCTCCCATTTACATGCACACAAAGCAGCATTAGTATACTTTTTGTGTATCAAAAATTGTTCAGACGACCTCTATTGATTCTCAATGTTTCAAACACCACTGTACAAAACTCATCAATGTTCAATCAAAGTCAGTACTTTAGTGACAATATATGACACCTAAATAGCAGTAAAATACAATCGTTTCAATTTGCAGATGTTGGAAAAAATTCTTTGAAAATTCAAATCAGATCAGCCCCATCGTATTTTTTTGTCGCCGTGCACATGCGCGAGCACACTGAATCTTTTTTTCTTTTTTTTTGTAACTTAAGTAAGGCTTAAACTTAAGTAATACTTAAATTTTTAAGGATGCTGAAAAAAATCGTACAAAATAGAAGGTTCAAATGGAAAAATCATGATTTTGGTATTAGATCAAACGGAAAATAGCAAGATTTCTCCTCGCACTAATATCTTATAACGTTGAGCAAATGGCAGCCAGCGATAGCCAATTAGAAGGACCCTTGTAGGGCCAAAAAGCGCCAGTGTTTGAAAATAAGGCTACTT
Organism: Strongylocentrotus purpuratus; assembly: GCF_000002235.5. Lineage (NCBI taxonomy): Eukaryota > Metazoa > Echinodermata > Echinoidea > Camarodonta > Strongylocentrotidae > Strongylocentrotus > Strongylocentrotus purpuratus. Next base: position 6,169,423 of record NW_022145612.1, read on the forward strand.
TTCTACGTGTCCAGTTAGCAACATGAAAACAGGCACTTTTGCTCACACTAGTCTATATGTATTCGCGTTCACAGTAGAACCAACACCAACAAGTCACACCCTAGATTAAAGTCGCTAACTTAACACACGCGCGTGCCCGCACCCCACAATTAGTACGGTATGCAATTTTTATGTGCAGCAGTTTGCTGTGAATCGAATGAGAAAGTGTATATTATAAGTCTTTGTTTTTAGGAAAATACTCAAAAAAAGATTTCAAAATTTACACGAAACAGGTAAAGAAAGATTAAGTTGATATTTGGTATGTTCTGGTAGGGTATCTCCATGCCAGAGCTGAGTTACGGCACTCCAGCAAAGCATAGAGTAAATGCTAATGCGTATTGACCTCTAGCACTGCATACTTGCTGAGAGGCAGGTTAAATACACAATTACAAACACCACTAAACTAGGCGTTGTGGCGTGCGCCTGTAATCCAGCTAACAGTGGAAGTTACAAATTGATTCAGCCGAGGACGCAGGTTCGAAACTGAGTCACGTCTTTCAGATGGTGACGTTAAAGGTCGGTCCCAGACGTAAATAATCATATCTGATTGATACACGTCTGTAAAAACCCAATTACACACACACACACACACCACTATTGCATAGACTGCACACAATAGAACTGACCGATGTTGCTGATCGGCAAATATGACACTAGATGATAGATCTAGACTAGATTCTAGATCGACTTACAAATAATACAATTTGAATTTTTTAATTATTCTTTTTAAGTTTAACATCACTGTGTCTGTGATCACACTCACAGTCAGTAAAAAAAATTGTATTTTACTGCTATTTAGGTGTCAGCAATTCTCACTAAAGTCCCAATTTTTGGTGAAATCAGTTGAGTTTTGTACAGTGGTGTTTGAAATGTTGAGAATCGATAGCACAGCTTTTAATACACAGCCAGGATAGTAATGCAGCTAATGTCATGATGTGTGCACCCTGTGTGTGCAATGCAACCACTGCACTCATTATCGGCACTCTAACAACTTACACGTACTGCAGTAAGTGGGACTGTGGCAATAAACGGTATCTGATTTGTACTACACAAAACTCACCTTTTTCGGTATCATATGCTTTAAATCTGATATCTGTCGAGCTGGTGGAACCTCTTAAAGTTGATGTCAGTGATTTTTTTTTAATAGCTTTTTTCAGTGGAGCATATTGGGTAGCAAGTGTCAGTCTACCGGCCCATCCTTTGACAGCGAGATTCCCATTGTCGCTCACTCAATTTGGCTTTTTCACATATACACGCGATATACGCGGCCGATCATGCGCATGATATATGTAGGGCAGGTAGCTAGCTCGCTAGCACAGCGCAGCAGATCAGAACGAACACGTCACCGACGCGATGTAGAGCTAGGAGTCGAGTATATAGGGATGGTGGGGCTGGAGTTCTTTCATTTTTTTTTGTTATGAAAGTCCACTAGAACTATCCGGGGGGGGGGGGGGGGGGGGGGTTGTCAGATTTGGTTTAGACGGGGGTGTGCCGCTCAAGCCTCAAAACCCCTACCCATTCTTAAGGGGCACTTAATTGTGGGGATTTTTCTTGAAATAAAGGCCCATTTTTTAAAAATTTGAAACAACAGACCCATGTTTAGGGATATTTTTGTGAGAAAGTAACCATTTATTAAAGCGGCATACCCTGTATGTCCTAATATGTGAGTAGGCCTACCCCCCCCCCCCCCTGGGTCGGAGGGACTGCGAATTTGTGTTCCTAAAAAAAGGGCTACTTTTCATGCAACAAAGTCCAGCCCAAAATATTAAAAAATCCGGCCCCTATTGACTTTACACACCAGAGATAAGGGGTGCTTTCAAAGGGAGGGAACATGCCATATGCGTACCCTAAATAACAAGGAGAGGGGCAGCCCGGGAAGTATCAAAGTCAAGCCTCATGGCCTATTGTTCATTATTAATAATTAAGGTAAAGGCACGGCCTGTTGTATGGTGGAATTACTTCGTTGCTGAGAAGAAAGTGTCACTTGCATGTACATTGAAAAAGTACTGTGACTCGAGTGGGCAGAAATGATATGTTTCCTATGGCTATGATCCTATGGTCTCACACCCCATGCAAGCGATGACCCCAAGTATTTTATCTCAAGCATCTATGGCACTCGATCATCCCATGGGAATTTTACTCTTTAAAGAGATAAAGTTCAAATCCATGCCAAGACCTAAACCAGGAAATGGTCTGTCCATGAACTGTCTGCATTGGCTTAACTTTGACTTTTGAAGAACTTGCAACAGAATATGAACTCCCCTTTGGATTTCCATATGCATCTCTCGCTCTCTCTCTCTCCTTTATGATATGCAGTTAGAAATAGAACTGGAATGATTATTTATCATGCAAAGCGATTTTCATCCCCTCTCTTTTCTCACTCTTATATACTTTCTCTCTATTCAAAATTCTCTTCCTCCACTTTCTTCTCTCATCTCTCTCTCTCTCTCTCTCTCTCTCTCTCCCTCCCTCCCAATTTCTCTCCTATTCTTGTTTACTCCGAGCGAGATAGAAAAGGTCCACTTTCATTCCCAATCAAGATCTACACAACATACAAAATAAAAGTTTTTTTTTTTTAATTGAGGTTTCAACAAATATTTAATATATTTTCTAAATTGTAATCACAAAATCAAGATATACTCACTGCTAAGTGAAATGGTAGATGAAACAAAGTTTCACAAAACTCAACTGAAGGCAAGCAGGGCATACATTCTGGTGCCAACAAACAGAACATCTTTACTGCACAATTACACAGTAAATAGCGATAATGATATTCTGTTTCTATATTCTGAATGTGTTAAGTGCCCTACTCACCTAAACTTTGACAATTCTGTTTATCGTTAATGAAATGATGTAATAATTTGATCATTTACCAGGAAAAATGAAATAGCACATATTATGTACACATAAAATATACGTAAATACTGTTGAACTTACAAAACCACTTGCACCCCAGTATGCCGCCTTTTCTAATTCAACATCTCCTTGTCAAAATAATGGTTGGACTCACAGACAGACAGGGAAAAGACAATAGAACTAAATGCTTCGTGTGTCAATTAAGTACTGGTTGCAACATAATCCTTATTAGTACCTACATCACATATGATTTACACCCATGTAAACACTTCTACCAAATTAGCAATAAATGCTGAAATATCATGCAAAATATATAGGAATGTAACAAATGGATTTATAGATATTAACATTCAAGTGCAATTTCTAAATCATTGCATGGGTCTTAACTAAAGCTCTAAAACCCATAGTTCATGGGGTAATCTTTATTTTTACCCCTGTCTTTATATTCTTATAAAACTTTTATCTCATGTGAACAGTACGGTACTCTATTGTTTTTTTCTCCAAATTATAGCAATACACAAGAGGTTCTATTTTCTTAATGCCACTAAAAACTAAAGAGATGGGTTACATGTCTATTTTATTGCTAATAATGTGTAACATATTTTACATGATAGTTGCTGATATGCTGCTATTTCAGACAAGCATTAACAAGTATTGATCTTTAACTGAAAAAAGTTCAGCACTCCTTATTCAAGCAATGTAAACAGTAGTTTATATTTCGTAACTGGATGTTTTTAAACTACAAAAAGTGCTGATCAATGAAATTTCTCACACTTTGGCTTGCCCAAGTTAATGGACTAAGCAGGCATGGCTTTCAAAGCTATGTTATTATTGGTCACCATGACGACAAGCTCACAAAATGACCTCTAGGGTAATCCTTAACACATGAATATTTTTTAACAAAGAACAGTAATATGCACATGTGAATCAAACAGTTAAAAAGATATGTCCTTGATGATCCAAACATGTTTGTAAATTCTTGTTTCCTAGCTCCTAGTTCAGGCTAAACGGAAATTGTCTAGCCCAAGAAAACACAAAGTTTTAAAAATATCTTAGATAAAGTGATGTGAACAGAAATTATTTAGAATATTTGCAGCATTTCGTACTATTGGCTTCTAACTTAAATAAACACTTAAAGCTATAGATTCTTCTGATTTGGTATTACAGGATTAAAGGACAATAGTTGTATTATGATTATAAACTGTTAAATCTAAAAGATATTAATAAAGAGTGGAGACAAGTAGCTCCAGTGTGACCAAGGTACAATACATACTGCAAATTTATTGACAGGTAGGGATATCATTCATCTCTGCGCTGCTACACATAATGTACACTGAAATAAATGTAAATGAATATGCAGTACTACATTTGTCATGACAAGTGGATACAATGAAAAAAATCTTCCTACACATCATTGTAATCTATAACTTGTGCTATGTAAACACAAATGGGGACACAAACTTACATATTTGGAAGCAACATATATATCACTCACATTCGTTGTCAAATAACATGTGCATCGGACTAGTAATGTTTTATTGATATAATTTGATATACCATAAATCATCTCAACATGGGATACATTTGCCTTTCTGATTAATTGGCTATCAAAAGTTTTAACAATTAGACCTACTAAACAAGATATCAGTATAGGTATACAGCATATAGTAATAGTTGCAGAGTGGACGATTTACAATGCAGTGTAGCTTTATCACAGATGGTTGCAAGGTTAACAGAATCATTGTGGCTTCATGTACTGTATTATTACAAGTTTGATTTAAAAAGAAGAAAACAAACTGTAGATTTTCTTTCTATCATAAAGAATATTGTTTTATGATATTTCTTGCAAAATTTCTAAAGACAAAATATTGAAGTAACAGAATATTGGTTGTTATCTTGCTTGCAGGGCAAACATGAACTTTGAATTCCCCAAAATTCTTATCCAAGTACATGTATCTTATCTCACGGTACTCTCTGTCATATTTGATATGCACATGACCCTTGACCCCTACATGATTCCCGAAATCACCTTAAAGAGATCAGTCACATATGATGCAGTAACTGCAACCATTCTTTTGTTTTTTAATGACCCAAATGTGATATAACGGTACTTCTCATTTGTTAATCTTTTAACAAACAAATAGTGAGTAGGCAGTAGAAACTTGTTGCGCACACTATTAAAGCTACTTTCTTTCTATCTCCATTTGCCATTCGATTCCAAGTTTTTAGAAATACAATGATAAACTATCAGTCTTCTGCATCATGTTTAAAACAAGCTTAATTTCATAAATAAACTATTGTAACTATTATAAGCACATGTAACAGTACTACCGGTAATAACAAATTTGCCATCATTTACATTGGCGCAATTTGGTGTAGAATACTGCATTGGCTGAGATCAATAAAAGGTACCAAATCTGTAAAAAAAAACTTTAAAAAACACTGGTTCTTGCATCTTTTTATTCTCAGCATACAATTACACAAGGAATGATTTGGATGAGAATTTCTAAAACCAATCAATAATACACTAATATATCTAATACCTTTATGATAATATTACCCACAATTCAAAGATTTTATTACAAACACTCTATATAACCCCCTATGTAAATAATGTTTGGACTTTTCAACATCTTATTCAATTTAGTTAACTACCTAAAATTAAGAAAATTACATATAAAGGTACAGTATTACTGCTCTGTGAAAATTTATAGTAAGTATACCGTAGTCATATCGATAATTAACAATGGTTACTATGGTTATGGCATGTTCCCAACAAATAATTTACCCTCTTCTCTTTTCAGATTTTTTGATGGAGTGCAATAAAACAAAACACATTTTAGACAATTAAAGTGGCATCAAATACTATACATCTACATGGCTGTGACCAAAACCTCCATTATTTGCTAAATTATGGGTATTTTGTATCAATTCAAATACATAACTTTTACTAAATAAGTGTTTCCCTCTTTTTTTCTACATATATACATGTACATCATATTTAAATGTCTAATATAAACAAAATAGTATTGATACATTACTATGGGGTATTTATCTAGAATATAGATTTACATGTACAAACTTCTACAAAACAACTCTAGCAATCTATCATGGTTTTTTTCTTTTTTTTCTACCTTTTATGAAAACAGTGACTTTTCCACACAACCAAATTGCACTTTTTTGTCCTTGATGACAATATGTAAGGACATTTTTATCATACAAAATTGTCACTCAACATTACATCACAAATTTAGATTAATTTTAGATTACAGGTTGGTTAAAGTTATGGTTATGACATTTGGATTATAAAAGGAACATGTCATATCTATGCAGTGATATATTCTTACTTTTAAAAAGAATGCTTTATTATTCATTCCATTGAACAGTAGATGTTACATGCCATTCATTCACTTTGCATGTAAGTTATGACTTTAGGATGGCAACTACACTGAAAAAAGGGTCCTTTCAATTTGTCACAACAAACATGACTTCGTTTTGAAGCATATATGCACATGCATGGGCTCGTTTGAAAGCTTGTCTTCAAAAACAATGTACAGAGTGATATTTGGTCCATTAGTGTCATCATGAAAACAAAAAAATGGACAACAGTGTGGTAGCGAAATGATGGTAGGTCTACCACTATACGCCTATGTAGAATTTTTAAGGTAAGTTAGAACTACTATCATGAATAGTAATTTGATAAGTCTGCGGTTTAAAAATTCCAATTATAATCATTTCTTGTCACTTTCTCTTTGAGTAGCCAATTTGCCATCACACACCCAGAGGAAAGGGTTACGTTCCTGTTTTTATGCTCGAGAAACACTTCGTAGAGGATATTAGATGCGAGAAGTGAAAGCACTTTATTGTAAAATCAGTGTCCTCAACTCTCTTCCAGCAAACTCATATTTGTGCAAATTGATTGTAACATTTAACAAATCGTATTTTCTTGTAAATACTAAATGGAAGAGGAACATCAATATACATTATCATAATTAATTGTATCACATTGATACTGTATATACATCCGATGTTAGTCATAATGTACATATACTTATAGAATTTCATCTAGATTCCCACCTGTCGTTCCTATTTGAGCTGCAGTCGCTCTGCTCGAATCTGATGAGACTAGGCATTCCAAAAGAAAATTCAACATAATAAATTGGCGATAAAAAATGGTTGAAATTCATGAAATCATAATGAGATTGAGTATATGACAAATGACATCACTTAGAGCACAATCGAATGTCTGATCCTTCGATACATGTTCAAGACACTGTAAGTGAAGAGAAGGTAAATACACTCTTCACTTTGTACACAAATTTTAATTGCTCATACCTAGGATATACTTCTGGGGAAATAATTGATATAATATTATGAGCTACAATCAAATTCAATAGTGGCTTTCTTTGTAAAATACAACTTAAAATATATATAATTACACTGTAAATAGAGGGAGTTGAAAATATGTGATCATGGTCCAGGTCTCTCTATTCTATGGCCCTGTTCAAAAGAAGAAAACACCCTTGCACAATAAGATGATATAAGTAAAGTGTGCTTCATATTTCTGAATCCAACAAATAAGTGGGTACATGAAGCAGCCATTGGAAGCTATGTCTTTTATGTGTTCCTCTACATTGCTTATTGCCATATATTTGCATGTAACATTTTACCACAACAATTTGGTGAGACAGTTTGTCATTTAAAAAAAGCTATTTTTTAAAGACAAAGGTCAGTTGGTACTACCATTAGAGAAAATGATAAAGTGAATAGCATACAGATCGTTATAACCTACCAAATTATAATTTCTAGCTATTTACTCAAACATTGTGAGGTAGGTATAACCTTAAAGGTCATATTAAAGTCTTTAAAAACATTAAATTAATCACATGTTTTCACCTTGTTTTCTCAAGATCAAACTAGCTACATTTTCTTCTTTTTTTATGCTAGTTTTCATAATATTTCATTTTTGCTCAAATAGCCATCTTCACAAGCTATAGAGGGCAGCAAATTCTAAGGAAGAAATACCTAATTGACTTTTTATTTTGGAAAGCCCTTTGCACCTTTAGTAGATATTATCATCCCGTTCATTGGATTAAAAATTGCCTGCACACAATGTGTGCATATTCTCTACTCCCTGGGGAGGTTTTATGCTGCCTGAAATAAATATAATGTGTTGCAATGGAATTTCTTGACATACAGTTTTTAAAATACATACAGGTAGGTTACATGAAGATAGGTGATGTATTTTTGCCAAATAAATAGCTCATTCTGAAATTATAAACATTTTTTTAGGTCCAAGCAGATGAGCAATATATTGCAGTATAGAAACAGTAGGTAGATGAAATTCAGCTAAGGTCTGTGCATTATAGGCTGCAACATTTTCGAAGTACTCCATCACAACAAGGGTTATTTTTTTTTTTAATTGATTTTAATTGACTGTCAACCATCCAAACAAAAAATAAAATAAAAGTCTCCCATTGAATCATGCCTTAGCAAAACAAAATGCCGAAGCATTATATATAAATTTAGAATATCATAACATTTTGGGCAGTATGATTGCAGAGGAAATGCATAAATATGCCATCTTGTCAATTAGGTATATGGAATGTAATTCTCTGTGGATTGTAAACCAATCCTATGCTTGAATTCAAGCTTACCAACTGCACATTGTCTGGAGCAAAAAGGGCACTAACTCTGTATTAAATCACATGTATTTGAGTTTAATAACAGCATTCTGGCTCCAAACATATGATATATTACAGACCTGGATCACGATCACTTTATAAATAGTATTATCTTGTTTTGGATGAGGGCGGGAGTGGACATCACTTGAATGAAGGAAGATTGGGCAAGCTGATGTTTGGCGTTGGAATGTTTGGCAGGTTCATGTTTTTGACAGCTGCTGCTGCTCTAGCTGGTGCTGCTGATAGACCAGCCTGAATGAGGAATGGAGAGAGAAAGAGAGAAGAAAAATGATGTCATTGATGTCAATGTTCTTGGTAACAAGAGTAAGGTCCATTCAGACATGAGGTGGTAAACAGTTAAAATACTGCATTGACAAAAGCGTGATGCACTTCATATTTCCAAATGTTACCAAACTAAGCTGAGATTTCAGTATATCTGATTGTCCTAAGTTACTTGGACCAGACACAATAAAGTACAATTATACTCTTGATGTCAACCTATGGTCATAACTACATGTAAATGATATTTGCTACTGTAAGGGATACTGCATTGCCAAATACCAAGGACTTTCCCAAAATACAGATCAGAGAACATAAATAGGGGGCATTAATGAATTTATTGAACACATCTACACCTTACTTTTTACCCCCCCCCCCCCCCTCCATCAATAAAATATCCCCTTTACCACACTTATACACCCAAATTTTTGCAGTGGTGATTTGGACTGATTGTATAGAGAATCATGTCTAAACAGGGATACATGTGCAGAGTCGGGGTAATATTGCAGTGCTTTGAGCACCTTGCAGGGTGGGTGGTTATGTGCGCTATATAAATATCCAATATTATTATTATTATTATTATTAATTTGCTGTGACATGTATGAAATGATGGAATTACTATTTTGTTTTAACACTCTGCCATGAATATCATATTTAATATCATTTGATATACTCATCATGGATGAATAATATATGCACAGATAATATATGATCAGATAAATGATACGATAAACCAGTATTAAAGTAGGTACATTTATATGTGAGTATAATTTTGCACTATCCATAATATATCCAGCATGTTTGGGGTTTTTGTTCCTCCTTTATTTATTCGTCAATACATTCATCATACACAGCTACAATATGATAGTACTGAACTTGAATACATACCTCTTGTTTTTCAAGCTTATTTTGTTCCTCTATCCTTGTCAGTATTTCTGTCATATTTGTTTCTAGAACCATACCTCCCATGACCAGCTCTCCTAAAATATGATGCACCTGTTCATGTAAAAATCAGAGTATTAATATCTAGCTCCAAATATTGTAATACATTGATTTGAGTGGTAGTGATACACAAACACAGGTATCTTAAACAGAGAATAATGATATAAATTTTGTGATCAAGATACATTAAAAACTATGTACCTGTATTTTGCTAAATAAAGTGCCTTGTTCATTTACTGAAAGCACATCCTTTTTTCTTTAATCATGCCTATCTTTTAAATTTACACAGGTCCATTTTACTGCCTTTTCTACTTTTACAACTCTGCATAACATTTTATTTGTACAAGAAACAAAATCAGATTCAAAGGGCGTAGCAAGGATTTGCATGGTGAGTATCCCAAAACTTTAAAAAGGGTCAAAATGTTGTTTACATCTTAGTTTAAAACTTTACTAAATATATGATAAAAATATTTTTTATTAGCAAAATTACAGTCATTTTTTTACATTTCAGATTTGAATTTTGCAACTGGCGGTGTCTTGTTCACCCCATTTGTTATGTACAAAATGAGGGCTTCAATTTGCATTTGTAGAGTGAAAACTACACATACTTTCATAACTCATCTTGCTGCTGGGGATACATTTTGAGATAATTTTTTTAAGGGCCTGCAAATCCCTGATTGCAAGCCTGGAATTACCAATTTCTTTCACACATGCCTTTCTTGTACTTGTAATTTTTTTCCTGATTATTACCGGTATGCTTCCACACAATTTGTCTTATCATAAAGGTTGGGTAATTCTCATATTTCAAGAAGTATTTTGGGAAAACACACCTTTTAATCTATCATCTGTTTTTTCCTACTCATGTATGCCTTAATTTGAAAATCAAATAACGAAGACATACCTTGTCAACATGGAATATTAAATCCAGCTCACAAACATTTTCAAAGCACTTGTCTAATGTCTCTACAAATACCTGCACAAAGAAATAAAAGGAAATTATTCAAAACATAAGAGAGAGAAATTAAAAAATTGCATTCTCAATGTTCAATAGAATTGTATAATTACCATATAAGATTATTGATAGTATACAGTGTATAATTGTCCAATTTAAATGAACATTATCATATTTCAGAAAATCATAATGTGTCCCACAAAAAGAAGAACATTTGATTGTCAATGGTACTTCACTATTGCTGTCTAAAAGCTGTTGAATGGTTACAATAAGATTACCGATATTACAACAAAATGAAGGTAATTTACTAGCAATATCAGTATCACTATCACAAGTTACACAACCTTAAATCATACTTTTTTCATCAGTCAAACATAACACTTTCCAAGTAAAACTGTACAAAATATGATACAGAAACATGTATAAGCTTTGCTAATATTTATGTTAATAAATCTTAAATGAAGATGAAGTTTTAAAAATTGATGAAGCCTACCAGTGATTGACAATTTCAATTCTAGTCCTCCTCTTAATATTTTCGTAATCTAATAAACATTTCTAGAAATGTGTTAGCACACTTACTTGTATTAAATCTAGGATACCAAGTTCACTTTCTGATGAGTCCACACAGAAAACAAAGTATAACGTAGCATAATGTCTGTAGACTAGTTTGAAATCTTCATTGCCGACAATCCTATATCAGAAGTAAGGACGGGTTGGAAGGAAGGAGTATGAAAGAGAGTATACAACATGAATAATCGCTAATATAAACACAAGATTCCAAACCAAAAACGCGTCATCACTCCCAGTAAAGCATAAAACAGACAATTCTGTAATAAGAAGATTTCATAATAATGGTTTGCATTTTCAAATTCACAAAGATTAGGTCAAAAAGGTATAGCTATAGTGACAAATATTCATTCATTATATTTACATGCATTTTCTGTATCTCTTTCATGTTGTTATGATCTACTTGATTATGATTATTCAGCATATTATCAAATGGACTTAACCCTTCAGAGAAAGATGGCTTGTGTGCATGCAGAAAAGTTAATGAACATGTTGGTGAACCTCCTAGAAAATCAGGCACAGAATAAGACAATGATGAAATCTTTAAAATTGAGATCACTAATCACTGATGATTTTGGAAATCCACAATTGGCAGTGCAGAAATACTGTGTACGGTTTTTGTATTCTCATGAAATAAGCCACCATTAGTTCATTATGCTGAGAAGCATTTCATTTTGTGCAATGTTGAGATGACTGGAAAGTTCTTTCCATTTTTCCATAGAATTTTTAAACTCATATATGTGCTGCAGTGAGTGGCTGTTTTTATAAAAAGCTTGGATGATATGTTCAATTCAACTCTGAAAAAATCATTAGGACACCCAAAAAAATTTAACCAACAGAACTACAAATTATTTTAAGCTTCCCTTTGTCATAATTCACAGACAAAAATGAAACAAACCATGAACACACACGCACCTACACTTTGGACTAAATTGTACATCATGAGATGACATCAATATCACAAATGAATGATAAGCACTGTTACGCTTATCTCTAAATGTATCAAAATATTCTTTACAGACAAAAATCATATCACCTTCCAATAAAATAGAAATAGACTCTATAGAGTCTAGATCTACATGTACATTCTTAAGCAAAATGACATATTCAGTTTTAATAAGGATAACTTTTGTTAACTTGAATTCATGTTCAGGCAGCTGCCAACCCACAGACACAGGCCCAGGGAACAGTTTAGAACACAATAATACAATTCCTGTTTCAGTACTTTCGCACCAGACATGAATGAATATGTTGCTTGCACACTGGCCGTCTAATTGCGATTCTGTTAAATATAATGCAAAGGAAAAAAATATTTTGACGCATCTCTGCTACCCTGGCCTTGATATGTATTTTCTCCAAAATCGCAACTAATAGGTCTTTCATTTGCATTCTATTTGTCAAAATCAACAGAATCACACTGTGCAAAAGTGCATTGTCATTAGCGCCTCTTTTACTTATTAATTCTTTTTTTCTAAATAACATTGTGACTGTCATGTCTTGTCATCTTTTTGTTGCAATGAATATTTTTTTAAAGGTTAAATGTCTAAGTAAACTCACATTCCTCCTTCCAGAAAATTGCACACATTATCATCTCGCTTTGAGACCAAATGGAAAGTTTCTCTGACAATCTGTTGTTGTTCGTCTTCATGCTGCAATCAAAAGAAAAGAAGTGGGACACAGATCGAGTAAGACTAAGAGAACCACACAGTATTCAGTCGATGGGACTGTACAATTCGTTCACTATGGAAAATACACAGCGGTCTCTCTCGCCACAACGAGCATTGTAACATTCGTTTACTTCGTCTGATATAAGAAATATACTTTGAATACTTACGTAATGAGTGTAGAATTTGGCAAGCCGAGGCTTTCCGTGGTTATTGAAGACTAAAATTGCTTTTATCATCTTGAAAATTTATTACAGATTATCATGAACGACAGATGGGTGGGTGGACAAGTCACGACGCTAGTCTTTCACTGTAATGCAGACAGTACGTATACAGTTATACACCGGTACAGGGTGGCCCAGAAAAAGGACTTGTACGTCTATAGATCAACCAGCGTTCCAAACTTTCAACCACTTGTTTTAGTCACGGCACCCAAAAGAGTTTCACGTCACCCAAATCCCGAATTCATCACAAAAAAATTAATTTTGCGTCAGTCGTCAAGTGATACGCACACATCATTTCTAAATTTTGCGAGAAAGTGAAGCCCGGAGCGAGTGAAGGGTTTTATTCTTTTATTGAACTAGCCGATAAGATATAAATATAAAACATGATGCAGGCACTTCTCCGAAAATACATGATTACAAAAATGAATATTCAGTCACCTCCGTACACTAATATGAGGATATTCGGGCTTCTAATTGCCCAGAATAATCCTGTTTCTACACTGTCGCTCATCAAGGTGGAATATTTGTTTTTATCCCAATTTATGAAATTATTTTAAAAATACTCTAAAAATAGTAGATCTAGATAATAGTATACATTCTCAGATTTTATTGAATAATAATTTGCCAATATGTGTTTTGCGTGACTGCTAAAGCATGTGTATGCTACTATGCTTATCAACTAGGGGACCTATGCCCTTAAGTCATGAATGACAGTAATGAGGATTAATGCCCCACAAAAGGGCACTAATATAGCACATCGACACGGTTTTGATCCTGGGGCCTCATAGTTACGAGGCCATTGCTTTGTCACTGAACCATTACTGTACGCAGCGGGGGCTAGGGTAGGGGGCAGTTTCCATAAATAAAAAAAAAAACAGAAAATGCAATAAATTTTCAATAATTTATTGCACTTTACCCCGGTTCCCAACATAAACAAATCTTCCCTGTGCCCATGCCTTGAGCCATAATGCATGGCCATCCAGAGGATTTTGTTATGTTGGGGACCGGGGTAAAATGCAATAAATTATTGAAAATTTATTGCATTTTCTGTTTTTTTTTTAATTTATGGAAACTGCCCCCTACCCTAGCCCCCGCTGCGTACAGTCATGGTTCAGTGACAAATCAATGACCTCGTAACTGTGAGGCCCCAGGATCAAAACCGTGTCGATGTGCTATATTAGTTGCTTTTTGTGGGGTATTAATCCTCATTACTGTTATTTATGACTTGAGGGCGTAGGTCCCCTAGTTAATAAGCATAGTAGCATACACATGCTTTAGCAGTCCCGCAAAACACACATTGGCAAATTATTATTCAATACAATCTGAGAATGTATACTATTATCTAGATCTATTATTTTTAAATAATTTTTATAATAATTCCATAAATTGGGCTAAAACTAAAATATTCCACCTTTATGAGCGACAGTGTAAATGCTGTGAGAGATAGTGCATGAAGCTACTTTGAGAGCGATCTTGGCCTGGGCACCCGCCCCTTCCAATTAAAGGGATATTCGGGCACTTCGCTGCCCACATATTAGAGGTAATTAGGCACTTCGCTGCTTGATGAAATCATCCTGTTTCTAAAAGCATTGCGAGCGAGTGACGCCGTGAGTGAGGACTAAAGACACTTAATTATCCTTAAAATGAGTCATGAAATTACAGGTTCTTATAGGCCTTATCTGTTTTTTGTTTTTTTTAATCGACATTATTCAAAATATTTGTTTGTATTTTTATGTGCCGGTTAAAAAAATAACACTGTAGCATACTACCAATAACGTGGGCTTAGGATTCAGTACCAGCGGAAGCAGATCTTTGAATTTCTTACAAAAATTAAAAACATTGGTAGAGGGATTTTTTTTTTTTTTTTTTGGGGGGGGGGGGGTAAATTTTGTCACGCAATTTAAGAGTTCTCTTTATGTGACGGTGTTTGTTCGTATTTAACAAATCATTAAAAATGCCTGATAAAAAGGAAAAATTGCACTTGATCTGGAATGTTATGATTTTGTTCAATCTGACGTCTATTGCAATTTGCCCAAAGCTCAGGCATGATTCAGTTTCTGTAGCTACACAATGATTCGTTTTATTCCGCAAGGAGCACTGCAAATCGATGTCTTAAACATTGTTTCACAAAATACGTCTAGAAAAAAGAAGAAAAAAAGACCAGTCTTTACCAAATATGTTTTATTTAAAAAGATTTTCCATTTATCGGTCTAGGTGCAATTTCCCCCCACACTATTTGAAGTATGCTATTTTTTTCTTTCGGGGGGGGGGGGGGGGGTGGGGTCCATCCTGTACTAGTAAAATCCAGGGGATAGAAGGCGTAGGGGTTACACTCTGTTTCGATTGAAATCAATACATTTTTTTATTTTAATTTTTAATTTTCAAAATCATATCAACATATCGAGTTTCGACGTTGTAATTTTTGATCTCGTCTTATTTTTTGTGTGGGAACAAATGAAAAGTGTTTCGATAAGGCTTATATGGATGAAAAAATGTGAGTTTTTAAAACTACTCAATACAAAAAGCTATACATTGCAAATAGTATAATTACCTTTTTCTAGAGGGAAAACATTGCATTTTTATTCTCCAAATTTGATTTAAATTTAATTTATGACGGAAAGAAGGGCCTCGAAGTCAATCACAATAGCACATGCCTTTAAAGAGAAATCAAATCATAAAGAAATTCAGTCTAATAGAAAGCAGAAAATTCAAAAAGCGCACTGGTGAAAGGTGGAATCGGACGTAATATAAGAAAGTTGTGAATTTAAAATATTGTATTCACTATAGGTATGGGGATTTCAAATTGGCTGAATCGATAATATCACTGTTACATAGTAGCGGACAAACTGTCCTATTTGATCAAACACAAAAATCACTAATCTTCTTAGATATCTTCTTTTTCTTTTTCAAAATATACTCAGGAGGGCATTGTCTTTTTAGGGGACCTTTGATGATGATACGCTATCCATGATTAAACTAGGTAGTTATGCCACAATGGGCGCGGGCAAGTATTGAATCCAATGACCGGGGATATCAGGCGCGGATCCACAGGGGGGGGGGGGGCAGTCGGGCCCGGCCCCCACCCCTGGCAAAAAAAGGGAGAAAAGATGGTAACCACAATTTTACCTTTCAAAAATAGTGCTCTCTACACCTCCAACTTCCCCCCCCCCCTGCTTTTTCGCCGACCGACTAATCGGCTGATTCGCCGTAAAATATTTTTTCATTAAAAAAAAAAATAGTGCTCTTTACCCCCCCCCCCCCCCCCCCCCCCCCCCCCCCCCCCCCCCCCCCCCGCCGACTGGATCGGCCACTGGGGGTAATATCATGTTCTGCAAAGCGCTTTTTTAGAGACATCGTATAATTATGTATAATTAAGCGCTTTTTAGGTTCGGAATAATATTTGTATGATCTCACATTTCAAACATCTATAACTTTATTGGTCAGCTTTTATATCAAACTGTCACCATTTTGGTTCTCTTATACTTTCTGCTTTCATACAAATTAAATGTTTATAAATGTTAGATTGCTCTTGAATTGAGCACCTGGCAATTAGTAAGTAAATTTCCAAAGGAAAACAAATCGATGGCTTGTTTCTCCGTTCACTTAATCTGTCCATCCATTAAAAAAAGGAGACGGGAAAAGAAAAAGATAATCTTTATATTACTGAGAGAGTGAGGGGTCTGATCATAAATCAATATGTTTGATTCCGCCGTCTTCGCTATAATATATTCATTATATTCGATGAGAACTTATCGCAATCACAGAACTGAAAATGAGTATTTTTTTTTCAGTTCTGAGATAATTTCAATACCCTTTTGTATCGCCATAGAAATCCAATGTTCGGATTATATACGCCATTGTCTTGTTTGTAAATTTCAATAGGTGACGCACAAGGATGTCGAAATAGGGTGATTTGTCGAAAGCCTTTGCGATCATAATTATTTCATGAATAATGCTAGCAGGAAATAAAACTTTGGGTCGATATTTTTTTTGAGAGCACCACGATGGGTAAGATGCCTCGGTTTCAGGCTGTGGAGAGGGGGGGGGGGGGGGGGGGGGGGGGGGGGGGGGGGGGGTCAATCAGCACCGTGTCGGTATATCCATGCATGGTTACGCGGACCTATTTTTGAGGGGGGAAGGGTAGTCATATTAATGGACACGACAAGTCTTAATCATGATTATTGCATGTAGTGCACTAAAAAATTAACATGCTACTCGTGAAACTGCATGATTGGTTGTAAGTAAAACCGTCCTTTAATTTGGAGTCATGGGCGGATTGATTTATCCTCTTCCATGACGGGACTCTGCGATAAGACGCAACTCCCAATCGGGAACGCAAGGCCCGATGTGATTGGTTGAAAGTTCATACCCCAGTCTAACGACAAGACCGACAGCAGACCGAAAAAAGAACTAAATAATATTAAGCCTATATCCATATCGGTTTGGAGGTGTATATTATGTAATACATCAGTCAAACCGCCGATCTGACTCCACTCCGTCCCGGAATGACATAAATAATGCTTACAGGGGTCAGTCAGACTGGCTGATAGGCCTATACACCTCTACTCATCAAAAATGGATGTCAGTTTTGTTAATGCATGGAAACATGTGAGGCAACACCGAGGTTGTACAAGTCAACGTCAGCTACGTCTTCTTTTCTTGTCCTTTTCCCCTTTTTCTTTCTCTTTCTATCTTTAATTTGTTTAGTGTTTCTGTTTTTATAATTTTCTCTCGTTGGGGAGGGGGCACATTCCCCCATGTACACCCCCCCCCCCCCATTCTTATCCATGCCACTCAGACAGCAACCGGCTGATTCTTACATGAGTATACTCATTCAATGATCGTTTTATCTGGGATGCACCATTCCTGGCGACACAACATGTGATTCTTAAAATATCAGCATAAGCATTATTATGATTTGATAATGATAATTTAATAAAGATGACCAATACACGCACACCCTAATCAACATCCATTTGAGTATGGAAGCACTTAAGATTTGTTCAGACTATGTTCATGTATGACCGTGGCGTGTGTGGTCAACAATCATGGAGTCTGCTTCGTGATCTATTGGAATGTGAACATTATAGGCGTTAACCGTAAGGTCACGTGCGACGGTGATTTGGCGCCTCATTCACAATTCGCACGCATGACGCTCCCGCTGAGTCGCATTCAGGCCATTCTGACCAAATATGTTAATGAGGAAAATGAATGAACTATAATGGACTGATCATAATACGAGAGTATTACTGTTAAACGTCTACTGTCGACGTTGAGCCAATTGAAACATGATAAAATTATTACGAGTCTAAATGTCAAAGAGTGCAATTATTATTCAATAAAAAAACGGGAGGGGGCGTATATTTTGAGTCAGAATCATGGATCAGGTCATTTTAAGGTCCTTTTTTTGGCTTCTGGTACCGTCAAAATACTACTTCTCTGCCGGTGATGAATGAAGGGACTTAGTAACATTGTTCAGATGAGAGCAAATGGTGCTAAGTTAGTGACTAACTTTCATGCTAGATGTACAATTAAAGGTAATCTGAAAGTTTGAGTGAAAACGGACTATTTAAATGAAAAAAATTTGGGAAAACTGATCTGATAGATTCCTTAATTCTCCCAACTATATTATTACAATTTAATTACATTTAAGGTGAATTTAAATCGTCACAAAGCAATGAATTGGCTCATATCAGTCTTCTGTATGGTCTTCCTGATGCACAAATTAACAAATTGCAGAGAGTACAAAATTCAGCTGCTAGACTTATTGCAAAGCGTCGTTCACGTGAGTCCATCACTCCACTGTTGAGGGAGCTTCACATGCTAAGAGTCCGGGAACGAATTGATTTTAAGATCCTCTTGCTGACTTTCCAATGTTTGACAAAAACAGCTCCAGTCTACCTTCAAAGGCTGATATCAGAATACTTACCCTCCCGCAACCTGCGCTCAAACAAGAAATCACTCTTAATAGTTCCTGCCACCAATACCCAGTCTTATGGTTCCCGAACTTTTTATGCAGCATCCCCTCAACTCTGGAACAATTTACCTCAATGTATAAAACAAGCAGATTCAATAGACAAATTCAAATCCATGTTAAAAACCTACTTTTTTGTTAAATAGCCTCTTTCATTTGCATATGCAGCCCCTCGATTGTCCACTATCTATTATGTATAACTTAATATTTGGCTGTAATTCCTTCTCTTTCTATTTTTCTTAAGCGCTTAGAGACATATTTTGTGATAAGCGCTATACAAATGTTGTTAATTATTATTATTATTATACCATTCCAGACATTTATTTTTATTCTATTTTTTAAAGCCTGTCTTATGTCTTATTTTCATGAAAAAACGGTTGGGAAAATTCAAAAATGGTTGGGAGAATTTACTGTTAATAACTGTTAGGGTGTTGCACAGTGACGCCTTCAAAGAAAACCATAAATATCTTTGAGGTTTGAGAATTTTCTCAGGATATTTTGCCTGTTAGAGGGTAAGTACACTAGGAATATAGGCCTAATAAGTAACATTTCATACAAAACTTATACAGTTTTTTCATCGACCTTCAACATTGTTACCGAGTCACTGTAACAACCACAACAAATCATGAGAATGAAGATAACAATGACAATAATAATGATAATAATTGTAATGATAAATGATGATAAAATCGGCACCCTTCCTCTTCCCTGTAGACGCTGCGGACATGACGACCCCCGCCTTCCATTGCTTCGGACAATCACTGAGCCTGAAATGGTGATAAAACTCGACGAAACCCTTTCTGAAAATTAAAGGAAAACATACTCCACTTTTAAGTTGTAAGAAAGATAAAGATTAAAATAAAGATTCAGTTTTTTATTAAAAGGAAAACAAAATTATTTCCTAGTTCGCGTTCTTTAAAACGCAATGATAAGTTCTCTGTGAAAATGTATTATTTTGTTTTACTCAGTTAGCTTGAACTTTGGGTGGGGGAGAGGCCGGGGTACTCATATTTGGTTTCAACGGGGGGGGGGGGGGGGGGGGGGGGGTGCCGCTCAGGCTCGGCATTATTCCCATTTGTCACAATTTTCGGGTGTTTTCGTGTGCTGCAAACATCCTAACATTTTGCAAATTTGGGACATTTTGAAAAAACTGATCCATTTTTAATGGTATTTTCGTTAAAAGTGGGATATTTTGCGAAAAAGTAACCTATTAGAGCGCCACACCCCCGTATGCCCTAATATGTGAGTATACCCCCCTCCCCCCGCGTTAAATTTTCCCAGCCCGTTCACTTTTCCTAAATAGACACTCATTGTAGGATCATGGAGCAAGCAGCAAGTGAATGGAACCAAACTTGGATGGAACACTAAAATTATGTCAAAGCACTTGACGTTGATTACGCGAAGATCATGCCGATGTCACACAAGCCTATAATGCGATTGCAAATAACATCCGGGGCATTCTAGTTCAAGCTATTTTCATCGCGGGAACGCTGTGCTGTGTAGTCTGGAATGTAGTCTGGTAAGTAATAATTATCAATTAAATAACGGATTTGCGATAGATTGTTGTGAATTTGACAAATGTTGAAGTATATGTGCTGTACGTCGGTAGTGAGTGATATTATTAGCTTCAAATGTCTTTTCGTGTAAAACACAACATTCGGGATACATGAAAGTTCATTTTCGGCGGGTCGTCAAGTGCAGCGGAGTGTGTATGCATATCACACGGTGTTTGTATGGCAGTGTGTGTGTTGGTGTGTAGAGACGTGATAACTGAGCTCAACTGCAGCTGTTTATGATAGTAGCCGATTGTACACACATTGAATCTGTCGAGTTGCATGCAGACAGTGAACTGTTGTGATGTTCATATGCACGGCCACAGGCATTGAGTGCAGTCAATGTCAGAGTCGCAGTAGTGTATAAATCATTCGTACACTAACAGTTCAATAATCATTAGTCATTGACCTAAAATCTGACATTATTTGTTGGTTGTTTATAATAATTATAATATGCTACATGATGTCCCAAAGTTGACATTTGTAAACGATGATGCTCGAGTGTCTGGTCTCTGGTCTAGACGCCTAAAAATAAAAGCCTTCACATAACTTTGCCACTGTTGTTGGATTAAACAAAATAAATGCATCAAATAGCCCCAACAATTATAAATATTCATCCTAATGATATTTTCTAAAAATAATTCTCAAAAGATTTTTGAAATATTGCATGGAATAAATTAAATCAACTGTCGGGATACACAATGTCCAGACAGAATGACAACGTCTGCGTAATAGTAAGTGGCACTGTCTAACTTGGTAGCAACTAGCAAGCCCAATTATGTCCAATGTTTTAACCTGAATCTGTGAACCATGTTGTTGGAGGTAGGTGTGTGTGTTGGGGGGTATAATGCTAATTAATATGTCCCTGTATTAAGAAGAGTTGTGATACTGATTGATTCACATAAATTTGCAACTCTATATAAGACTAGGCCCAGGCCTACAATGTGTACTAAAGTCTGTTGTCAACATTTGTTACTTTGTGTGAAAGGTTGACATGTGTATGATGTGCGCTTTGCCCAGAATGCTTGATGTTCATAAGCATGTTATTTTTTATATCTGTGTGATATGTTTGTGATCGTTTGATACTTTTTGTTTACAGGTTTGTAATGTCTTAATTAATGTCTAAAAAAGAAAGGACAAAATTACTTTCAACTCTCGTATCTATTTACTATTGCTTCTGTAATGACAAGTAGTACTAGGTCGATAAATATAAAGAAATGTTAGTTTCTTGTTCTTGTGTACATATAGATTTTAGCTGCTGTTGAGGAAAAAAATGTTTTACAGTTTTTGAATTTATAAGAAAAAAAATGTAAAAGAGAGAAATGAGAGAAATCCAAGTAATTTTCACAATTGGCACATTTTTCCAGATTGGAATTATCTCTTTCTTGGAATTAACTCTTTTGCATTATTGTAGTATTATGTCTCAAAAACAAATTCTGTGATAAAAATCTAGACAATGCCTTGTGGGAAATCGTATTTTTTTTAAATATATATTTTTAAAATGTATTTTTGTTATTGTATATATATTTTTGTTTACAGCAGTTGAATTGGTGCATGACAAATGTTTGTAAATTTCCATTGGACTAGAATAGTGTCTGCATCCTCCTTTAAAAAATAAAGGTAAAAATGAAAGTTGAGAAACTGTAGTACATGTACATGAAATACTTTTTCATAGCCAATCAATAATTATGTTGCTACATAGGAACATACAGTACATGTTCTTTGCTAGTGAAAACTTATGTTTTTGTTTTAAACACAATCATACTTTATTTGATGTCAAACTTATCACTTTGGTAAGTATAGCGGGATGATCCGCACCAGTAGTAAGCTACATGTACATGTATCACTGTTAGCATTTTGGAAGATGCATGGACTGTACTAAAGAAGAAAAAAAAGTAGACTATTGTCAAAGGTACTGTACATTTGTAGCATCATCATGACTTATGTGCACATAGACTGCATTGGCACACAAATGTTTGCATGTACATGTATCTGTTTTCCTTCACTCAGACTAGATTTCAAGATTGTATCACGTTCATTTTGTGGAACAATTTGAAATTTACCTTCAGTCAATATCTACATACAGTATTATTCAGAGCAGGAAGAGAAAGAAAATTAATCGCAACAGTAGAAGTTCTTTACTTTCATCTTTTGTATCAAGAATCTTGAGGTTAAATGCCTCAACACATTTTCATCATACAGAAATATGTTTAGTTTGCTATTTACATACATGTACACATACATGTAGGTTCTTTTAAAGTTGGTAAAGATGCATTTTCACGGTTTCATTAAATGAGTTAATTAGTACTACAGTCAAACCTGCTTTAGTGACCACCTGTCTACAAAGGCCACATTTGTCGTTTCCCTTGAAAATGGTTTCTCATTGAATAATCTACTAAAGGAACCTGTCTACAAAGACCACTTTTTGTGTTTCCCTTGGGTGGTCGCTATAGACAGGTTTCACTGTATTCAGTAGTTTTATGCAGAGCAGGAAGATACGTGCTGTGCATGCCATCTTCCATTCCTCATCCTATCCAGTAAAAATTAAGAACCAATAAATGCATTGACAGGTGGGATACACAACTAGAGTGTTGCTTACAATGTTTTGAAATAATTACTGATACTGGACTTGATTGGTCACATAGTGGAAATCAACTCGATGCCAAATTTAAGTTGGGGACAAAAAAAAAAGATTCATTTTGCATTGCTTGAAGTAGAAAATATGCTAAAATATGAATTTGGCAAAATTTCAACTTCAGATTCTTTGATTCACAATATCAGTTCCAGGTCGAAATACATTGTAGACATCAAAGTCATTTAACTTACAGCACTGAGACATTGAAATTAAATCTTACCTCATTTAGAAATTAGATGATTTGCATCGGGTCCTAGAGCCAATACCATTAGCCCTGTGAAAGTTAGTGATTCTGGACTCAAATTGTTATCAGCGCTCATTTCATAATTGTTCATATTTTGTTTTTACGGTTTTTTATAACCAGGACTAAAATGGAAAACAGTCACGTGACTACTGGTATTTTTTTTTGTATCTATCTATAGAATAATTTAATAAAACATAAAAAGGAGCCCCCTTAGCATGCATGTTTAGTCGTTTACTAAATTTCTGGTAAACCCCAAACCAACAATAATTCTTTACATGCAGTATACGTAATGTCTTACCTCAAAGGGATCTTATGGCCTACCCATAATGACCATTCCTTCCCATCTATCAAGTGACCAGGGCATCGTTTCACATAACCATCATAAGAACAAG
Source organism: Strongylocentrotus purpuratus (assembly GCF_000002235.5). NCBI lineage: Eukaryota > Metazoa > Echinodermata > Echinoidea > Camarodonta > Strongylocentrotidae > Strongylocentrotus > Strongylocentrotus purpuratus. Next base: position 6,193,428 of record NW_022145612.1, read on the forward strand.
TTCGCCGACATCCCATTGAAACTTTTTTTACTCAAATTTTGTTTGGTCGGGGGTGTGCCGTTGAAGCCTCGAAACCCCTACCCATTTTTAAGGGTCATTTTTCTCGAAATAAGGTCCATTTTTCACAATTTTCAGGTGTTTTTATCTGGGTGTTTGCCATGGTATGATATAACTGTAACTTGAAAAATATCATCTTTGCAACAATGTGGACTTGTAAAGAGATTTTCCTTGTATTTCAGTTTGCAATTTTATTCTGGTTTTCTTGCAGTAAATTGAAGAATATTTGTTAATGTATGGATTGACTATAAACCTGTTCATGGAAACGGGTTTATTAAAAAATTTAAATCTACATTTGATATGCATATCATGTACATGTACATGTATGTTTGATACAAAATATCTCTCTTCTAGTTCTACATTATACAATATATATACAGGTAGTATACATGTATAATTCAAAATCACAATGTGAATTTGAAAGGGACCTTGACATTGCCAAAGGCAATTTATGTTTTTCTTCCTCCTCCCAACCCCCCCCCCCCCCTTTGAGTCTTGTACTGACTATTTATTTACAAGGCCAATGTCCATTTTCGCCTAGCCTTGCAGTTGTACATGCACTTTACTGCATTGGACCATCCAACTGTAATGTTTGGCAGTTGGCCAGCTGACTGCACAACATAAATTATGCATGGACAAATTTCTTGCCCTATCACATTTCACTCAATGCTCTTATGTGTTTTGCCCATATGCCCATTGACAGTGACGGTGGGTTGCGCTCTGTTGTAATATGCGGTTCGCATGGAATTAGATGCGACGAAGAAGAAGAGAGAAGGGGGGGGGGAAGGGAGGGAGGATGCAAAGAAGAAGAGAGAGAGCGAGGAGGTGGGGGTGGTGAAAAAGAGCCCATGTGGTATGTGGCACATTGACACTGGCATTACGGGTGTATTACCCTTTGATTGTCGGGAATTAGGATCTAGATTTTGGTCTTTTCTGCTCCCCTTCATAACACTCAGCCAATCCCTCTGAAGACACTTCTTATTTTGTGGACATGCACTCATCATGTACAATCTCCATACCTTCTGTAGTTGACACAACAGGGCACTCATACACTTACACTATGTACATGTATGGATTGGATATATACGTGTAAATACATTTATAGTATTATAAATTGATACATAAAACATTCAGACTGCATTTGAAGACATTGGGCTAAGCCGTTAATGTAATGTTTAGTCATGCTCAAAATATTCTTTATTTTTGACATTACTGTCTGTAATAATTGGTGATTCACCCCTCCTTCCTGTGAAGAAGTCCAAATGATGATGTTGCTTCCAATGGAATGATAATGCTGCTGTAGCCTATTGCTCGAGAACACAGTGCATTTACATCAACTACATGTACAAACTACTGTACACGTACGTACACCAAGGTCATAAATACACAATCATACATGTACCATATGACTGCTTCCCTTTTGTTAGCATCCTCTTTTCACTTTAAGTTTCCTGACCCTTCTGCATTTTTGAAGGTCATGAAATAAAAACAAGATATTCACGTCCAAATCAATTTTGTAATGGTGTAGAGTAAATGATCTCTGAACATGTGTTAATGATAATGAGAGAACGACTCGTTGTCATATACCTGGAAGCTACCCAAGCATTGGTATACTCATTTACTTCGTGAATCTGATCTCTTGGCAATGTTGAATTTTAAATTAGTTTTCACTGGAGCCCACGCTCAATTTTCTGTTATAAAGAAAAAAATTCACTATGACTGTTCCTGAGCTGAGTTAGATTGATCTCTGCTTCTATACATTTAAGAATAATAATGATAATAATAATGTTTATATTTTTTTAAATTCCAAGACAAGATAGGTGTATGCTTTTATTAAATAAGTTATGTTTCATTTAAGGAAGAAAAAAAGAACTCCAGTGAATGTTATACAGTTATAAATTGATATATTATTTTTTCTCTGGAATGTTTCTAATAAATCTGAGAAAAAACGTATGGACACTAAGATTTACATGTATACTAACAGAAGACAATATTTGTACATCCAGGATCCAAGTACATGTACTAAGGCTGCGACGGGTAGTCGAATGCTCGAGTACCCGCACGGTTGACAACTACTCGGGTACGATTTCTTGTACCCGAATATTCGGCCGCAAAAAAAAAAAAATTTAAAAAAAAAAAAAAAAAAAAAAAAAAAAATGTCCAGGCCCACGCTTACCCGTGCCAAACTCAAGCACTGTCAAACTCACCTTTCAGAAACTGGGACCAAATGTCCAGATTTCTGTTTGGACTTGGAGGAAAATGGATTATTCTGCCATCTTTGGTTTTTAAAACAGCATTGTTTACTGTTATTATTCTTATTAAATCGGCGCCTTCAACTGCAACTCAAAGTAAAGTTGCATGCGTTTTCAGCGAGCTGCGCGAGGGACCTGAGAAACTGCCGAGTGGTATGGTAGTGGCAAAAAAAAGGAAAAAAAATACAAAAATTAAAAAATTAAAAAAAAATCAAAAAAATTCAAAAAAATTCAAAAAAATTATAAAAAAAAAATCAAAAAAATTATTAAAAAACATGGCGTCCGAATACTCGAGTATTCGCCTGTGAGCCTGGGAGTGTACTCGGGTACCTCATTACACTGTTGTGCACAGCCCTAACATGTACAGCACAAAAATATCGTTTTGAAGCTCACTTTAATCAAAAGTACATCTTTGTTGGTAATATTAAGTACAATGTAAGTACAGTGTTGTACCTGTTTCTCTCAAAATTATTCATGAATCTACACATGTACATTTTTTGTACATGTGTTCATACTCTACGTGTTTGTATCTGTGTTGTACAACATCAAGGTTACAATAAATACAAATGTAAACCTGTGTGCAAGTAAATACAGTCATGCGGCATTGTTCTTGGCATGGACTTTAGCCTTGATAGACTGACTGACTGAGTGGTGAAGCTGTCAAACAGTACACACCTGCATGGGATTGTTTGTTCTGACAGTGTGCCGGAAACTTTTCATGATAAAATTACACAGTTACATGTATTATTAGGAGGGAAGATATGCATGCAATGTACATACACATCTCCACTGTATTTGTTTGAATGTAGTGAGATCATCATTCTCTAAAACTGAAATTCTAGGTTTCTGGTAATGGAATTCTAGGTTTAGAAAAAAAAAAGATTTGAATTGTTTATCATGTACATTGTAGGTGGGTTATTAAGACCAGCAATATGTACATCAACTGGAAAGTGCAACCTACACTTGCTCAAGTTCTACACTAGATTGACCATTCTGGGTAAATCCTACAGTCTGTATTTGATCTGATGATAATTTTCCTATTATTACTAGAAATCTTGATTACCTTTAGGAAAGAAAAAAAAAGAAGAAATGCTAGTAACACATACACTGTACATGTACCGTATTTGCCGGCGTAAAGGCCGCAGTATTTTTGGAAGAGAAAATTTCAAAAAGTCGGGGTGCGGCCTATGCGGCGAAAGAGTTAAAAAAATTTTTTTTTAAAAAGTCAAAACCATCACGAATTTGCACATATGAGACTAGATCTACGAACGGTAAAATAACTATACATTTCCACACATCTTACCGACAATTTTATCTTGCATTGTTGACATGAAGCGAAAATAAACTTCTAAAAACAACATCTGCAGATAGATCTTGACCTACAATGTAAGTTCGTGCCAATGCATTGCAAAAGTAAAAGAAGGGCCCGTTTAACAGAGCTGCCGCGAAGCATCCAGCACGCGAGAGGCGCAATGTATACATCACAGAAAACTCCATATGCTAGCATCAGTGCGGGATGGACGAGTGGTATAAGGCGGTGATTTTAGTCACAGCAACACTTGTGCGCAAGAGATCAAATCTCGACTTCGACAATTTTTTTTTTTTTTTTTTTAATGTCAAAATCGGGGGTGCGGCCTATACGGCGCTGCAGCCTTATCGCCGGCAAATACGGTAGCTGTTTTAAACCCATCAAATTACGTGTGTTTTATTGTTCAATGGTAATGTACATGTACATTACATGTACCTTACAGTGTTGACACATACATACTCTGAGTCTTGATACGACCAACAGACATGTGGAATCATTGTTTAGGTAGTGAAACCTTTTCATGCACACATTCATCTTTTTTTACCAAACAACGTTTGCAAAGTATAATTATAGCAATTATATGACTGAAACTAATATTTTTGTTCTGTTTGAGAAATCATACAAGGAAGCGTAGGTAGAAATGAAGGTAACTGCAAACTTGCAAAGAGCTTGTGCGATATCCGTATAAGAATAAAAATTCAAGTACCTGTATCGATTGCAAATCATTTACATACAGTACATTTGTACATGTTCTGATTTAGTTTCACATATTTAACCTTAGACTACATTTTGTAGTGGAAATGCTCTTTTCTGCCTTTTATGAGCAAGCAAAATATGCTTGCATAAGATTTGGTTTGTGTATGTACATGTACACTATCCAGTATGTACTGATGTCATTTAAACCAATTATGTGCATCAATTACCTAATTATTTTGTGAAAGAACTCATTATTGAATTAATAATGGATGAATACATGTAGGTAATTAAAGTACATGTGCGTGAAGCCACCTTGCTCGTGCTATTTTGTGAATGTAATTTGTAATCCTAATAACGTATTATTTTATTTCTTGTTCATTCGTTAATCTCTTGTTGGTCATAAACCAACACATCACTTGATCAACAATCACAAACATACACCCAAGAGCAATACAAAAAAGTAATCTACAAAGTTTTACAAAATTTATTTAATATTCTTTTTACCTTGATAGGGGCTTCATGTGTAAGCACAAGTTGCTATTTAGAATGGAAATTTTGAAATTGGCTGAATCTGTAATGTCACTGTGATGTAGTGCTGGACAACTTTTCCAGTTGTTTCACACAATTTTTGTTTTAATATTTATCTCTCGGGAGGGTATTTTCTATTTAGAGGACCTACAATGTTATACTATCCACAATATATATTGAGTAGTGCCCCAAGGAAGAAAAACAAATGTTTTTCACTCTTTGTTTGTACACAACAAACAGGATAGTTGTCCATGGATACGTCACGATCCACTGAACAAATTTCCAATTTGAGATTCACATAATTCTCTTATGATTTGTTTTATTTATTTTAAACTTTCACCATTCTGTTCTCTTATTTTTTATGCTTTCATACAAATAACTTAGTAGAAGGGTTGGATTCCCCTTTAAAAGTATTTTGATAGTCTTTGAAGGTGCATCATGTAGCTGTCTGCTTCAAGTTATGACGTTTGATGTTCCAAGTCTGAGCACACAGGCAGGAAACATGGTCTTCCTGTTATGAACTTAGCCTGGCTTCAAGATGTTCAGAAAGGCTAATTTCTTGTGTACTTTTCTAAAATAAAAACAGCAGTCTTAATCTTAAAAAGACATAGCATGGGGTGCTTGGCACTCAGAGGAATCATCAAATATCATGTTGTGCTGTGTACATGATCTGTGGGCTTATGTCTAGTGCTTCCGCAGGACATCTTGCCCAGACTTCTTATGCTTAAAAAGTCTTGAATCCCTTTCCTAAGGCACTACAAATGTTGCTGTAAGCCTGTAACATACTGTATAACCAAATGAACAAGTCCTTACTTCCATCTGTATCAGACTATCAGTAGTATTTTTTTTTCATCAACCCAATGTATATGCCACAAAATTTAGGGATCTGTGAAGATTAACCAACTATTTCGGTCAAAGGGTGTATTGGGTATACATGTAAAACTATGGAACTTTGTGCATCTTTGAAATTGCCAGACAACCCTATTGGGCAAGTGCTATCTAAATTTAGTTGCTGGGGACATCAGGCAAGTGAGTTTGTAATTTTAGCACCCTGTAAAACCTACACTTTTGATCCAGACCGGTGTCGCAAGTCCAGTCTCATTGAGAACTGGAGAATGGGCGAGTAAGTACAAGTATATGTACAGTATATTTTATTGAGAGAGGAGTAAATATTGACATAAATTAATCCCTACACACAGGTGTATTGCTGTACAGCTTCACAAATTGAAATCTACAAGCATCTAACAGCCTACAAGTAAAATAATAAATCCATATGACTCTTTTTAATTTCATAAATCCATGTGTATGTGTACCAGAGCCAGAGGGACCTTGTACACATGTGCGTACAGGTATCGGAATTTGAAAAGCTCCAACCACAATACTGAGTCACAGTAGTTAAAAATGGAAACGGCTCACAGTCCACTGACTCTCAATAGATCTGTACAAAAGATCTGTACAAAAGGCTAACAATGTAGGGCATATTTACATCTTACAGTGTGTAATAGTGGCACCTGGATGAGCTGTACTTTTAGAAAGACAATGTACAAACAAATTCTGTTCCCCCGTTGTTTAGACTATCATGTTACAATGTTTTGTGGTTGTTTGTCACAGGTTATTGTTACATGTACATTGTATGTACAGCATTATCTAGCCATTGGCTCTATATCAGTCAAGTCATTTATATTCTGCCAGGCTTACAAAATATCCTAATTCCGTTTGACCCAACAAGTTACCAGTACATGTACATGTACATGGTTATGGTTATGAATTGGCCAATTTGGTAATGTAACCACCACATTTAATGGCTACGGCTTTGTGCAGTGCCTCAGTACAAATTATTTCATGCATCGTTTAACAATGTTTAATCTGAGATGCATGGCCCTACATACCTGTATGTGTTATCAGTGTATGTGATATGGTGTAATATTGAAGCCCTAAACAAATTGTGCTTCAAAATGATCATGAAGTGCCTCAAATAAGTAAAAATCTTTGAGTGACCGGTTTTACAACACTCATTTTTCCCAATAGACTAATGTTATAAAAACGGTTGAGAAAACAAATTCTGAAATTTCTAATTCCAATCGTAGATATCTTGATAATCAGACAGGCAATTGGATGTAAAAGTCATGAAATTCATGTACATCCTATAAAGGTTTATAATTAAACATAATTATGATAAGATTGCAGAATTATTTAAGAATTATTGTATTTCAATAGTCAGAAACTTAGATGCAAATTGCAAATATAATGTATGTTTAGGTAAAGGCGAGCCATAATGTTTGTCCGACCTAGCAACAAATATTGTATGCAATTTATTTGCATTTGACTAGAGATACAATTATTTATTTACGGGTGAATGAAATAATCTGTATGAGGTACTTCACAAAGGCATGTACCCGTATGCATTCAATTTGGTTACATTACAAAAGTAGCCTATTGAAATATGTCATTGATTTTTCACTACACTAATAGTGAAAGATTAATGTATATGTACATGTATTGGAACAAGTGTATTGTTCTGTTTGTTTATCAATGACTTTCTTTATTTAATACTTGAACTAGTAAGTTGCGGTGGAAAAATAAACAATTTACACTATTAAACTTGTTGAAGTCTAATTGTGTATACAAATTTAGAGGAAATATTAATACAAATTTTTAAAAAACTAGGAATATCAGTAGGCTAGTAGTGATGCAACATTTAGTAAATAGTTGTTTAAAAAAAAATCAAGAGATATATTTAATTGTTGCTACAAAAATGCAGAATAGGCATTGTACAATGTACGTTCATCGTGTAAACTGCATTATAGGCCAGGCGTTACACTGTACATGTAATGCAACATGATTACCCTGTAGCTCCACACTTGTGTGTACATATTATCATTGACACATACACTACCTAAATTACCAAGTACGAGCAGTATCATATGCGCGGCAATAAAAACTGATTCGTTGAGCATGTTTGTAAGCATGTAAGTAATGTTGTCACAGGGACATGGAGCTATGTCTCACAGGACTCTGTCGTGAATCTCTCAGTATTTGTAAATGGATTGTAAGTGATCATTGGAATTGAGATGAAATTTGGGTAGAGGTGCTTGAGTGTTTTGTTTTATTTTGTTTTGTTGATCTTTATTTCTTAAATAGTCATGGAGATCCAAACTACTGTACATGCTTGTAGGTCCCATGTAAAAATTAGGTCGAAAACACCTTTCGGAAAAATGAATATTGAATAAGTACATGTAGATACACATGTACACATGTATGCATATATTATAAAATCAATAGTTTTTTCTTAATGCTTACAACTCAGTTATTCTGTAAGTTATGCAAATCCTGTTAGAAATGTATTGGATCGGACCTGTGAGCAACTAAACTCTTGAAAAGCTAAAAAATAAAAGAGCTGTGGAAATTTTAAAAACGGCTCCAGTAAAAAAATAAAAAACGAAGGGAAAAAAAAAGAAACAGATCATTGTAATCAAATCTTGCTTGTGTTTAAGAGAATCCCCAAAGAGCTCCTGTAAACAAAAAGTACTTTTTTCTTTTCTTCACTGTCTAATGAAGACTAGGGTACATGTATTTGGCTATGCTGTAGAAAGACTCATCAGGATAACACAGAAAGGAAACCACTTAATAATGTGTCCTGAATTGACCTTTCTCAGTGTGATTCAACCAAATACAAGTATTTGGATATCTGTTCACACCCACCTCTCTCTCTCTCTGTGCCTGTCTCCCGCTGTCTGTCTGAATGCCTTTCTCTCTCTCTCTCTCTCCCTCTTTGTCTCTCGCTTCCTTTCTCTATGCCTTTTTTTTAATACAAGTTGGAAATTACAAACCAGCTTGTCATATTGCATCCCATTCTGTTAAATATTTTTTGCATTGTCAGAATATTATTGCCTTGGGTAATTCATTCTACCGAGTACCGTCTGAGCATCAATTTTGTTTAAATGTCAAAATAAGTCTTTCACCTTGATAAAAAGGAAAAATCTGCCACGTTTTGACTATAAAGGGTATGTACATGTACATGTATGTTAGATAATAGAATCATGGATATTTAATATCCTTTGGGAGACATTTTAAGTAACTATTTTTTAAAAACATTTGTTTTGTATGATGGTGAAATCACTGTAGATCGTTTACATGTCGATACATTGTAGTTTGAAAGTTGAAACCCTACCTGCAGGAAATACATGTATTCTCCTGACAAATACAACTTCGCGCATAGCCAGCACAAGTGCAAGTTCAGAGCTTGCACCCGCGTGCTTGCTGGAGTGGATGGATGTACATGTATCTGTTGAATAACCTTGTATTATTTATGAAATAGAAAGTCTCCTACTCTGAGCGATGAGCTGAAAATAGCCACTACTTGCTGCTCAAGCAATTTTCTCTCGCCAAAGCAATTGAGCATCCCACACAGATTTTTGTGCATTAATGTCTCTGCCTGCCTGCCTGCTGCTCCACCACCGCCGTACATGTATGAGATAAATTGACAGGTATGGACTAGTCCATGCATGCATGCATAGTTGTGGAAGCAACCGCTAATGCTATTTGCATAGTTCTCCTCATGTCAGCCTACATATACTGTACCTGTCTTTTGACTTTATTTTACATTTTTCAAGTAAGGTGTATATTCTGTAGGATGATGATGTGATTTAATAATCTTCATATTCTAAGATACTGTAGTTGTACTTTGACTCAGACAGACATGTACTGAATATGTATTAGAAATGAAAAGATTGTAAGTTTTACATACATATACATGTACATACACATATAAAGGAGTCTAGTGTCTATACTGTATTAAAGCCTAATTGTACACTGATGTAAAGGGCAGTGAATAGACCTTTTCATGCATTACATTTACTTATCATGATGTGTGGTGTAATCTACAAATTAGGGGTTTTAGAGAGTGAGAGTAAAGTGAATATTTTTTTAAAAATATTTTTATATTTTTCCCTTCAAATTTCAAAACAACATTCATAACGTGGGAAAATATAACTGATGACAAATAAAAAAAAGTTTAACAATTAAAATTAAAATTAACTTCAGAAAAATTTGTTGGTAGAAATCTCAACCTATAAAACATTCTACATGACACTTGCAGTGTGTGTACATGTATGCCTTCAGGCAAATATAATTATCCTTATTAGAAAAAAATAGGAGATAAAAATCTCTGCAGATTAACAAAATAGGAGCCTCTGATTATAATTTCTGTTACAACGGTTTCATTTCAGTGTGTTCACATTTTACAAAAAAATCTAGAGAAAAAGAAAATTGGATATTCAGTCTCCATGCATGGACCCTTGTACAAATAACTGGTTGTCAAGTGGCTCACAGGGCCTGGCAAGCTCTCTGTAGTAGAGGTCAAGGGTGAAGGCTGTTGTCACTGACTGCCACAATATACATCCCTTCAACTTGTACATGTACATGTATGTACTTGTGCATCGTATGTATTCTTTGTTTGCTGGAAGAAAGAAAATGGTAGTTTATTTCTCAGTGACTACACGTATGTTTTGTAGTGATGTGCGTGGTACATGAAGATGTAACCTTTCTTGCAAATGTAGACCAACATACACATGTACACGTACATGTATGTACAGTATGTACATCTTTTTAACTACTTAATTGCAGTATTGGGAGCCTATGAACGGCATGACCAGGTTATAACAAGATTGGAGAGACTATTTGCAACATATAAGAATTAGTTTGATATGATCTAGAAAAAAATGAATGTTTGATTTCTATGCAATAATGTCCTGTGCATTAATACTTCTACAGTATTCGTTCAGCTTACAATAGCTAAACATACATGAACAGGCTTTACAAAATAGTAATACATGGATGTTCAATATGCCATGCAAACTTTTAATCCCAATAACTTGTATCTCCTTGAATGATCCTCCTCCTCTACCCCTTACATTGTACGTTGCTTGCTCATGTGAGAAGTGAATTTGATACAGGCATTGCTGCTACTAAAAGTGTAAATGGGTGAATTCCAAAAATGTGTTTAGAATCTGGCTCTGCTGTCCCAGAAATTTCATTTGTATTCTAAATTCAAGCCTTTCCTTGACCTGCCAGAGTGCTGCATCACTGTAATGGAGAGCACTCCAACTAAAGAGGTGGGAGTGGATGTTATTGAGAGGGGCAGAAGTGACAAGAATAGAGAATGAAAGAGAGAGAGAGAGAGATAGAGGGGGGGGGGGGAGATGAATTAATTTGTTTAAATAGAAAAAGGAAAGAATGAGATAGGGAGAGAGAAGAAAAGTTGGAAAGAGAGATGACTTGTACACTTCACCTACATGTATCAACTCAAGGTTCAATTAACATGAACATAAGAATTGTATGTCTGTGCTGCTGATCTCCTAGCAAACTTAATAGCAATGTCTTTTCTGTTCTCTTTCTTCAGCAGGAAGGAGTGACTGATGTTGGCACGACCTGACAAGTATGTCCCGACATCGACTTAGAAGTCGGAACAGGAATGCCAGCAACAGTAGCATCATCACCACCACCAACACCACTACGACCACCAAGAGCAACAACAACAACAATAACAGCAGGACGATAAGGAACCAAGAGAAGATGCCTGAAGGGGTAACGACGAATGGGGCGACGATCTCAGTGACGCATACGAATGGGGACCTCTGCGCAGGAACAACTCCAGTGGTAAGTAGTGTTGGGAGGAATGTAACTGATCCAAAATGCAGGGCTCCACACAAACGTTATTAGAAGGGACCAGATTGTAAATTGTATAGTCTGTATGCATCTGGATATTTTGGGGATCCGAACTTAGATGTTGGTCCGGGCACCTGTTAATGTCTAGCTGAGCTTAATGTACTGTAACACACTGGACAGAGAGAAGATATGGCTTATGTTGTGATAACAGTTACTCTTTAGTAACATTTTACACTAACAAAATAACTGTAACCATAGACCCATACCTAGTCCTAAGTCAAATCCTAAGCTTAGTCCCTACCTTAAAAAAAAACTTACTCACAACCCTAACTCTATTTCTTTGACAAATTAAAGCCCAAAGTAAATGTTGCTGGAGCATGTGTCGGACCATCAAAAAGAAATATGAAATACACCTCATATATATGTCACATTCTCCAGCAACAATTGATCCGCTGTGACTTCCCAACACTTACTGAATAATTTCAACCCTGGACCCAAACCTAATCGTATCTTTGGCAAAATAAAGCTTGCAACAAATGTCACTGGAGTATGGAGCGGATCACCAAAGAGATATATGAAATAATAGCTCTAATGCACCTCATATGTCAAACATCCTGATGGGTACATTTGTAGTAAACATATAATAAACTTATTATCCGTAAAAAGAAAGTGTTTACATTGAATGATAGACAGTTGTTCTTCAGTGCCTTTCTTTTAACAATGAGCAAAGTGCATGCATGATGCCTGGTTGGGTGGGATCAATAATCTGTTTCTAAAAAAAATGTCTTTCCATTCTGAGCTGGGCAAATTTGCTTACAGCCAATATTCCGCTTAAAAAAAATGCATATTGACAAAAAAGGTAATTTGGAGCAGTGAGGGATTTAAATCTGGAAAGTTTTGAAAGAGCTCTTGACAACTGAAACTGTGCACACAAGAAGAAGACAGGTTTGACGACATACATGTAGAAATGGTTCCTATTGCGTGTCACATCAATATACATGTTTGAAGATATTTATATCATTACTACATGTACAGTATATCAACCTGTTATCACCTCAGAATTATAGTCAACTGTGTCAGAAGTAGAAAATTTAATCTGTAAGATTGACTGTCTGTCTGGACTTATTTATTACATACTGCACTTTAACTATTATGTTGCAATGAGCAAAAACTGGATGTAATTTTTTCATGACAACTCTATATTGCATGTTCATATGTGTGACATACATGTATGTATGTATTCATATTTGTGCTGTGATGGTTCATGGAAAAAGATCACAGAAAGTCAAGTACATTTACTTGGAAGTAATTGTACTGTAGCCACTTACTTCATTGTCATATATTTCTCTAAAATTATTTATTTTGTTATGTTTATGGACCTATAATTAAACATAATTTGATAAGTTGATAATTATTTGCTTTTGAATTATCTTATATATTGTGCATTTTCCCACTTATTTTTAGTATAATATAATATATCTCAATGAAAATCTGTATTTTTGCAATTGTAAATCTGTAATTATCTCTTAAAATGAAGTTATCAACAACGTTCTACCCTATTATGTAAAGCGTATAGAGACATGAGTATAATGCACTTTATAAGAATTTCATAATTATTATTAGATTTTCCATTATATAGCATTTTCTTGTTTGGTTGATTAATGCTTCAGGTGACAGTTGTTCTGCCACCTGAAGCATTAATCACCCACACAAGAAAATGCTTTAATGGGAAATTTAATAATCTAATTTTGTTAGTATGAGTTGATTCACAAAATAGGTACTGTATAAATGTGTTGTCATCTAACTGGCCAGGTTAAATGTACCAACTTGTTTTTTATGACTGATATTTGTTAACAACTCTTTAGACTGTTCCTTTCACATTATGACTTCACAACAAGTGCTCTGTGCTTAACTATATCTGAAGTATTTTGTGAGGTCTACTGTCTTAAAAATAAAGAGAAGAATATAATTCTTTCATGTTAGCCCATGCATGAAGTGGAGGGTCTGCTCTCATTCATGATTTTCTTTCACAAACTCTAACTCTTTGTGAATGCTTTTAGATGAAAAAGGAAAAAAAAGTTCTGAATGACATATTTGTTTGCCCTGGGCCCCCAGACAAGTAGTTACATGTCACAGAGCACTTTGGCATAAAGATATGGATCATGAATTGGTAAAGCACTTATGGCAGTGTCTAATTCGTTGGTAGAATGGTCATTATAACTGTAATAAAAATCTTGAATAATGGACATTTTCAACATTGAATTTGATAATGTTTTAACCTGTTGTCTTCTGGTACAATGTTTTAAGCCTATAGAGTAAGCCTGAGTCATTACGGTTTTTGTGCTAAACGTTTAACCGTTAAAAGTATAGGGGCGGTTTTGTTTAAGCGTTTTGAAAATACACATATTTTTAAAAGTGTGTAAATTCTCAAGCATTCAGTTATTTTGATGAAGAGATAATGTTATTAGATCTGTGTAGGGGCAATAAAGTCTTGCCGATAATTATTGTTTTTAGATCTCCGTAGGGGCAACAAAACCTTGCCGATAATTATTGTTTTTAGATCTCCCGAGGGTCAACATTACTGTTGATATTGTTCTTGTTCTTGCAATTTGGCTACATAATTTAGAAAACAATTTTGTTCATAATCTAAACCCAAATTAATAAATCAGTCTTGTTATTTGTTGTTGAAATATGACTTATTAAAGTCAGGTATCATGTTTTTGCAGCATCCAATATTTGTGTTGATGGTATTAAATGGATATATCAGTAAATATTGAGTCCTTCTCAGTCCATGTACTTGTGCATAGTTATGTTCCTACAACATACACCCAAAATAATTATAATTGCATTATTGAGACTTATCATTCAGTATTTCAACTGTGAAATTTAAGTTAAATTTGCTGGTACCTATGTACCACAAGCTTATTGTAAATATACAGTACAATTAACAATCCAGTATTCAAAGTGTTCAGTGTTAAATCTAGGGAAGAGACTCTAACTTTATGAAGGCCTTTCAGAACATTCAATTAATGAAATGTATTTGTAATGAAATGATAATGTAATAGCTTCCGATCATAGACTTTTTATGGGAACTTTATTGATGACATGTACTGTACATGAAGTTTTTCAGAGTTATAATTCTACTGAATTCCGTCACTTTATGTGTGAATTTTGTCTTCCAAGTTTTGATTATCTTTGATTCAGAGCCCTGTCCCCCCCCCCCCCCCCTCAACAAAAATGTATAAACATTTATATATTTATTTATTGAAAGAATACAAGCTCCAGTGAGAGACATAAATACAACTTTTAACAGAAAGTAAATTCACAGATGTATGCACTATAAAAAAAACTAAACTTGGATGACAATTCTTAAAAGGACTGTGTATTCCAAATGTCTTGAGTGTACATGTACATGTATGTATTCTTGAATGTAGCCCTACCTGCATATCTACATGTATGAATGTTTGGGAAGCATTACATTTATGGTGACTATCGACTGTTGGACAAATGAGGGATAAGACCTGGTGTCTGCTTGTACATGTATGTATGTATGTGAACCCCTTAACGCTTCACATCCTGTCTTTCTTTCTTTCTCTCTGGGCTTCTTCTCCTTCATCCAATCTCTAGGCCTCCTCTTCATCTGGTCCCCATCTGCCTTCTACCTCTACAAGTATCCTCTCCTCCCTCAAGAAGTTAGTTTGGCAAACCCCCGTGGTGAGTTTGGTTTGGTCCAGTGTGTTTGCACCACTTGCCAGCAACTTCTTGATTTCAATTCAAAATACACACCGGCTCGCACCATTTTACTCTGAGCAGAG
This sequence comes from Strongylocentrotus purpuratus, assembly GCF_000002235.5. Taxonomy (NCBI): domain Eukaryota; kingdom Metazoa; phylum Echinodermata; class Echinoidea; order Camarodonta; family Strongylocentrotidae; genus Strongylocentrotus; species Strongylocentrotus purpuratus. The sequence goes on from NW_022145612.1 coordinate 6,208,751, forward strand.
GGGTGGTCATCTATGATTTTCATCCAGATGGCTTTCTGTTGTAGGACTGCATTTCTGTTTTCCTAGTTTGCCAATTTGCCACATTCATGTACTGTACATTGTATCAATGTGTTTTCTGTCTCTACTGGTCATTTCACTTACCCTCTGTCTTTTGTCTATGTACAATTTTGTGAAATGTTTGTGTTGTTAAATTTGTGAAACATTTGTGTTTGTGTAAAAAATCTTGTAAAATGTTTGTGTCACTTCAAATTTCATGAAATTTTTGCCTACATGTACATGTATGTATTTGTTTTGTGTTATATGTATGTATGTTGACATTAATTTACTACTGTTACTCATGTATGTTACAGACAAGGTGTTTTTTTTCTTCCTTCACACCATTACAAAAATCAGTTTGATAGCATCATTTACATGTACTGGTAGATAATACTACTATTAACTATGATTTTCTGAAATATAATTTAACTACATGTATGTGTCATGCAGTTGTAATCGCCATTGTTTCACCTGAGTTGAGTCTTCAAATTGCTTTAATCATGTAGATGAACATATTTGTATATTTGATACTTGTCTTATGTGAATCATATCAACATTGTAAGTGCACACCTACATGTATCTAATGTACATGAAAATGCTAAAGAGTATATTACTATCAAAAAGGTAATTATGCAAATATACATATATGTAAATGTACAGTCAATTACTTTTAATTCCTAATGATACTGATATCAACTATATATGTAGTTACTTTTGTTTATTTTGTAGTCTACTATTATTTTAAGCTTCTTGGTCAGTTGTACATAATTTATCATTAGTTGATAAATAAGTGAAATTATATTCTGACTTCCTACATGTATATGATTGCTGGGTTATTTTGGTTGTTTTGTTCTTCTAGTGTTTGTGCTAACCTAATTAGGAGATACCAAAACTATTTTTCCTTTCAGTCCTGAACAAATATATACAATGTTGTCATACATGTATCTCAAACATGAATATAAAAAGGACAAATCACCCCCCCCCCCCTCCACAAAAAAGTAATTGATATCCTCAGAAGATATACCCCAAGTATGTATAAATTTCATGTGAGTAACAAACATAGAAAGAAAAATGATTTTTAGTGATGCTCCCTTTCACAATTATTTTTCAGGAATAACTGTACTATGTACTTTTATTAATTGTGGATTTGATTTTGTTTTCCTAATGTATATCCTCACATTTTGTTTCATCTTTTTATTAAATGTTTGTAGGACGACGATGTCTCACGTAAGAGAAGAAGAGCAGCAGAAGAAGAAGATGCCAATTCAATGATTGCGTCCGCACCGGTACCTGGCAAAGGCAAGCCAAAGAGGCGGAGACTTGAAAAGTCTGAAGAAATCACAGATGTAGAAGGTAAGAAATAGATAGAGAGAGACAAAGATAGAGAGAGATAGGTGCAAGAGAAGAGTGAAAGAGGGAGGGAGAGAGAATGAGACCTTTTGTCTTTCATGGGAATTATAAATAGACTCATTACCGGTATATATTGATACCCACTATCCTCTCCTGGAATGTATTTTTCTTACAAAATACAAAAGAGGTCTACATTCCAAGACTATTCTGTATTTATTACTGGTACTTCGTATGCATTCCCCATTTACTCAGGCACGTTGATTAAATCTATGTTTAATTTAGTACATGTAAGTTGTAAAGCATCATGATATGAGACGCTTGGTAAATTCTCTTATACAAGCAAAGCAAAGAACTCTTATTTGAAGAAAGAAAAAAAAACCTGTTCTAATTTACATTAATGCTCCTGAATCTTCATATAAACAAGTACGGGTAAATACTTGGGAAGTCTGCGATATGAGACTAGCTCAATTTCTCACCAATGTAGGGAGTTTTTGTCTGTGGTGGTTTTGCACATCACTCACTGATACTTCCGCTGTACATCCTGTGGATTTCATCACAATGAAAAGTGGGACAGACAATGTCAATGAGTATTTTTCTGCTTTGATAGAAATGGCATTTCAGAAAAATAGAACAAAGACAATGAAAAGCCTTCAGGTCAATATGATGAGATTGACTTGGCTGGCATGGGGTATGAATTATGTCGACTGGAATATGGGAGAAAGTGCATGTGAAGACTTTCACAACATTTTCCTTTCGATTGGTATATGTGCATTATGAATTAGCATGTATAGGTATTTGCAGTGATTTTTATTGTACCGTCATTTGTACTTATGAAATTGCATTAATATTTTATTCCAATATTTTGTTTAAAAAACAATCAAAACCATGAAGGATGGTTTACTGTACCGTGTGAGTCAAAAAAAAGTTTACACCTAGCAAATGACTAATTATTTTAAAATTCATCTATGAACAGTAAATTATTATACATCTTATGACAGAGTGTTTTATCCAAATCATTTGGTATCATTTTTGTGTTGTATGTGTTCACGCTTGGATAAACAGGAGGCATTGTTTACGAGAGTGCAAAAATCGATTGATCGATATATTGATTATAGATTGATATAATTTGAAAATCGTTAGTTATTGTTTACTCAGAACTGGTTCTGTACAGGTACATGCATAATTGAAAGAAATGGCCAGCACCAATACAAATTGTTTATTCTTTGCAATTTTAGTTTTATTATGACAAGTAACATTATTTTCCTGAACATAAAAGATAGCAAAGTTTTCAGAATATGGACCCAGAGATATCTCCACTAGGTGCTCAAAATACAAAGATTGTGTTACAGTGACTATTGAGGAAAAAATGTATATGATAATGATTACCAAATTATCTACTCTATTAACAGGATGGTCCAGATGAGTAGTCGACTCATAGTATGATTTGTATTATGGTCTTCATCAACCACAACCTGCATGGATTATTACCTGAACTTGATTAATCAATCAAAAATCTGACTGCTTATACATTTACAATGTTCTGTTTGAATGCTTTGGCATTAACTGCAGATTACGCTCCTCTTATGCCTAAAATTCTTTTTCTTTTTTCTTTTTTTGTTTACAGTCCCAATCAGTGCTGTAGCTGCCAAGTCCATCTCAAGTAACGGCACAGAAACCCCAGCAAGATCAACACTCCTTGGAACCATCTTCTCACCAGTCTATCAGTTCTTCGGAGGTAAGAAAACTGTGCTTACATTTACCAGTCTTCTTCATATTTCGTACATTACTTATAACAGTGATGTACATGTAGCTACAGAGAGGCTTGTTTTCCCTGATGGAATGGCAAAAAGGGGGAGAAAAAGCAAGGGAGAGAGAGAAATGGACAAGGAAAAATATATAGGACCCCCCTCTTTAATGACTGGACCCATGTTAATACCGCTGATACTTACAGATGCTTTGTGTAAGCTATCAAATTACCACTTACGTGTCATTTGATATTGTCTGGAAATAAAGTATCATATTTCATATTTTGCAATTTTATCTGAAACAATATAAAAATCATTGTTTGAAGAAGAAGAAAAAAAGAGAAATCCTTCTTGACATTGGGCTTTTAATGCATGGAGATTGATTTGTGAACATCTTTGAATACATCTAGCAGGCAAGGCAATACTCTCATTCTGTTTCGTGTCAGTAGTATATAGTGTTGCTTGGCAAGTGTCCCACTGCACTGCGTATTTCCGGAGTAACCGTCTTGTTTGAATAGAATGGAAGCATGATTTTTTATTTTGGACAAGTAGCTTTTTTTCAGTGCAGTTGATCAATCAATGGGTATGTTGTAGTTGATTTTGATTAAATTTGTTTGTTGGATACATAAGTTGACAACAGTCTGTTGGTCCGCATCTTGAACTCGAAGTAAAGGATGTAGTGCAAGTATGGTGCATGTGTGATACATTGCATGCATTCTCTGTGTAATCGTTTCCGCCTTGCAAGTGTGATAAAAAGGAGGAAATGTATTTCATGTGAAATTTCAAATATACTTTGCCTAGAAATCCAACATGGCGCTATCGTAAAATGTTACCATTACCTATATTGCAAGAATACCATCAGTTCTTAATCGTTGAAAGGAGTCTTCATGTTCTAAGCTCTTAAGGTGGAAACTAAATTCAAAGCCTATTATCAAATGTATAATGTACATAGTTTCTTAGTATACAGAAAGGCCAATGAAACCTTGTCAACTGAATAAACATTATTTTGGAGATCACACTGTCCAACACTAAGTTTCTCAAGTTATAAATGATATTCACCTAACGACTGTCCAATGCTTAAAATATTTCATTTCATTCCGCTAGGTTCGCCAACAGAGAACAAAGAGAACCTGACGGCCGTCCCTGAGAACCTGGACCTGGACGGAGTGGACCTGGACAAGGAGAACATATGTACGGAGTTGAATACAGCCATACCGACCACATCAGGAGCAGGGGGAGACGGCACCAGGACAACCATGACCACTATAGTCCCTCCCGACATTCACAACTCAGGCCCGGTGGCCTGCCTCACTGAGGAAGAGGAGTTGGAGAGGGAGAAAGAGGAACTTTATAAAGGTAACTTTACAATTTGTCATCAGAAAACTGATTGAGTCCTGTTTTTACCTTCAAGGGAATTTTAGATTTTAATGCATTATCATAAATACTTTGAAGGATACTGCTATTACAATGATGTAATGATTGAAAATGTTTCACTTCTGCCAATACTTTAATTAAGCTGTTGAATATAATTAGAATTGTAGAACACACATATTTAAAAGACTCCATGTGTTAAGCAGTAACAAGTTAATCATGAAAGAAATTCATAGCAAATCTGAAGTAAATTTAAGTAAAGATTTAGATAAAAAATAGGAAATGCACAACCCGCCTTGAAAGAAATGGAGAGATGAATTAGGCTTTGAAACATATTGTGTCAGAAAGATATATCGGTAGTCATTGTTATCAGACAAAAACTCGTACATGATATCAAATGCAAATCTAGAAAGAGCTTTCTCCAGCTCCTGTATATATTTCTCTTTCCATATACTTGTTTTATTATATTTTGTTTGACTTACTCTTTAGATGCGAATCACAATGATTGGCCTCCATGTCAGATGCAGTATGCAACATACGAACCCATCGAACCAGACTTCAGCATAGAAGATGAGTGGGAAACGTTTGATCCGTAAGTATCCTTATTTTCCCCTTCCCTTCAGTGATGTACTTTAAATCTGGGTTACATATTTATACTAAAATAATGGAGTTTTATCATTCTTCAGATATAAATGTGAGACCAGCTAAGAAGAACAAAATAATATTTTTACATCCAAAATGATTATGGTAGCTGGGTGTGGTTGAGCAATCTTGTGTGATATCATACATATTCATGATTCCAAGTCCTAGTTTTGAGAGATGAATTTTTTGTGTAGAAAATCCTTGATAATATTAAATACATGTAGTATTGTTTTCCTGAAGAAAACCAGGAAGTTGTTTTAAAAGGTGGTTGAATCCATGAGTCATTTATGCTCGTTTTTCAACTCCTTCCTGTTTATTAGTAAGAATTTTTTAGCGAAGGAGTGAACTAGTTGGTCATCTTGTTTCTACAATCCATAAATGATTATAATGATTCATAGATAATTAGGAAGTTTTGTTCCTGTTAAAAATAAACCAGACACGGGCATTAATAATTGGTTGACTTGATACATCAGGTCAGCGTCACAGAGTAACATTTTCACCCCCCACCCCAAGTTTGAAACAGTGTGGTATGTGTGGGAAGTAACAGGATTTAGGCCAGAATCAGGATTGGAGATTTTTATGAGTAGCTCAATGTAGCAAAGTGCTAGACATTCCTATATATATATATATATATATGTGACAACACTAATCGTTTGTATAATGGCTAATGAAAGTTCACTTGTTTATTTTATACTTGATTATAAGAAATGCTGCTTTTTTACAAACTTGTGAACATTCAAATTTGAAGAAATAAGGCATAGACACAAGAACAACTTTTTGTCCAATGTAGGTAACAAGTTGTCAAATAAATAGGCATACAAGCCAATAGTATTTTAAATGTTTTCTTTGATTGCTCCTTTCAGATACTACTTCATCAAGCAGCTCCCTCCTCCTACAGAAGAGCAGAAGAATCGCACTCCTGTCCTCCCCCTCAAGACTAGACGCTCCCCAAAGTACTCACTGGTTCTTGACCTGGTAAGTCTCAGTAACAAAAGTATTAAAAGGAATTACAATTTACTTGTTAATGTTACTAGACTTTTACTGTATACACTGCCCTTTGGGTACGTCTTTAATCAGATCTGAATTTTCACAATTACTCACATTTTCTGGTTTGGTCAAACGTGCCAGCATTCTTTGCCCTTTCGGCATTCTCTAAATATAGATGTTAAAAGAAAACCTGGAGGAAACATTGACAAGGCAAATATTGGGGTCACTATTGAATTATGCCATATTATGATGATTTACATAATGATGTATATGTTTTATGTTGTATAGGATGAGACTTTGGTCCACTGCAGTCTTGCTGAGATGGAGAACTGTACCATGTCATTCCCTGTATACTTCCAAGACAATGAGTACCAGGTGAGATACAACCACCCAACCATCCCATCCCATCCTGTCAGTGGTTTATGTAACCCCTATCCTCATCATATCCCTATTTTCAACATTCGTTGCAATATCTTGCTAAAGTTGAACCTGACACTCGGCTAAATCTTTTGTTCTAAACCAAGTTTTACAAATAAAGTAAGACCGAGGTATAAGTTTTCCATTGCTAAACATAATCTTATACCCAGGGTTGGGTTTAACTGAATTAGTAGAATACGGATCTAAATGTTTGGTGTTTGAATCAATCCTATTATGAGTCTAGTCCATTTATGCAAATTGCAAGTTTGTTATGGATTTATTTGCCATTGGTCATGCTGATTCACCAGATTATATGATTTTTGTTATTAGATAGATTCTAAAAGAGGAGATTCACAGCTTTAAAATGATATATATCCCATCACAATCCGACATCAAAAATGAGAGGAACGTTCATTCTTACGATATGTTACTTTATAAGAGGAAACTGCGCTCAGAGTCTGTCCGTTGCAACACTCTGAACCACAAGGTATTGTGCAAGGTGACAAAAGGAGGATTAGAAATTGAAAGGAATTTCTGCGAAGTGATTCTCAAATTGTCTTAAAACTAAGCATGTCGTGTTCTTTATTTTGACCAATCATCAATGCAAGAGCTTACTTTTTTTTAGTTAATAGGAATTAAAAATGAGACCAATAGCCTTGATCTTAAAGAAATCAAAATTACTACAACAAACCCAACAAACAGGTCTTAAAAACAGACCACCCAAAATACCACTTTTAGATTATTTGGTGCTTTTGAAATTGAAACTATGTAGAAGAAAGTATGCTCTTTCAGGCAATACTAAAAGATAAAATTTCAAATCCTGGCCCCTTTACTGAGCCCTAACTGGAAATGACTCCATGCAACGGTTTAGTGCCTTGTCATATTTGGTCACTTAGTCCTTTATAAAGCCTTTGTGAAATAATGCTCAACACAATGCATAACCTGACAAGAATTACAAGCGTCCATTTTGTTTTTCCTCCCTCCAGGTATACGTAAGGACTCGACCATTCTTTCGTGACTTCTTGGAGCGTATGTCAAAGATCTTTGAGATCATCTTGTTCACAGCATCAAAGAGAGTGTATGCAGATAAGCTGTTGAATCTGCTTGATCCAGAAAAGAAGCTAGTCAGGTGAGAGATTATGGAACTTTATGTCCAGAACCATAAGTCAAACATTCCTGCAGGGTTCTGGCTTTGAGTGCAGGAGGTTGCATCTAGCAGTCTAAAATTTGTGTTACCAAATGTATGTTACCATTAATCATAAAAATAACGTTTACATGTAAAGATTTGGTATCACAAAAAGAAAATCTAAAGGGTTAAAACAAAAAAGGATTCCTCCTTCACCCCCTTCTACAAAGTAAAATATCTAAAAAAAGAAGAAACAGAAAGAAAGAAAGAGAGAGAGAGAGAGTGAGAGAAAGAAAGTGAAAAAGAAAGGGAAAAATAGAAATAAATTAAAAAAAAGAATGAGATAAACTGAAAGCCCCCCCCCCCCCCCCAAAAAAAAAAAAAAAAAATCACAACAACAACACAAAAACAAACAATAAATTTGTTTAAGAACTTGTTTAAAAAGTATACTGTCTCTGATATAACCAATGGCCACCTGTTCATATCCATACACCATGTTACAACGATATACAAGTGCAGTTCTTGTTTCCTCTTGTTTCTTTGGGATACTCGATTTACTTGTGATGTTCTACTGTTGTTACTTCAGGCATCGTCTGTTCCGAGAGCACTGCATCTGTGTACAGGGCAACTACATCAAGGATCTCAACATTCTAGGAAGGGACCTCACCAAGACTGTCATCATTGACAACTCTCCTCAAGCATTTGGATATCAGGTAGATTTATTGGTTTAAAACTTTAAGAATGACAAACAGGAAGAAAGAGAGTGGTGTGGTGTATTAAAATTGACACAAATTCAGTGGGATGTTGGTGAATGTGTACTTATGGCGGCTTCATGGAAATGAGGTAGTGAGTGTTGTTTGTCTACAAGGTAATGGTAGAGTAGTGAATATACTGGAGTGGATCATTATACTTCATTACAGTAACTTTGGTTCTTACCCTGGTACCGCTACTCATGTAGTCTTCAAAGGAGTGCAAGGATGCTTTAAATCGTATTTACGTTGCACACTTTAGTAAACAAATTCATAATGTGGCTCTTAAGATAAAAAGAGCAATGGAGTAGAACCCTTTGGAGAATCATATCACCTATTCAGGGAAGATTATGTATATGCATGGACCATACCTGCCAACCACCCCGATTAAGGCGGAGTTTCTCCGCATTTTTCATACTCCGAATTCCGAGTGCATGCCTCAAAACTCCGATTTTTTTTTTATTTTAATTTTTTTTTATTATTTTTTTTATTTATTTTTTTTTAAATAATTTTTTTTAAATTAATATTTTGTGTGTGCGTCCGCCATTTTCAATGGCAAAATGTCCATTCTGTCCTGTAAAGTATCCTACAAGCATCTCACATCAGCAATTTGGGGATGTTTATTCATACCTGCGTATAGCCCACGTGTATTTATATTACATGTGCAGTTGATACGCCGTGCATAAACACTGTATACATTGGCGTGTTTTCTTCAATGCTTGTACGATGACTGCGATCGTGGAAGCTTGTTATTTACCGGACTTCCTCGGATTTATTTTGGATTACTACTACTATATACCTTTGCAAAATAGGGCTCCTAACTGAGGTGGGTAGTGAAACATGTAGTTTTGTGAGTGTTCACATTTCAAAAATTGTTTATGTGTGGGGCGAAAAGGTTGAAGGAAAAGGCCCATTTGCACCATTAAAATGGAGAGAAAAAAAATAGACCCTAAAGTCCTGTGTACCCCCCCCCCCCCCATCTACGGGCTACTACCCCAATCCTTCGGTGGTTCGCGACCTCGTAGTCCATCCAGAAAAATTTACTCCTAATTTCTCTTGTCTCAGGTTGGCAGGTATGATGGACACTATCAAAATCAGAGTGTTAGCTATTTTAGTGAATATTCTTTGGGAATTAATTTAGTAAATTTATTCAGGTCACTGTAGACCTATTTGAAACGATTATTGGTTCAGCCTTTTTTAGAAAACTTATTATGTAAAGGTTTTAGTCAATTCATTGTGCATATTTTCCCTCTTTTCCCTTGTCTTATGAAGTTGGAGAACGGTATCCCCATTGAGAGTTGGTTTGCAGATGACAATGACTCAGAACTGCTCAAGCTGGTCCCGTTCTTAGAAAGCCTTGTGTCAATGGTAAGTTAAGCAAGAATGGAGAAGTTGTCCAAGGGGAGTAGATGGGGCTAGTTGTCTTAGAGGAGAAATTATTCAGGAGTTGGTTAGTACAGGCAAGTGTTGTTCCAGACTTATAGGAGGCTTGTTTCCTGAAGGAAAAATAATCTTGATTTATGTTTGTAATCTATTTATTGAACCAAATGTCACTCACTGTTGGTTCCATGGAATAGTATCTTTAGTTGCACTATAAATGTTCCTGCATATGATTTCATTCATGGCTGTTTATTTGATCTTATTTTGTAAGTGTGTGTTGTATTTCATTAATGCAACATTGATATGCAAAAATAACAATATCTAAACACAGAATTGAATATGAAATGTAACTATTTCTCTTGATCCTTTTTTTTTTGGACCTGGTACAGAACGAAGACGTTAGGCCGCATGTGAGGGAGAAGTTCCGTCTCCACGAGCTGTTACCTCCAGACTAAAAACATCAGAGCTTTCCCCAGCAAGAAAGAGCACCATAAAAGAATCTTGTATAGAAGTGTATTTTTGTGAGCTAGAATGCAAAAAACAACAAAAAAATGAGAAAGAGAATCAGAAATATTTCTATGAATGATGACAGATTTTTAACTATCATGTACAAAGTAAAAAAACAAAACCTCTTCATTACAATTGCTTGTTGTCTTTTAAGGCTGTGTAAATAACATTCATCTGATTTCATTGTGTAAATACTCTGTAAGTAGACTTATGGCCAATTTTCTTTGTGCGAGACAAGGCTGCCATAATCAAAGCTTTCAATGTTAGTCTTGATTTTAGAGTTACAAATATGAAGAACGTTGTATTATACATTTTCTTGTGTTTTTATTCAACAGAATATTTTGAGTGAACATTATAAGTTGTATAGCTATTCATGCTAGTTTAAGTAAGAACAAATTGGGTTACATTCAATTGGTTTTAAAAGATATGAAGTAGGTATTGATAGAGTCTATTTAAGTTGTTATTTACTCAATAGGGTAATATTTCAATCATTTATTTTGAGATCACTTTTTCTTTTCTTTTCTGTTTTGGTTTGAAATCTTACATGGGGTATGAAGAAAGATGAATATTTCTTACAAGTGGTCTTCTATTTTAAATTTTTCATAGAATTACCATTTTTCATCTTTATTATATCAGAACGAGAAAAATGGTTTTAAAAGGAAGATATTTGACTGTTATTTTATTGTGGGGCTTGCCTAGCCATATGCTTATTTATTTGTTTTTATAGTTGGAAAAGAAATCATATAAAGTGCCAAAACTAAGTAAGTACTGCTCTGAATGGAAGACAAATTGCATCAACAGGTGGACCAAACAGGTTGCGAAGTTTCTTTACAATTTTTTTTGTTGTTGAGGCAAATTCTTTGAATCTTTTTAAGTCCTGATTTTTTAAAGACATTTTGATTTTTTAAATTCCATTAATGGCGAGATCATGATAAATTGATATCTTTGAAGTGATTAAAAAGGAAAATAGGAAAAGATGAACTTATGGAATTCCATCCAGTATAAAGAGAGTAACTTTTTTTAATCTGTTTACAAATGAAGACTAGCAAATTGGGGATTTTTATGCCAGCAACTTGTAGTTTTCCCATGTAAATATCTATACATATGTTTGTAAATATTATGAAAAACTCATATCTTTGTATAGAATTATTATCTGTAATTTCTTCTTTCCTATATTCGTCTTGCTTTAAAAACTGCCTTTTTCGTTGTTGTGAGTAGTACTCGATTTTGAATTTTGAATCCCTTGTAGTAGTTTTAATCTTTTTATCTATCCTAAATTTTGCCCCAAATAATGCAGGCGATTTTAAGGCATTTTTTTAAAAATTGTTTTTTAATCATACTGTATACTCTGATGACAATCACTGTTGGAAATTGTCTTACTTCTGTTTTCAACCATTGGTAGTGAACTTTTTCTATTTTCTTTTCTTTTTAAAACTTTAAATAGAATTAACTAATTTGTTAGGTTTTAATAAAGTCTTTTGTAAGGTACCTCCTTAAGAATTCCCCTTAATGTATGGTATGATAATTGTACATTTATACAGTTGTACATTATCTGATCAAAGTGACTTCAGCCACTTTTTCCAACAATCATTATTCAACAAGCAACTTTCTAAAAGATTTAAATGGGAGACATATTTTTGGCTTTCAAGGCTGTCTTCTTGGTGTAGTGTTTCAACTGAGTATTATCATACTCAAATAATATAAGTTATTTACCGGTAAATAGAAAAAATATTATTCCATGTTTTCTTGATAATATTTTTCTATTAGGTAAGTGTCTCACAATCCACTTATGTAAGGGTACTGGTCACTGCACGTAAATTACAGTCACAAATAAGGCAACTCTGTTTTGAAATATAAGAGTTTGCACCTTTCAGCGAGTAACTTATTACCATTCCCATTTTATGAAAGAAATTCAATCATGCTAGCCTGATTTCTGTCATGGTTCTTATTAGTTTTTATATCTTGTTTTCATTGTAAAAATGTACATAGATATGCTGCTTATTTCCCTTTCCATTTTTTCTATCATATGTGAATGAACTGAAAACATGTCAAAAGGTGATCCACTTCATGTAAAAAGATGCATAAATTGGGAGTGTTTTACTTGTTGAATTGTTAGTTTTCACCCATCCATCATCAACTTTTAGGTCATCTTGTTGCCCTCTCCTTAATGTTAGTTGCCAGTGTAATGTAATGATGCTGTTAAGTCATAGTGTCAATGAGTATAATGAATGTAAGTAGGATTGTTGGAAAACATTGAAATATAGCCCCCTGAAGCCTGCAGTCTTTTTATGCTACGTATTGCAATAGGAATTCTGTTTTTTATAGAAAGCATTTAACATAGAGGTTGTAACAAATGTGTTATACTGTAGTGATTTACAACATATCATCTTTAATGACGGGTCTCTGTGTGATGTACTTACATTCATACGTGTACTTTCTTTGTTAATGTTATTAGTGCTTTCAGCCTTGATTCAACCAATGTAATACCACAGAAAATCATCGTTGATACACGACTAGGTAATTGCCTCAAAAATCCGCTTTGGCAAAATATTTTTTTTTTAAAAACAACATGTAAGCGTATAGCAAATGGGGAGAAAAAACAGTAGCCACAGGCATGAAGACCCCCAAAGGGGTACTGTTCTTTATGTTATAAAATGCTGTAACATGAGGCAGTGAGGCTTGGTTCGCTTAGCAAATTTTGTTTTTGTGGCCCAGCAGGTTTTTTAAAGACAGTATACAGCAGTGTGTGTTGGTGAACGAGGCTTTATGCAAATTTCTGCAGGTTGGACTTCTTCATATGATTCTTAACCATTTCAATCTCAATATGATGCCATTGAAAGGACTAACTACAACTACCATTAGTCCCGATTTGTACATTTATGTTGAAATAGAACACAATGAAATAGTTCAGCTGTATTAGTATTTTGTGAACATGCCCCACATGTGCTATTTGATGTTGTGTTGTATCAACCAGGCTTAGATAGGATTTCATTAAGGTTTCTCTTTGGATGCTGCTTTGTGTTCTTGATGTCACAAATTGCTTTTTCACAAGGTTAAGGAAAATACATCTTCAGCATATCATCAATCAGTAGATACGCTAATCAAAGCATATGTAGAAAGAGTGATTGCTTCCATGAACACATTTTTCAGACCTCCTTAACTTAATATGCTGCTTTCCTGTAATTGATGTTCATAATTAGATTTTTATCTAAGCGTACCATGCACTGGGAATATATAGTAGGGTCTAATGGTTGTGAAATTCAGCTGAAATTCTTTTAGTGCTTCCCAAGAAAATAATGCATCCAGTTTAAGTATGTTCTGCTTTTTTTAAGGTGAAAATCTTGGTCAAATTTTAGGTTGAATATTTACAAGTGAATATCAGATACCTTTTTGCTATTTTATGGTTAGATATTTCATTGAGGCATATCGTTTTCTCAATCACTGTTCATCATATCACTTAACAGATATGCTGCATGTCGACTAAGTACATATTTTGCTAGTTGACCATTGAGCATTGTATGAGGCAATGGGTTCTTAGCACTTCAATATGTGTGCCACTTCCTCTCTCCTCTACTTTACCTCTTCTCCTCTATAGAACATCCCATGGAACCGACAAGGCCATGAGACTGACGACCTGACATGTCAGTTGTGTGGGCTGTCAGTCTCGTAAAGTGTAGGTCTTGTGAGCTATAGCTGTACTCTGATTCTTTTCACTCTTCTGCGATGGTAGTGAATGTGACGTAAATTTAGTAAGAAAAGAGGATGCAATTTGCTAAAGGTACATTGGAAATGATTGATAAGTACAAAATATTGTTATTTCCCTACCCCAATAGCAATGTACCCTTTTTAAACCCACAGACGATGAAGCTGAAGCAACGAGGAAAGGAGTAAATTTTAAGAAGTTTTGGAATGATGCATTGTGTTAAAAGGGTCTAACAGTGATTTTGTGGACAAGATTTCAGATATTTTTTCACAATCTGATAAATTATTCATTTATTCATGGACAAAGAAAGAAAAGGACATCTGTCCCTGAGATTGAAACCATTCTTTTCCTTTCTTGCATGATATCAATCTTCTTCTTTGCACATTCTGGAGTTGTAAGACCCTTGCTTCTAAGCTCAATATTTTACGCCACTCTGCAAATGCTGCGTTCTGTTTGTAGAAACAGCTTTTGAAAATCCATGCAAAAGTGGAGTTAGCATGTGCTTTACAAATATACACATGATTATTTTCACATTTTCCATATGAGTATTCAGCACACTTTACGTAACCTTTGTAATGTAATTATCATGGAAAAAAATATTGTACCAGTATTTCAATTTGCACTCCCTCAGACAGTTTATAGCGTTTAATATGTCTGAGATTTTTGTTCCTGTTTATGTAGCTACCAATTACTCTCTGTGTGTTGAAAGCATTACATTATTGGCACAAAGAGGCACTGACAGGAGCTTGTAAAACAGTTGTGGTAAATATAAGGTTAATCCCCTTTTCTGTCACACATGTCTTGGAAAGTTTTCAGGAAGTGATCAAATGTTGCTTTAATATGACAAGTTGAAGTGTTTAATTTATGGTTTACATGGCTAGAAGTCGACAGTCAGTGGCATACTATACTTGTGGGCTAGGGTTTTGACTAAGCCACCAATCCTGTGTTCATCTAATGATAATAGGGTAAATGTTCTTATATTTATCATGTACATGAAATCATATTCGTTCATTTTACTACTTTACTTACAGCTGTAGAGTTACAAATTGTATATACTGGCTTCATCATGTTTACATGTTAAAAAAATTAGACTTCAAGAATGGATGTAAAATAACCAGTCATCCTGATTATGTGTTTACCAATGATTTCACTTTATAAATAAAGAGGCTTTCAAGTACACTATGCCCCAATGTATACTTGGCCAACCTGTAAATTCCCTTTTTTGTTTGTTTAATGATCAACTAGTGCTAGGAAAATGGTTTACTGTGTTTTACTAAGGGCTTTTCAATCTTGTTTTAAGGAGAGCAGCAAATGGGGCTTCATGATCAAGAGACACAAATGAGATGTCAAAGCATTGTGTTGTTTGCACTTTTATCTAGAAATGTTATAATCATTGTGCTAAACAATATCTGTATTTTTATAAAGTACAGGAGGTATCTTTAGGCTGGATGATATGTCTCGTGTTAGGTTCTGGTTTGTTTCTGGCATCATTCATTGTGATTGAAAATATATAGGGATTGTTTTATTTTAGAACTATGTTCTCTCTTGTAACCTGAAAAAATATATTAAAACAAGTGAAAAGAAGATGAAAGTTCCACATTAATTACTGAACGGTTCATTCATTGTTCTTTTAATCTTGGTCTTTGATTGTTTTTACATCAAGTTTGTTGGATATTGATTCATGGCTGAAAACAATTTCCTTTCTCAAATCATTCCCCTTAATATCGACTCAAACTAGCTCAAAATAATGCGTTGAATATTATTGCAATTGCAACGTAGCCTACTCTTCAAATCATTTATTTTTGTGACTTTGTATGGCGTCAAAGCTATGACATTCAGGGGTTTTCTAGTTACTGGAGTTCACCTAATATTGTATTTGTGTTTCAGATCTTGTAACATATGACCCTCTGTTATGATGTTTAGATCAATGTACATGTAGTTGAATGTAGTTATCACCTTATTGTACATACCTCTTCATTTAATCTGTGTGATTGCTTGTGCCTTTCTGGCTTGTCTACCATTAAAAAACAGTTCAACACCCCTAAATACACTGATTTTCTCTTATTTCATTTGTATATGTATTTTAAAATCAAAACAGCTGTATGAGTGTTAGTATTTACATATGTTAATGATTCTGTAGAATTTGTCCTGTATGACACCTGTCTTTTTCTCATTATATCATTAAAACTTGAAAAAAAGCTCTGTGTGAGATTATTTCATAAGGTTAGTGATACAATACAGAATTATAAGCCAATGGTCAATTTTTTTTCCCTCCATTTTTGGATGAAATAAATGAATAGATGTCTATGTCATACAAGACACATTGCACAGAATTGACCTTCCGGTATTCTTTAATGCAGGACACTTGAAAGTTGATGGGATCATTGCAACCCCATAAGGAGACACCATTTCTGGTTGACACTTCTATCTCATTTTAGAGTGTTATCATGGACCATGGTTATATCAAAATAATTTAATTTTAGCCACTAAACTCCGATCTCTTCATGATGTTAATGACATTAATATTTTATTTTACTGAATCAAGGATTCAACATTTACAAACAAACACAAATACTGTAGTTTGATGGAGTTGGTAATTGTTTTCAAAGAGATATCAAAACACTACCTTCTCACTTGATTTTTTGAAATACTCTTCATTGAATGATTTATAACTCCAAGCTCAACTATCAACATGTGTTCATTATTCTATCATCCCTTTTAAACCCATCATATAAAAAACTGCTAATGAATGAGTATCAAAAGTCAACTTTCATCTTTACCTACAGACAATGCCATCTTCAGGACTGTTTCAGGAGATCGATTTTGTTTCATTTTCTTTACAATCTTTCTCTTCTTTCTTCATCACTTTCTGTCTTCATAATTATACTTCTTGTTTACCTCTCTTTCTCTTCTTCATATTCCTCTACCTCTAAGTTCTTATATTCCTCTAATCCATCTGCCTGTCATTCTCTCATACTCCTCCACTAGCTTCTTAATATTTTCCCCGTCTCTCATTGGAAAAGTTGTGGAAACATAAAAATGTGTACAAATTTATAGAAATATTTAAAGGTTTATTACAAACCTGAAAAAGGAAGCAAAACAATCAGAAACACCTTATAACAATACTTATTGTGTACCCAACTTCACTGAAAAATTCACTACTAGAATATTATAGTAAACTCTGGTATCAGCTGCACTAGGTAGAAAACGTCAGAGGGCGATATACCAATGCGAATCAGCTGCCGAGAATATGGCGGGGATATTGAATGGATCTGTGGGCGAAATTGTGTTGCGCTTGTTTTGATCGGGAGGTGAGAGAATGATCTATTTTAATTGCTACAGTGAAGGGAATCCTTTTAATTTAAAATGTATGACGTCTACCAGATATTAAGAGCCATCATTTTAAACAGAATTAAAGATAAATCTATGACTATCCTAATTGTTTTCGCTGCAAATAGACAAGATTCCTGAAAATAATGGGCCCACCTATTTAGTTTCATGCCATGGTCAGCCTATAAAACTAATAACCCCCGTGTTCAATATCACCCGTACTACGAACCAGGATTCAATTTAATTTTTCCTAAGGTACAAGTACCGGTAGTATCAAGCTTGAATTTCTGAACATCCTTTCCTATTCTGTATGACACTGGGTGAAATATCTGCGCTAGACTCTATTTTAGAAGTCTATCCAACCTTGGTTGGCGTTAGTGTAGTTCCGTATCCATTTTTTTAGCAGCTTAATATCCATTCTTAGCAAAGGAGTTTTAGCCCAATTTTTTACTCATTTTAATCATAATCATATATCGCATTTTCCACCTGAATTTGGATCACATCTGACATCGGAAAGCCTCTGTTTAGGGCTTCGATGTCGACGTCGTCGCTCAGTACCGTCTCTACGCTATAGCTCCGCACCTCAAACTGAAGCTATCAGTCCAAAATTATTCAAATTCTTGTATGGTTTATGGTATCGTGCATGCGCGTAATACCATAAACCATACGAGAAGTCTGCATGATTTTGGACTGATAGCTTCAGTTTGAGGTGCAGGACTATAGCGTAGAGACGGTACTGAGCGACGATGTCGACATCGAAGCCCTAAACGGAGGCTTTCCGATGTTGGATGTGATCCAAATTCAAGTGGAAAATGCAATATATGATTATGATTAAAATTAGTAAATAATTGGGCTAAAATTCTCTTATTTAGAATGAATATTAAAATGCTAAAAAAATGGATACGCAACTACACTAGCGCCCCTTAGTTTAATAGCTTTTTATAGAACTAGGACTAAGTTAGACTCTACTCTCTAGGTCTAGTTTGACCTGGCGTAAGTCGAAGCTCTGGCGTGGAGATAGTACTAAAACATACCTTTGTTTATTTATTTACTACCCATGGTTTCTTTTCTCTGTACTTTGTATTATTATCTGAGGACACTGGAGCCCAGCCTTTGAAAGGCAAATGGCCTCTGCTGGCTCCTCCATATTCTTTGTATTATTTATATTTATATATTTGCTTATATGTATAATGTATTGTTAAATGTATTTTTATACGAGAAATGGAAATAAAATGAACAGCAACATGAACATGAACATGAACCCAAAATGAAGTAAATATTCATCAAATATCCAAATAATGGTCATGATTTAAAAGTCAACATGTTTACGGTAGATAACTTCACACAGGTGTGCGCCCGCCCGCAACCCACCATCAGTATGCACTTGTATTGTGCAGCGGTTTGCTGTGCAACCTGTGAAAAAGTGTATAGATTCTACTAATATTTCTAGACCTAGAGTCTAGACTCTATCAATTTTCCGGAAAATACTCAAAGAAAAACAAGAAAATTGACACGAAACAGGTAAGAAACATAATAGGATAACACCTTTTCAATGACATTTATTTGGACATTTGATGAATATTTATTTACTTCATTTTGGGAAAGTTTTAGTAGGGTATCTCCACGCCGGAGTTTTTGGATAGACTTCAGAACTAGCGCCAAATATTCTTGTATCTCACGAAAACAAAGCCATACAATATTATTATTATCGTTATTATTCTGACTAGCGAAATAACAAAATTTGACTTAGATCTACCTCAGTAAATATGGCTTTGTTTTCGTGTGATATTGATATCAATAGTTGAAGTTCCCGGATGACTGAGCAATACGAAAACAATATCGGTTGGTCATCCGGGTACTGCGCTAAAGACATTGAATACATTGATTTATTGTACCACTTGGAAGCTTTATATAGATAATAATCAATATGTTGCTGTTGTTTGGTGTTATTGGCGTTTCATTCTTTTTTAGAATATTTATTTTAGAATCTTTATTGAATATGATTTCAATGTTAATCAAATATCTACCTGAGCTGGCGAGGGAGATACAGATGCTGTAGAAGCCATCAGCATCACCATTATTAGTACATGCATTATAGTATGCTAGAATTTTGTGATGATGCATCGCAATTGGTACATATTTTATATACATGTACATATTTTCCTGACATTACAAGTATACATCATGTATTAACCATTATGATTTATTCAAATTCATCCACTTTTGCGTCTAAGTGTATGTCTATCAGTATCAGGAAACATTTATGTCATTTAATATATTAATCATGCATTACCGCAGAGAGGTATACAAATGTTTGACTGACCATACCTCTTCTTCTCTCTGCAGGTACAAACATGTTTACATGCAGGAAGTTGCAAGATACCTCATTGGGGAATATTTCAGATCAATAAAAAGATAGAGGGAAGGAATGGCTCACCCGGGGGAGAGTATTAATTTTGATGGACCAGACCTGCAGGAAGAGCAAGAAGAAGAGCTGGCATTTGATGACCTTCACAGGGAACAAGAGGTACACAATTCTTAAAAAGTGTTTTTGTTTTTTAAGCTTTTATTTTGTTCTTGTTCTTGTTTTTTGCCTTTACATGTTGATTGCAACTTTGTTTGGTTTACCACTCCTTTGTTGTGGGTTTAGTATTATTGAACAGGTGAAGAATTCGCATTTTTTATTTTCTTTATATTTTTACAAGTAGTACACTTAAATACATGTCGCGAAAAAATGTGTGAGAAATATTATGGACTATGAATTTTTTGCTACCATATATACTCAGTACTCTGGGAATTATATTTTAGGGGTAGGTTGCACTTTTTAATACATGACTGCCTCCTGAAACACTTCACAATAAGCCAGTTCATAGTTGCAGTCTGAGCATGAGCAGAGAAAGGTCATTGCAGACCAAATTGTGAAATACACAGAGACAAAATACTGGATACGTGCTCATGAAAGTTATGTAATCATTATTAATTTTTATGCACAAGCAGTGCACTCCATGATACACAGGTGGAAGTATTCTTTGAAAAGGGGAAACAAAGGCTATTTATGTAGCACCTCCATCGCTGTAGGAGTGATTATTTCAAAATGTACAAAGTGGGACCTCTTCATGTTTTGAAGACTTGTGGATATTCGGGGTCATTTGGGACATGTGCTAACCATGAACTGGTCTATTGTTAAACTGGTGTCAACTTGAATACTGATGTCTCACTCTCTTTAGTTTGATACCAAATTTAGTTCTGATTACAGGTGTACCCAAACTGTTGTAGGGCATTGTACCTTTTTAGATTTGGATGTACAGTTTAGGTCATATATTATTATTTTTAATGTGTAATACAAATCATGTAATCTTAAAGGAAAGTAAGATCTGATGTCACATGGTTGGTTCAATCAGCCTGTTTCCACAGAAAACATTGACACAGTATTACCCATGTCATACCGTGTCATACCGTGTCAGTTTTCCTGTGGAAACACAAGCATGTCATGTCTATTCAACCGAGATACGGATTATCAGATCCACTTCTGGAGGTGGATCTTGACGTGTCGATCCCAACGAACTCCCTGTGAAATTGCTGTGGAAACACACAGCGACAAACCGTGTCTGGCGAATCATCAGAGCGCGCGAAGCCTCAATTGCCACTGGAGCGTGATTGGTTGAAAAATACTTTGAAATACGCGTATACAATACTATGTTTATATACGCGCTGTACGTAACAATGAAAAATGTACGTCACAATAGAATAGCATAGAATCCTGTGTAGATCTGAATCCACGATCGAGGTCAAAGGTTGAATCTTGACGTCCGATTGACACAGTATTTGCCTGACTTGGAACACGGAATCGGGGCGAATCAGAATGCTGCACTCTGTGGAAACAGATTAGTTTAATACCGTGTCGTTGCGACACGGTATTTCAATTCCGGAAAAGATAATCCGTGTTCCACTTTTTATGCCTCCGCTACAAAGTAGCCGGAGGCATTATGTTTTCGGGTTGTCCGTCCGTCTGTACTTACGTCTGTACGTCTCGTTCTCGTGATCGCGTTATCTCAAGAACCAATTGATGGATTCCCGGCAAACTTTGGTCATGTATGTATCTTGCAGAGCCAATGACCTGTTTAGATTTTGGGGTCGCGAGATCCAAGGTCAAAGGTCACAGGGCTCATTATGTATGCAAAAATAGCTCGTGATCGCGTTATCTCAAGAACCCGTTGATGAAATCCTGCCAAATGTATGAACCTTGCAAAGCCAATGAACTGACTAGATTTTGGGGTCGCGAGATCCAAGGTCAAAGGTCAAAGGTCACATAGCTCATTATGTATGCAGAAATAGCTTGTGATCGCATTATCTCAAGAACCCATTGATGGATTCCCGCCAAACTTAGGTCATGTATTTATCTTGCAGAGCCAATGAACTGATTAAATTTGGGGGTAACGAGGTTAAATGTCACAGGTCATAGGGCTCATTATGTTTCCAAAAATAGCTCGCTTCTGTTTTGGTTTGTAAAATTGCTCCATGGCGGAGGCATCATTTTCGACTGCGCGTGGTCAAAGGTCCATCTAGTTTTCTGTGGAAACATGCTGAATAAAACATAATGGATAAATGTAAATGACAGCAGAACATTCAGGTGAAATATATTCTAAATAACAGTGTGAAAGCAAACCTTGCCAGGAAGCGGGAAAGTAATGAAAGAGAGAAAGAGACTACAGTAACAAAATGAAAACAACATGAAGAAAGACTGAGAGAAAATGATAGAATAATAAATACTAAAAATAATGTTAGGAAAGATAGAATGGTAAAGATAAAAGGAACAATAGAATAGAAGATGACACATGTACATGTAGATGGGGAAAAACAAAGAATGACATAAGAAAAGACAAGTAGGGAAGAAGACAGACTGAGCGTAAAGGCAATGAATAGCAAAGGGAGAGATAGACAAGGGTGAGATAGAGGAGGAGATGAATAAGGGAAAAGCAAAGAATAACATGAGGAAGATAAAACATAAAAATGATATAATGATGAAAACAAAGAATAACATAAAGAAGGCTAGAAACTAGAAAAACACGTTAAAAGAGAGAGAAAATGACAGAAGGAAAAAAAAAAGATGACATAAGGGAAGATAGAAAGAAAATGATATAATGATAAAACAGAGAATAAATTAAGGTTATGCATAGAAAGAGAAAAAAAAAAGAAGGATAAAGATGAAAGAAAAATGAAAATGAGAAAAACAAGGAATAACAATCGAAATAGAAAAAAAAGTAAGAGAAGGATAAAAACTAAGAATATTTCTAATGTAGATAGAAAATTAAAGAATCACATAATAGAAGGAGAAGAACGTGAAAGGAAAAAAGCAATATATATACTAATAGATTAATAGATAACATGTAGAAAGAAATCAATGTAAGACAAAGAACAAAGAATCAAACCATGAAATATTTTTTTAAAGTAGAGTTGACAGGAAAAGAAAAAAAAGAATAACATTAGAAAAGGTTGAGAAAAAAGAGAGAAGACTAGAATAAAGAAAAGATGAAAACAGAATATTAAACAAGGAAGGTGCCGTGGTCGAGTGGATATGTCACCGGACTGTCGATCACACGGTTTGCAGTTCGAGTCCCGCCGCGGCACTAATATTCTTTGGCAAGACACTAATCTATACATTTGCCACAAATCAATATAATGGTTATTTCAACAAATGGGAGTAGGAATTGATCTTACTTGGAAATCATTGATTGCTTTTCTTTCAAATCTTTGATTGATGATTTGTGGTAAGTCACTTATACATGAATGTGGAGTTTCAAAGCGCAAGCGATGTTTGTTGTTCTTAAATTCTAGGAACTGTAGGATCTGTGGTAAGTCACTTATACATGAATGTGATGTTTCAAAGTACAATCTGATGTTTGTTATTCTTAAATTCTAGGAACTGTAGTATGTGAGTCACTGGGTTTGGTGCCTGGTGGTGTGACCTAAGTGACCTTTACTCTAGGCTTTTTTTCTTAGAATAATTTTTTTTTACATCTTTTTATTAAATGGTTGTAACAATATGATTTATTCTTGATGGATAGATAAAGTTATATTTTTCAAAGAACTTATTGATCAATCTGTATACATGTATGACTTGATCAATAAAGTTCTGAAGCCTATAATTATAGAAGGATTAAAAAAAGATGACATCAGGAAAGCTAGAAAGGAAATTGATAGACTGATAAAATAAAGAATAAGGTAAGGAAATTAGAAAGAGAAGATAATGGAAAGATAAAGATAAGGACAAATTAATAGAAGAGAAGGTGAAAGTTAAGGTGAAGGTGAAAGAAAAGACAAGAGATGGATAAAAATAAAGAATAGACTTAGTAATAGTATAGATAGAAAATTAATGAATAACATAATAAAAAGAGAAGAAAGTGAAAGGAGAAAAGCAATAAATAAAATAACAAATGGATAATAATGGATAACATGTGTAGGCATATAATGTAAGAGAAAAAAAGAATTAAACCATGAAATATTTGTTTAAAGTAGAGTTGAAAGGAAAAGAAGAAAACAACGAATAACATAAAAAAAGTTTGGGTTTTTTTAGAAGAAAAGGGGAGGAAAAAACGAGACTAGAATAAAGAAAAGATGGTAACATAATAATAATAATAATAATAATATTTAAGATTTATATAGCACTGGTATACAAGTACAGTTTCTAAGCGCTTTACAAAACAAGTGAAATGAAAAGTACGGTTAAACTAAATTTGTAATAAGGATCAACAAGAAACGTGAAATGAACAATGCGCTTAATTTGGACGAATTACTTAACTAACAATGTATAACAATAACATGATAATGAAAATGTTAATACAATAATTAAGTATCATTATTGAAACTGCAATAATTATGCACATTAGACAATAAATAAATTACAAGAAGATAGGACATGTGGTTATAAATACGGTATGATGATGGACAATTACTTCGTGTTGAATAGATAGGTCTTAAGTCTACGTTTAAAAGTGTCAAGAGTTGGGGATTCACGGACAGAGACGGGGAGATTATTCCAGAGTTTAGGAGCACATACAAAGAAGGCACGATCTCCATAGCGGGTGTGAGTTCGAGGACCAGATGATAGTTGAAGATGAACAGATGATGATGAGCGGAGCCTGATGGAGGAGGTTTGCACCTTTGGTGAAATGAGTCCATTGATATATGCTGGAGCAAGTCCATTACGGGCCTTGTAGGTGAGAAGCAGTACCTTGAATTGGATGCGCTGTGGAATGGGGAGCCAGTGAAGAGAACGAAGAATAGGTGTTATGTGTTCGTACTTTCTTGTGCGTGAGACGGGCTGCAGTGTTGGAGTTTGGTTAGATGTGAGCTGGGTAGATTTATCAACAGGCTATTACAGTAATCAATGTGTGATGTCACAAATGCATTTATTAGGCGCCCAGTAGAACTTTGGTCTAGGTACTTTCGGAGTTTTCCGATCCGGTAAATTCCAAACGAAGCGGCTCTGCATGATTTCTGAACATGTTGCTTCATGGTAAGTTTGTCATCCACTGCGACTCCGAGATTAATAGAAGATTTTGATGGATTGATTGTAGTGCAGTTGACTTCAAAATCTGGCAGCTCACTGGCTTTTCGAAAGGCTGACGTCACATGCATGAGTTCTGTCTTGGCACCATTAAGCATGAGGTTGTTATCACGAGCCCAGAATTTCACATCTGCGATGCACTGCTCCAGTCTCACCACCCCACTGGCGATTTCACTTTGCTTCAGTATCAGATACATTTGTGTGTCGTCGGCATACATCATGTGTTCAACACCCTGATGGGACCTTATGAAGTCACTGAAGGGACAGTAACAGTAAAATAAATAGTAATTTTGTGAGGGAAAAAAATGTAGGTGTATTTAATTCTTAAAAACTGCCTACTTTTTCATGGTTTAGTTGGATTAGCGATGAAATATTTATTTAAGGTATTGTAGCAAATCTATATCATGCTTTTTTCAACGAATGGGAGTAAGAATTGATCTTACTTGGAAATCATTGATTGCTTTTCTTTCAAATATTTGATCAGTGATATGTGGTAAGTCACTTTACATGAATGTGGAGTTTCAAAGCGCAACCCCATGTTTGTTTTTCTTAAATTCTAGGAACTGTAGTATGTGAGTCAGGTGGGCTGGTGCCTGGTAGTGTGACCTAATTGACCTTTATTCTGGGCTTTTTTCTTCTTCATGCAATCAATAAAACATTGTTTTGTTTTCATCTATCAACTTTGTCAATATGTGAGATGTATCCTCTCACATATAAATTTAATACAAGGCAATACATAAAGCTAATTTACTACCTAAACGGTATATTTACACTGTTGCTTTTAAAGTTGGAATAAATTTTTCTTACCTCTTTTCATTTACAAATGGATGTGACAATATGATTAATTCTTGATGGATAGATATAGTAATATTATTTAATTTATTTTCCAAGGACTTATTGATCACTCTCTATATGACTATGATCAATAAAGTTCTGAGAAGGTATAACCTTTATTTATCAAGAATAAATCATATTGTTGTAATCATTTCATGAAAAGAGGTAAATTATGTGTACATGTGTACTTGTGGTGCCTTGATATACATGTACATGTACAAGCACCAGATCAAGGCAATTATAAATTTGGGGAAAAGAAAGTGGTTAAATTAGGCATTCATGTGTCTTATACATAATCATATTGGAAAGTTTCAATTGAAATAAAAAATTAAAAATAGGAAAAAATAATCTTTTCTTTTCCAATGTATGTTTGGCAAAAGCAGTTTAGGAAACATGGATTTACATGAACTACTACAACTTTTTTGTTCTTCTTGTACTACTACTAGGTTGTAGGGGATTTAAAGAAAGTTTTCAATTAAAATGATTTTCACATTGCCTACTAAAAAAATGTTTTTGGATATTACCTTTAATGTTTACTTGACTGATATATGTAAACATACATGTACATATATGCAAACTTAACTACACCATTCATAATTGCTTTGAAATCCATTTTGATACAAAGGCTGGAATTCTCGATTTCTTATCAACCACTTCTCAGAAGCTCTTTCACCTTGTAAGCCGCTATTGATAGTATTAAGTCCATTACGTAGTCAATGCTTACCGGCATTTCTAAATCAATAAGTGATATGAAGTTAACAATAAGTATAGGAGCGATTGCGGTGTTTGCTCTGCTTGAGTTAACAAGAAAGAAATTTGAAACACCATTGAAGTGCTGATCATGATGAGAGGGAGGGGCCTGGAGCCGTGAGGGGATTAACTCGTAAGATTGAGCAGGCCATAGAATAGGTATCGGTAAGTCAATTTCAGGTCACATGACAAATCTCATCCAATGACATGCCTCATTGATTATGCTTACATCGATACATGAGAAGTAGAAAGGCCCAAGTTCATCAAACAGCTTTTGGTTTATTAACACAAACACACCAAAAAGAAATGCATTTGTTTTTTCTTTTGTGCATGGTTTCATTTGGTTCATTTGGAAAGATAATACGGAGTAGATTTTTATCTCTCTTTCATTCATTAGGAAGAATGGTCTGCCAGCAACAAACTGCTGGGCCTTACTTAAGGCCAAAATACCGGACTTAGGCCCTTCTTCCTCTCATTCATTCATATTACCCCCTTCACTTGTCTCCTGGAGTTGTGGCTTCTGGATAATTATAGGCTCAGTGTTGTCCTAATCTCTTAGATGAACCTAGAGTCTCTATCAGTATCAGTGGGGTAATATGTCACTGGCTGATCTGCACGCCCTGGCAACTTTCTACCATTTTTTGTAAATCACTTGTTGGAATACAAATATTGGAATACAATTATTATTATATAATAATAATAATAATAATATTTTAAAGTCCATTCCAAATTTTCATTGAAGGGATCAAATCAACTTTGTTCTTGTGGATTTTAAGTTCTGGATTATTTTGTTGGTGACTGTTTATCTTCCAAGACTGTGTGATTACTAATGGTTAATTTCATATATGGAGGTATGGAAGTTGCCATTGTGATACGGATATCAATTTCTTTGGTCATCTCACGGTCAAAATCACATCTTGCAGACCATACAACAACAAAACAATGTTACAACTTTTGATATCTCTTTGCAATGGATATGTGATGCTGAAATGAAAAATATTGTTTGGACTTTTTGAAGTATATAATGAGGACATTGTCAGAGGTATGGTAGGTGAAGCACCAGGAATAAAAGTCACAAGTCTGCTCAGCAGCCTCAAATCTCTGGATACAGAGATAGTTTTGCAAAATGTGGGAGACATTAAAGGTTTGCTCTTTGAGGTAAGTTAAGTTCAGACCTTATAAATGTCTGTTGAAAAAAAAGGGGGGGGGGGGAACAATCTATATAATCTCCCATTACCATGTGCCAGGATTCTATTCAACATGCTCCAGGCAACAAAGAGTGATCAGTATCGTTCACCAATGGAAGTCCTAAATTCTACCATTGACCAAGTTCTATTCATACATTTAATTACCCTAATCCTAACTAAACCCAGATGCGACCCCAACCCTTTATCAAATGGTGAAGTACAGATGAAGTAATTGTGGCTGTTACAAATGCCCATGTCACTTACACAATTGTCTCAATCAATTTATTCCTGATGCTTTCTAGTTTCTACCAACAAAGTTTTTTTTCTCTTCAAATTTGTTTAATAGCTCAGGGACTTGCTGTCTAAGGCTCTTCCAGATGACTTGTTAGAAGACGATGTTCAATCAATTCCAAGTTCTAGAGAATCTTCATCGCTCTCAAGCTGTTCACCAGAATTATCTCCTAGACAGAGGTATGCTTCCTTTTCTTGATAATTTCTGATTTTTACTTTAAACCCTAGGTCTTCATTGTAAAATGTATTTATCACCCCCTCCCATCTCATCTTTTCCCTGTTTTTCTTTATATTTCCCCTTTTTCTTTATATTCCCGTTGTCCTTTTTTCTTCCCTTCCCCTCTGTACTTTCCCATTATTTTTCTCTCCATGTCCCATCTTTTCTACTACACCTCTCTTTTTCCGTACACTGTCTCTTTTTCAAAAAAGAAAAAAGAAAAAGGGACATACATACATCTTCCTTACCCATTCTCATTCATCTTTTTTTTTTTCATTTTCCCTATTTTATGATCTCTTTCCATTTGTTTTTATAATTCTTTCTGAACTCAATGTTATATGTGGTTTAACACCCCCAAAACCATAAACAAAACAAATATATTATATATTGGCATACATGTATGTGGTATGTGACACATCCTCTGTAGACAGGTATACTGAGTATGTTTTTCCTCTCCATGCAGATCATATGTTAAATTATTAACAAGTGCAAGTAACATTTATCACAAGTTTAGTCACTGTATTTTTGTGTTATTGTTGCACAGTCCTACCACTGAAGATCAGCATCACTGGCTGTATAAACCTGATGCATACCACCAGGCCTCCACCCCTCACATCTGGGGTGGAGCTCCTCCTCTTAAGACTCCAGCAGGGGTAAGTCATCATTTATACCATTTGCATCATCTTCATTTTCATCATTTGAGCACATTTAATCATATTAAAAGCAAATTTTTTTCTCTGAATTGATATTTGCTGCAATGACACTTCATGGGTCTGAATATCTGTTGAGAGATTCAATACAATTTACTTTTGATTTCTATTTTTTTATGCTATTGAATGAAAGGGGTAGAATAGTGAGAAATCGACAATGTGTTTTGTTAATAATTATTTTAAAAAGAAATGGAAAAATAAATATTCTCCTTGTGGATTTTGGCAGGCTTGTTTTAAGATATATATACTCTTTTTTGTTACTATCAATCTCTGTCAAAGTGTTTCTTGTATGTCTATCATGTGAACAAACACAAGTCACCTTATAATTTTATATTTTACTTCAGGAAGAAAGAGTGACAATGATGTTGTTGATGATATAGAAAGTATACAATTTTATAGAACTGCTGATTGGAAGGAAGGAAGGGGGGGGGGAGTGGATGCTATTGTAAAGATAACCATTGTATCGTGAGGCAAGACTTCATTGTTCATTGGACCTTGTTTGGTATTGAACTTGTCTTTACAATACCGGTAGACAGATACACAATGCCCAAGTTGTTCACATTTATGGCTTATAATGGTAACAGGAGTACATGTATTTAAGCTACTAGTTGAAAAGGAGGATAAGCTCCCAGTAACTCTGTCTGTGAGATGGAAGAGTGATCTAACAATTGCCTCATTAGCTGATAGCATTGCAGGTTTCATGATTGACAGCCAATTATGCATGGTTTTCATAGGAATGTACAAGAGCATACAATGTACACAAATGTTGTCTCAAGTTGGAACATAACAAACCTCTCCTAATTGTCAGTCTTCATTAAGTATTTAGTTAGTCTAGTGTAAGAGCATCATGGATGTCCATCAATGGTACTAGCTATAATGAAAGATATAATAATGTTCAACATCAGAAGCATTCAGAAAATATGTTAAAAATTGTTCTTCAGATTGAATCCATTAGTCAATGGTCATTGACATTAATTTCATGGTAAAACAGGGGTTCTTGCTTTACCGAATCAAATATTTTATAGGAGATTAAAACAACTTCTACTTTTTCTTCAGTAACATGATAATAATCAGGATTGCACTCAATACATGTACAACTTCGAATGTGTACATTATGTCAAAACACACAATGTTAAATCCTATTTTAATATACATGTAGTTAACACTTGACATGGTCATGTTGAAGTAGATATGAGTATTTCACGATCAACAGATTTCAAACTCTGATTGATTATATTCGAAGAACAGAGCTATGCATATATTGTCAATATCACTTAAACCCTTTCACTGCTGTAGGCATTTTAAACCTCGGTCACAAATGCCATTACGAACTGCTACAAACGCTGTACAGACAATTTTCAGACAATGGAAAAACAGAGATTTGTACGAAATAATCGTTCGTACGAACCTTTGTGACCGTAGATTACAACTGCCTAGAATTTAATAGTGCATCTAATATTGTTTACAAAGATAGGCTTGATTGCCTTCCTGAAATTCAAAACGGGTCCAAGAATTTAAAGTTAGGTCATGGAACAGTATGCTCTTTAGATGAATAATAGAAGCAAAAAAACCTTTGAATCCAAAGTTACATAACTAATAATATCCCTTTTTTTATGTTTGAATACTTGGTGGCACCACAAGGGTTGCAAAAAGTCTGTTTAAATTTTATGGTTATTTAATGAAAAACACTCCATTATTTCCAATGCTTCCCGGTGTTAAGCACTTAATAGGTCTACATAATTTGTAAAAGCCAATTACTTACTTAAATTTTTTATAACGTAAAAGGAATTTAACTTATTTACTGTGTGGTTGATACGACCTCTAGGTTGCAGGGGGTCATGGAGTTCATCAAGTCGGCCCTGTGACCAACGGCCATGGGGTCCATCAGTTCGGCCCTGCGACCAACGGTCATGCAGATCCCGGCCATAGCAGTGAGAACCACACTCCAGATAACAGCCAAGATTGGCATTTTGAACATCACCACAACAGACTTCAGATTCCTGAACCTCACAACAAGTATGGTCAAGGACTAAGTCCCACCACTGCTGCATGGGACGCTGCAAGGCAACAGACCGCATATGGTGATAAACATCGTAGTGATCTTGATTTGAGCGAACATGAGGATAGCCAACATTATGGAGGAGAGGATGAGCAGGGGAATCATATAAATGGGGTGTATCCACCTGAGGATGCGGGCAGCTTGCATCATGGGATGCATGTGCCAAAAGGTCTCGACTTTGTCGGGAACGGTCATGGAGAAGGTGGGGAAGATTCAAACTTTTATCTGCAGGACCATCACTCTTCAGGTGATGAAGAGGAAGAGCCATTCACAGGGGAACGGCGTTACAGTCAACAGTACGAGCCACCCAAGTCTGCCAAAGCAAAGCCATTGACGAACGGCCAAGCCACGGGATGGCAGGACCTTGATCACTTTCCACCGCGGCTCGAGGATGGGCGTGTCATGCGGCATGCATCCAGCGAGCCGAACGTTGGAATCGTGCACTATCAGAGAAGGAGAGAGCATGATGGTGATGAGGCAAGAAATGATACCAGAAGGATAATGTCTGATCAGATGATGAACGGTGATGATCACTATCAGCATAGTGTGGATCCTTATCAGACAGAGTTCACTCATGCAGGTCAGTATCAATATCTTATAGAGGAAAAAGAGACATAAACTGTATTATACAATCCCTAGAATGCTAGTTCACAGAAAATGTACACTTTTTTGTCAAAGTCATGAACAAATTAATATGTTGACATTCAATGAGTCATTACAGTATTATCAATGATATTTGGAGAATCTATGATGAGGAAAAGTGTTTTGATATTTTTTTTTTTTTTTTTTCATGAATTAAAATTTCTGAATCCTAAATCAAATTTAATAGACTAAATTGATTTCATGTAATTAAAAATGAAATACTAAAAAATATATATTGATTGAAGATGTCCATGTCTTGCATTCACATCCTGTACATTCAAATGAATGTTAGATGTAGTATTGGCCTGTGCTTTTAAGAGTTGACAAAATTTAACATTGAATAAAGTATTCCATATTTACCTAACAATATAAATTGGTATGTCACTTTTTTTTGCCAATTCTTAATTTTAGTGAGAATTTTAACATTAGTTTTGCAGTTCCCCTACCTCTCCAAGAAAAGTTCTCACAATAGTTATTTTTGTTGTTGGTCATAATATCTGTTATAGGAAGCAGAGGACAAGATGTAGCTCAACTAGAGATACTCTACCAGGCGAGGGGGCGTGAGATAAACAACCTGACCTCTCAGCTAGAGGCCTTGCGTGAGGAAAGCGCTAGGGAGAAACGCATCCTTAATCATCAACTTGCTATGGCACAAGGTGATTAAATCTTCCATCATTGAGCCTCGCTCATACATGAAGTGGTAGAATACTGGTAGAAAAGTACTGTACTAGCAAAAGGGATGACGAGACAGTAGGGTGCATCTTAAATCTTTATATGAGAACACAGATTACAGTTGTACGCTTAGGGGTCTTTGTTGAATGTAGCAAAACAAAATCCTACCCCACTTGCAATTCATTTACACATTAAATTATTATTTTAACTCAGTGATTTTTATCCATCTGGTTTACCATGGCTTGAGTGAACAAGGATTTGTGATTTTGCAATTCTTGATAGTCATGTTCTCTATGATCATAATGTTTCTGCCCAGAAATATGTGTTTAGATGAATAATTGCTTGTTTCAAAGACACCTATATTGTCTTTAGGTTAAGGAATACATAATTATCATTAGGAATAAAAGATACCATTATCATATACTTTCTTTTTGGGCGATTGGCCATTTAGTAGGGATCGAAAACTAACTTCTTTAATTTTGATCATTTGATTTCCCCATGAATTGTAGGGAAGAAATGGCTCCTTTCCAAAACCATACAAAAAATGTTCTTATGATATATTTGTTTTATTGTGATTATATAGATGAGAGAGATGGCTTGGGTACAACCTACGGTGAAACTCAGAAGCTGATGAATCAAATGAACAATGAGAACCATACTCTGAGAGGCCAGCTACAATCAGTCCAACAACAGGTCCAGTCACTCACAGAGGTTAACCAACAGGTAAAGACCTGGGGGGCGTTTCACAAAACTTGTCATCAGTGACAAATGATAGTTTTTGTTATAAGCTACTGAAATCCTTGCTTCTGATTGGTTATCAGCAGATTTGTCACAGATTTTTGTCATTTGTCATTGAAAAAAGGCTTTGTGAAACGGTCCCTGGAGTCAGTGAACAAATACACAGGTGCAGGGAGCAGTGCAGCTCTGGAGCATTGAAAAACTCTGAAAGCGCTCTAGGGTGATATTCTGAGAATTATATTATCTGTTATGTTAGTAAAAGTTTATTAGATATTATTGCAGTCTAAAGTAGGATAAGGCATTGTTTCATGTATGCTTGAGAGGCTAATAAGTACCCCTAATTCAATTAAAATGTTGACAATGATATTTTTCACATCAATGAAAGACAACACAGTAGTCAAAACAAAATCAAAACAAAAAGAAAATTCTCGTATTCATGAAATAGCAATTCCAAGAAGAAAATCTTACAGTGGCTTAACGACAGGCTGATTAAGGCACTGAATTGGTATGGTTGATGATGAATCAGATGAATACAAAATTCATAGACCTAATATTAACGAAAGTGGACTAATTTCTGTTGATTTACAAAACATACCTTTTGCAAATAAGAAGTGGTTTTTAGTAAAGGGGAGATAATACAAAAGAAAAACATTTGAATTCATGACAAAAATCATGACAGTAAACTGTTTTCTCTTTTTTGTTTTTCCATCACAGCTTCATTCAGAGTTAGACACTGCCAAAGCTAACATAGAAAGCCTTAATCACCAGCTGTTTGAAGTCCAACGTTCACAGCCACTACACAGAGCAAGGGAACAGCATGATTCTCTGCTAGTGGGACTACAGCAGAAGTTCTCACAAGAAACAGCGAATTTGAGGGAGAAAGTAGATGCAGCTAGCAAGTTGGCTTCTGAAAGGGTAATCAGAATGTTGTCATGGGAAAAGGTTTTCAAGAGAACTGATCGTTTGCAGAGAACTAGCACACAT
Organism: Strongylocentrotus purpuratus; assembly: GCF_000002235.5. Lineage (NCBI taxonomy): Eukaryota > Metazoa > Echinodermata > Echinoidea > Camarodonta > Strongylocentrotidae > Strongylocentrotus > Strongylocentrotus purpuratus. Next base: position 6,242,745 of record NW_022145612.1, read on the forward strand.
TATCCATTTTTTACAATAAATCACAAATTTTTGTACATTTCATCTTTAATAGACAGGTTAGGTTCTACGACACATGCTTTGGTGACAATTACTCCACTAACCAAATTTCTTACATTCGACCCTTGAGCAGATCCAAAAGGCGCTGACCAAACCCAGCCCCAATCCTAAACCTAACCTTAAATGAATTTGCAACCTGATGCTATCTCTCTATCTTGGACAAATATAGCCTGGAGCATATGTCGCCAGGCAAATTTGGGGTCGCCTTTCAACGTTCCTTCATCTAGATATACATAAATTTTCAAACCATATTTTGCTTGATTGATGTTTACCATTTATTTGCAGTTTTTAAACAAACTTTCTAATCATCATGTTGCTTGTAGGGTACACTCGTTGATCAGTTGGAAGCAAGACTAAATACATCTCTTAAAGGAGCTGATCAAGCAAGAATGGAACATGCAGAGACAGTGAATAGACTAACAGCTTCTTTGCAAGACAGTCAGAACAGATGCCAAGAGCTTATATTACAAGGTTGGTGAAAAATACTTTGCTATTATTTACCTTACCAGAACATTTTCTAACCCTGTTTGTGTCATGGTATTAGCTTATTTTAGAACAGATCTTGAAGATGTTATATATTTTTGTAAGTCAGGTCATTGTACTTTGGTATCTTCTCAGTTATTTATGGCTGGCTGTGAAAAGTACCACAGTACCAGTATATTTTTAACAACCACCTAGAACCCATTCACAGTAACCTCTCATTGTCTCATGATAATTTTGTTTTTGTATTGTCAACATTCGAAGCATCATAGTCTTTAAGAAAACATTCAAATTCAAATTTGTGGAATTAGTCCAAAAGGAATATTTTGTTTTACGGTTTGTTCATCTACTCCTTCTTTTCAATTTAGGTTCATTGCCAGCAGTGCAGGAGCTTCAAGTCAGACTTAATGATGCCAGCAAATCTAAAGTGATGGCAGAGAATATGTGCCAAACATTACAGGTAAGAACTATGTAGACATCACATAACAGATATTGAAGAAAGCAACTGGAGTGTCAAGATGTGATGTTATAAAGGAGTAATTGTCCAGGTATTTTCTTATGGTGTATTTGTCAAGGGGTGTGGGAGAAGGAAATCTGTTCAGGGGTCATCTAAGTGCACTACCACTGGGAAGTTTTCAAAGAATTATGTCTTGTAGGTGTCTGTTAAAAATACATTGAATAACATCTGCACAGTAAATTCCACCCTAATGAAATGTTTTATCAGTGTTGAATACAAGAGAGGAACATAATAACATTTTTTTTAAAACTCACCAACATAAAAATGAATGTAATCTCTTCTCGGTTCCAAAGGAGGAGTTGGCAGATCTGAAAGACCAGGTAATGCTTTATGAAGGTGCTGTTGACCTTGGGGTCATATCAGGGTCAGGGGTTAAGCACCATTCTCCACCCACCCCTAGTGATGAAGACATAGTGAGAAACCTTGCCAAGGAAGACTGGAAAACTCCACAACCAGCAGGGTAAATAATGGCGCATATCTTTGCATATATCTTTTCTTCTTAGAGATGAATGTTAGCAATAATAATGGTGATATTTCTCACGTGTCATTTCAAAGACTAGAGGTGTTATTCTGATGATGCTATCTGCTAGGTATATTAATTGTCATAACAAATCTAAATTCGGTCAAGTCACTGTCTGAGCATAGAAAATAGTGTAGAAAGGCGCCAAAAATGAATGTCTATTCAGCATGAATTTATGACTTCTTACAAAGAGAGAGTAACAGTTTTCAGAATGCCATCTGTTTTTTTGCATCTGCTGAAGCATTATTTTATAAAAAGGCAAATACAAAATTAATTATTCTTTGGATAAGTGTACACATTTTTTATTCACTTGTATGATATCGATTTCATATGAGGCTTAGTTATTGTAATTGTAAAATTTGTTGTTTGCAATATCTTCTATCAAAGACTGAAATTCTGTGTATACTTGATAAAATCCAAGTATGTATTAGGAGTACCAGCATACTTCTTTTCTCAGTCCCATGAATTGAATTATGTGTCTCTATCTCTCCTACCACCTACAGATCCCAGAGAAACCTGAAGGAGCCCATGTCCCCTGAGGAGACCCTGGTGAAGCTGAAGGCTGAGCTAAGCCGATCTCTACAGAGCATCCGATCTAAGAGGGAGCATGTCACCAAGCTCCAGGTGGAGCTCAGGGAGGCAAAGATGGAGGGACAGAAATGGAGAGGGAGAGTGGAGGGGGCTGAAGCTAGAGTTGGTCAAGTGGAGGTGAGTTAGGAGTTGATTGCTGTGTCGATCAAGAGAGAGAGGGAGGGAGGGAGGGAGGGAAGGAGGGAGGGAGGGAGGGAGGGAGGGAGGGAGGGAGGGAGGGAGAGAGAGAGAGAGAGAGAGAGAGAGAGAGAGAGAAATAGAGAGAGAAAGAGAAAGAGAGATCGAGAGAGAGAAAGAGAGAGAGACTTGCACACGTATTATCCTTCCAGAAAAAATGGATAGAAGAATGAATCTCTAAAATGTATAATTAAGGGGGCAATTTTTTATTTCAAAGGGTTGTGATTGGGATATCAATTCAACACTTCATTTTCTTTCAAACTTTATTTTTCACCTGTTTCTTTTTATAATGTAACAGGCTGAACTTCAAATACTCAAGAAGACCTTATCAGAAAACTCAACCAAAGAAACAGACGCTCATAAAGAATACTTAGAGAGGTTGAAATCAGAACTGGAGGCTAAAACAGCAGCATACCAGGAGCAGGTAGAAAAATTGGCAGTGCTCAAGGCAGAGATGGCTCAGATGGTAGCTGATAGTGATCAGGACAAGAAAGAAGCTGTGGACAGGTGAGGATTATATAAATATAAATTTTAAAATTAATTACTCTGTTTGGTCCGTCCTTTAACAACTTTGTTAGTTCTTTTTGTGTGTGAGCAAAGTGATTTAAACTTTCTAGATTTAGAATTAGAATATATTCATTAAGTAACCCCTCATATGATGAAGCAACAGGAATTCTTTCATTCGTTTAAGGGTAACCTGACATTTGCTCTTGCAGCATTTGCTCTGGGCTTTATTTTGTTGAATATGTAGAGTCGGGCTATTTGCCTTGGGTCTGGATTTGAAGATTAGAATTTTTTTCTCCAAAATTGATAGCAGAGCCATTGTCAGATATGCCTAGAATACGACTCATTAATGAATCATTTGAACTTGTGATAAGCTTAAGATGCCAATTCGTTTGTGTGTACAGTATCTTTAAAACAATTGAATAATTCAAATCACCTTGAAAACATACTGTGATACTTCTTGAGAATTATGGAAAAAGCTCTTCTGAGAATGTCATTTTGTAAAGTATAAACCTGTCAACTTGTCTGATCTTTCTCCAGGTGTCAAATGACATGTTTGCAGCTTCATGAGGATGCTTCACGTAACATGAGAGAAGAGCTTGTCAATGAGCTTCAGACTGAGAAAGAGACTCGTGTAGAAGCTCATCAGTATCAGCTACAAGAAGTCAGGTAAACAGTCATTAAATATTTCAATTGTATGGTGTTTTATTGTCAATGCTACACCATCTGTCCCCAATCACTGAGTCCTCTAATCAGGCGTACATACAAGTACATGTGTACAGCCAATTGGTCCCTGCAACTACTGTTCATTGAAGATGTTTCAAACTAGAATTAGGCTGAAATATTGATTCTGGAATTTTGAAATTCAATCGGAGGGAAGTTGAGGGAATTTTGTTTTCATGATATGCTGGGATCCCTGACCCACCGGAAGGCCGACCAGTCTGTGCTGTCCTCTGGATCTTTATGACTTTTATTACAATTTTCTGTTTTTCTCTGTCCTATGTCTGTTATAAGAAGTTTTGGCTGTAAAAAAACAACACCCAAAACAAACAAACAAACAAACAAACCAAGAAACAAGCATAGAGAAAAACCGAGCAAACTATAACCAGCACGAAATTAAGAGATTCCAGTGATGTTTGCTTAGTTGTTAAATTTTCTAGTGGTGAACGTGCTATTGCATGCACCAAGTTCTCTTCATGATTTATCCAAAATGAGCACCATGAACCCATCTCCAATCACTCGCTCACCTCCAATCTGTCATTTCCTTAATACAGGAATGAGATGGCTGAGCTGGAGAATGAACTCCATAAGACCAAGGCCCTCTATGTGGAGCTCTGTGATGAGAAGAAAAGCCTGGAAGAGAACATGGAGAAGCAGATCAGTGCTCTCAAAGAAGAGTCTCTACAACAGGTGAGCATTCAATCTTTCATTTGTTCTTTGTAGCAATTTCTATAGATTTTGCTGTATTCATTCCGTGTATCTATCTTATAGCTACACATTGTGATAGATTTAAAAGTAAAACCAAACAGAGCTTGAGATGTCCAAAATGTATTAATTCCCTAGGTAGCTTCGTTAACTGTAGTTACATATAAAGACATGGCTGTTTTACATCTTACTCATGGTAGCAATGCACTTTGATAATGATGCCTACCATTATTAAAAAATTCTCAAAAGAGGAAAAACAAATATTTGATTGGTCACATGAATGGTTTATAATTGTATCCCCAGGCAGTATGCCGGAGGATACTTTGGTCATTTCCTATACTGAATTTAAGGCAGAGGCATATAGGAGATGCAGTTGCATTTGTCTTGTTTCATTTAATTTGGGGGCATTTATTTTGAGGGCATGTTTTTGGGGAGACAAGAAATATTAGGAAGCACTGCTTTCTATTAAGGAAGGAAATCTTGTCAACATTAAAATTTCTAGTTTGAAGAACAAATCTATACTCATTTTGTATAAATGACTTGCAATTAGATCTCTGTAATATGCTAAATTAACAGACAAAAGCAGAGATGGAGAGAGAGAAGACAAGTGCCTTTGATGAACTTAAGTCTTCCATGGAGGCAAGCCACAGAGCAGAGATTGTCCTTCTCTTGGAGAAAAAGAAAAAGGAGAATGAGGAAGATCTGGAGAAGATTAAATTAGATCAGGTAAATTATTACTTAGAACATGGTAATTAAAAAAAAAAATGTTGATCTGAAAAAGTGTGGCTGATGTAATGCCCTTGATTTCCTACTCCATCAAGAAATATTATCATTTAAGGTACTACCTAACCTTTTTCGGGCTATGATAGTATGATGAATTATATACCCATTAAGATTACCATTACAAACAAGCATGGGGGGGGGGGGGGGGAATGGATTCTCAATATTAAAAAAATTGTAGGAAATTTCAGCATTTTCATGTGAATTCACACAAAAATGTTCCTTGAAAACAGAATCACAACAGAGGAAAATTCTCTGTTTACTCTTCAAGTAATTAATGTTTCAAACATCCAAATTGTTTCAAGCAACCTAACATAACTTCATTCACAATTTAGCTTCTCAAATTTTGCATCAAAGGACTGTTATACATGTACTACACAATTCTTATTGCACAAACATTTTTGGAAAAAAGTTGATTTCTATCGGTATGTTAATTCTGTTTTATCTTTCCAAATACTCGTAGAAAAAACATTTGGAAAAGTATGAGAAAGAAATCATCTTTTTAAAGAATGCTCATGAGGAGCAGAAGAAGAAGCTAGAGAATCAGATCACTGACGCCAAGGATAAAGCAAAGCTGGATAAAGAGCAGGAAATTGCTGAAAAGGTAACCAAAAATTATTAGTTACCCTACGTTATAGCATGAAATAAGTATAGATAATTTGACATGGTGACAACACAATTGTAAGTTGTAAGTTTTATTCATATATGAACATATATTTTAAGATTACAGATGCATAATTTGTTCATAAGATATAGTTCTTGACATATTTAATGAGAACTAATAATCAAATCAACATCCATCAATTTATATCATTTAGGATGAAGCTGATCACCTCAGCAGCATGGCTTCTGAGTTGAAAGATATACAGCAGAGGTATAAGGAGCTGTCAGCATCATTGACTAGTCAAGTGAACAGTGAAGTAGAGAAGGCCAAGGAGCATTGGATGAGACAAGAAAACTCGCGCAGAAAGTCCTTTGATAGGGTAAGCATAATCTTGTGAAGAATAACAAGTATCTTTTGGGTAGGGATTAGTTATTTCTGACACCACTACCCTTCTTGCACATTTGCTACCTTAACAATTGGGAATACACCTGTAATTAACACAAATGTATTGTCTGTAGCTGGAATTGTCCAGAGGGGTAAATGTAGTTGTCCGGGGATAAATTGTACCCACAGAAGCTGTCAGGAAGGGGGGGGGGGAGGGGGTAGATACATGGGAGGTAAGCAGGTAGTTATCTGTGCCAATTATCCTGGGGTAGCTCTTCAGGTAGAAGTTGTCAAGGGTTTGAAAGTCTGATGGCAACTTATCAGGATAAATACATAGGAAGTTTGAGTGTGTTTGGTGATTGTATATCACAACTCAACTTTTTTTTTCTTGGCAACATTGTGATGGGATTGTGACATCAAGTGTACAGTGTGGACCCCAAAACGTTGTGCGTCTATAAAATCTACATTCCAGAAAGATCATGTGCTGATGGAGCCATTTTCGTTACCCCATTCAGGTTGCTGCGTCTACCATAGAGCAAATGAAGGCCAATCATGCTGTAGAGCTGGCTGAATGGCAGGCTAAGTTCACTGATGAAGAGCTGCAGGTCAAAGAGAGGATCGCAGCAGCTGTGAAGGAGGCCAAGGAGAGCTGGAAGAAATGGGAGGAGAAAAGGAGGAGAGAGTCTCTAGAAAAGGTATTTAAAGTTGTTTTCACCTTTCTAACTTAATATCAGATCATGAGAATTGATGGGGTTCATATTTATAGAGAATGAGAACAATCACCTTGAATGTAGTGTCAAGAAATGTTAACATTTTAGCACTGTTTACACTATCACTGCCTTTTGAATGTATATAACCCAAATGTAGACCCAGGGATGATTTGAATTAGTATTGCACATGCTGTGGAAAAGATACTTTATATATAACATTTTTGTAGAGGTTTGTTAAAATTCCCTATCTTCAATGAAATATCCCAACCAAATATTTCTATGGAAGAAGCATTAACTGAATTCATCAAAACTTTGTGATATTTCCATCCACACTTCAAAATTAAGATTTTTCCTTATACTTTATATTACTTTCCTATTGAGATGAGGAGAAGGGACATGTTGTTGTAATGTAGTTTTTACACCCACCTACATAACTGTAACACTTTTCATTTGGTTTCATTCACAGAAGAGCAATGAAGGTAAGGTACAGGAAACAAGAGTGGAGAAGGAGCTCCTGGTGTTACAGCAGCAGCTCCAGAAGATCCAGGAGGCCCTTAGTGTCTCCCAGAGAGATGGTAAGCAGGTCAGAGCCAAGTATACCCAGCTCAAAGGGAGACACGACCAGGAGGTGATGGGTCTGAAGCAGGAGCTCAGGTCATGCCAGACCAAGCTCCAGCAGGCTGAGAGGACTGTCCAGCAGGAGCTAGAGGTAAGATGAGATGCCTCTATGTGCTTAAACTTAAACATGTTCACCATCATCAGTCATTGATTTACATTTTACTATTGTGAATTTTAAAAATCATACTCTTAATTTGTTGTGCTTCTTCTTGATCATTTTTTCCATTAAATTTTGCATAATTAAGGTTCTTGTGCTGAGTGAATGGGCAGAGGAGTTGCTCTGAGTCCAGCAGCCTTTTTTAAAATCATTTTTCCTCCCTGTCATCATATCCATCTAAACTGACTAGTAATTTGTTACAGTACTCACTGGCAGAAAGCAACTCCTGTCCAAACGAACATGAGGTATTTCTAAAAGCACCTGGCTTAAACATGTTCATATTGTGCTAAAAGCAGTTCATGAAGAAAAAAATGATAACTGTCATTTTGTGAGCCTGCTACTCTAATAGGCAATATTTGAAAAATGAGTTTATATGAAAAGGGAGTAAACTCTTTTAATCATCTCTACAGCAACTGCAGACTGAGATGCGTGAGGCCAACTCTGTTACCATGGAATCGATGCAGGAGCGTGTGTCAGCCATTCAGCAGAAACATTCCTTAGTCTTAGAGAAGATGAAATCAGGATGGGAGGAGGAGAGGCAGAAATGGAAGAGAGAAAAGATGCAGACACAGAAAGATGTCAATAGCATTTCTGTTCAGGTAACAATATGCTTAAACTATCGCCTGTACATAAAGACCAATTTGTTTATAAAAAAGATCCCACAGTGTATCCTGTGGAAATGTGTTTTATACAAACCTATGTACAAAGACCACATACCTATAAGTCTCTCTTAAACAGTCTTTATATACAGGTTCTTGTATGGCACTCGTGGAACAATGCCTCTTTGTACTTTTAAAGTAATTTGAAGTTATTTAGGCTCTGAAGAATTAAAGGAATTGCTTCCTACAGGGTCCCCATTTACTTTACCTTGGTGAACTGTAGCAAATGTGGCTCACGCTTGCCAGTGGACCCCGTAAGTGAGATTTAAACCCAGTCCAAATTAATCCATAGTCTGCTGATTTGCGTGACAATTCATTTCAAGTCTTTAGTAGAAGAAGTAACAGGTTTAGCAGGTTTTCCAAAGATGTTTTGAAAGTATACCCACTTGTCTTCATGAAATAATTTGAATATGCTAAAGCTTGAATATCACACAGTTCACTTGTATTTTCGAATATTCTTTCCTGTTCTCTATTTAGACAAGTTCAAATGATGAGTCTGCAATCATTGAAGAGCTGAAGATGCATTATATGAAGTCAGTAGAAAATGTCAGAGGTAAGTCAATAGTTAAGCTTGTAAGTATTGTGTTTGATAGTTCTATTTTCATCAAATTTAAGTTCTTCTGATAGTCCATCAACATATTCAGAGATGATTAGTTTTGTATAGACCCTTGAGAATGGGAGGAAAATCCATTTGCTTAAAATTGTACTTTCAACAGGTCCTATAGAAAATATCATAAAGCTACAGACCTCACAAAATAGTTTTATCAGCTCAGATTTGGAACAATGTAAAAAAGGTACTGTAACTGATTGATCCAAATAATTGAAATAGATTTCTGATGTATCTTTCAGTAAAGGACAACAAACAGAGTAAATAGTTTCTGGGAACAAAAAACTCAGTAACCTAAACAAAATCTGTATAAAATTGCTGATGAGGGATATAGCTTTATTGTTTAAGATTTATATACCATTATCCCAAAAGAACTCCCATGAATAAAACAGTAATTTTTCTCACGTTTCATTTTCTCATAGCCTCTGCCATGAGCTACGTCACTGACATGCAGAAACGGTGTCAAGAGACCCTTAGGACGGCAGTATTTGAAGAGAGACAAAGAGTGGCTGCTAAGATGCGCAAGTTCTACACCAAGCAGGTCCATTCCTTGAGAGATGTTCCCAGAGAAAACAAAAGGTGAGAAATCGCAGAGTCTTAGAGATTGTCCAGCGATTATTCTGATGATGACTATGATGCAGCCTGTACACCATTTCGTTAATTTTAGCTCTCCCAGCAATACTTGATTGTTGGGGCAAGTTTAACAGAGTGGTTTTGATTGACATGTGATCGATTGATAGCTTAGGTACGGAGTGTAGGATTTAACTCACTAAGCATTAGTATTGACCTGAAATTTCCTGGTCTTGAGACATTTTTTTTTTTGAGGGGGGGGGGGGGGGGTGTGAAGATAGAATTGGTGCCAATGTTTATTATGATCTGAACCTTTCATGTAGAATATGTTCAGTAATTTTATCATAAGCAGGGAACCTTTTTGGGGGGTTTTAAATGACAGGTTGTTATTGTGATACTCATAGTTATAGTTAGCCTTATTTATCAGGAATTAAATTTCTTTGTCTGTGAATAAAAGCGAACAATTACTGGTAATGTTAGTGATTATCACCAAAACAAACGTTGGGGTTGAACTTAGACAGTTAGACCTAGTTCTGAGTATTCCCGTTGTTAAACATGATAAGACTCCTCGACAGGTTTAACTGAATAATATGCTTATTGTCTTCATTTCATTATTTCCTTCCATCAGAACAGAAACGTCTAACCATTCACCTGACCAGCCACCAGCCGATCAAACAAGATCCTTACCCATGAGCAGGTGCAGAGTATCTTCTTTGTCTACTCCACAGACTTTAACCAGTGACCTTAGACCACAGTCACAAGCTAATTACATCCCTTCAAGTAGAGTAAGCAGAAGAGTGCATTCAGATGAAACCCCAAGATCCACGTTTCGTAATTCCAGCAGTGTCCATCCGGTTGCTGAGATGAGAAAGGCACAACACCCACAGAACTCTCAAGTGCCTCGTGATGAACATCGAGATACAAGGTTGCAGGAACAGAGAGGTTTTGCAAGGGGAGACCAGGTTGGCAAAGAGACTATGACAGGAAACCATGTTGTTCAGCAAGGTGAAGTTGCGTCGATGGGGGATAAGAAGAAGACAGCCCACGGTTTTCATCACTTCACTGAGGATGACATTGGTCCAAATTCTGTAGCTCTTTTGAAAGATGGAGATACAAACTTTTCAAGAACAGAATCAACCAGCATTGCAGGAAGAAACTCTAAAAGTCCACCTGTAAAGAAACAGCTGCAGCAACACAGTAACATAACTGCTAGGAGACGCAGTGACGGTAAAAAGGACCACAGTCTTACACAGGAAATGCCATTAAAAGTACCTGCAAGGAAAACTGAGCTCCCATCCAATGGACCACCTCAAGTTCTTCCATCTAACAGGACCACTTCTCAAGGTACAACGATGTTACGCTATGCTTTAGTTGAGCAGGACACACATCATTTCACAAAGTCCTGGGTCAATACCCACAGCGAACCACCTCCACAAGGAATAATGCTGCCTACTGACGCCAATCTCTCCTTTGAATCAGAGTATGCAGAACTACCTCAGTCGCTCCATGAAAGCAGAGTGCCATCTTCTTTGCCAAACCATCCCTTCCTTGAGGAAAGCTTTTCCAAGAATGTGCCTTTGCCCAGGAGATTAGTGGAGCTCCAGCACGGGTTGTCACAGTCCCATCCTGTCAGGGACTCGAGCAGACAGGATGTGTATCATGTCCAAGCATCTACAGGGGGACAGCTCAGACAGGGGTCCACGATAACAACGTCCAAAGTTGTTACCAAGGACATCCATACAGTAAATGAGGACAGTGGTATCAATAGCCCTTTCTTTGTGCAACCCTGAATCTAGTCCATTGTTACTCCCCATGCAAAAATATCTGTATACAATTGTCTTTTTAACAGGTGTAGGATAGGCTTATCCTTGTTTTAAAGTCTGGATATGAGAAATCGATTACATGTATGTGGATTACATTGTTCATTGTACACTATTCTAATACCTAGTTTGATTGTTTCTCATCGTTTTAAGGCCAAACTACCAGATTCACAGCATAGTAATCTTTTTGATAACCCAGAAAGTGACTTTGTTGTTCCTTGTTTAAGTTACTCGGAGGCCACACAAAATGTTGATATGGTGCTTCCCACTCACTGGCTGGAATGTTCCTCTTAAAATGACAAACTTTGCAAATTTGGTGCCATTTTAGCCCTGCTCTATTGATATCACATCAACCTTGGTGGCTTTTGTGCCCCTTAATAGCCAAAACAGCATTTCTGTATTTAAGATGATTATATTCATGGTCTGCTGCTAGTGAGCCTCAATGCTTGTGAAGGTCATAGATTATGTGAAACATGTTGTTTTCTTTGCAAATCTGTAATTCTGTATGGTATGAGACCAGAAAGATTTTTTAAAATTTGTTAAAACCCACAACTAATCGCTGTAATCTGTAGAGGTCCAATCGGATAAGAATTTATTTCCCTTTCATGTATTATCGGAGGATTCTTTCCAAAATAGCAAAAAATAAAACAAATTTGTTATCGGCTCCATTTGCTTTTTTGCAACACAAATTATATAATTTAAGAGACTTTTACAATGTTTGGTATAGATGCGTGTATGAACTTCCTTTATGTAAATTCAGAGTGACAATGTTCTTCCCATTACATTTGAAATAAAGCAGTATTTATTTGTGTTTATATAAAAGTGCCTCGACTGTTCGAACAGGGGAACAAATGGTAGTTCTCCCTTTTGTGTAAAAGGGAATGATATTCATATTTCAATGAGTAATTCTATATCCTTTAAATGATGTGCCTTATTCTATTGAATTTACACAATATGTGAAATGTATTTTGATCTATTTTGTTTTGTGAAGATGCCTTTGCAGTTTTTTACTGTTTGGTGAATTTGTTGTTGTGCAAAATGTGTGAATAGATTTTTGTACTTGTAGATATATATATTGTACATGTTTGTAAAGTCTATTTATAAATGTAAAATAAAATAAAAATGTTTACTACTATAGTTTCAAAACAAATGTACATTTTGTTTCTTACAATCTCTCTCCCTCTCTTCATCTCTGTATTTCTCTCTTCATCTCTGTATCTCTCTCTCACTCTCTCTTCATCTCTGTATCTCTCTCTCCATCTCTGTATCTCTCTCTCTCTCTCCATCTCTGTATCTCTCTTCATCTCTGTATCTCTCTCTCTCTCCATCTCTGTATCTCTCTCTCTCTCATCTCTGTATCTCTCTCTCTCCATGTCTGTATCTCTCTCTCTTCATCTCTGTATCTCTCTCATTATCTCTCTCTTCATCTCTCTCTCTCTCAACTCTGTATCTCTCTCATTATTTCTGTATCTCTCTCTTCATCTCTATCTCTCTTCATCGCTCTCATTATCTCTGTATCTCTCTCTCTCTCTCTGTATCTCTCTTTTCATCTCTGTATCTCTCTCATTATCTCTGTATCTCTCTCTCTCTCTCTTCATCTTTCTCATTATCTCTGTATAGATATCTCTCTCTCTTCATCTCTGTATCTCTCTCATTATCTCTGTATCTTTCTCTTCATTTCTGTATCTCTCTTCCATTATCTACATCTAAGGTGGTACTGGACAGGACCAATTGGTATATACGTCCAGATTTCCGTGGCATCTGTATCTCTCTCTCTCTCTCTCCCTCTCTCTCTCTTCATCTCTGTATCTCTCTCATTATCTCTGTATCTCTCTCTTCATATCTGTATCTCATCAAGTAGGTAAATAACCTTTTCAGAATACTTAGAAATTCTGCAGAGTGACATTATCTTGATGATCAAATATTTGTTGATCAAAATGCATCTTTATTACACAATATGGTACAAACAAATTCTTGAATAGTCCAACTCAAATACAAAGTTCTTTGTATTTGCAGACAAAACTTCTATAAACAAAAATGTACAAATATAATCTATGAACTCTGACATAGTTACAAATGGATGATGCTAAAATACATTTTTATCACCCCCCCCCCCCCCCCCCCCCCATTAGATTACTCTCTGCAAAACAAGGAAAACATTAATGGAAGAAAATGAACTGAATATTTCACATCCCAACACTTCATGAACTGCTCAAAAATAATGATCCCCTTCCCTTTTAACTGTTCAGTAGAATAGACTATGCCAACTCTCTTCTTTTGAATGCTAATGTGACAGACATTCAAAGATTACAACGAATCCAAAATCGTGCTGCCCGGGTTGTTTTGGGAGGGAGCAGGTATGAATCAGCATCTCCTCTACTTAAGCAATTACACTGGTTAACCGTAAATAACAGAATCATATACAAAGTTTCCCTAATTGTCTACCAATGTTTGAATAATTGTGCACCAATGTATCTGTCTGTGCTTCTACATACTCCTAGACTTCAATACAACCTCCGCTCTTCTAACGACCCCACGCTCCTCCGATTACCACGTATCAATTCAAGATCGGGGGAGTGTAGTTTCTTTTATTATGGCCCCAAAATTTGGAATACCCTCCCTTTCGACCTCCGTACCTCTCCCTCAGTTGAAATTTTCAAGAAAAAACTAAAAACGTACCTCTTCAATAAGTAAATTGTAATTCTAATATTTTTGTTTGTTATTATAATTACTCTTTTATACATGTATTATTTTGTGTTTACTATGTCATTATTTCTGTAAAGCGCTTCGAGCAATTCGTTGGATGTTGCGCTATATAAAAGACAATTGTATGTATGTATGTATGTATGTTCTCTTTTGGAATGTAGAGGATGGCAAATAATGCATCTATGTACCAAAGCAGTTTTCATACCATACGGAAGACACCAATTCCAAACACAATTGAAGTGTTGCACAGTTTTGATACTAAACACATAGTTTGGCCAAGTTGGTTTCAGTGATGCAATGCAAATATCGAACCTCTTGCTCTACTTGGCAAACATACCTTGTATGCCCTATTCCTGTACAGGAAGTTTATTTTAACTCTTCATAGAAAAATAATGTAACACAGAAAAAAATATATACATTGATTTAGGAGTTATGAAAGTATGGTAAATCATTCCTTTCCAACAATTGTGAACTATCTAGACTGTTTTTACTATCGTGGACGTTCTTGACAGAACGACATTGGCATGGGAATTCGTAAGAGATGAAACAAGAAGTGTGGAAACTAATGCCTTCTACTGTGCTCATGATGAAAGAACCTTTAAACCATTGCAAGACTGATTTAGAAAGAATGCAATATTACATAAGTTGATATCATAAAGGTCAACCATTAGAAATAGATATTCACCAATAACATTGTGTGTTGCCTTGCATTGCATATGAAAAGAAACATCAGTATTAATAAATTATAATAATCAATATCAACATGTTCATTCCTATCCCAAAATACCTAACTGCACACACCCTGGGACAATTACTCTCTTAAAAAGAAATGTAGGCCTATGACTGAACTTTTTGAGTGAAAGTACCAATAGAATCAAAGTATGCACAAACCATTTTAACATTGTACCAATCTGATTTGCTACATTTCAGAGGGGATTCTATACAAAAGCTGAGCAATTCTATTATGGCAAACCCATTTTCTATCATACAAAATAATCATAACTGCAAGCTAATATGTCTTAATGAGTATATAAAAACACAACACTAAAACATAAATACACATCGTAATGACAACTCTTTACACTTCAAACCAAGGACCCATGGAAGATAAATTGATCAAGGCTTATCATCTAATTCAAAAGATATTCAAGATAGACTGATAAATGATGTATAAAGAAAGACGTTCTGAATGAGCCCTGATAACACAAATGGTACAGGTCAACCTCATGTCATATTCCTGATGTACTGCATAATTAAACGTATATCATCCACTTGGAGCCAGAGCCTTGGAGCCTCATGTCATATTCCTGATGTACTGCATAATTAAACGTATATCATCCACTTGGAGCCAGAAGGGCGCCTCATGTCAGAAGGGCGCTAAACTCATATATTTTAACACAGATTTATCGCCCTTCTGGCTCAGAACAGATGATTTAAAGGCACTTTTTATGTAACATGGAAAGAATTATTGGCACTAACAACAATACCACTCATAACACTTGCATTTTATTATTCATTATTGTGTATGAGGTTTTAAATCATACAATGCTCATCTTCTTTTGGCATAAATATACTGTTTGATGTTTCTTTTATCATAAGAGGCCTAGAGCAGAATAAAAGTGAGGTTAGTGGAAGATTATTACACTACAAAATAACCACAAAGAAACACAAACCTTTACCTAATATTTGTACATACAGACAAAGATGTGTAATAAATAAGGTAATATCTCTTTCCGACACATACATTTTATCTATAAGAACGCTTTGCATAATGAAAAGATACAAGCTCATGTTGGAAGACGAGGAGGAGGCACCATCTTAACATCCTTGAAGTACGGATGTGAGAGGCCGGTCTTGGCTGATATCCTCTTGTCTGGTTCGTAACACAGCATGGACTGAAAAGGGCAAACAAATAGAGGTTCTATCATAAATTCATGTATCAAAATATGTCAAATTGGTGTTACTTAATTCTTTAACATCATGTATATATTTCTTTCACAGGAAGAAGGACGCTGAAAAACAGCTGACGAGTATCACCAAGAACTCCAAGAGTTTCATTCAGAGCTTCCTGGTTCACTATAAGCATGTTAAAAAGACAATTCTTTAAACTTTCTTTACAATGCAAGATGCTGAAACTTCTAAGTGAAGGATGGCGAACACCTGAAAATATTGGAAATGGAATCTCATTAGCCTTTGAAAGGTAAATATTACTGAAACTTGAAAAGCTAGATCAGCTCATACCATTAAAGAAGAAAAAAAAAAGTTAAAAAAGAATTTGATGATTGATTCATAGAATTTGTAAAATTATTACGTAGCACGACAGAGACCTCGGCATAGAAAGTTGCATTGGAAATGAAATGCAACTTGATTTTTAACCAATCAGGGTTACATAAGTAGGACATGTGTTTGATTTTTAGAGTTGCATGTACAGTTAACTTTGCATAACTTAAAGTTGCACAAGTTAAACTGTCCCAAGTCAAATCAATTTTTTTGACTAAACTATGTAAAATATGTGTTATTACACTTCCTAAATCAAAATGTTTTGTAGTCCCAACAAAGACAACTTGTGCAGTGTTTGTATTTGAATGCAACTTTTTATGCAAGAGGCTGCTTGTAACAGATATATGAATAAATACCTTGAGTAAGTCTTTGCCATCTTTATTGAGCATGGGGACTATCTTGGTGAAGTCTTGAGGTGTCCATCTTGGGAAGCTTGTCTTGTAGTCGGGTAGAGAGGTGACCCCAGGCCACAGCTTTTCATCTGGAGTACCCATGGTCCGGAATATCCTGAAGAGCTGGTCGATTTCAGAATCCCCAGGGAACAGCGCTCTTCTCGTTATCTTTAGGAAATGAAGAAGAGAAATTGATATCATAATAATAATAATGTTTAATAGAGCATGAGGGAGTTACAGCACCGGGAAACAGTTAAAGTAAAAAGAAGGGAAAAAGGTCAAAGAGTACAACTGGTAGTTCAGAGCTTGTTTCTAAAACTAAAACACTTGGTTTCAGCAAATGTAATTTTCCACCACTATATTAACCTTTTTTCTAATCAAACCCATATCTACAGCAAGATAAACAATTTGGACCTAATATTAGCTGGTTACTCTAACTCAAAATGCAGTTCCATTGCCAGAACTCGAGATTAGCTTTAGATCCTATATACAATTGAAGACACATGTAAAACAACAAATAGCTGTGAGTGTACTATTGCAGTGAGGTTTCTGTGTTGGCAAAAATGATCTTAGTGTAGGGTCCAATAAAGTGCAGAGTTGACATTCCTTTCAGAAGCCGACACTAAAATTCACTGGAAATAATATACAGAACATAAATTATCATGCTTATGTATCTTTTGATAAAAGTAGAATACTGAATTTAACACGTTCCATACCGGATTCCTGTTTGCTATCATTACTGTTATCTTTAAACCCATCCCTTCCAAATATTTGAAATGGAAAATGGGTCCACAACAGACCGTGTAAATGCAAATTTAGTCCTTACCATCTCCACAAAAATACAGCCAAGACTCCAGATGTCCACTGCTGTGGAATAATACCTGCAGCCTAGTAAGATCTCTGGTGCTCTGTACCACAATGTGACAACCTTGAATATGAGGCAATAAACGAAAAATAATCAATAGCACACAGTCGAAATACACATTTCCCAAGTAACTAATTTGTCAGAGTATCAATGGTGCCTGTTGCAAATCCCTGTACATATTCAAATTTAGAGATTTCAAAATGTGTAAAAACAGAAAGGCAAAATCAGCCTAAAGTTCTCTTCAGGTAATTCGGCAAAATTGTAAAGGCATGCAAAATATTGGCTCTGTTTGATACACAAAATGTATCTGGGAAATCAACATTTCTATTTCTCTCAACATGATTTTTTTTCGTAGCTGCACAGATTTCATTAGTGTCAACATCTCTATTCCCGTGCTTGCTTTCTCCTGCTAAACAAGATGGGTGAAAAATGATGAATAAACATACTTGTAAACTGTTATGGTTATATGTCATAAAAAATTATAAATTCTTTAGACAAGTTTATGATAATGGCTCCTTTCGCAAAGCTTATAAATATCAAACTTAATAGTGTTTCATGTACCAAGCTTAACAGTTCATAAACCCATTTTTGAATTTGAAGAAGGAAAATTGGTTTTTCCAAGTCCAATAATACCAGTGTTTTGGAGGTTAAAACCAGCCACAGTACCAAAATGTTCAGATCAGCTGTTCGGGGCCAGAAGGGCGTTAACTCTGTGTTATAATTCAATAGTTAACGCCCTTCTGGCTCCAACAGACTAAATCATGCCAACCTCATGGGTATATGTTCTGACAGGAACACCGAACGCTCTTGCTAGTCCAAAGTCAGCAAGTTTGATGCGGCCATCTGCATCAATGAGTAGATTCTGAGGTTTGAGGTCTCTGTGAAGGACACGATGTGCATGGCAAAATGCAATACCCTGAAGAAGTTGCTGTAGATAACTCTGCAAGAAATCAAAAACATCCGTGATTTCATACTTGTAAATATAAAATGAAGTGATTTCCCCTAACCAAGTCTGGAAATAGGCATAAACATCAATATATCATGAAATAGGATTTTCAGGGAAACTTTAAGTTTAATGGTCATACAGAGTTATAGTGGTCACTACATCTTAAAGGTATTTGACTGTTTCCGTTACACATCCTAGTTTTAAGGACAGACATTACAAGAATTCTATAGCACAAGCTAAGAGTCCAATGATAACTGGTCTATAGTCTTTTTTTCAAATACTAACAAAAGTTCTGACTTAAACACAAGACCCAACACTAAATAAAGCTAGGGCTCCACACTGACTCATTTTGCAAGGGGGTCCGGATTTAAGTTCTAAGACCCCGTTCTCACTCACTTTGAAAGTGGTCTTAGTTAGACCGCTCCAGACCGCTCCAGAGGAACGGGTCTTGAGGAACGGTTTGCGAGCGTTCACACTCCGAGCAGTTTTTATGGCTCAAACCGCTCCACGAGTCAAAGTGGTCTTGTTGCTATGGCAGCTCAGGTAGGCGGGTCAATTTTTTCGCGCGCGGAATCCAAACCCTATGTCACCTGATGTCCCGTTCGCGACGCGTCCCGTATACATGTATATGCGTAGTGCCTGCCCGATCGCTCATCGCGCGGAACGTCAATTCCGTTCAAAGTACGCTTTCCGTTCACATTGCACGTTAGAGCGCTCTGGAGCGCTCTTAATAAGACCCGCTCCTCAAGACCACCTCGGAAGTTGGACTTCTGGAGCGGTCCAGAAGTCCGCTTCCTGGACCACTTTGAGCGTTCTCACTCACCTAAGAACCGCTCCTGAGGAGCGGGTCTTAGTTAGAGCGCTCCAGAGCGCTCCAACGAAGTGAGTGAGAACGGGGTCTGCATACATGAGCCCAACGAAGTGAGTGAGAACGGAGTCTGCATACATGAGCCCTATGTCTAAACCCAAATCTAAAAGCGTGCTAATGCTACATCTATGATGTTAAAACATATGTCATATATTATAGCCATGACAAAAATATCAATGCATAGTTTCCACAAGAAACAAGAAAATATAATATTAGGAAAAAAAGTATTTCCTTCAAGTATAAATTACGCACTTAACACTTTTTTTTCATCTGATATTTATAAAATTCTACATAGACAATACTTATAATTCAGAACCACACCCATAGGAGATTTATGTATGAGACGCCATACCTTGACTAAACCTGGTGGCAGGCCTGATGGAGGAGCAACATCCATGTATTTCTTGAGATCTTGGTTCATGAACTCAAAGACAAGATAGAGCTTCTTGTCACTGTGTACCACATCATGTAATCTATGCAGTCATGAAAAACAAAAAGGTTATAAGACATTTATCTAACGAAAATGAGGACTATGGCTATGCTATACTCTTAAAAAATAAACTTTCTACAAGTTTCACAAATTGTTAATGATGGCTTTTTTTCGCATAAAAATAAATTATTGCAAATCGCAATAATTAGCGCTGTGTCAATTGTAATTCAATTACTTTCAGGCATGAAACTTTTGTGAATTTAAGTCACTTGTGAAATTCATGAACATTTCATGCATGCAATAGTTTTTGGGAGATTTGTTGTTACAACTAGCATGACATTCAGAGGGTAACATGCAGTACAAGAAGTAGTAAGTACAATATTACACTTTTTGGAATACAAAAGCAGACACTGCATCATTTTAGCCAAATAATTGAGGAAAAAAGAAGAAGAAAAAAACATCATTCATTCAACTTCACCACATAATTATATGAAATAGAAAAACAAACATTTTCCAATCTAAAACTATCTAAAATCTATCACTCTACACTCTAATAATCAGATTATATTTCAGCTCAAGAGAGCGAGTATAATTACTTGACTATGTTCTTGTGGTCCAGCTCTTTCAGCAGTGCTATTTCTCTGATGGCAGTACTTGGGACACCTTCAGATTCTCTGCAATAAAACAAAGAAAAAGTATTGTCCAATGAGAAAGGAAGGGGAATTTTCTTTTTCTTCTCTCGAAATAAATCTGTACATATAGGCCTACATTAAAAAAAATCATTGGTCTAGAACTGCTGGGCATTGTTTCACGAAACTGTTATGAATACATTCATGTACATCCCATTGAACTTGTGGATGAATTTCAACACATTTAAGCTCAATAGGATGTCAGCCAACTTGTTACTTGACAGTTGTGGGAAACAGCGACCTAGTGTTAGACCCTCTTTCTTCCAATTAAATTAAAAAAGTTATGACTTTAAAAGTTGTATAAAGCAATGAAACATAATTTGGCAACCCTTTGACGTATCTTTCATTACCAAGCCCCCCAAAATGAAACCCTCTGCATATAATCAGCATTTTGAAGTGATTATTGACTAAGATTCATCAGAAGAATTATTTATTATTATTTGTACCAAGATTGATAACTTTCATGAAATATGAACAAATATCAAACATTGATTTATCAATTCTCATATAAAGTTGTGAAAACATAATCCAAGTGTACTGACCTAAAATGACCTATGATTCTGATTACAAGCTAATTTTCATATACATGTATGACCCTTTGATCTTTGACCTCATGACCTTACAATATAAGCGTTGACTTTTGACCCTAAAATCTAATCAGTTCATTGGCTCTGCAAGAGACATACATGACCCAAGTTTGGCAGTAATCTATCAATCAGTTTTTGAGATAACACATCACAAACAATTTTTGCATACATAATGAGCCTAGTGACATTTGGCCTCGTGACCCCAAAATCTAATCAGTTCATTGGCTTTGCAAAATTACATACATGACCCAAGTTTGGTGGGAATCCATCAATCGGTTCTTGAAATAACGCTATCTCTAGAACGAGACGTACAGACGGACGGACAACCCAAAAACATAATGCCTCAGCTACTTTGTAGCGGAGGCATACAAACTCTTTTAATTTGTATTTTTTCTCAAGCTTTTTACTGGTCTGTTCCTATAATTTGTCTGCTTCTATGAAAACCAAACAGTGAGAGTGGATTTTCTTGTAATCAGTATCATGATGATGATGATACAGACAGATGTGTCATTGAAGCACTGTTGCAGTAACCTTGATGCTAAATTAGGGGAGTATAACCTAACAAAAAAAATAAAAATAAAATAAAAACCCTTAATGCATGTGATGCTGATCGATGTAGTAGACCATGGGTCCAGGCCTGTTTTCTTGCTAAGTTTTTGAGTTCCGTAGTCTCCATCTAGGAAGTACCTTCAAAGGCACAGCCCATCATTCACAAATCTGATAATTTATCATTCATAAAAGGAACAGCAAAAAAAAAATGATATCACCTTGTCTCGAGGCGAAAAGAAAATAAACATCATTTTCCGTTAGAGAAAAAAAAAATCATCTACTCTAGGTTGACTATAGTCTTGAGTAGAATATTCAAATGCAAATGAAACTACATGTAAGAACTGAATGGAGGAGTTGCAATGTTAATGAAATCAATTGCAAATAGCCTAACAAGTAACATTACAAATGGCCACAAAATAATTTTACAAGCTACTCTCATAGTCATACTCATTGTACTTCTAGACTATAGCATAGGACTTAGTCACTCATACTCGTGAAAATACTAACCGATTGGCATCGTAAACACTCAAGTTGACTGGCCAATCACTCAAACTCAATGGCTAAATTAGATAAAGACAAAGTCACTGTTGCAGGCTAGATCTATAAATCGTGAAAAACTTTCAATTGATTAACAACCAAACAAAGATAGGGTCTAAGTCATAACTCAATATGTCCATTAATGATAAAGTCCGTATTAGTTGAAGTTAACTTTAATTCAAAGAACAACGTTAAGTAGATTCTAGACCTCAACTCTGTTTTAAATTTGAATTGAAGACAAGATTTGAAATAATAAAGCCTGAATTTTCTAAAATAAAAAAGAAGCTCTAATAGTTAGACTTCTAGATCTAAGTTAGACTCTAGACTAGTCTACTACATCCATAACATATAAGTCTAACTTCCAACTCCAAGTTCAATTCTTAAAAACTGTGGTCATGTAGAGGCTAGTGCAAGTGTAAGACAATATTAAATACCAAAGTCCATGTCTGATCTCAGATACTGAATATAGACAGTGCCGGTAGAGTACGAGTGGGACTACACAACAACGTTGTGATTAAACATCAACAACAGCAACGTCATGTCACCAGACAAAATGAAACAAAGAAATTAAAGGAAAAACACCAAATAACTTACGTATCCAATCGTATTTTCTTCAGTGCAACAGTTTTACCAGACTTCAAGTCTCTTGCCTTGTAAACTACTCCATAAGTGCCTTCTCCAATCTTTTCAATCTTTTCAAAATTATTCATTTTGACGTGCTTCTCAGCTCCATGCCACGGGATCGTCACTCAAGCTATCGCTGTGTATGTTATGTGAGTCGAGTTGCTTTGTCAGTTTTACGCGGGAGAGCTCGGGCCGATTACGACTTGGCTCCCCGTTCAAAATTTCTCGGAGGACACACACAAACACGCAATGGACCGAGGATGTAGCTGTAGCGATCTGTTGCAGACGACATTTCGAGTTCGCGCACTTTAAATCACGTGGCCCCTGAGTGTGCCACTGATTGGATGAGATACTAGCTCTTTGCGCTATTGTGATTGGTCAAATGTTTTCCATACCGCCAAGCCATTATCCATGATAATATTCTGTTTACGTTCAGAATACAACCCTTCTGATGTTACCATTAATATTATGAGGGCATGGGCTCAGAATCTCGGGTCTATCAGAGTTGCGAGGGCGGCGGGGTCCAATCCAGCACATTAAGTTATTACTTTAGTTTCTGTTACTCGACAAACAAACAAAATCATAAAAAGACGCATGTGATATGATGAACCTTTTTTCTATAGATTTTAGAGTAAAATAAATAATTGAAATACTCATTATCGCTTTTTTTTTTTTATAATTATAAAGAATCCTGGATCAACCACTGCACAAACCGAGGATCTGCAGCATTTGTTTTTAGAAAAGATTATCATTATTAAGGGTTGTGCAGTTTCCATTCAAATCAAATCTAGGCCCTATATGCTTTAATATCCCAGGTTCCTTGATATTCGTATATTATACACGGTACACCATTCATTTAAATTAATGTCTTTATTCAATTATCTTCATCTCTTATTAATATTGATTGTTACTTTAATCATAATTATTATTATCATTAAAATTATTTTAATCATCATTATTATTATTTATTATCATCATTGTCATCACCAGCATCATCATCATCACCATCATTATAATCATCTATTTTCGACTAGAAACAATATTGTAGGCTACAAGACTTTGAAAGAGAGTATTTTTTGGCACTGCTATGTGAAGGCTTCAAGCAAATACACGTATATATTTTATTTGTTTTAGTGTTTTTATTCAAAAGAAAAACTTAACACAACACAAAGTACAGGTTAGGTAGCAGATGAACTTATCAAAGAAAAAGTGCACCATACAATATATTTGCATAGTAGCAACTGATCTACAGTGTTCTACTAAATATGAATGAACAAACACAACTAAATACATGATGTATAATATGTAGGTCAGGGAGATGTGAGTTAGTCTAGCGGTAATATCTACGGTTCGAAACCTCGGAGTCCGGCGTCGGTCCCCAGACGTAAATTATCGATACACGTATGTAAAAACCAGGCAGAACCGAGCGGCACAAACTGAGTTATGACACCCTTTTCAAAGGTGCCATGATACCGTACTCAAATCTAAGATTTAGATCCGAGCAGTCGATAATAAAGTTTATGTCACTTTTGACTTCTGATGGCATTTATTTGGGCACCGAATCATCCTCAGGATGGATGACGCATTTTTTTCATTATGATTTTCTAAGTAAAATATGCTCGAGCATGGATCCATTATGAATATGAAACTTTTTTTAGGAGGGCGCAAGTATGTCATGTTGTCGATTGAAGATTGAGAAAATGGGGCAAGGTGTCAATGAAGCTGCGCGAACACCGTTTATGATTTTGTTTTAGTGTTTTGCATTCAACTTATGACTTTCCTATTATTAAGGGGCACTAAGCCCAGAAATGTCGACAATATCATGTTGGCCTTTTACATGATATGGGGCCTAAATCATTGAAGGCAGAACTTTTTGTTTCCAGTTGAGAATGACGCATGATCCTAAGTGCATGAATCTGATTCTGATTTTGTTCTGTTCCTGGTCCTGATCCTTAAGAGAGATATAGGCCTATAGATGACCAATAAGAACGTTATTGTTCGAGAGTTTGTTGCGTCTAGAACATTTTTTAATTGAGTCCCATCACATTGCAGTTGTGGGGAGGGACTATGATTATATTACCCCTTTGGAAAGCTTCCCATAGTCTGGTTTTTAAGGTTTCAACTGAGTCGCAGGCAAAGATGCTGGGGGGGGGGGGGGGGGGGGGGGGGGGGGGAGTAAATTCCAGGTCCGAATCGTTCTTGGAAAGAAGGTGAGCCGTGAGCATGTGTCGTCTGTTTTCTGTTTATGATAAAAATCTTAAATTACTAGACATATTTGTCTTTCTTATCGCTATTGAGACTTTTATTGACAGTGTGTCTGATCAACCTCACTGAAAATTTTTAAAAATCGATTTTTTTTTTTTTTTTTTTTTTTTTTTTTTGTATGTATGGGCAATATTCATTTTTCATCTGGCCGAACGGACTTAAAATTCATCATTATTAATTTTTCATTTTCCTCCCTCTTAATTCTTTCATTATTTTATTCTTTCACTTTCTTTTTTCTTTCATTCTTTCATTTTCTTTTTTCTTTCATTCTTTCATTTCCTTTTCCCTTTCTTTCATTCATTCATCATTTCCCTCTTTCTTCCTTTGCACTGTAATAATATACAGGGGGGTTCAACTCCGCTTCTGCATCCGTCTAGCCATGGGGAAATTTTGGAGGGTCAAAAGTGCACACTGCTTCCACTTATCGTGTATTAGCCTATGAAGACGACAAATTTTTAGTGCACCAGCGAATTGGGCATTTTGGACTGCGCGCAGCGCGTAAAATATGTAAATTAAAATTTGGAATATTCATGAGCTCATTTCCACTTATTAGCATATTATCGTAATGAAAAAAAGACAATGCGCATGCGTTACTCTCGACAGAAACCTTGGGCCGAATAATGCATGTAGAACAAAGGTCAGAGTTGGGGAGGTGTGTGTGTTGGGGGGGGGGGGGGGGTAATAAACTTTTAAATGGTTGACTTAGTTGGGGCCACAAACTTCACTGTCACCAGGATGGAAAGTACATTTTTTTAAATTCAGTTCAGTTAAAAGGCAAAAATAATGACCCCATTTCACTGTGGTACCTCAATTCACTGTTTACCTTTTTTGTTTTGTTCGTTTATTAACTTAAATATTTTTTTAATCAGAAAAATTGCACTGATCCTTTAGCCCACTCAACAAGTGATATATTCATATTTTTAGTGTCCAAATAATGAATCATTCTCACCTCGACTTCAATGATCTTCATATTGTGCCCCATCCCAAATGAAATTTCTATTTTGTCTCGTTCTTTTCATTCTTGCATTCGTCGCCACCGATATTTTTTAAATTTGCCCCCCCCCCCCCCCATCAGTAACATTTTCAATACAGGGACCCCTTCCAATATTGACATTTCCATAGGCTCTATTACCCTCCCTCCCCCATCCACACCCCAATTACCTATGCTTTCATCATTTTCATTGACTTATTCTTTATTTAACCCCCCCCCCCTCATCTTTATTGTAAACCATTTTTTATATTATATTTATACATTAGTCTTGTCCACTCTCTTGTTACATTTCCGCTTTCTCTCTCATTAGGAAAGATGGTTAAATCTATCTCGCTGAGGCCAGATATAAACAAACATCAAATGGTCGAACACCATACTCAATTCTACACAAGACTGCATCAGCCCCCATCTCACCTCAGTCATAGAGCATTATCATTACAGAGTGCCTACATCATCATAATCACAAGCATCATCACATATATTTCACAAAATAAGAAAATGAAAAGAACAGAATTAAGCAATATTAACTAATTTATTAACATCTATGAACTCATTTATCAACATATTTTGTTTCTATAAAGATCTTTTTAAATCCAACATGACATCAACAAAAGGATGACAAAAGGATGGGGGAGGGGGGGGGGGTGCTGTCTCTTGAATTCAAATTTTTCAGTTGTAAAAGTTTACTGTAGATTTTGAGGAAAAAAAAAACAATAATATCAACATGCTATTTTATTATGTAAAGCACAGGTATATACTGAGTTTTATGAGTACTTTATCTTACATTGGACATTATTGTTGTTTTTACTACTACCTGTATTATCATTATTATTACTGCTATTATCATGATCATTGTCATTATTGTTACTATTTGTAATATTGTTATTATTATTAATGTTATTAATTATATTACTACAGTATTACTATCGAACTACATCATTTTATCCCCCCCCCCCCTTCAATTTACTATCCAGTTCAGCATCCCTAATATATTTCTCAGAACTTGACTTAAGATTAAATAAAAAAAAAAACTATGTTTCATGTACACGCATTTAAAAGAACAAATGATTACTTTCATGATCCTCGATATATCTTCTTCTTCTTCTTCTTCTGGTAATCTTCAAAAGGCGTTGTAGCCTATCACGAAGATGAATTAATACTAAAGATTACAAGTGGTGTGAGGAAGATAGATTGTTTCTAAGTGGGATAAGGAGAGTAGATGCCTCAGAAGTAGTCCCTGGCAGTTCTCTGGACTGTCAGCATGCACTATATTTGCTGGAAGTTCCATTAAGTTTGGGACAGAGTGTTGGGCAAATACAAACTTGTCTATGTCGCTTCTGGCTTGGTGCAACTGGAGGGTCATGTCATGGTACTTCCTGCTCGTGATTTGTTAAAGCCCGTCTGTACTAGTTTGGTCTGGGGGATTAGACCACCCTGCAATGTCACTTACAGGTGGTTATCTCATCAAATCAGCTCTCAATTAATATAAGAAAAAGAGGATCAGGGGGGACCAACAGGCACCGATTATCATTAGGCATTGTTTGCTATATAGAGGGCGCAAGTAGCTATAAGTAGTGCAGTGGGAAAATTTTGCACCATTCCCAGTCTTCTTGCAGAGTGCCTTGTAGTTGTAGATATAGTAGGCAACTAAAGGTGCTGATCATCTCAGTCAAACTGCTGGTTCACTTGTGGTCCCCATTGTGAAGTAGCGTCCTGGACATCTGAGATGTTGTAGGGATCCCAGACACAGGAACAGTTCTCAAGATGAGGGTGGACTAGGGACTTGTACAAAAGAAGCCTGGGTATCAAACCTTCTGCAAGGGACAACCTGCATAATAAAAACAAAAAGAGAGGAGAAATCAAATAAGATTAAAACTGCTGCATTACATTGGATTTTCAAAAATAGATCTAGTACCTTCCCACTTTGTTTAGGTCTTGCATTTTAATTTTATTAAAAAATGATAAACTTATGTCTATCTGATAGGGCCTTTTTTGAAAAGAAGAGTAAAGGTTTAGATGTATTTCCAATTATTTTAAAAGTAATTTCCAATTTATTTTAAGTTATTATTTGCTAGACTTTTGTGAACAAAAGTTTGTTAGATATAATGTAATATTTAGGAAAAAATGCCTTTGAGTACGTCTTTTAATATGCTGAGAGAATAAACTGTAGCAACACCATAGTTTGTCACCTAAATAAAAAGCTAGAGAATAAATAGAGAATTACAAGATATAATGCAACACAAGATGACAGTTCCCCAAATCTTTGTATATAGTCCAAGTCGAGTGCGGTGTTCGCATGGGCTTAGATTATACAGCCTGAATATTTTCGAACTTCATACAAACATACCTTGCCAGAGTTCAACTTAGGTGTCCTGTTCTTGATTAGATCTACACAATAACATTTGATGATCAGGTCCTGGTGCTCTTTGTTGCACTTCTGTGATCATTATCTGCTTCTTTGTTCCATAGGATCTACAATTTAAAGAAAACATAAACTTAGTAAGGTTCCTGCTAATATCAAATGCATGCATTAGTTATCAGTTTATAACTTTGTTCATGTCCTTTAATAAAGAAAGAAATATTCCTATCATATGTAGGGTTGGATCCAAAATTCTCACCAACATAAAACTAAAAGGGGTGGCATAAAATCCTGAAAATAAACTAATTATTTCAAACAACGCACAATGACATGAGTAAGAGCAAAATCAGGGAAAGAGGGGGGGGGGGGAGGAGACACCTTTTTTCTTTTGTTTTTGTTGTTGATGGTAGATCTAGCCTAGTAGTAGATCTAGATCTACAGTACATTCAAACTAAGCTGAATCTGGACCTGGATCACAATAATGACACATGTGCACGACTATAGTCTAGTCTAGTGGAGCAAAAACGAGACTAGACCCATGGCTATGGAATTCTTTGCTATGTCATAACACAAGCTATAGATCTAGATCTAATTGCCTATTTTTAGTATTATTAGTAGGTGGCTCTAGACCTAGATCTAGACCCGTCCCTAGACATATGCCACATCTGAAAAGGGGGGCACAGAATGATTGTGCACCCCCCCCCCCCCACTATCCATAACTTCCACATCATTTATTTAATCCACCTACACCAGGCATTTATTTAGTCTTTCTTTATTAGAATGCATTAGGCCTAGAATCTAGCCCTAGATCTAGGCCTATACTAGATGCGGGGTTAAATGCTGTTTATATTTAAGTGCTAGATCTAGACTAGGCCTAGACCTAGATCTAGGCCTAGCCCTAGGCTCTGCTTAGGCTTTGCTTAGCCCGAATGTTTCTGTCTCTTTCGTTCGTTAGCCTCTGATTTGGGTAGGGTCGGCTGAAGAGAGGAGCCGACCCTACCCAAATCAAGGGCTAACGAACAAAAGAGACAGAAAATTCAGGCCAGACTATGCTATGAATACTAGCCTAGCCCTAGGCTTTACAGTATTAACACACTGTAAGTTATAGCCGCGCCAGCTCAGGAAACGCAGTCGCTTCTTGGTGGAGTGTTACAGCCGGCTAGAACCGGCGGATTGAAGATCATAAACCGCTCGACGAGATCTCATCGGCTTGGACTAGCAATGAGCCATTTGCGCAGTCTCCAACAGGTCCACATCTACGACCGATTACTATCGGAAATCAACTTCAAGCTATGAACTGAACTTAAAATTATGAGATGTGCTCTAATGAAATAAACTACGGTAAAATCCTGATTGTTTCTGAAAATACTACCGTCGATGACTTAAAGTAGAGTTCATTCAATCAATTAATATTCTTTGGTCAGAAGAAAGAAAAGAGGATGGGGTAGGGGGTTAACCGGGTAATACGTTGTGACAATGCGGAGAGCCGCTCACTGCAATGACGAACACATCACAATCATTTCAGAGACCTTCACACAAAATGGATCTTTACTTACTTTTCTTGATATCATAGGGTATCACTTCGATGCCAATGTTCGCCTGAAGATTTTCTGCTTCACTGAGATGTACTTGACAAACTTCTATTATAACAGAAATTCACTTAAAAGAAAAATGTTTCATTGTTCGTAATTGAAAGTTGCAGTTCATACAACCGCCATTTTCGTGCTCAAATCGTAGGGAATTCTGGGAATGCAAAAAATGTTTTATGCATGACCTAATACATAAAACATTTTGTCGATGGCCAATCAACAAACAGTAGTTGGCGTATTTTTTACGTCATTGCTCATGAATATTCATTGACCCTCCAAAACCGTCGTTCAAATCGGACAAAACCCCCATAATGCATCCAATGCAAAACCTATGAAATGTCAAAGGTCACGATTTTAGTTGGCCCTCTAGTCCTCCTACGGAGGACATACTGTGTATGATCCATAGAGATATATATCTCTATGGTATGATCGAATCTCATATACTGCCCTCTATCGATTGACATGAATAATCCAAATATACTTGCTGCTGCTGCTGGCGATCGAGAGCGATCCTGACTTCATTACAAGCCTAATTTATACGAAAAACAAACGATATTTCTGTAAAATTGGGATGGCTGACGTAGGAACACTTCAAGAACAAGCTTTGAAGCGAAAAGAACGTCTGAAAAATCTTCGTAAAAAAACAGCTCAGGTAAAAAGCCATTCTTATAAATAACGGTCACATAATTTACTAGTCCCACAAGCCGTCTAATTTGCTGGGTTACCTGACCACTCATACAGTCATTACAGTCTACAGATATAGATTTTACAGCGTGTTTCTAATAGTTATAGAACTAGATCTAGTCTAGTAAATATGTTTTCCAGAAAATAGCGTATAATGCCAGGGAAGGGCAGTTTTTATCTATGCGGATTATACGGATAAATACACTGCTCCGAATTTAGTGGGAAATTAAAACTAGATTCTAGACTCTAGACCTAATGTAAAAGGCTGTGATTTGTGAATAAAATTCATAGAACTTTGGTTAAGGTCACCGCAAAGTAGAAGATCTAGACTAGATCTAGGCCTAGGCCTACTATTATTGTGCCATTTGTGGGACTGCTAGTTAAACCTGTGATTTAAGTGTCAATAACAAGCAGACTTTTTTTTTTTCAGCACTCTGCGAATGTAGGGTTCCTGATCCGCGCGCAGGCCAGGCAAAAAATTAAGTTTTTCATTTCGAGGGCTCCATTTCAAACTTTTGGGGGCTCTTTTTTCTGGGGCTACTTTTTCATTAATTCTTAAAAGGATAGGCCTACAGTTTGTTGAGATTTGTTTAGTAGGCTAAGGTTTCGGGCTTCCTGCTTCATAATTGCCTATTAAAAAAGAAACCCCTTTTTCTAGTTCAATAACTAAGTTTTCATGCATTGATTTGATGCAAGAACTGTAACATAATAGATCTAGACCCTAGATTGTGATTATTTCTGGCCATGAATTTCGATAATCTTTTTTCAAAGTAAAATTTTCACAAGAAAATCAGACAGTCGTTTAAAAACGTAGACATTGGTAATACTTTTACTAATTCTAAGCTCAGGTATCGTACATCTATTCACGAAACTATATTGAAATCGTGGCAATAATGATGCTAACCAACAGATAACAATTTCAAAGTGTCAAATTTCTTCGACTCGAGCTCAGCTAGCTCAGCTCAGCTCAACTCACACACTCTGCAGCGTAACTGCAGCGTAACTCCAGGAAGCTCCAACACCGGCGCCACAGGCGTTGGACGCCTGCGGTGCCGGTGTTGGAGCTTCCTGGAGTTAACTGCAGCGCAGCGTTACTGCACTGTATTGTATGCGTGTCAGTCACGGTGATTTTGTCTGATTTTCTTTACTTTGAAGAAATTATTATCAAAATTACGTTTAACATGGCGAGAATAATCACAAAATAGGCTTTAATTTCATACCTCTATTTATGGAAACTTTATAAAATTGTGGCAATCGATAATTTGTGATGGAAATTGATTGCAGTTTCGCGATTTTTAGGCCTAGGTTCAGCTAATATGATCTACCAAAACAAAATCGACCACCAAAAACTCGACCCCTACGCTCTGCCTCGATCTCGCAACTGCGAAAATGTACGTGTTTTGGCGTACTTGCGTGCGACATGGTAAGCCAGGTAAGGTATGGAATATGGTTCGAGTTTTTTTACAACCGATTTATGTGTATACAATTTTACACGGAGATTCAGCGCGCGGACCAAGAAATGCACACAATGAATACGAAGCTAGAGGAGACCGCGCGGCCGCTCGTAATCGTTACGGGGGCGATTTGAGATCATTTCACTTTTTGATGTCGCCCCCGAAATCGGATTTTGAGCCTATTTCGGGGGCTGTTTATGGTGTTTCCGGGGCGAATCCGCCCACCGACTCTCCGTGTATTTTTTTGGCTGGCGCAGGCAATGCGAAAAATGGATTCCGCCTAATAAAATATCCCAAGTGCACCCTTTACTTTTATGGGTTGTCCGTCTTTATCGCTCATAACGTGAAAGTCTCTGTACAAAGTCAACGTGACATGCATCAAGGCGCATCATCGCAGAAACTGTTTTTCGCATCGCCAACAAGCGGATCGGAAATAAAAATCATCCGCGGACGTTTCTTATTCTCGGACCAGCGCCCCTACTGGCAATGGGGATGATTTATTTAGCATTGATAATATATTTTGTACTTGTAGTAGGATGTCCTCAAAGCAATATTATAGAACGTGCAAGATAGTGTATGCTGCTCTTTACGCTAATTCATTAAATTTCATGTTATCAAGTCAAGTAAAGATGTAAGTTCAATATCATGAAAAGATTAATAAGTCATGCATTGACCTTAACTTGCAATCTTATGATCATGACAACATGGTTATGATTTTTTTCTTTTCTTTTAAGAATTTTTTCGTTTGTTTAAATACTCATGTTTTACACATTTGTCTTTTAGAATGAAGATGATGAAGATAGTCTCAAGAGAAAAGCAGATGATTCTGGTGAAGATGAAATCAAGTGAGTAGAAGAGGATTGGGTCCAGACTGCATCAACACGCAATCTGAACTGGGTCTGAACTTAATGCAAACCCCAAAACTAATATGAGCTGTTATAGGCATTACTTTGATCGGCACTTGATGTGGACTTCTTGATCTGCTTTGAGATGGAGGTTGAGTTTGCATTTAGACTGGAAGTGGATTCATTATTAATGTAAACCAGGTCCTGAAATGGCTGCCAACAGGCCTGCGACTGAATGGCCATACAGAAATATCAAAAAAAATACTTAACAATTGTTTCTATGAGGGATAACATAAATATTGGAAGAACCCTGACTAAAAGTAATTCATTGGATTGTATCAATCGACCATATGGTATTGAGAGGGTTGTTAACATTAGGTAATTACTCTGTACCTTTTCGATAATGGTAACAATAATTAAATGATATTAATAATTATGATTATAACTTATTTATACAGCGCTCTTTTCTACTGTCAACTGTTCAAAGAGCTTTACAATGTTTGATAAGCCCAATTGTATTTCAAGTGCCCAATAATTACAAAAGTGTCTTGGGTGTATCAGCATAATATGACATGTTGCTAAAGTTTGTCCTGAAATTTCACAAAATTATAGATATAAACCTAAAAACGAACATTCACAGTGATTGCTATACACGAAGTTCAAACTACATGTATGATTTTAATTCTGTATAGATCTTGTTTAGATATCTCTAGTTTGCCTTTTTGCTTCAAGCTTGTATACTTGGTATCCTAACATTATTATTATTATTATATTTCTCTTTTAGGAAACCTGCCTTCAAGAATTACAAACCTGAAGATGAAAGCTTGCAGCAGCATTTAGTCCCCCAAACAGAGGTTCCTAAAGGTAACAATGATTTAAAACTTGATTTTTATATTAAGTTGGATACAGAACTCAGACTGTGATTAGGAAGAAATACACTGTGGAAAAAACAAGGTGGAAAACCAGCATTATTTACTGACAAAAAGTTTGGCAGCTCTCCTATTAGGGAACCAGTGAAAGCAACATGAAGTATTTCAGGTTTAAGAAGGACTTGAAATTGTTGTTGTTGCTATTTTGCTTGTCAGAGATTTTCTGACTTGTGCCCATTTTAATTGGAGAACCCTGGTGGGACTTCTCACTGTATTTTTTGTAAAAATGACTATTGAGAAAAATCCCCCTTCCACCCTTCTTTTCTTGGGGGGGGGGAGGGGGTATTAAACAGTATCAAAAATATCTCAATAGACCAATTTCACAAAAGTATTTTATGATTATTACTTAGATTACTCATGAACATATCAGTTTACCCATTTTGAGATGTGAATGTGACTCACTTCAAATCCATTTTCTGGAATCCATTATCAGTTGAGGAGCAGGTACAGGATCAACTGAAGGCTGCAGTGGCTGAACCAGTCGTAGAAGAAGTTGACATCACAAATCTTGCACCAAGGAAACCTGACTGGTAAGATTTTGAAAAATCACTTAAAGCAGGATACAATTCTTTTAGGAACTGGATGTACAGGTGCATCCAATTTTTGAATCCTGCAACTCCAAAATTTGAAATCTAAACATGGTCTCAGAATCTTTAATAAAAAATTCAACCAGACCCCCTGCGAAAAATAATTGTTGGTTTGGAACCAGTGTAAAGCTTTGAAGCGTCTCTTTACCTCTTTCAGTGTTATAAAATGAACAATTGTCATAAGTGGATCTTCAAGAGGTCAATCTTTGTTTTATTGATATTTACTACATTGGCATCCATCATAAGAATGAAATTCTCCATGTATACACCAGTTTCCTATATACCTATCAAGCCTGCTCTCCATCAGTGTGTTACAATGTGGACATTTTTTCCTCACTTTTGCAGGGATCTGAAGAGAGATGTGGCAAAGAAACTTGAAAAGTTGGAAAGGAGAACACAACGAGCTATCGCAGAACTGATAAGTAAGTTGTGACATATTGTTTATTTGTTTCTCTTGAATAAATGCAAATATTTGTGCAGCTTTTTTATGTATCAAAACCTGGATTAAAACAAACGTTTTTGTCTTGCCTGCGTAGCAAAAAAGCGAGACATAGGCGCCGCTTTTCCGGTGACGGCGGCGACGGCGTCAACATCAAAAACTTGACCTAAGGTTAAGTTTTTGAATTTTCGATATAATTTTGAAAGTATAAATTCTTAGTCAATGAAACTTGGACTATATAGTTATCAAATATCCCCAATCATGTGAGTAGAATTTCAGGTCACAAAGTCAAGGTCAAAGGTCATTTCAGGTCAACAGACTTGGACTATGACGTGGCATCATCGAAAACTTAACCTAAGGTTAAGTTTTTGAATTTTTGATATTATTTTGAAAATATAAGTTTTTAGTGGATGAAACTTTGACTATATGGTAATCAAGTATCCCCAATCATGTGAGTAGAATTTTAGGTCACTAGATTAAGGTCAAAGGTCATTTTAGGTCAACAAACTTAGACTTTGATGTGGCATTAAAATCAAGATTTTGAATTTTGAGTATATTTTCAAAAATGTTTGTTCAAATTACATGAAACTTGTACCCAAGGTTTATCAAGTATCACAAATCATATGACACAACTTCCAGGTCACAAGTTCAAAGATCATTTTAGGTCAGTAGACTTGGATTATGTTTTTACAACTTAATATGAGAGTTAATGAATCAATTTTTGTTATTTGTGTATATATTTCATTCAAGTTATTGATCTTGGTACAAATAATAGTCAATAATTCTTCTGATTATTCTTAGTCAATATTCACTTCAAAATGCTGATTATATTCAGAGGATTTAATTTTTTTGGGCCTGCTAATGGGCCACCCTGCCTATAAATAATTTTCCAACCTCAGTTTTTCATCATTATGAATTGCGTAATGCAGGCGAGACCGCCGAGAGCATTTCCCTTGTTTTATGTGCCCATCAGAATATCATAAACAGGAAATTTTGACAAATTTGTCATTAGTTTAGTAAAAAAAAAAAAAATGACCAAGAAAAGTAGGGAAGTTAATCTTTCACTGGTAACAATTTAGGACCTAAATGTGTTACATTGATGTAGCCAAAGATATTTTTAAGCTTTAAATTTAAAATTTCTAGAAATATAATATGGATATCTGTTGTATGCCAGTCTATTTAAAAAAAAAACATTATGTTGTTGATGCTATTAGAGACTTTGGGCATTCAAATTTTAGGCAAGTTGCTATTTTTCCATTCTATAAGAGATCCTGATTTCGCCCATGAATGTAAGATACATGCACATGTTCAATTTCTTGCTATGATATTGATAGGCAATAGCAGAAGAGATAATGATCTTTGAAACAATACTTTTTAATCTTGTAAGAAATGCACTTGAGAGAGCCTCATTGAAGGGCAAGTAAACCTTGATGTGCTTGACTACAGCCTAGGGTAGAGTAAACAGGAAAGCTGGTGATATAATGTTGGATTTATTGCATTGAAAAGGCAGGAAATTATTAATTCAGCAAAGCTTTGACAGGAGAAGGAAGTACAGTTCTTTTTTAGATCCCCAAAGGCTGTATCTGACTCTCTTATAAGCCTCCTAATCTCTTCACTGCATTGATGACTTGCTTCTGACAGAAAGGGATTATAGTGGAAGGCCATGAACGTAATTCAGTTGGATATTGTTATTAATAATACAAATGCAATGAGAAAATTTTTTCAGCAAAATTTGTTGACAAACTGGGTATTTGCATGAACTTAGGAAATCAGGATATAAGTAGGAGGATGTCTTTGTCAAGTAAATAAAACAGGAAAATGGTCAATCAGGAAAACAAGTGAATGATTGGAAAAAGAAGTTGAAGTTGATAAAGCATAAATAAATGTTTGAATTTATATTTAACGTTTTAACCGAGTACTTGACTGGTTTAGATTCTAAAATATTTTTGGTGGAGAAAACATATTTTGAAAAAAGCACTTGTTCACTGACCACTAATCCGTGAAGAATTAATGCAGTGCTTTGTAATGTTTGGTTGTATGCACATTTTCTTGATATATATTATTTCTTTGCTATCGATTTGCTTCCAGGAGAGAGGTTACAGAACTCTGAAGAGAATGACATTGTATCAGCTTTAACAGCACATTCAGAGGTGAGCGAAAAGGAGAAAGCTACCTACGACTCAGACTCTGATTAGAACATCGGCCACCAAGGACAGACACACTGCTTGATTACATCTAAGCAGCTATGGAGGATTTCACATGTGATCTGATTAAACACCAAGTGACCGAATTGGAAAGTAGTACTGGAAGTTTTACATCTATGTCTGTCAGTGAACTTCTTCCTCAAGACCTTGTGTCAGAGCATAGAGAAAGAGTAGCAATGACAGTCAGAATGCTCCATGTAAATTGACCAAATGGAAATGAAAACATCCCAACTTCTCCAGTGAAGAATATGAAAGATACTCCAGTAGCATATCAGTGCAGTACGTAACTTCATAGTGTAGAGAAGGAGTGTCAACGGTCAATTTTTTTAATGTGAATTGATCAGATGGAAATGGACACTTTACGACATGAAGGGATCACCCAAAACTATAATGGAAGACATTATATGAACATTTTTAGGTGAAAAATTGTCCTGGAAACCTAACTTCAGGGCTTAAAGTAAGGATCAGCAACATTATCATCCATGTTTTACACATATGATTCTCCCAAGCATCTCTGATGTAAGGATATAGCATCCAGCTGTGACTTGGCAGACCCTTGATGGAGAAAGCATTTCATGTTCCTAAAACAGCAAGTGTCCTCTACAAGCAATAATAGGGACTTTTAGATTCGCACGAAGACAACATGTCAATGCTACGATCGACGTCCTGTTAATGCACTGCCGTGAATGGACGTCACACATATCAGTCCACGCAAATCTAAAAGTCCCTAATGTGACATGTCCACAACTCCTCTCATGTTATATGTGACCTCTAACAATAACCTCTTACAGACAGTCATTCAAAATTGATGATTTCATTTGTTAGATCGTATAGCAATGTTATTTACTTGCCCTTTAGATTGGGTTGTAACTGTATTTTGACTTTTGGAATCCTGAACCCAAGATATATCTCCAACATGTTGAGGATTATGTTCCTTGACCTGTACATGGCTTACTTTGTGAGTGAACTGCTATGATTTTGTATTCCCATTTTGCAACAAATTCCATTCTAAGATTTTGAGATGTATTTACCTTATTGTACAGTCAATTAAAGGCCTCCTAAGATAAATGGGAAAACTAGCCATTGTAGGTGGGTCCTGTAATAATCATGCTTGACATCTAGCTTAGCTGTAGACATTGGAAGGTAGTTTATCATGTACACTGCTATATTTTGGCTCTCCTCATCTTCTTCACTCTCTGGGATGAAGTCTCTGCTCAGAGCATCAGCAACATACATCTCAGTGCCTTTCTTGTACTGCAAAGTACAGTCATACTTCTGGAGTTTCAGCAGCATTCTCTGTAGACGTGGTGGATTATCCGCAAGAGGCTTTATCATGATCGACTCCAGTGGTTTGTGATCTGACTCTACCACAAACTTTCTCATAAACATGTGCTGGTGAATTTCTCAACTCCATACACCACAGCTGCCAGTTCTTTTTCCATTTGTGCATATTGTCTCTCACATTCAGTGAAGGCCTTTGATGCATAGGCCACATGCAGGTCATTGTTACGGCTGGTTATCTCTAACCGTCTTCCCAGGCCCTTTGTTAACTAAAACAGATGACACTATCACACAAAGTGGTTAAGATGAACATATTTTGCATGTTGAACTTCTTCGAGAACCATTGTAAAACAAAACTCTTTTTGACACCAGAAATTCAACAAACTTCAGACTTCAGCATGTAGCATTTGATACCTACAATCTCATAATGAGTTGCTTCAGCCAACAATTTGCCTTTTTTCAATGAGTGTAACCGCACCACAGACAGATCCCTAACAGTATTGCAGTATGGGAGCTTCTGTTACCAGTTTCTGCAATTGCTTATGAGATCCAGTCTATTCTTGATTCCACTGCCAGTCATTCTCTTTCACCAAGAGCTTCCTCAGAGATGCAGTCACTTCCGGCAACTTAGAAATAACTTGCCCAAATAATTGATAATTCCTAGATACCTCTGCAGTTCTTTCTTGTTTGTTAGCTGCTTCTGCATTCATCATGTCAGGTTTTAGGCCATCAGCAGTCAGCAAGTGACTAATGTACTTTACCTCATCTACTGTGATTTTGCACTTGCTTTCATTCAACCTTAAATTTAGCATGTTTCTATTACCGGTAGTTATACTGGAATTATCAGGTTAAACTGTTTTCCAGATAATAACGTATAATACCAGGGAATGGGCAGTTTCTTTATCCGGATAAATACACTGCTCCGATATAGCTGGTTAAAAGGCCGTGAATAAAAGTTCATCGAACTATGGCTAAGATCACCGCAAAGTATTGTGGGACTGTTGGCCTTCTTCCCATTGGTAAACTGAGTCTTCAGATACTTTATCTTGCTGATGACTTGCATCTTGATGCATGGGACGCCATGTTGATTGTTGAGTTCTTCAGTTATTTCTTGGTAGGCAACTTGATTCCTCTTTGTTTTCCCCTCCAGAATTCTCTTTATGTCCTCTTCTCCCCACACAGTGATCAGTGCCTTACTAAATTTGTTGGTCCAAATTAAAGGTACGTTTTCTGTGATTTATTTTGTGGTTAAGTCTGTTTATTTTCATCACTTTTAATTTCTTCTACGCTGGCTCAGTGGCTGTCGACAAAATACATGGTGTTGCCAGGTCAACCTGGAATTTAGTGTTTGGGTCAAATATTCTGATCACGTGATCACTCCGATTTCCAGTTTCTCTTCGTTATGTGCACTCTATCGGAAAAAGTGTGAGTTTCTACTTACCTTATCCGTTTAAATTCCCTTGAATTATCCTTCTAAATTTGCCTGTGAATGCGTCACAGGTTTTACCGGCATTTTCTGGATAATAGCGGAGGTCAGTTTCTATTAGGCAAAATTAATCCCTTATCGGCTATTGGATAATGACTTCTAATAGAAACATGGTAAATGTTCTCTTGCAGCCTCTTGAACACAGCTTCTAAGCTTTCATCATGTTCTTGTCTTGTCTTTCCCTATATCAGGATGTTGTCCATCACAACATCTATGCCTTCCAGGTCTTCCAACATCTGTGACATTGTTCTTTTGAAGATTTCAGGAGGGGAGTTAATACCAAAATGCATTCTGATATACTTACCGGTATACCTTCCAAATGGTGTATTTAAGGTGCACAGATCTGAGCTCGCCTTAGCCAGCCGCACCTGCCAGTATCCACAATTGGCATCAAGAGTTTCAACTAATAAAGTTTCATTTGAGCTTCTAACTAGATGTCAAGCATAATTATTACAGGTCCTACAACACATATTTCTTCTAGAGGGAAGCAGTATAGGTTACCACTATAGACAGGCGGCCTCTATTAAGACAGGTTTTACTGTATTATATTCTCTTATCAAATTCCCAGACATCAGTTTTGAAGTCGGTAGATTCTGAATTCCCTCATTCATGAATTTCTTTATTGATAGTTGTTTGTTTACTTCCAAAGAATCCCATCATCGTCGCAGTAGAGCACTGCTGAGTTTCATCATAAGCACAGTGTACCTCTTAAACTCTTCCCCTTATAACCTCATTAAATGGTTAATAGCCTGTCGGGTAATTAAGAAGTGACCCAGATCTTCACCTCAGCCAGAATCTAAGGAGCAGATACTTTCACATCCAATTAAAATTCCTCATTAGTCAAGGCCTAGTAAACAACCTCTTAGATCAGGTCATTATTTTTTGAAAATTCCTATGTGCTTCTTCTGTGATGGTTGCTTGTAGGTAGGCAAGTCCAAGAGATTTGATCATGTGGTGTCCCTTATGTTATCAAGTGTTGTAGAGTTCTGAACATAAATAACCATTATCGTAATTTGACCAAATGTATTGCATAGTCTTTGTAAAGTGCCTCAATATAAATTATTTCATTCACCGGGCCGGTTATCGATAGTTGTTTTTCAATGGTTAGAATGTGAATTGCAATAATACATTTGGTGTTGTTGGGTAGGACAAGGTATAACGTTTATCCAGCCAGCAACAATTAATGTATGCAATTCACATTCTGACTATTGAAATACAATTATTTGTAACAGGTGAATGAAATGAATTGTATTACATTATAAAAGTGTTATCAGTTCACTACATAATTGATCTGATCTGAGCTCTAGTAGGGATATTAACTGCAATGCAATGATCACATGTACACATATTGTCGATAATAATCGGGATGAACTAGCTTCGGCTTGCCCAGGTAGGAATTTAGGGTTCTCAACATTCTTGAGGACTTGTGGATGTATTTGTTGATGATGAATAAATGTACATATTTTTGTATGCTGATTTTGAAAACAATGGCTGCGGCAATCATTTATTTGTACACTCTGTATCTGTAGTGCATAACAAGATACTTGTTCAAAAATGTATTCAAACTTGTGAATAGGGCCTGATGATGAATATTGGCATTCGTGTGACACAAGATTTTAATGATAGTCAGAATATAAGTTCCTTAGTGTTTGATATTATGTTAGTGATTTTTCTGGCCAACATTGTTAAAGATCCTTACATGAAATTTGAATACATTTATGAACTTTTCCTCATTCACTTTAGGTTATTCAACCATTATAAACAATACAAGGAAATGAGATAAAACTTATCTTTGAGACCATCTACAAAGGAAAACATATAAATGTCATTGTGATAAAACAAGATGTATGTCATGTACATAATGGCAAAATCATAAACACAAAAGCAAGCTATTGCATAGAAGAAAAGAATAGGAAGGAAAGTAATGGTTCATAAATTGCACTCCTATCTTGCTCTTATCTACCTTGATCACTTTCCTCTTTCTCTTTTTGTCTTCTTTCTTTTTCCTTTTGTTTTCTTCCTCCCCCCTCTCTCTCTCTCTCTCTCTCTCTCTCTCTCTCCCCCTCTGTCTCTCTCTGTCTCTCTCTCTCTCTCTCTCTCTCTCTCTCACACACTTTTGATTTTCAGGCTCTCGACTATTTTTTCTCCACAAAAATGATCACACAAAGCCTAAATCACAATGTAATTTTTTGCCATTCTTTTTTAATGATCATTTACTGACATGTATGAATACTTATTTGAAAGCAAAATATACATCACAGTACCCAGGCTTTATGATCATCAAAATATCATCAAATACATGTAGGTAAGTTTTGTGTGACTATAGGTATGCTTGGAGACTGCATTATGATGATCGGAGTATGAACAGCCGTATTTCATTGGAAAATTTATCTGAACATGAAATGAAAGTCATCACAGGGCATGTCACAAAACAATGATGAGCTGAGATCCTGTGGGAAATGAAGACTGACAATCGTGACAGATGTAAATGATGTGATGGATAGATACACGTAGGGGAGAGAGGGGAGAGAGAGAGAGAGAGAGAGAGAGGGGGGGGGGGGGGAGAGAGAGAGAGACAGATAGATAAGGGGGTAGAAAGATGAAGAAAAAGAACAGAGGTGACACCTCAAAATGTTCAATTTATCGGTGATCACAGCCCACATCACTTCCTGTGCGAAAAAACGAGAAGACCCGTTCTCTCGAAAAAGAAAAGATTCGTTCACCATTAAAGATATGCATAGTTTTATATATTATATTGATAATTGCAAAAGTATGTCAATATA
The DNA here is from genome assembly GCF_000002235.5 of Strongylocentrotus purpuratus. Lineage (NCBI taxonomy): Eukaryota > Metazoa > Echinodermata > Echinoidea > Camarodonta > Strongylocentrotidae > Strongylocentrotus > Strongylocentrotus purpuratus. Next base: position 6,285,294 of record NW_022145612.1, read on the forward strand.
ATTTGCAGCACAATGATTTCCTAAATTGTCAAACCTTTCCATACAGAATTTCAAGTTAATTACTTTTAAAGAGGCAGTTGTCCATGATCATGCATCATTATTTTTCTCATTTTGATATTGCCTTACAAGGCCTTCAATAGACAGGGGCGGCAAAAGAGAATTTTGTTCAGGGGACGGGTGGACCCAACATCTGGGTGCATGGCTGATTATTTTTTCTCTTTCCAAATACTTCCAAAAGTGCTGTCGAGTAACATACAAATTCTCTGTTTTACTTTGTGAGGCAAAAACAGGCAAAATCGACCCATGTTTTCCTGGTATGACGCTCCTAAAATGTAGTCCATTATAATGTACTGTCATTGTAGTTAGAAGAGTTGCAACAATTAAGTATTCCTAATAGAGGAAGAGACAGATGTATATCTGAGCTATATTATTCTAACACTCCCTGTCTAGTCGGATTTCTAGAATCTAGCACGGGTAGCCCGTAGCTGCATATTTGACATTTCTATATTTTCAGCTGCTCTTTTGTTAAATACAATGCCATACGTGTGATGAATCGGGAGGCCGAAATAAATTATTAATGATAGAACAAATATAGCACCGCTGAAAGGATTTACACACATGATATGGTAGACCTATTTATTGCACGCTCTTTATGATAATTCCATGTATTGACATGCCGTCTCCTTCCCTTAGTAAAATACTGAAAGCATACTATTCTAACGATGATAAATTTCCATATATACCTTATCTTCTTTTTATATAAATTAATATTAGATCTATCTAATTTATATATATATTCTGAATTCTTTTCTGTCCACCCTGTGTATCCGTTCATAATTTGTTATCCCCCTCTCCTTCCTTTTCTTCCCGTCTCTCAATCTCCTTTTTTTCCTTTCTTCCTCACTCCCTCCTTTTTCCCCTACTACCCTAAATCCCCTATCTTCATAATTCCCTTCCCTTCCTCCCTCCCCCTTCTCCCTCCCTCCCCCTTCTCCCTCCCTCCCCCTTCTCCCTCCCTCCCCCTTCTCCCTCCACCTCTTTCCCTTCCTCTACCCCTCGCAATCCTCTTTTTATTTTTGACCAGCACCTGGCGATATTCTCAGTTCTATCACACGATGCAAGGTCAAAACAAAAATTACCACAGAAGCTCACAAACCTGTCTGCCCCCCCCCCCCACATCTATTACAGAACACCATTAATTATTGATTACTTCCACGCACAGTTATAAACGTGCAAGGAGAAAGTGGAACAAATTTAGAGCACTACAATAATTCTTCCCATAGTCGTATGAACACAGACACTGTATTTTATTCATGTTATGACTCACATCATGCTCCTGACTGGTGAAATGTAACGTTTTATGAAAGAATTGCCCTCGGTTCTGATTTGAAAGCTCCCATTTTCCAGAACCCGTGACCTTAATGCTATAATTGGCAACCATTACTAATTCAAATCAACGAAAGAAGACGTAGCGTTCTTTTTACCTTCCAGTCACATACACGTTTGATATTTCACACATATAGCACGCAGTCTCCATGGCAATACCTTGCAAATACAATTTCATCATGTTTTGCAATTTTCTGTCATTTCCCACATGTCCACGGACTGCATGAGAGATGTGATGCTGCATCGGTCTATTGTGAACGGCGAAGCACGTGATGTTGGAAAAAATGTTGGAATAACATGTCTACCACGATCTCTTCAAAATTGGACTCTTCCCAACATACTCACAGACAGTCCTCTGGACATACAAACCCTGATTGACATATTTCTGAACAACAAGCTCTGGCATTTGTAAAGGTTCCCGAACCGCAAATTTGAGAAAAGAGTGAAGATGGTATTTGGATCCATCCATCTATTATCCAAGTGTGAAGATTATCAAAGAGATCTTGTCTTGACCACACTGACTCCTCAACATCCTTCTGCATCTCAGAGAATGGCTTTCTGTCACTGCCACAGAGCCATATCATTCACAGACTTCAGCTTCAAAATGAACGAAGTCTTGCTTTTAGGTCAGCAAAGCCTTACTTCCGTTTAATTCATCTTGCTTGATTTAGGGCATGATATTTTGCCTTTGACAATGACATTGATTCTTCCACAAAACTCATCATAATAGCGTTCTAGCTTATAATTGCATATGGTCCGTTATATCAATATCAAATCTGCTGCATTTATTTAAGCTCTAGAATAATTTAACTTCTACAAAATAATAAACAGGGGTCATACGGGATCCCCTTTCAATGTCTTATCCGTTAAAGTCACTACAGTGTTTGTTGTAACTCCATTAGTCGAACTTAAGTTTGCTGATCCGTCGATGCCCTTGTCTTGTGATTCTGTTAGCGTGGGGTTGTTGTTGCCTCCGGGACCAGCGAGCTGTCTCTTGAGGTCTCCTGGTATTGGTGTACCTTGGAACGAACCTTCCTCGTTTGTTACCGGTATCACGTCGATATCCCTGTGATTAAAAACAAGAAATAAAGTTATTCAGCTAAAAGAATAAGATCATTCAAAAATAAAGTAACGTTTATCAAAAAGTAATTCTACTCTCACTTAAAACTTTTAATATTTCCTGATTTATTTCAGTTAAAACACGATATAATCAAAATAATATTTCTTCTTCAACCTTGGACCGTTTACATTACTGAATTTATTGCCTAAATAGGACTTTATTTCAAAATCTGCAAAGGGAAAAATTATTGCGTTATGCTTTATGTAATACATTCTGATTTGCTTGTCTTAGTGTCTCTTTCTCAAACTAATGACATTGACAAAAATATTGGCAAAGAAAATATTATCTATCATTAATATAAACCGTAAGTTCCATAACCATAACAACACCTTTCCATGTTTCCACCTGTTTAAGTACGTCTCGGTTTTTTAGTTACTATATTAATACACAACAATTCCTTTTTTATCAACTTTGGCAAATCTCCATCATTGTCTTTCAATCTATTTCTATTTGTGTGCATCGTGTCCTTCTCTTTACATTTCATGAATACACCAATAACGTTATTTAGTCCATGAAAGGCAATGTGGATAGCGTTGCCAATTTGGCCGATTTGAAAATACTGATTGCTCACACCAATAAACAGAATGAAAAAGGTCTTATTCATTAAAATGTGTTAGTTTTTACACGTCGTCGAATAAGCCCACTAATTATATCGGTGACTCACGCTACGGTTCACAATTTTTAAATAAATAACAATTTAAGGGAGACACTCGCAAGATATTCAAAAGGGGCCATAATCGAGGGCACTTCGCATGAGTCATTACTTGTTCTCCATACACTTTCTTATCAGTGATTGGGAATTCATATAGGCCAAATTTGTAGTCAAGCAATCTGTAACCTGTCTGCATTTTGATCCGTTTGAATCAAGTTGTCTGCGATTAACTTTATTTCCGAAAATGTCCGAACCAAGATAATTCGTATTTACAGCTGGTAATATTTAGTTCGATTTGGACGCTCGATATTGGGATTCAGCCACTTTTCATGATGATGAATGAATTCTTTAAACTTGTATTTGAATTTATTAGAGTGTCCCTTGCTATCTCGTCAGAGTAGGATTTTGCATTCCCCGAGGCAGTTGGATGTCAGAATTCTGGCTACTTTACAGATTTACGCCAGTTACCCACACCTATTGGCACACACAAGCCTGCCTCGACTGATGAATGGGTTTTAAAGAGAAGGTTTGGTATTGAAGATGAAAGACAGGGCCTAGTTTGTGAACTTTCTCCGGTGTTTTTTTTGTTTTTGTTTTTGATAGTATGAAATGTACCCTGAAAAGGATTGCTCTTCAAATGCCCAAACATTCCAAATATGACGGGAAATTCAGGCCACAATCGTGTAGTCCACTACACACGTTTCTGTGTGCAGTGCATAGAATTTTCCGTGAGATCGGGTCAGTTTCTTTTCATTTGGATTAATCCGACACTCACAGTACACATCAACTACTATACTGTACTAAATACTAGACAGTTTCTTTTACAATGGACTCGCATGTCCGGTACTAAACTTTATCTTTAAAACGCAGATGCAATTCTCTCTTATATACGAGTGAAAATGCATATTGAGAGGGGAAAATAAGACGGAATGCAACGATATGAAAAAGATTTGAAGGGGAATGATTGGTAAAATAAGAGATAATGACATAATGAGGGAGACAGTAAGGAGAAGGAAATGATAGAGGAAGAGAGAGAGGTAGAGTGGTGATTGAGAAAAGAGGTGAAAATGAAATTAGGTTACCATCTGCCCCATATGGTAAAGATGCAGATAATCTTTGTTGATCATATTCTGTTCGTGCAAAACATGTACAAAATATGCGACGCAAATGAGTGGAAAATGAATTACACTTTCCTTAATTGTGGGAAATGCGAACGTTTAATGACTACTGTCCATTCGAACCAGTACAGCAATTTCAAATTAAAAGTAGGAATGTGGTCTGAGAAATGGAGGACCTATTACTGCGCGAAAATCCACAGGTAAGAAAATAATCTTTGCTTTTTGAGAAGCTACGTGTAATATTTCAAAGTAGACAGGGAACTCAATCACGGAGGAAAAACAAGAGGAATTTGAAGATTATCTTTTAACTCTCATTTGCAGATCACCGACTCTGAGACAAAACACTGATAATATTATACAGGAGAAGTAAAATAAAAGACAGATCATTTTGTGAAATATATATCTTTTAGAGATGATTGTATAGTGAAAAATCTATCTTTTAGAGATGATTGTATAGTGAAAAATCTTTCTCTTTGAAGTGGGTATGGTGAAATATATACATGTTTTCAAGAGGATAATGGTTTTAATATATTATGTTTGTAAGATGAGTTTGTGCGGTTAAAACCAGAAGAGATAGATATTTCGTTGTGGTCTTTAAGTATGTCAAGTATACCTCCTTACACTGTGGAGCGTGTATCAGTGGCAGTGTCGTGTAGTATGTTCTCGTATCCTGGCTCTCTCCAAGTCCCTCGCCCTGGCGTTTTTTAGAATGAAAACTGTTTATGCTAATCATCAGAAGAGCAGTGCTCTTGGGAGGTATTCCAGCTTTTACGTTTTATGGCTCTCTTTCTCTCTCTGTCCCTTCTCTTCACCTCTCTCCTTCTCTGTCTACATCACTATCATCTCTCTTTCATTCGGGGCCTCTCTCTCTCTCTCTCTCTCTCTCTCTCTCTCTCTCTTTCTTTAAAATTTGCATGTGCGCCCCGTCACGAAAACGATTTAAAAATTCCACCTCAGGAAATTCTCACAACCTCCCCTCCTTTTCTCTCTCTCTCTTTCTCTACCTAAAACGTGTGTTCAAAATGTCACCTTACGATATACTATTTCCTCTCTCCCTCTGTATCCCTTTTTCTCTTTCTCTATCTCCCACTGCTCTCTTTCTTACACCACCAACTTCTTCCTCCCGTTCAGGGTCTTTTCACATTTTCTCTCTCGCTTGATTTCGCATCTCCTCATGCTCCGTTTTTTCTCCACGCCGAACCTCTCCTATCATAATCTTGACCAACAAAATGTGGCTCGCATCATGCACTATTGATCCCATCCCTCCCTTCTACATCTTCTTCCATCTTAATATGTTGTCTGTCTCCCAACTTCCATCCATCTTCATCCCGTGGTCCCTGTGTAGAAAAAGAATTAGAGCTCTTCCGAGAATGCTATCTACTCAATCATGGATAATTTGTTTGTCTGCTTGTGTCTATAAGTAAATCTGGATTTTTTTTCCCCATCTATTTTTTTTCTTTTTATCACATACGAAATATCTTATGCTATTTTTTATATTTTCCTCCATTTGCTCATAATTACTACTTCCAAGTTCCGAAACCTTCTCTTTATTTCTCTTTCTCTGTCTCTTTTTCCAATTTTTATTTATGTACAAACTCCAAAATGATTTGCTACCAGTAACGTTTTATGACAGTTTTCATTTGAACTCCTTTAATACAAGGAAAAAAAGACTTCCATCTACCAAAATTCACTAACTCATTTTTGCAAAATAAATCAATTAGATATCAAGGTCCTCACAAATGGAACTCCATGTCAAGTTATTTAAAGGGTATTAAGAACCACAACGCATTTAAACTTAAACTGAAAAGAACAATACTTTCCACTTATTGATATATTGAAATACATAATTGATTCATATATTTTGTTAGCATGTAACATTATTATTGTATTGTATTGTATTGTATTGTATTGTATCATATTTCATCGTATTGTATTTTATAGTATCTGTATGTTTTTATGTTTGGGGTTGCTTGTTTACAAGTTTTTAACTTATTTTAGCAATCCCGGTATTTATAATGATTTCATTTGTAATGATTTCATTTTGATGTTTTTATCTTTTGCCGAATAAATGTGAATTTGAATTAATTTATTTCTGTCTCTGTCTCTCCATTTCTCAGCCCAGGCTCACCATTCACTTTTCAAACCTCTTATTTCCGCTCCCCCCCCCCCCCCCCCCTCTCTCTCTCTCTCTCTCTCTCTCTCTCTCTCTCTCTCTCCCTCTTCTCTCTCTTTCTCTCTCTCTTTAATTCTATTCCCCAATGTTCCCTTTCACTGCACGCTTTGCTGCCTTTGCACTCGAGTGACTCATCCCAAGATCCCATTAAACACGAAGACGAACACAACGGTCGAAGAACGCAAAATAAAAGAGGTCGATGCCTGGGACTGAAATGGGAAGATGGTGTGTGGGTCATGACAGAGCAGAGGCGTAGGTAAATGTGCAAGGGGGGAACTTGTCCTCAATCAAAATATTGAGAACAAATATTGGAGCAAAAAGGGGGATGGGTCAAAGGACGAGAAAGGCGATGATAGGACCCCTCCTGTATACCCTTTTTCGGTGTTTTTTCTTCTTCTTTGCATTTCATTTACAGAGTGAGACCGGGACTATGCACCCCCCCCCCCTCCTCATGATGCCTGCACCCCTCATCGGCCGGAGCCACACTACGCCAACGTGACAGAGCACTTCTCTGAGTGGGGCAAGCCAGTATCCTTGGCTAATTTTGACCAAGGATGGGATGACGAGAAACACGTCTCTGCATCTCCTCTTTGAAATAGTATTAGTGTGATGAAGAGCAATGCATTGGTACATACCGTGTTGCATATTAAGATGTTCACATCTTGCAAATATATCTTTTGTAAACCTGCTCAAAATTTATTTAAAATCATATTTTATTGTTAAATGATATGTTACAAATTTCCAAATTTTGAAAAAAGAGGGGAAATATTAGAAGCTACTAGAACTTAGAAGCCTATTTTGTTTTGTGTATCACTGTCTCCGAGGCTATCGTCTGAAGCATAGATGCAGTCTCTACTACTTTTCTATATTTCACTGGTTCACCGTACATCAAGTACCACTACTGATTGCTCCTAAAGTGATTATCCTGTTTTGGGTGTAATGACGAAAGTGATGAAGCCGCAAAGATGACTGACCCTCGTCTGCTCCTAATGGAGATTATGGTCATGCATGGTGCAGTTTCAATAATAAGCCGGTGATAGCATTCTATTTTTCAGATTCTTGCTCCTAGTTATATAATACTAATACTAATATTCGGCTTTTATATAGCGCTTGTATGTCTCTAAGCGCTTTTTCAAATATACTATTACCCCGGTCATTGGATTCAGTGCTTGCCCGCATACACTGTGTGCACAATCTCCACTCCCTTGGGAGCATTCCAGCCAGGCGTTACTTGACGCTCAATAACTGCTAGGACTGAAATACCATGTGATTGCTCCAAACATCGTGCAATTCAATAATGCTACTCCCGGTGCTACTCATAAGAATATTTGGCAATCGTCACCCCAAGTAAGAAGAATGAACGTATCTAAATTTTCAAATATGATCGTACATTTCAATTCCTTTCACAATTTATATTAAGGTCGGAAGATGCAGTTGCCCTGTAAAGTTATCCCTCGAAGCTTTAGTAAGACGCACTTATTTACTGACCTGTTTGATTGCTTTCTTTCTCTGCCCTTATAGATGAGGAATATGAAGAGAGTGAAGAGAAGGAGAAGAACACAAGCACCACCAGATGATGACGTCGCTATTAGCATCAGACGACTGTCTGTAAAAACAAGTGAAATAAGAGACTTTTAATTGCCAAAATACATGCTGTTTTGGGCTCTGTACGACATAATTATGCTCGGACGGCAGTTGCTCCGCGACCGGTTTCCTCCATCAACCAAATTATTTCCCAAACTTTAACCCGAAGCCAAATACTACACCTTAACCTAACGAAATAAAAAACATACCCAAACCCAAATGTACGTAATATGTGGAACATGTCTCGATTTACCCGACACTATAAACTATATGCTAATATGAAATGTATGTTTACTTACAACTTTCGACTACAGCCCATGAGACCGGTAATGTTGGTCTTCCGGGCTTTCTGACGAAAGGTTCTCTAATGTTATTTATGCAACATGAATGATACGATTATAATTATATGCCTCAAACTATTTAATCAAAAAAATATCAAACATGGTGTTGGGCTCTCCACCTTTTATCCCCACGGGATAGTGATGCCATTGCATATTAATGACGTTGAGGATTAAGTAGCGACTATGTCAATTTCCATTAAAAATCAATCGCTCATAAAGCCACATTATCACGTTGCCTTTTAAATTCATAACGTGATCATTATCGTCAATATCATCTTTCTACAAGCAACGGTGTTCATCACTTTTAGAATATCAGCAAAAATCACAATGCTCTGAGTCACGGTGTGCGTGAGGAGGCAATTTGAGGGTATAATCTGTATTTACCACATCTAAACTTTGTATAAGTGTAGTATGCACTTGTTTTGGTGTTATTCGTGAAAACAAGTAAATTTTTAAATCTCCATATCCAGTGGCGGATCCTGGAGGGGGGGGGGGGGCGGGGGCAATTCCGAGAAATCTCCGATGAGCCGAAAACAAATCGATCGCATTTTTTTCACTCAAGAAATCAACGTAAGACAATTTCATAATCATGCATGATCTTCAAAGGCAATACGGTATTGATATTAACTTCTCGGAGGATTTTTGTGATAATTGGGGATAATTTGTGTACTTTATTTGTTCTTAAAATGATCTGGTTACTTTGTCTCAGATTCTGAAACAAAGTTCTGGATTTAGCTCATGCTGCAATGATAATTATAAACCTTTAGGTCAGTCAGGAACACCAATGACTTTTACAAGCCGATAGCCTGTCTGATTATCAAGATATTTAAGATTGGAATTACAAATTTTGAAAACCGTTTGCCAAACGGTTTTCATAACACTACAGTCTATTGAGGAAAACGAGTATGGTAAAACCGGTCACTCAAAGATTTTTACTTTTTTGAGGCACTTCTTGATCATTTTGAAGCGCTTTTTTTTTGGGGGGGGGGGCTTCAATATTACACCATATCACAGACACTGATAACACATAGGGCCGTGTATCTCAGATTTAACATTATTAAACGATCCCTTTAAGGTATTCCAGATTATTTTTTATCATAGGGGCAAAAGCCCGCATGCCCCTGGATCGGCCAATATTATTGTCAAGTAAATTGCAACTCAAGTTAAACACGTTATGAATTATGGGATCAAAAGATGTCGTCAAATTTGACCTCCGAGTTTATGACCATCGTAAGGTCTTGCAGTAGAAATAGTGTTATGCGTTCTGCATCGTGGTCTCAAACTAGCATGCGACGAACGGATAAGTTTTAAACACGATGTATAGCTTGTCTGGCAAAGAACTAAAATTCTATTAATTGTTAATCAACATAATTATCATGCACTAACACACAAAGAATGGTATCTATAATTCCTTTGCAACGGACGAGTATTATCGTTTATAATCATCATAACTGTTACAACTAGTGGCAAATTCAAATAGTAAGTGAGTTATGCATGTTTGAAGTATAAGATCACTACATTCATGCAAATCGCAAATTGCCAATTTGGTCAGTGGATTGTGACGTAGTCATGGGACAAATCTCTCGTTTGTGGTGTAAAAAATGTAATTTATTTCTCTTTTTCTCTTAAGTGTCTTCTTCCTTGGGGCACTACTCAAAATATAATATTGATAGCACATTATAAAAGGTCCTTAAAAAAGAAAAGAACCTTCTGAATCACACATTTAGGAAAAATGACATTTTAATAATTTACGTGTGTTAAAATAAATGGGAAAGTAATCAGGCACTTCGTCACAATGACGTTTCCGATTCAGCCAATTTGATCATAAGAATCATGCACTAAGAAAATTAGAAATAGATATCCACATCTCTACGACATCATGTGCAATTTAGCATTATTGCGCTCTTGATTCTTATAAATAAACCTTCAATGAAATAAAATTAACTCGACTGGTTCTTCTTGTTTTTCTTTCCCCATCTACTCATTAACAACAACGGATTAAGAGATACAATAACTTTGTTAGAGTTAACCTTCAAGACTTCCAATAGTTTCCCATGAATTGGGATGTTCATTGACACTCTTTATCATAACATAAGAATCGCGCTCTAGTAAAGCGACAGGTTTTCCTTATTTTTCTTGTGAACATTTTCCCATTTACTCAATGACATTGTGAGCTGCAATGACAATGTAAGATTTAACCTTCAGGACCTCACTTATTTCACACTGACGACTCTTGTTTGTCATGTGGTAGCTTCAAGGGGGTGTGATTCAAGAGTCAGACTCAGATCGATTTTGAGAGCATCACCCCTAGATTCATCACTGGCGGGTCCAGGGGGTCCAGGGGGTACATGGGGTACGTGTCTCTTTCCCTGCTCAAAAAGAAGGAGGTGTAGGGGGGGGGGGGGCTGATAAACTTTATGTTGTTGCTTGTCCGAGACTTTTTGTAGCCAAATTTGCCGCACACCCCAAAAACCCCCTTTTCTTCCTCGTCAGAGAATTTTCGGATTGTGCCTCCCCCCCCCCCCCCCCTCCTCCTCTCCCTGAGAATCCTGGATCTGTCACTGGGTTCATTACCACAATCCAGGGTTGCGAGGGAGATGATTTCTCACTAGTTGAACCTTTGGAACGATTTGAGCTTCTAAATTTAGAGACCCTTGACAGAAGGTTAGGAATCATCACCACCGCCATGTGTGTATGGGCAGACCATTAGATTGAAGGTTGGGAGAGTATCGGGAAGCAAACAGAAGGGTCGATTAAAGCCCCACTGTCCTACTTGTAGCTACTTGCTCCCTCTATATAGAAAACTTCCCCAATCGGTGCCTGTTCATCCCCCAGGATCCACTTTTTCTTAAGTTAGTTGAGAGCTGAGTTAATGAGATAGTCACCTGTCAGTGACCTCGCTGTGTGGTCAAATCCCTTCTGGCCCAGTAGTATTGACGGTCTTTAAGGGTGCAGGAGATTTGTAAGGTGCAAAGGAGTTACGTCAAAAGCATGCTACAAACATGATTTTGTTACCTGTAACGGGTATACACAACGGTTTTGTACATTACACTGCCTACGAATATGTAACAATATGTATAAAGATAAATATCTATTAAATTATATATATTAGACGTGTCGAAGTACCAGAATTTCCTTTCAACTTTCCAAAAGGGTTAAAATTCCGAACATAATATGTCGGCCGGGTATTCAGTGTACGTCCTGCCATTTTATTCCTCCAAAACGTTCTTACCCTGACAAAAACGGGAATGGCACGTATTTACCTTTATCGGGCTAAAATTGTTTATGTAAATGATCAGCTCATCGCTAACGTCATGACTGGTAACATGATTGTCTGCACAATCTGTAATATTAACGTCTAACATCCTTGTTTTTCTTATCATCCAGTGATGTTTTTGGCAGTTTTGCGTGGTCGTGTGCTGCGGCGGGGGAGTGGGTAATTATCAAGAGGCAACGTTCTTGACGCATTTACATTTTTAGTGGCAGATTCAGGATTCTGTGGTGGTTTGGGGGGGGGGGGGGCAACAGTCCGGAAAATTATTAGGAGCTTTCCTAATTTTTTGCTACTGATTCACTTGCACTTTGGAGTCTAAAATAGAATTGCTGCGGGGAGGGGTGATTTTTTAGGGAAACATTTATTTTTTTGGGGTACCAAATGTGTACATAGAGGGTATGCCTGGAGGTTTGATATTGCTGGGGCCAGTGCCTCCATCTGTATCCGCCATTTCCATTGATGTTCTTGGCAGATAATGTGTGAGAGAGTAGGAAGGGGGAGTGAGAAATTAACGTGAGAATTTCTAGATGTTTTGTTGTTTTTGGCAGTTACATGTTGATGTATATAGATGATCATGGTGGGCTGCGGGGGAGAGGGAAATTAACATGAAGAAAACTAGTGTCGGCCAATTTGTCGATGTTTATGGCAGCTACGTGTGATGGTTTAATCTGTGGGGAGCGGGAACTTTAAATGATACCACCTTATTGTGTCCAATGTCCAATGATTTTCTTAGCAGTTATGTGTAATACTAATAGTATGCTCTGCGGAGTGTTAAAGGTAAAGACCAGTTATGGTCATGCGATTGCATTGTGAAAGAAACGTTGTGGAATCGATCAGAGAAGGTTGATCATCTAGCATCTAGCATCTGCAAGGTTCTGGAATCATCAAAATGATAAGAAATTTGGCCCATTCTTCGTAAAGTTACAAGCACTATACACAGAAATATGTATATGGGACTACCCTATATCTCTCACAGACCATGAGAGAAACAAATTTACCAAATATATGAATTAGTAGGCGGTTTCCCGGCAAATTTTGTATCATCATGTATTAGTCAAAACATATTCTTTCACATGATTGGTATTAAGAGCTTCCATTTCATTTTTTGAAATTGGGGCATTTCCAATACTGGTCTTTACCTTTAAACTAACGTGAAAATCGAGGGGAGACAAACTTGTTGATGTTTTGCTAATTTTTATTAATGTTGTTAGTAGTTATTTGACAGTGTGCTGTAGGGAAATAAGAAAATTACCGTGAGAAGGGAGACACATTTCTTGATGAGTTGTTAACTTCTAATGATGTTCTCAAACACATTCATGCATGATCACATGATTATAGTCTGCTGTGGTGGTGGAAATTAAAATGACATTATAAGGGGGTAAAATGTTTAGCTAGTTCCCATCATGCGTGATATTAGATAATCAAAATGAGAAGGTAAGGGCGGCAATTTGTTTCTATTTTGTTATTTTCCACTGATGTTTTGGGTTTTTTATCAGTGATAGTGTTACACGGGAGGGTTGAGGGGGTGGGAGGGGGTGGGAGGGGGAATGGACATCAGAATGGAAGGGGGCAACCTCCCCGGTGTTTACTTATTTTACATTAATGTTCTTGGCACGTATGTGTGAAAGTGCGCTGCGGGGGAGTGGAAAATTAATATATGGAGGGAGACAAGTTTTCTTGACGTAATATCATTTATCTTCATCAAATCATCCACATGTTGGGCACTCTATGTCGCCCATAAAACGATGTTCACACCAAGTACATAGTACTTAAACCAGGGTTTTACTCTTGTATTGATTCACCCGAAAGGCTAAATAAACAAAACGTTTTCACACCTGAAGGGTAACACTAACCTAAATATTTGTCCGTAGGGATCTGCGCAATGCATATTTTTGATGAAAGAAAAAAGACCCAATCGTGTGTTATGTTTTAATTATGCTGCACGAGATAAGCATTAACATTATTTTCAGGATGGCAATATCCAGTGGCGTATTGAGACATTGGATTTGGGAGGGGTAAACATTTGAGATTTCTGTGATTCAAATGGTTCAGCTTTGAAATCACTATTTGAGGAGCCCTCGTTTGCTTGCATTACGGGGGGGGGGCGCCCAAGCACACTTATTTTGATGAGAAACGAATAGGAAACTGCTGCGATGACTGGTTTGAAACTTGAGAATTGATCACAGAGCAAATTCCTTTTTGTGCAGTTTCCCTTTTTCTGGTTGTCGAAAGTCTGGAGGGGCAAATTACCCCTATACCTCCTTCTTCAGATGCGCTAGTCGCAATATCTATCATCACCTTTAAAAACAGGAAAATGGCGGCTAACTCTCAGTACAGGGTTAGTAATGTTGAACGTTTCGTTTGTATGCACTGTCACCTACTAGCTCGTGTAAGATGGTTGAATAATGGCCTTCTTCGTATCCATTTTCGCCATTAAATCGAATTATATCGAATCGAATTAGGGGGCTCATGCCCTTGACATTATATTACAATGCTCGACAACTAGCGTATGTGAAGGGTGGGCAAAAGGGGCATTTTCCCTCTCCCGACAGTTTACCGACCATGAAATCATAAATGCAGCCATATTTTATAGGTGATCAATATATTGCAATGGAAAGACTGTTCTGTGCGACTCTCTTTTATTTTGTAGCCCCTCCCGAGGTCAAGGTCTGGATACGCCACGGAAGCTCGACCATTATGGGCTCAGGCAGAAGTCATTATCAACTCAGCCCTATATGCATCAAGGTTCCCCTTTATTTAGTAAGCAATTTTCATGCATAATTTCTCATAAAATCAATTATTTCTAATCGATTGTGATTATTTCCCCGATGGGTAAAACAAATATTGTATTCGTCGTTCTTTATTAAGCATGATCTTGTACGTATTTATTTGTACGTTTTTGATGAATACATTTTTGAAAAGCGACCTGTTTTTATATCTTATGTCACCACTTTTCTTTAAAACACAATAGAGTTTGGAAATATTTCTATTACTTGTTTACCACGTGTGTTATGTTTCCAGTCGAGACACACTAAATAGCAGATTAAACACCTGACATTGACTTAACTCGACCGGGTTCTGTTTAAAAAGAATTGAAAATTTAATTTATCGAGGATCATCATGTTCAGATGAGGTATACAGCCAAAGGAATATTAAGCAATTATAAACGTAGACAGTTTAGAATGAAAAGACATAAAGCTACATATTTTGTTAAAGTTCTGGAAATCCACTAACGAGATACACAGAGTTCAATATAACAGCCAGAATTAATCACAAAAATGAATTAATTTAACAAAATTCTTCCCCAATACAACTTTCCAGATGCTACTCCTATCACAGGGCTGCTTTCCCCATTTGCCGAAGCTAATTATACCATCTTTCGTCCCAAGTAGGCAAAACAATTAAGGGATGAGCTACACTTTGCAACTCGCGTAAGCAATAATCGAGCGAGACTGCATGTTGCTCTTAGCAACCAAATTGATTCGTCTCTCTCACTCACTCACTCTCTCTCTCTCTCTCTCTCTCTCTCTCTCTCTCTCTCTCTCTCTCTCCTTCTCCTCCTCCTCCTCCTGCAACCAGTGGCAACAGATCCCTAGAGCGTCGAAGATGGATCCCATAAATGTCAATATTTTGACAACTTTTGCTTTCAAACAATATTAATTTCCAGCCCGAAAAGGGTTGCGCTACGTTCAGTTGATCCTTATAAATCTTGGAGGGGGAGAAGATGAAAATTTGTTGCGTAGGTGGTGGCATTAATCTCCATTAGTTATGGACTATATTCGAAATCTATGCAGTTTCTATTCATCATACAATGTATTCTTGTAAACTAACTATTGTTCGATATGCGAAAGAATACCTCGTACTTGCCCGCTTTAGCAATTATGTTTAAGGTATAGCTTAAACCTAGAACCCAACCTTGAATATAAGGGGTTTTTAAGCAAACATTACGAATGAAAACATGAATATTAACTTAAGTTAAGGTATAGTGTAATTGAAAGTGAAGAAATCTAACAGTGACACTATGATAAACATGTATATGTTCAACCCTCTTGACATGAACTGTAAAACAATGAAATAAAAGAAAGAATGATAAAAATTAAGGCGCTAACGCTGCATATCTTTTGAAATGGAATACTCACAGAAGCGATGTGACCGCCCCCATGTCTAATTGAACATCATTACTCATATCGGAAATATAGGTTTATGTCAAGATCAGCAGTGGATAGGGGGGGGGGGGGGGGGAGGTGGGCGTCCCTCCCCCAGCAAAATCGAATCTAGCATATCTTAAGTATTAAATAAAAATGAAGAATGTGCCCCCTTTACTTAGCCTCGGCAGGAATTTCATCCTCTTAGAATTGGGGAATACCTATTTGCTGGTCAGAGTATTTTGTTAAAAAGCACCTCAAAATGTGATGACCACACCCCTTTGAAAGTGTGTGTGTGTTTGTGTGTATTATGTGTGTCGTGTGTCTGTGTGTGTGCGTTTAAGAGTAATGCAGGGATTGTTATTATGCTACTGCACACATTGGAACGCTGATAGCATGGATGTTATGAAATCTCTCGGTAAGTGTGTTGACTCAAATTAATTTCGATCAATTTGTTTCGAACTAATTGGTCCATCATAAAAGAGAAATCCTATTACGTTGTAGCATGGATTATGATCATATTAAGGTAATCATCTTTTATTAGCAAATACACTCACATTTTAAGCCCTTTACTTGGTCGCCAATCAAGAGTCTTTTCCTGAATTCAAATTAATGATAAAATGGATTCAATACGTACTCGCAATGCATTAATAGTACGTGCAAGAGAATCGCATACTTCTGTTTGTTTTGTCCCGATTACGGGGTAAAAATATTCTTTCTTGAAAAAACAATGAATGTGGGATAGTTGGTGAACATTTATGAATACAATTACGAAATAAAATTTGTTTATGAATATTTCATTACAATCATGGTTGGTATCATTAATAACAAAACCCACCCTGATGAATTCTAAATTGGATTCCTAATATAAGAAGGGGGAGAAGCTAGTTTCGTCTGGTCGAGTTACACGATGTGAACTCTGTATAGAGTCGGGGCGGGAAAGCGGGGAAAGAAATCCTTGGTTTGGAGGCTTACGATTGAGAGGGAAAATGCAATCTGACGTTGCAATATAACGTTAATTTACACGAGGTTGTTTTTACAAATGAAAATGCAGGGTAGGCGTAGGGTTAGGAGAAAACAGATAAAGTCACTAGAAATCAGGTTCATTTGGTTATTTTGCTTGATTATATCTCGCTCACTGGATTATTACTATAATTAAATCCCAATCTTATGCGCGAATCTTCTGGCGCCGGTACGCAAGTACATGATGAATGGATTCCTAAGAGCCAATATTAAGAATTCATAAAGCATTTGGCAGCGGCTTAGTATAAAGCCAGAATTCCAAAAGATGTTGTTTACTGTGACGCGAATGGCATTTAGCAAATTTTCGTCTTAAGGTTTACAAAGCATTTTACCGTCCGAAGTGATTCGAAGCGATTTAATATTTATTTTCCATCAATAAATTATGAGAAAAGGATGATAAGAGGAAAAAGAAGACATCAGGAACGAAATGGGCATAACACTTTTAGGTCATGAAGGTGGAATAAATTACATGATAAAACTAAATTACCTATCTCCCTTTTGTTACTTCTATCTGAACAACCTGCAGTGATTTTTTTCTTTTCTTCATTAGATATCAAAAAAGTAAATGTGCAACACTTATGAAAATGAATATTTACTGCAACAGAAAATATTACATGCTTGCATACGAAATGTTGTATTGTGAACCTGAAAAGAGGGAAATTAATGGATGTAAGCGTGCAACTAAAAGGCTTGCCACAATGCATTAGGGGTACAAGAGCAGAGAGGAGGCGGGAAGAGGGTAGGAAAGAGGGAGAGGGGGGATAGAGCCGAAGGAGCAAAGATGAAAGGGTGGTGGGAAAGGAAAAGAGAGAGACAGGGGGAGCAGAAGTAGATAGGAATGGAGTAGGAAAGAGAAAAGAAAATTAGTTGCTTTAAAGTTTTTAAATTAAATGCATTAAAAATTGCATTAGGTAAACATCGCAAGAGATAACACGGATAGGGGGAGAGGGATAGAGGATACTGATGATGGAGAGGAAGTGTGGAGAGGGAGATGGAGAAGAAGAGAAAGGAGAAATGGTGAGAAAAAGACAGATATGAGTGGAGAGGGGGAATAGGAAACACACTAAGGATGGACATAGGTATTTGGATTTTTTTCATGCAGCAAGCATTGTGCAACAAATGCAATGAAAGGAAGAGACATTGATATATACCACCAACAACACCACGAGATGAATTGAGACCAGGTGATGCAGATGAATGAGGATGCGGTGCAGGAGAGGATCTTGAGGATACATGGATACCACCACTTGAGACGGACGAGGAGGAGGAGGAGACAGATGAAAACAACACTGAGGAAGGCAAAGATGTAATCCTACCCGAAGTACTTCTCCCGGATTTCACACTTGTAGTTGATGTTCTAGAATTTACATTTGAAGATGATTTTGTTACCATAGTAACATGATTAGTCCTTTGGGGCAATTTAGGAGTAACTGCCTCATTAGCTGTGAGGTTAGTGGAATCCGTATTTGTTACACTTTCTAATTTATTAGACGGATTGGATGTCGCGATTGTATTCGTAAGTGATATATTGGTTTGGGGGCTTGGATAGGGAGAATGATAGTGCGCTGATTGTGATTTCTTGTTCAGGGGTACTCTCTTTGTGGTACCTACTGCAAAGTCCCCACTGGGTGCATTTCTCGACCCATCTTTGGAATAATTATCCTTTCCATTTTCCACCAAATGTGACGTTTGATTAGGATTATTTATTGAGTCTAACCCTGTGCCCTGAACAACATGTAAACCCTCCGTCGTAGTCCTAACTGTGCTTTCAGAACCCAGACTCAAGGATTGGTCCTTATCCAACTGAGGACTCGTGAAACCCTCACTATCTGTGGTAACTGTGGGTTTCGCTGTCCTCAGAAATAAATAAGTTGTGTTCCTATTCACCATGGAGGTATCACTAAATGTCGGAAGACTTTTTGAGGTGGATTGCGATTGGGGTGTGGCACTTTTTGAGGTGGATTGCGATTGGGGTGTGGCACCTTTTGAGGTGGATTGCGATTGGGGTGTGGCACCTTTTGAGGTGGATTGCGATTGGGGTGTGGCACCTTTTAATGTGGACGCCGAATTTTCAGCAGCTTCCTGCGCGTGTTGCGTAACCGTCGTCACAGTTCTTAAAGACCACCCTGTACTTGTCGTTTCTCGGAGAGTGGTGGCGTTTGTTGTTTGAGTTGCAGAGGCTGTGCTAGATGATGTTTCTGATGCTGTGGTCATGCCAGTGGTCATCCCTCCAGTTGTGGGCAGTTCGGTCGGTGAGAAGTCCATAAAGGCGGGAAGGTTCACATCGAAGTCTGGTGATTCTTCTGCGCATGTGCATTTTTTAACTGTGTCGTTCGAACTAACCCATTGTGGATCGAGCAACCAGCAAGCCCTCAACATCTTGAGTTCAGCTCCACTCCTACACAGAAGAAATAAATACATAACATTGTTGCCGGTTAATTGGGGATACTAGATAATAATTATAATATTCGTCTGTTGAGAACAAGAAATGCGTTAACTAAATGTTAAAGTATATGGGTCAATGCCCTTATAGTAGCTCTCAGTAAACGTTTTATTATTTAGATTTAATTGACTGATTATGAAGATGGCCGTTTTTAATTAGCCATTTGAGAATTCGAAGTAATGTTTCGGCTTTTAAGGTATTTGTTTCTTTACTTTATGGTACCACATGACAGCATGGCAGACTGTCAGATGGACTCACAGTTGGTATTATTTAGATGAAAATGATGTTATTTCCATCTCCACTCCGTGCTCTAAAGATTAATTAAGACATAAGTAGCAAAATAGAAGTTGACGCAAATTAAAAAAAGCACGAATTCCAAGGAAATGTGAATATAATATCTCCTACAAAGTCTGACATTATTTTACGATGTAAGAGTGATCGAAGGGATATTCTTTTAATATTTCATGAACCAATAATGGATGATGCATGGGGGCGATTAGCTAGCTGCAGTCTGCAGATAATCCTGACTGCAAACAAGAGGGTGGCATGAAACAAAATATGATAGCCAACAGCCAATGCATGTTTCGTGTGTTTGGAGCCAGAAGGCAGTAAACTTGGTAAGGTAGATGAGTTAACACCCTTCTGGCTCTAAACACATACAAGGAAACCTGAAACAACGTCTTAACACATGATAAATCAACAATACACACCGGCCTACCCTTTTGTGCCTCTAATAACCTCTCTACTATATTCCATCTACCGTAAATGATTTAGTATATCACGCTTTAGTGTGAAAAATGTACTGCGATAAACTCTTGAACTTCATGCACGAGTTCATAGGAAGGGAATCTGAGATCATAATCCATTATTAATCATCAAGCTCTGGCTAATTTTTGACGAAATCTGTGACGAAAGAGGGCTTGTAGCCTTCTTTGACTTTCCTTTGCAGCAGCATACACATAACAATCCATGGCAACGGAAATAGAATTAGATGTTTCTTATCCACCGAACCCTCTCTCACAAGACGAATGAGTCATTTCTCTGAGCATTGAATCTCCGAGCTTGGCTTGACAAAATGTGTGCTTGAAAATAACTCGGGGAATGAGGGTACTTTGGTTAATGTTCCAATAAAAAAAAGGGAGATTCTAAAAGGTGAGCATGAAATGGAGATTGACAGTCCAATTTACGAAGCAGACGGCAAGATGTAGCCATTCTTTAAGAACGGTTTGTCACATTGGCATTTTCAAATACCGAGTGATGAAGGACGAAGATAAAATGTAGATGTGCTTCCTATTGCTTTGGGTATTCTGACGAGCAATGAAGAGAGAGAAAGAGAGAGAGAGGGTGAGAGAGAGAGAGAGAGAGAGAGAGGGGGTGTGAGAGAGAGAGAGGGAGAGATAGAGAGGGAGAGAGAGAGAGGGAGAGAGAGAGAGAGAGAGAGAGAGAGAGAGAGAGAGAATGCGTGCGAAGAGGGAAACATGAAGACAGTGAAAGACCTTGGGCAAGACAATAATATTTTTCAAAACCTTGTGTGAGTGATTGAAAATCAGAAGGATACGAAAACTCTAAAAATGACAAGACCGGGATGAATGTTCGCTTTTTTGTCAATCTCTTATTTGTGTCCTTATAAAAGATGCAGCTATTTGTAAATAGTAATACGTCATACATTGCTGATGGCGATATGCTTTTAACGGTGATCAGATTGAGTGGATTGATGTTTCAGTGGAGATGTCTTCAAACCTGCCTGGGACCTCTCTGGCTTTGTGAGAGGATACCCCAAGAGAGAAGGCACGGAATACACGTTTGATACATGGCTAATATTAGCATAATCTTCAAGATTATCTTCTTCACGTTGGGGTCGCATAAAGGGTAAAACGAGGTAATTCAATATAGAAAATATCTTTTGTTGAAGGACGAAAGCAAATCCCAATTCAATTCCGTGTTTATCGTTTACAATACTAACCGAAACGCGTCTTCTTTTTTCGTTACAAAAACATTATACATTTTCACAACTCTACAATTTATACATTATATATACATGTATAAGTGGAATGGTGAATCGTTACCATTAATAACAGGGAATTAGTATGTCAATCAAAAATTCAAGTTAGAACAGTTAGATTAGTCAGATATGGGTCACGGTGTGCGGAAAATGAGGGAAGGGTGTGCATGTGTGGGGGGGGGGGGGGATGTGGGGAGAGCGTGAATGTATGTTTTATGTTTAAAATTCATTAACATTTACAACTTAAATTATTTCATGTAATTACCATTTGAATTACAAAGGATTTATAATTTGTAGTTATTATCGATACTTAATCCAATATCATTTTCAAAATACATTTTATACATTATTTTATTTACAACAGCACCACGCTTGATCGAGTACTTGTTTGACGAGCAAGAGACTTGTACATTAGGTGTAATCGGTCTCTGTAATCTAAAGTTTGAATTTACAAATCTTATTCTAAGTGTAGCTTTTATCCATTTTTAATCCATGCTTCCTTTGCGACCTTTTAGGATTAATTTGACAAGTTCAGATACTATTTGTCATGACGTATAGTCACCTCTGCTGCAAGACTCTTGGCAAGGTGCGCTGCGCAATCCATATGGCAGTGGTCCAAACTCGTGCACTTTGAAATTAACACACATGACCATCCCATGGTTGCAACCAAGTAAACATCACCCAAAGTAAGCTTCTTCCCATAATCACCCTGTCAACTAATTTCGTAGTTCATTCTATTTACCATGATGACGAACATGTATACATTAAGGAATAGTATTAGCTGAAGGAATATTCAATGCGCATTTGAAGTCGGAGAAAGCAGTTAATTTGTTTACTTAAAAAAAAGGAACAATAAGTCTGCTTTTTCTTTTTAAAATCCATGTTGACCACAAACATCTGATTGATATTTCTAAAATTGATCTATAAAACACTATAACAATAAAACAAACAAAATTTATTTTATCACTGAATTTGTAGGCGAAATGCAGTCAGTGTGTCACTTTTAGTATTTCAAACCCATCTGTTAAATAACTTTTTTTTCAACAAAAACAAATTTACTACTTTGAGATTTAAATTTTTTAACATGACTGTAAACATGAAATGTTCATTAGACATACATTCATATCCTATCACATGATGTAAAAAAAAAAAAACTAAAACAAAACACCCTAGTACTATATACGGTTGAGTCTCATGCGGGTGCCACATTAAATCGAACAATTATTACTTCTCGAATTTAACAGGCACATGTGCACGTCTGTAGGGTTTAGCCTTTCTTATGTCAGGTCATGACTTTTACATGTCGTAGCTTTCTCTTCCCGTGAGCCTCTGCATCCCGCTCCCCCAGGATGCACTACGGGACGATGACTTCCGGATCCACCCGGTCTCCAGGTGATTCGGCTTGTCATCCGGATACCAGAAGATCCGGTTGGACACGTTCCCAAAATGAATATTTTGCTTTAACTACGTATTCGTTGGCACGCATCGGACTGCTTTATTTCCCACCGTATATAAAACGAATTTCATAATAAATGATATAAGTTCTGGTAATATTGCAGAGATAAACTAAACCTTCAATAGCATTGATTGTCCGACATAAGAGAAATTTTGATTAAAAATCTAGAATACTCTGGAGACTAAACTAAAATGGTGATATACACCATACCACACCAAGGGGGTGTTGAAAGCAGTTTTAAGGAGGTGTCATCTAATAACAGCTACAAGCAGGCATGTGATATGACTACTGGATATTTGAAATGCAGACTTTTCGCAAGATAGGTGTTGATATGAACTTTTATCGGACGGTGTGGGGGTATATTCATAGATACAGGAATGATCCTGAATGCTTAAGTGTCAGGAACTGATTCGTGATGAGCCCAATAGACATTATTACATAGTAATTACAAGTATAGGACTGTGCATGTTATACCGATGTAATAATAATATGAAATTGGTACTTGTTTTAAACACTATAATGTATGGACATCTTACATTTTCTAATAGTGCTTTTGAAATAATTTCAAGTATATTTGAATTATTGGCTAGAATCCTCAATCTGAAAAAATCAACCATCTGCATATCTAAAATAAATATCCGACAAAATAATATCTTCAAACTATTATGTTTTCTTCAATATGTCCGATGACCTTGAACATCTCCTGTCGCCTTGAAAACCTAGCCACTAATATCAGAAGTGTCTTACATACGGAATACTGTGTAAGAAGCTTTGAAAGCAATGTTCAGAGAAAAATTCAGATCTTTACATTAAATATGTCACCAAGTGTTAGATTGTATGCGAGGCAAACTCGTAATTGTGTGGTTAGATTGGCTTCATGGTAGTGTTGAATTCTACTGTAATATTCATATCTTGACCCGAGTCAATTTTTTAGAGGATGTGTGAAATTTGATAGCGTATAAATCTTTCACCCTCATCGGTTTATTAAACTTGGATTGAGATGATTTATGTATGAACTATACCACATGCTATGAATACTCAATTGGAGGGTAGACTGGTTTATATGAAACGTGGTCCTATAGATGATGGCAGGGGCGGCGCAAGAATATTTTGTTAGGGGAGGGGGCACATGTCTACAAAATACTGACGAACACATGATAAGGAGTTTGAAAATTTACTGAGGGTAGTCTACAAACAATAATTCTGAACAACAAGGGGGATGCTCTCAGATATATTATGGTAGAAAGTGGAAGTAGCACATACTTCAAAAATCTCCGACACCCCCTTATAGCTTTCGCCCCTTGATGGGACATCTGGCATGCAAGAATATCATAAATACGTAACATGTCCATATCAATAACTAACATATTACATGCAGGCCATGGGCCATGAGAAAGAGCTGAATTTTTGTTTGCTTTATGGTCTTAATCTTTCAACAGCACTTGGTTTGCCTTTTGGTGTGAATAACTCTGCAACGTTTAAAAGATAATTTAAGTTAGAAAGCAATTATCTAAATATTATTTTGAAGCTCTTTATAGATTTGAAACGAATAATATGATATATGTCATTCGACTCAAATGGTAACAGACGGTTTTACATGAAGTCAATTGTGTAAGCTAAGAAATACAATAAAAACTATGTGAGTCACATAGCTAAACATTATCAACGATTGATACAAATTGTACCCATGCACGGAGGAATGTTCTTCTTTCAAGTCATTATCTCTCAATCATGAGCACACATTTTTTCAGTCCAATCACTTCCGCCGCTTAGCAACAATGAATGCTCGTCGAAATATAATATTGTAGCAGCGAACAGTGATATCTAAATAATGGTAACCGCCAATGTAAAATGAGACCGTTTGATTCATGTCAAACTCCTTTTCTCTATCAATATTTATTGATACATTTGCTTTTTGAATTTAGTTCAGCTTTCTGTATCTCAACGTAGTGTTCAAGGCCACTCCATATTGTGATCGAAGTAAAGGGAAGATGTTTTGATGACACATCAATAATTTTACAAGAGCAGCTGCATCAATAAGTCTTGGTTGCTTCAATTATGTATGATCCCCACGCAGACGCCATTCATTCCATTTAAAATTCAAATGTTTCATTACTCACAGGACTGGATACATCGATCTTTTTACCCCTTGTACCCCCTCTCTCATCCTCTCTCACCCCCTCTATTCCTACTTGGTTTCTTGAAATGAAACAGTTTCAATGTCGTCGTCAAAATTCCCATGCAATTCTTCACAAGTGTAGAGTTTATATGCATCCAACAGTTGTGTATATTGTAAATTATTGAAAAGACTTTCGAAAAATCAACTTTTGTTACCTATTGACATTTGCGAACGGAATAAAAATATATTACATAATGCGAATATGATTTCTACATAGGCAATACAAAGGTGTGATGAAATTAGTTTATGCTTTGAAAGTTAATGGTTTACCATCTTTAACTAAATCGAGTAGAGTATATTTTAAAAATAGTGGATTAAGAGAGATTGTATTCACAAGCACAATATTCTGCGGTAAGATGAGTGCCTTCGGCGCATCCTCTATTGCCCCCCCCCCCCCCCCCCACCGAGAAAAACCTATAAATGCAAGTGAAAGAAAATCCAGTGTACATTCGGACCTAGCGACCTTTCACTTGACACATCGTACCAAACATCATCGCCCAGAAACCATCGTCTCTCAAGACTATTACCATCCGTACTTGCTACAACCTCAAAGGGCTTAGGCATACAGACAAACAAATACAAATCCAAATATGTCCGACAGTTTTACTCTATCACTGTAACACTATCACACTATGAAAAGGGATTTTGAATCTAAATTGGATTAGCATAAGGGGTGAGATGGGACCAATGATTTCGGACTCTAATATGCTCAACTTTCATAATTTGATGATTCCATTATGGGATTATAGCGATGATCTTACACCAGATAGGGCTAATCTAATCTCCGTTGGACTATTTTTACCCGCATCTGTCACCATGTATAATTCATAGTGCTGACTCTATGCATCAGCAGTCTCAAAATATCACTTATGCAGAATGCCTAATGATTTTTTTTTTGTGTGTAACTTATACAACTCGTCAAACTTCGTGATGTTTCAACAATATTATAGCATGAGCCCTAATCGTCTACAGAATCATTTTCTTTGAAATAAATTTATGTTTATATACCCTGATCTCAATTGTGTTGTAGTCTAGGCTGTTGCATGATCATAATATATCCCAAACTATTGTTGAATATTGTTATACTGCTATAGTGTAATGTTAGTGTAACCAATTCGTCAAACTTCGCGATGTTCCAACAGGATTGTATGAGATCTCAAAATACCATTTAGTAGTCGTGTGTCTCACTAATGATTTCGGATGTGTGAATAAAGCACTCGTCCACCGTTACGATGTCCAAAACGATATAACACGAGCACTAGCCTGCTTCCTGATTCTAAGTGAAACTGTTATATAGCCCTCCCCTCTTGTCTTTCCACGTATTCATTTACCTACTTTTGTCAGACAATTTGAAAAACAGATTAAGCTTGAAATTGTTTTCGAATGTTGAAAGAGGCAAACATTATTATTCTTTGCCTGATGAGAGACACCCGTCACACCCCAACCAGGGCATGTGAGTTTTAAAGTCTCACCTCCCTGCCCCAACTAAGTGATGAGCTCCTCTTCTCATAGCGTTCTTTGATATGTAAATTGATTTTCACAGAGAGGGGGAGATTTTAGATTTTGAGAAGAACCTTCTTCCTGGAGGACATGTGGAGATTGCCTCATATCAATTTACCCATGACCAGGAGCAATTCGAAAGCATTCATGAAACACGAGAAAGTGAAAAGCTAGAGACAGATCGATAAAACAAACAGAGGGATCATTAATAAGGGCAGAGTAAAGGAAACAGAGGAAATAAGAACAACAAAGAGGAAAGGGGTGAATGGGATAGATGAAGATGTAGAGAAGGGCGAGGTGGATAGATGGAATTAGAGAGGATACATAGAGAGAGAGAGAGAGAGAGAGAGAGAGAGAGAGAGAGAGAGAGAGAAGGAGAATGAGAGGGGGAGGGGCAATATTCAAATTGGGAAATTGCATCAGAAGCCCTTTGGTGTTCTGTATACATTATTAAATGTAAAATCGTATATCCAAATACTGGAATAAAGATCTTGTAGGCATACATGTGCATTATGATTTAGTAAAATCAAGTTTTCAAGCAATCTGTGCACTTAAAACCTACGTGCTCTGATTTATCTTATAGTCCTTCAGAATTATTTATATTTCTACTTTGCATCGTACATGGCCGTGGAACACTATTCCAAGGTTTGGATATATCAAACATTCACCAGTGGCGTATTTAGAAATTGATCACAAGGGGAAGGAGGATCGTCCTCATATGTATTCGGGGTAACATCGCGCATAAACCCAAACTGAAATATATTTTGATTTTTGTTTCTCCCCCCCCCCCCATGAGTCTTCTTCAAACTGGGGAGGGACATTCACTGAATACACCAAAGGACACGTATAAATATATCTAATTCAATGCAATTGAAGGGGTTTTATCAATGACAAATGGTCATTATAATCGTTAATAGTCAACATCTCTTTGTGACCACGACAACTCGATGTAAATAATGTGAGTGTCCTTTACTGCTCAGACCGCATTAAACAATCCGTTTCTTGGCTTCCAATAACCTATTCTAGATTTGGAAAAGAATGCTTGGTAGCCCTATAAAAATGTTTGTATAGACCTAATCAGCGAGGATACCCTATAACAGGTGACCTTAATTATTGTCAATGATAAAAACATTAATTGTTCCAAACTAGAGCATAGTGCTCGTCGCGAAATTCCGTGACCAGATTGTATACGGTAAACATTTACATCTATATCAGTACTTTTATCACGAGTGTGATTTAAACGTTAAAAGTGCAAGCATTGAAATGCGAGGCCCCATCTATTTGCATGTACAGCGTAGTATCAGCATTTATTTTGTATTAATGCCATCATAAGTGTGTGATAACGTGCACTTCGTCCATACTGACGCTTTATCAATTTATTACATCATTGGAGATGCAAAAAGAATATTTCAAAATAATTAAAAACGTAAATAAAATTCTGATAGAACTCTTGTTAAAATATGTTATTCGCACTTTACATTCCTGCATGGATCTGATTTTATATAACGTCAGGTCAAAAGAGAACCCCCCCCCCCCAAAAAAAAAGGGCATTGGAATTACCATTATTTCAGATATCTAACATTTGTTAAACAAAATAATATATATCCCAATCAATTCTACTTTCATCAAACATTGTGAATCGAAATATGACAGACTCCCTCGTAAACTAAATTTGTATGGATCATGATCTAGTTTAGTGTTAAAGACCAGTTAATGGGTACTACATATCAGCCAAACAATCATTCTGGCAGATGCCATATTTCTAGGGCAATGTAATTAAACGGTCCTCAAAAGTCTCAAGCATGTCGGGGAGAGCCCTTCCTTTTGAAATGTAACGCGAGGCTGTTTTTCATCAGAGAGATCAAAGATTTGTACCCAAGAAAAGTAAATCACGGTAAACTTAGTCTCAAGTTTAACGACCTTTCCAAAGTGAGTTGTCTATGAATGGTTAACAAACTGTCTTTCATGTCGTTTCTTCCATTGAGCAATAAAACGACCTGCCTTCTTTTCGCTGTATTTGCCAATAAAACACGTTATACAGAGTATCAAGCTGCCTACATATTGCCATACATTGCAATTTTACTAACATCGAGATGTGAGGATGAAGGTTGCTTAGAAATTTATCTGGAATAAGAAGGAAAACCCGACTCAACGTCGACTCTACATTGGCTCCAAAAAGACCGATTCTTAACCATTCAGGATAATGTATTTTTTGTTAATTCGGCCTGTTGTCGGTCTCATTGTTGTGAATGGGGTATGAATGACTCCTTCGTGACGACGACCAACATCATGCCAGAGAGAATAGCTGGGTCACAAACAGATCCTGTAGCTATCTGGGGCTATATCGATCGCTTTTCGAGGAACATCCTCAACATAGGAACGAACCACTGAGGTCGACACAATTAAATACTCATAAACAGATCTCTTTATAGAAACAAACCATCGATTGAATTAATGATATTGAAAAAGTTTTTTAATTTTTTTATTCAGTGTCTTCTTATAACTTGCGTATTTGATAACGCCTCGTTATTTTTGTAACCTATTTTACTCGAAAATAATTTTTGTCAAGGTCAATGCTAGCTTTGTTTTATTATCAGCTGTCTAGAATTCACATGACTTGTAGAGGTGACGTGATATCCAAGGAACGAGGGTTTGAATCCCAGCACGGTACTACCATCCTTTGGCAAGACATTAATCCTCATGTTCAACTCGCCACTCAGGTAGAAATGGGTACCTGACAATTATTGGGGCAATAATTTATTGGAGGGACCTCAGGAAGAACAGCAATTGTGCGGATGAGTCTTCATTGGGTAAACAATGTTCTAGTTATTGTTATACGTATTATTATTGTGACATGTTGACTCTGGGATGTGCGAACATGATTATGATAACATTCAACAGACCTCCAATGAAACGTGTACATAAATAAACTTGAACTTAAAGCCCCACTGTACTACTTGTAGCTACTTGCTCCCTCTATATAGAAAACTTCCCCAATCGGTGCCTGTTGATCCCCCGTGATCCTCTTTTCTTATGTTAATTGAGAGCTGAGTTGATGAGATAGCCACCTGTCAGTGACCTCGCTGGGTGGTCTAATCCCTCCTAGCCAAACTAGTACTGACGGCCTTTAAAGAATTCTTCGCTCAAGGATTCATAAACTGTTCACATAAAATGACGCATTAGAGAGGGATAGAAAATTCAAAATAACAGGTGAATGGGAAAATGATAACGGCATACGACAAAAGGGACATTACCTAGCATGGCAGAAGTTCGTATTACTATTGATGGAATATTGAATCGATTGCTGGTAGAGGATGAAAGAGATGGATAATAAAAACCCGGAAACATGACAGATAGATGTCAAAATCAGGACAAATGAACAAAGGTGACAGCAGCTGTCCTACCTTGAACTACACAAAGCACTGGCCGTTAGGAGTGCCATCATGCAAACAAACGAGAGCGAGATAATCATGTATAACCACACGCAGATAGTTTGTAGTTTACACTGCAATCTAGTTGACATGGATATAACTTGATCGCAAACACTTTCAAGAAATGAACGTTCAAGTTCAATTTCAATACCCTACTGTATCGCGTGAAGAAATCATGGTCACATTATGTAACATGTGTGTACATTTCAACAGGTGACGCACAAGGCTATTGAAACTCTTATGGTTTAGTTTTGGAAAGTCTGTGCGATCGTGCTTTTATGAGCTTTTATCATTCAACCCTATGAAATGCAAATAGGGTATTGTGATGCCTTTTCGCCCCATTGAATGTTCCTCTCATTATTGGTCGCCAAGTGGTCATTAATCTATTGGTTTGTTTCTACCCTTATTAGATTTCCGAATCCCTTCCAATTAACTGATGGGTCATTAATTTCTTTCTGCGAAATATATAGTTTGGACATTTACACACCAGGTTTAATGTCATAATAAAACTTTACATCACAAAGCAGGCACTTTATTTTTCAAGCAACCAGCATAATATTTGAAATTCTTCAAAAAAAGTAATCAAATACACATTGAAATCATACTGGTAATGAATGGCACACCTTTTGCTTTATATTATACTCACATGCTGTTCCAGTTTTTTTTTAAATTGACCGCTTTCTGGAAAATCAATGAAGATATCATAGTAATAATGATCTTATTACAAATAATAATGATGATGATGATAATAATAATTATATTAACACTAATGGTAATAATAAGAATAGTAATAAAAATAAAAAATACTATTACTACTACTAAGTACTACTACTAACATTAGTAGTATCGTTATTATTATTTAAAGGTAAAGACCAGTATGGTCATGCGATTGCATTGTGAAAGAAACGTTGTGGAATCGATCAGAAAAGATTGATCATCTAGCATCTAGCATCTGCAAGGTTCTGGAATCATCAAAATGATAAGAAATTTGGCCCATTCTTCGTTAAGTTACAAGCACTATACACAGAAAGATGTATATGGGACTACCCTATATCTCTCACAGACCATGAGAGAAACAAATTTACCAGATATATGAATTAGTAGGCGGTTTCCCGGCAAATTTTGTATCATCATGTATTAGTCAAAACATATTCTTTCACATGATTGGTAATGAGAGCTTCCATTTCATTTTTTGAAATTGGGGCGTTTCCAATACTGGTCTTTACCTTTAAAATAAATATCAATAAATAACAATAATATAAGCTAATAATAGAAAATAATATATCAAAATCAACAAAAACCCATATTTCTGTTAAGGCGCACTGTTATGATATTTTTTGTTATGCACTACCAAACATCTGATTATTTTGTCAATGATAAACAAGATGAGTAACACAACGCGAGGCTGTTGTCCACATTTGTACTTAGAATGATACTTCATTTGAGCTTTGGATTATGGAAACTATACACAATCCTTCTCTTCTGGCTATCGGACACATCAATCATACAGGTTATTATTATTAATAGTAATTGTTATAATTTATCTAAATGCAGTGCCGCGAGCAGGAGTGTCTTAGCTGGATTCCAATAAGAGAGGGGCACTTCATGGGGAGGGGTATCTGGAGAGCCTTTCGGAAGAGGGGTTCAATGAAGGGAAATTCATACAGAGAGAGTGTCAGAAGGAAACCGCTTCTAATTTTAAAGTATTAGGACATGCGCAGAACTATTGTCCTTTGTTGAAACAATGACTATTGCCAAGGAAACTAAGAGTTTCGGTATTGTCTCCCTTGATTTCCATAATTATATGAATCACTTGATAGTTGATTTCAATGGAGAAAGGTGAATAAATACAGTAATATTTTACATATAGGATTGACTACAGTCATCACATTTGTTTTCAATTATGTTAAAAGACACGACGGTTGAAAAGAAAACTGAAAAGAGCATTACTACATCAACTACGTAAACTCATCTACAATCATGGTCAGGATACTCTTAAACGTTACGAGGGCACCAAGAGAACGAACGACTCAATAAATTACCTCTTTAACTTTTAGATAATCATCGAAGTGTGCTATATCATGAGAAATAATACATTATCTATCTCATGCACCATCGCTAATATTCGATAGTTTTCTCTGCCGTTGTATAACGTACTACAGTACAAAATCTTGATAAGAGACCGTTGCCATTGGGCCCATACAATCCGACGTATATCAGCAACCTTTGAAGAATGGCACAGACTATTATCTTGTAATACATCTGATCATTGTGTCATTAGCCTTACTAGAGCTTTTATCGGACCAAATATGAAGTGAAGAGACACATTCGCGGTTAATTCTAGAATTAGACAATACTTGGTGACGTACGAGACACCAAAGATCAGCACGTTTGACTTGCCCCTTTATGTGCTAAACCTGTATAGGTGCCCTTACTGGTTTACAGGTGATTCTTGTAGACGCTGAGCATTTATGTGGTCTCTGTTATGTTCTCGACAGAGATATACAAGTAAAGTCATATCTACCCTTCCCCTTCCTTTGTTTCTCTATCGCAAATACAATGTGGATTTATATAACTTTCATTATTTCATTACACATGTACTTGATAACGTATGGGACTCAAAATAAGCAAATAAATGGGATATGCCTTAGAACAAAGTTTGTGGGATTCCTTTACTTTCAAATCATAATGAAGTACATTCATCGTATCACGTAATAATGTTATTGGTTATTATATCGTAATATAGAAGACGGGGTTGAACTTGGGCTTGGGAATGAAATCAAAATTGAGAAAATTGCTTTTTAAAGCGATCCATCTCCTCTGTATGTCTTCTTTTATTGGATGAAGCCACATGCTATATCTACCTTGCAAACATCACTCGCTGCTGTTATCCGTCATGGAGCACGGTATGCATTATGATGGCATACACGTAATGGAAATAATGGTCTTTATGTATTTAGGAGCTTGCTTAAAGGACAGCGATAAACCTTGATGAACAGGGTTACGACCTGATATATTCCTACCATAAATTTATTGCCGTTTTAATGTTCTGGTCGCCTTTGCCATTACGTGATACTTGAATCTAATAATGGTATACAAGTACACTTGACTTAATCTAATTTGAAAAGAACTCGGATATAATAATTCTTTACACTTTTTGTATTAATCATGAAAATATGTAGTAAAATCTCGTATTCCGGGGTGGCATAATAGGGCGGTTTGTAAAGTTATTAACATTAGTGCTCTCTTAATGTGATAGATTGTCTGAAAATTAGAGGGTTAAAAATATTAGGCATTATTCTGGAGTAGGAGATAATGATCATGAATTTTGAGCTATCAAATTTATAACAGTTCTCATTTAAGCATTGAAACTGCGTCTGAACGATATGGGGTTATCAAACTAGTCACGATGCTATACATTAGTTATGGAGAGAGAGAGAGAGAGAGAGAGAGAGAGAGAGAGAGAGAGAGAGAGAGAGAGAGAGAGAGAGAGAGAGAGAGAGAATGGGAATGGGGAACGAAAGGGAAACACAATAAAAGGTCTAACAATGCACTATTCTCATTAAGCTCGACATTATATAATTGCATACTTTGTTCCAAATATACACATGTGGTCACAATAAAATGTGAAGTTGATGAGAGGAGACAGTGGAGATATATTAAATGTCAAGAAAACATATAAATTGACAAAAAGAATAATCAATTTTTATTTGATTGATAGATGTTGTTACGTTTAATAATGGAGAAAATAAATGAAGTAATGATTTATTATGATCTACAATAGCAGTATTTAGAAAAGTATTGTTATCAGTTTGTTCAGTTGATTATCAGCCATCTAAAATGTCAGTCTAAAAGACTAAAGCTAATAATAATGTTTGCCATTGGCTGGTTGAATCAACACCATATATAGCCTCGTATACTTAAAAAATAATGCAGGAGTTGTTACAGCTGTAGCCTACATGTAGGTACATGAATATTGTTTGATATACTTCTGTGTATGAGGGGCAAAACAGATTTTCTATTTTGCATTTTTCTCTCTTGTCTCTTATTCTTTACAAGTATGAATATTATATCACGCACAAACACACCCACACGCAGTATACGCTATCCCTCTCACTTCATCCCATCTCCCCCTCCCCTCTCCCCCTCTCTGCATGCAATTGAAGCACATGGGATTAGCCTATTGATTCATGTTGCAATTGAATTTGGCATCTGTTTCTGGAAGAAACGGGTATAGGCGAGCTGTGTTTGGGTTACATGAACACAAGTGCTACTTCAAACATGTCAAATATCCCAAGAGCCGATTGGTAAAGGGCTCAGAAAGGGAGAGCAGCTGCCTGCTTTTGACGTCAAGATGATGGTAATTGTATATGAATAGCTGAAACGGATGGAGAGGGAAGGGGGGTAATTGTATTGTAGCATTTGTAATAATCATTTTAAAATAGCCCAATTTACAATGGCCTGGAAATTTTTCTACAATAATTCACGATTACATAACTTTTGACACTTTATGCCAACAGCTATGTATATGGTTTTGGAGAACCTCACTACTGTAGTGGTGAGAAGGTAACACCTTCTGAATTAAGTAGGGTTAAATTTGTGTGAAAAATCACCGGTGAAGAGTAATTTGGTTGAGAAATACCATAGGAGAGCTGAAAGAGATAACAGCTTGCCTAATTAATTTCATGGTGGCGGAATTTACAGCAAACAATGACTTTTTCTTTCCCAGGATTAGATTTACATACATTTGCTACATGAGTTGATTCAGATGTCATTCAAATATACTCTCCTACAAGTTTGGGGTTTCCAAGAGCTTAAAAATCTTACCTTTTTCCCGTTATGTATGATCTACTCTTGATTCTTTTCAAATAAAAACGGTGATATCGCCATTAAAAAAAAAATACTTTTATTGTTTTTATTACGTTCACTGAAGTATATCTGTCGATAGACAACTGTCTGTAGTTAGAGTTTACGCCATACATTTATGAGTGACTGCTAAATGCGGACCTCACATAGTTTTGAACGCTATCCGTCCCTCCCAAATGTTTTATTCTTTCTACAAAAAGAGAATGTTTAGTCAAGTCGTTTACTGGCATGTTTGCTGTATACCTTCAAAAGGGCATGAAAGGGAAAGGTGTTTGACTAAAACCCTTGTACATCCTTCACCCTTGCCTCTCTCATACCATCGATATGCACATCATACATTTTTCATATTCATACGAGATCCGAATCGCTCAATACCAATAACTCCACTGCGCCTCTTCATTCTTTGGAGCGCATCTTGACTATCTCAGCTCCACATCTCGATTTGTTGACGAGATCCTGCGGATGAATGCTGCTTGTGCATAATGAAAGTGAACTCGGCGTATCGCAATGAAGAAAAACAACAAAGAAAAGGCCAGACGCCAACTATATTTCAACCCGAATCCATATATTTGTCTCTCCGGAGCGAGACCATCGTCATACATTCATTCACAAATTCGGCGCCTCGCAAAGTAGAGGAAGGATGAGAGAACTTACTCTTTTTGTGCTGCTTTCTATCGGAGGCTTATTAAGTAACCCATTTCATTTGCATTTGTTTTCTTCTTCATTTTGTGTGGTATTCATGTTACGATTCTAGTTTTGGAATGCGTTTATTTCATTTATATTCCCTCACTGCCGTAGTAACACCCTCCCCCCCCCCCCGAAAAAAAAAAAAAAAACACACAGAGCTTCACAATGAACAAAATAAATCTCAATCTCAATTCTAATGACGATTCCTTACATTCTTTGATGCGATCTCATGCGATCAGAATATTTAACGAAAGCAGGAATGGTCCAGAGATTTTTGTAAAATCAATAATTTACTGTTACAGAGACGATTATAACGCTCATATTTTGCAGCATTTCATTCTACACGATATTGTTTTCGAACACTTGACCTAGGGCAAGGCCATTTCTCCACTCCTTCCCATCAACACAACATGTGTGGAAACAATATTTTGCTGTATAGGCTATGAAAAACGCATAAACCAACTATCGTGTATTGACCCAAAGTGGTCATAAGTCACTGTATTTTCGTAGAACCACTATATACTGCTATGTGCTGTTCTCAAGTTAAGCATAAATATACTTTGTAATATATAAATTCCGATATTCAAATAACATACAAAACATAGTAAGTTAATAAAGCATACCGAAATCCGCTATCCAATACTGGTTGTTCTAATAAAACGTCCCAGTCGGTCACCGATAGAGATACAAGCTCCTTTTTTCATTACTTGTCCAGGGGCACCTCCGGCTAAGGAATAGATATAACACTTGTCTCAGACTTCAAAATGAGCAGCCAGCAACGATCGGGAGTAGTCCATCAAAATTTGTATTTACAATTTGACCGCCAAATTGCACATGCACACTGGAGAGCGGTTCAACCTGTGAATGACACATTTAACACTGCATTCATACGCGGAGATTTGCCCTCCCCGTGCCCGCATTTGTTCGCCACATGTGTCAACGAAAATCTCTGCGTAAATTGATGACTTTTTAAAAGAGAAAATTGAAAATAGGCAGGCCTTCAAACCCATTTGCGAATCAGCGGCGCGTGTGTGGATTCCGCCTCCCTCCTCGCATTTTTCTTTTCAATTCCACCCGCGAAAGCTCCTGGCGTATGTGAGTGTGTGCGTGGTATGAAATGTGGGTGAGCGTGTGCGTGAGACGCGATGAAGAGTGGATGGAACAGTTGACTCTAGATGAAGACAACAATGTGCGGAGAATGTCTGGATGAATGCTAGAGAATGTGCAGTAATGCGTTTGTTTTCTAATTTGATACCTTGAGAATGTGCAGTAATGCGTTTGTTTTCTAATTTGATACCTCGTAAGCTCCGACCATGCTCCGACCATGCTCCGACATACTTACTGAGCAGAACGATGAGAGGAACATTTAACGGGGGCGAAAAGGACCATTTGATTTGTTCAGACATGACAATGGCTTGTTTATGTTTAGTTTACCCAAGAACGAAGGTTGCATATACTTCTATGAGCTTACAGGTCATGTCAAGTCAAAGCATTTTACGATGAAAAGTTAACATTTAACCAAAATAGACAAACTTAATTATTTTTTACGGCTTGATTATTTAGTAGGTAAATTAAAGTATACAGGCAGTCTCTTACACTTTCTATCCCCTAATTAAACATAACTGCATTATCCACCGTCAACATTTCACATCAGATGTATTATGTAATGATCTCTCAAAAGACCAATAGCCACATGAGTTAACGGAGAAACACATGCATAGGGAATATACCAGTTCGAGAATGTGTTATCTATGTGCAACATACCCGAAGCTTTTCAGAATAAAAATAACAATTAAAAGTATGCAACGTGCATTCCGACTATCGAGCTCCAACACCT
This sequence comes from Strongylocentrotus purpuratus, assembly GCF_000002235.5. Taxonomy (NCBI): domain Eukaryota; kingdom Metazoa; phylum Echinodermata; class Echinoidea; order Camarodonta; family Strongylocentrotidae; genus Strongylocentrotus; species Strongylocentrotus purpuratus. The sequence goes on from NW_022145612.1 coordinate 6,322,511, forward strand.
AAAGTGATTTTTTTTCTCAAAAGAAATTGGCAAACAATCTCGTTTTCTTTTTCGCTCATTCTCCACGTGCCTAGCCGATAAACGTTTTTTTTTTAATTATGCTACAATTACATTATTATATAATTACATAGGACACAAACATGGTTGTTTCTTTGCAGAACCGCTAGAGCGTATATAGACGAAATGTTTAGTTTACTCATGATGTCTATTACCTCAGTACTATCAACAAGAACGACACCAGTCCGACTACAGACCGAACAACAAACCATATCACCAGTAATGGTAAATGATCGGTCGGTTTGGTGTCCCTTTGGAGTCAGTATAGCGGTGTGACTGAGGCATAAAAGCATGGAAATTCACCTTTTATCTGGCCTCGTACACACTCGTTTGTCGGGTCATCCTTTGGCAAATTTTTGTGTCAGTATAAGCTTTTGTGCATATCATTTTAACACATACAGTGGGTAAGGGTCCCCGGTAAGTACGAAATAATATAGGAAAGGAATAATGTCAAGCATACATGAAATGTATCATTGCATTCTTCATCATTTTTGCTATATCATTTTGTTCATTTTTCTTCTTTTTTTGATACATAATTATGTATGAGATTTGTTTTAAAAAAAATAAAAATGTAGATTTGCAGAAATGTTTAGTTTTTTTAAAGTTTTTTGTTACAACACTATTTTTTTCTCGATAAATGACATTTATATTCAATAGGCCTATATTGATTTGGTTGTCGCTGAGGTTTCATGATCATGTTCCATTATGCAGTTCTTGTTATCGCCGAAGATTTAGTCATCATTAAAAAAAGATCATGTTCTGTAACAACAAATATAATATAAAGCCCTCTAAGATTGGGAGTTTTTTCCCCCTTTGTTTTTTTTATATTTGCTTTGCTTTGTTTTCAAACAAAAAAAAAAAAAAAAAGGTTACAAATTGTAGCTCCATCTACGTTATAAGCAGTACAGATGGAGTGGCTGACAGTCAATTCAAGGCAAGTTTGAAGGGGTGTGATTAAAGGAGAACTAACCCCGAATAATAACTTTAGTTGTTCTGAGAGATTTGTTGTATTCTTACCCTTCAATCTACAAGATTCCCCACCTGACTGTTTGAGAAAGGCATAAAGCAATGATCAAGTGCAGTTTCTCAGCAAGACATGGGCATGGCCATTTTCTTGATTGCATGACGTACTATGCGGAGTCATGTATCAACTAAATGTATTCGAATTTATGGATGCTTCCTTCCCAGGTGTTTGTGGTAATGAATCATTTCATTCACCTGCTATTATCCTTTGTGCATTGCCAGAATGCAAATTGCATAAAATAAGTTGGCGCTGTTCTGGGGGGAAGGTTTTTCATAATTAGTAAAATAGATTTTGCAACCACTATATTTTAGTATTTTCAAATAAATGAGTTACAGATGTTACCCTATTATTATATTTTTTACCTAATGTAATTTTTACCTTCTCGGCTTTGATTTTCCCTCATTGAAAAGTAAAGGCTTTGTTATTGAATTAAAAAGTCTCTTTCAATTAAAACTTGGCGCATGATACATTTACAACTCCGCCTGGTTGGTCATATTTTCAAGTAAATGGCTGCGCCCATGTCATACTAAAAAGGCATTACATCGTGCCCGACATCATGCCAATAAATCTTCATTTATATATCTCTTGTACACATTCGTAAGATATTGATAGGCAGGAAATTGTGATGGCCAAGGGTGTCGATTTGTATCCGTGGTTGGGGGGGGGGGGGGGATAGGTGCCAAAATATTTTCGGCAATGGATCAAAGCAACCAAGAGGTAGAAACGTGTGGTAGGTTGCACCCCCTCCCCAAGCGCGTAGCCAGGATTTCATTTTAGGGGGGCGGTAGTGAGCACGCAAAGCGTGCGAATCACTTTACAGAGCGCGCTGTCTGGGAGGTTGGGTGCAGGGAGGGGGAGTTTTCCCCGCGAAGCGCGGAAGCTTTGACGTTTCATTAAATTATTAGAGAAAGAAGACGATTCCTCGTACCGTTCTCGACTCTTAATCCTTGTTTGAATCCTTTTGAAGTTTCATTAAAGTAATAAGGAAAGAAGACGATTCGTTGTACCGTTCTCGATTCTTAATCCTTGTCTAAATCCTTTTGACGTTTCATTAAATTATTAAAGAAAGAAGACGATTCGTTGTACCGTTCTCGACTCTAAATCCTTGTCTGAATTCAGTTCCCCCCTCCCGCGCGGAAGCTTTGATGTTTCATTAAATTATTAGAGAAAGAAGACGATTCCTTGTACTGTTCTCGACTCTTAATCCTTGTTTGAATTAAGTTCCCCTTCCTCCGCGCGTAGCGCGGAAGCTCCGGCGTTTCATTAAACTATTACAGAAAGAAGACGATTCGTTGTGCCGTTCTCGACTCTTAATCCTTGTCTAAATCCTTTTGACGTTTCATTAAATTATTAAAGAAAGTAAACGATTCGTTGTACCATTCTTGACTCTTAAATCCTCGTCTGAATTCAGTTCCCCCCTCCTTCCGCGCTTCGCGCGGAAGCTTTCACGTTTCATTAAATTATTAGAGAAAGAAGACGATTCGTTGTTTCGTGTTCTTGTCTGAATTCAGTTTTCCCGCGCGGAAGCTTTGCATTTCAATAAATTATTACTCTTAATCCTTGTCTGAATTCATTTTCGCCCTTCCCGCGCGAAGCGCGGAAGCTTTCACATTTCATTAAATTAGTAGAGAAGGAAGACGATTCGTTGTATCCTGTACTTTGACGTTTCATTTAATACTCTTAATCCTAGTGTGAATTCAGTTGCCCTCCTCCCACGGAAGCTTTGCCGTTGAGAGAAAGAAGACGCTTAACATTTAGCTCGTTTAGCTGCGGTTTTGCATTTGGCGCACTGCATTTCTATGATGCTGTTGATTGAACAAATTTAATAAATTCATCAATTCCTGATGAAGCCGTATGAGCGAGAATTTATTGTTGTCTCATGTACGATTGTCTCATTTACTTCTTATATATATGTATGTATTATGAAAATGAGATAGCAAAATGTGTATATTGATGGTCATCTTGCAAGTAATAACCATTAACTACTCTCATCGGGCTTTCATCATTAATTTTTCTCTTCATTTTTTTTTTTTGATGGTGAATTATTGGGGGGGGGGGTGTGATTGTACAGGCCATCCCCCACCTGAAATGTTGGGGGGGGATATCCCCCCCCCATCCCCCCGGGATCGATACCCATGGTGATAGCTCCAATGAATGTCATCAAAACGTGATCTTGGTATTATACAGGGGACTGAAAAAAAAAACTATTTTTATGTAGAATATTGCTATCCGTTTGATCAAAGGTACAAGTGTAATAAATTACGTATCTGGATTAAACAAAACTGCGCCATCTGCGTTCGACTGCCGACTGGCACTTATTGTTATCGTAGTTTTTGCCTTTGTGCATATAATTATGAACACTTAAATCTCTGTAACCGTGGAGATGAGTATAACGTATACAACGAACGCCATTACGGAAATTAACTACCATTACTCTCTCTCTCTCTATTTCGCGCGCTCTCTCTCTCCCCCCCCCCTCTCTCTCTCTCTATCTCTCTCTCTCTCTCTCTCTCTCTCAATCAATCTCTCTCTCTCTCTCCCTCTCAATGACGCTTGATAAAAAATGATAACGGATTTGAGCGGTAGACATATTAAAGGCAAAACTTAATCGGGGGGGGGGGGGTCATGCCCGTTGTCAGAATACGTGTATTGACTGTTTCCCATTCTGAATTTGCGAGCGAGCGAAGAGAAAATATGACGTGCCGGTTGCCCGAATGATTGTGCATTACAAACTCTTGGGGTGGGGATAAGTAGGGGGCGGACTGCGTCCCCCATCCCAATGCCTTAGCATATAGCGACTCAGGAACAACAATGCTATGTTTGCTCACGTTGAAACCTTATCTTTATAACTATGGGTAATGATCATTACCCTATTTTGTTTATCTAAATGATTGATATTGCGTAGTTCCTATTTTCAAAATCATGTTAGTCCAAAGTGATGAATCAAAATTTAACAACAAAGGAAATTGGATGGAGGCATGTCCCACCTTGCTGAATATTATCATGAACTTCCGTTAAATTATTACAGTTATGTAGTACTGATGATTTTGTAACAGGGTATTTCCCGTTTTCTCTATAATAGTGCGTATCCCGTTTAGTCCAGTAGACGGTGCCATATACCATGTACATGACCTGGACAAATGGTGCAATGCAACATTGTAAATCGCTGTTGAAAGATTAATCATTAATTCATGAGAAGATATTCCATGTATATGTAGTATAATTAGCCTAATTAGCATAATAATCTAATTAGCATATATGTGCAGTATGTAATAATGTTGTTATCTCAATCCAGGCAGCCTGAAAACATGGATAATACAATATTTCAAGTGTTTTTATGACGAGGAATTCATTTATGACACCAGTTTTTTTATTCCAAGTAATGCAATTGTCTTAAATAGCACAATGAGCATAATGAGCTAATAAGCATGTGTATAATATATGGACTTCATTGTCACTGTTTATCTATAAAGCCTAAAAATGGTGCAATGCAACATTGTAAATCACTTTTGAAAGATTAATCATTAATTCATGAGAAGATATTACATGTATATGTAGTATAATTAGCCTAATTAGCATGGAATATCTTCTCATGAATTAATGATTAATCTTTCAACAGCGATTTACAATGTTGTATTGCACCATTTTTAGGCTTTATAGATAAACAATGACAATGAAGTCCATATGATATTTAAGACAATTGTATTACTTAAAAATAAAAATTGGTGTCATAAATGAATTCCTTGTCATAGAAAACTCTTGAAAAGTCGTATTATCCATGTTTTCAGGCTTCCTGGATTGAGATTAGCAACATTATACATATTGCACATATGCTAATTAGATGATTATGCTAATATGGCTATTAAAAAAGTTGCCCAAGGTTGCCAAGCTGGCAACCAAGCTGAATTTACTTCAATACCCATCTAGAACACAAATCAACAAAAAAACCTTGTACTTAACAAATTTTCCGGGTCTGAAAAATTTCTACAGGACTATTTGTCCTGTCGCGATGATTGCTCATACGACCTCTCAACCGTTTAAGTTTACACTTTAACATAGACTCCGGAAGCTCAAAGTGGGAAGACGCCCAATATAAAAGGCATTTACCCTATTGTGTCTCAAGTATCAACTAATTATGTTCCCAAGTCTATGTTTACATTGCATGAGGAATCGCTTTATTGTTTTGCTCAATCGAAATGTCTGCATTTCATGAATAGAGCAACAAGAAAGATAATACCAAAAGCTATGTCTTCTACTCTCATTTTCTTTATTTTCTTTTCTTCTTCTTCTTCTTTTTCTTTTTCTTCTTTTTTTTCTTCTTCTTCCTTTTCTTCTTCTTCTTCTTCTTCTTCTTCTTCTTCTTTTTCTTTTTCTTCTTTTTCTTTTTCTTCTTTTTCTTTTTCTTCTTTTTCTTCCTCCTTTTCTTCTTCTTCTTCTTTTTCTTTTTGTTCTTCCTTTTCTTCTTCTTCTTCTTCTTCTTTTTCTTTTTCTTCTTTTTCTTTTTCTTCTTTTTCTTCTTCCTTTTCTTCTTCTTCTTCTTCTTCTTCTTCTTCTTCTTCTTCTTCTTTTTCTTCTTCCTTTTCTTCTTCTTCTGCTTCTTCTTCTTCTTCTTCTTCTTCTTTTCTTCTTCTTCTTCTTCTTCTTCTTCTTCTTCTTCTTCTTCTTCTTCTTCTTCTTTTTCTTCTTCCTTTTCTTCTTCTTCTTTTTCTTCTTCCTTTTCTTCTTCTTCTGCTTCTTCTTCTTCTTCTTCTTCTTCTTCTTCTTCTTCTTCTTCTTCTTCTTTATCTCCTTCTTTTTCTTCTTCTACTACTCTTGCTACTGCTCTTCTGCTGCTGCTGCTGCTAATTCCACTACAATAGTAATTGCACTATTTACTGCTTAGATGAATTTAATGCCGACATGTTGTACGATTATTACCGACGTGATCTTTACGTCGTAGTAGAGCATTTCTCTTCATCAAAATTGTCATGGTAACTATTTACATTAACTCAACATCTGTTCACCAATGTTAATTTATTCGTTCCAGCCCCAACACAAATTCTACTTTATCGCTCGATATAATTATATATGCGGGTACAGTCGATGTCTTGTAAGTCTGTAATATGCTGTACAAGTCTCAAGAGACTTGGGGCTGAAGTTCAAATTGATATGACAGGCTAGAATGTTTACACTGTGGGCGTTTTCTCTTAATACCACGCTAAAATTATCCGAGAAATTGAGATAAGAAGGGGAAAGGGGGAGGATGGCCTATGGATAACTGAAAAAAGACATGACATTAAGGCTAAATTGCTTTAACCAGCAATACATGTATTTCCAAAAGACGATAACATGATGATGATATGAATGTCTTTACTTTTCATCATAATTAAAATATCAATAAATCCTGCCGAAGAAAACTGGATAGAGATGTAAATGAAGATAAACACAATACCTTTTTTTGTAAGAACACCACTCTCCTTCTCCCCCTCCCCAACCCCCTCTCATCATCATCATCATTCGATACCACTTAGATACTAATTTATTTTGTGTCTGTGTTTTTTTTATCATAAGCGAGTGTCATTCTCATTTTCCATTTCCCTTTCCTGTTATCTAGCTATTCAGAAATGTATGTTTACAATAGTATATTACATTACCTTAGAGAAACTTCGTGATTGAGGAAATATGGCACTTATAAAAAAAACTCTATATTCCTATATAATTTTCAGTTGAAAGTTTTTGTATTTGTTCGTACACATGAATCCATCCCTACGTTGCATTGGTCCTACGTTCTATTATTCCTATGTTGCATTGGTCCTACGTTCTATTATTCCTACGTTCCATTGGTCCTACGTTCTATTATTCCTATGTTGCATTGGTCCTACGTTCTATTATTCCTACGTTCCATTGGTCCTACGTTCTATTATTCTTACGTTCCATTGGTCATACGTTCTATTATTCCTACATTCCATTGGTTCTACGTTCCATTATTCCTATGTTCCATTGATCCTACGCTTCATTGGTCAATTTTCCATCGGTCCTACATTCCATCCGTCCTACGTTCCATTATTCCTACATTCCATTGGTCCTACGTTCTATTATTCCTACGTTCCATTGTTCCTACGTTCTATTATTCCTACGTTCCATTGTTCCTACGTTCTATTATTCCCATATTCCATTGGTCCTACGTTCTATTATTCCTATATTCCATTGGTCCTATGTTCTATTATTCCCATATTCCATGGGTCCTATGTTCTTTTATTCCTACGTTCCATTGGTCCTACGTTCTTTTATTCCTACGTTCCATTGGTCCTACGTTCTATTATTCCTACATTCCATTGGCCCTACGTTCTATTTATCCTACGTTTCATTGGTCTCATGTCCCGTTGGTCCTAATTTCCATTTGGAATACGTCTTATTGGTCCTATTTTAGCCGGGCATACTTCGTTAGTGGTCCGACGATGTATTATTACAAGGAAATGTTTAGTGATGTAGAACCACAGATATGTCCTCAGGACTGTCCCCTTTTCGCTTACCCTCAAACCGTTTTTTAATATATTTTTGTAACAAACTCTGGCACACACTTCATCGAGTCAAAAAAACATATCACACGGGTTGACTTTTTTGTAATTCTTGTTTTTTTAATTTGATATGTTCACTAATTACAACATGCATGGTACTTTGAATATACATTTATCTTGATACCAAAAATACGACGGTGAAAACATAATTATATGAGAGTTTCAAGGAACGTTATGTACGCGATTACGGATTTAATAATCTCTCTAAATATACAACAGCGGAGCGTGTACGTTATACAGTGCATTGCGCATCATAAATTACAGTTAAAAAGTTCAGAAAGACACAGCCCTATGACTATGAGAGAAATTAAAGAGAAGGTCGAGTTCTGGAAAATGCCTAAAAATAGTATTTGCAATGGATTGCTATTCCAATGGCCACATTCATACTCATAAATCGTTTAATTGGACACAGATTTTCATGCCACATGTTTGTGTAGTCCCATGTGAATATTTCTCTGTACAGGGCCCCGTATTATAATTTTATTTAGCATATTGCTCCGATTGTCTCATTTTCGCTCGCGTGAACATTGCCAGCACAAACCACTGACCTCTACCTCCTGAACGGATCATCGCCCATTCCCATTCACTATACGTTACGTACTAAAAGGCTGTATTGTCTGACCGTTCATGAATATTCATGTTTTGCTAAACTCGGCAAAATGTTTGCTTTTACTAAATGGAAAAATTACGGTGGGGGGTTGGATGAAATGGACAAAATGAAATAGGCAGAAGTGATCTATGATAATTCATGCTTTTTATGTTTCGTGTGCTCGACCTATAATCTTCAAATCGCTTGGTAAACTGAGTCCAAAGTTAGACTTGTTTCACATGTGTATTATAGGCAATGACGAGCTTGCAACCTATTTTGAAAAATTACGTTGGGTGAACTTTCAAAAGTCAATGAGACATGAGGGCTCCAATGAAAGAGCTAGTGATAACGTACGTCGGGGTGGATGTGCTTTTCGTTTAAACAAAAAATGAATTTTTAACAATTTTTAAAAAAAACGTCCATAGGCTAACATGTTAGGCTGCCGACTCAGATCATGCTCTGACGATAGGGGGCGTTGTGAAATGAGACTAAACGGAGCCATATGATTTTAAAATACCGACATATAAACACAATATATCACAAAATAAATTTCCTGTTTAATTTATACACTCATGAATTGTAATTGCAATCTATTCAGGCATCAGCACCACCATATTTGTTATAAATAAAAGAGGAATTCCCATGAATTTTAAGCATCCCCAATAAGTGAGTGTTACGATATTATGGGATAAAATACTGCATGTGTTGTTTATCTTACAATACTATGGTATATATCCGGATATGCATAATGAAGATAACCGATTATTATACATCGAATGTAACCGAATTCTTGGGATAGATATCAAGACCTTTTAAGTAAAAGGATATATCAACATAGTCAACGTTGTATAATAAATTGCATGAAAACACCTCAATCAATATCTATTCATTTCCTTGTAAAGGAAGAAGTCAATACTCTGTGTTTCATTTTTTCATAATTTATAAATGGGCATCTTTATAAGAAAAGAAATTACTTGTGCCACTTCTAAGACCAAAAAAATTAAACATGCCGTTATTTCCGTCTACATGTATTTTTATATTATTATAGTATAATATAATATTACCTTACAAACTCCTGCTTTCCAAATAATGGTGGCATTATGGTATATACATATTTTTCATATCTACTTCTTCCGAAATGATTGGATACCTATACATTAAATCTGAGTAAATGAACATGATGTAAGAAGTCTTTATTTATTTCAAATTTTGATTCATAATTTTTTAGCAAACAGAAAAGGCCAAATCCAAGTCCAAGATTTTTGAAGTTCCGCACGTTACCGAGTTTTTGTGCAAATCAAGACACATGGATTGACTTCAAAATCTATCACTCACTTCACAATAATTGTCTCTCATCTAAACTCTGTCAAGTCACTATGAACACGACAGACAATGAAAGCGGACAAAATATACAGTTCCTCAGGTAGACAAAGGAACATCCCTTCACTGCTATTATGTAAAAATGTGTAGAACAGGTGAATATGCATGTGACACCTGTTCTACACATTTTTACATAATAGCAGTGAAGGGATGTCCCTTTGTCTACCTGAGGAACTGTATATTTTGTCCGCTTTCATTGTCTGTCATGTTCATAGTGAGTGCTACTACCTTGATACGATGCGTCAAAATTGTTTTTTTTTAAATATTTGTTTATGGGTATGGGTCAAAATAGCTTGGACTTGTGCATTTAACTATGGTCAATGAAATACATGTATCATCTTGATTTAAATGTATTAGATATAAAAAGGAAAATTTCCCCTCGGTTTTTAAGGCGCTGCTTAAAGGCAGGGGTAATATAATGTTTAATACATGCTATTATGTAATGGTATTAAAAAACAGCATTGTAACCTTTGAACAAATGGAGCTTTGGACAAACTTATTCTCCTAAACATGCTATAAGAAAGATGCACGTACGGAAAGTCTTTTAATCTCACTCCCCTGTCTTCCTTTCTTTCTTTCTTTCTCTCTCTCTCTCTCTCTCTCTCTTTCTCCCCTCTCTCTCTCTCTCTCTCTCTCTCTTTCTCTCTCTCTCCCTGTCTCTCTCCTTCTCTTTCTCTCTCTCTTCAAACAAATTTGGATTGTTCACTTAGGCCCTATCCATGTTTCTTCAAATGGACGACAATCTTGGTGAAAAGATGTGAAACCAATTTGTGAGCTAATAATAAATAAACTAATGTATGTGTACATGTTCACATTGCGTAATTTGTTTTAACGAGATGAATTATATATTTAATTATATTTTACAACAAATTCATTGATATAATTTATAGAATGGCAAGGTTTTTACATTCACAACTGAATTTTTAGATTTGTAAGTTTTACTCTTTAGATTTTAAGGTCATGTATGAGATATATACGCAACTGCTTAATATGTGAGGAAACATACGACAGAAGACATAATTAACATGGATTCCTGGGTATTATTATCAATTACATATAATTTCCTATTGCCATTCCTTCCCAGCACATAATCTCTTTCTCTCCCTCTCTCTCTCGTTTCCCACCCTCTTCCTCTATGTATGTTCTTACATGGTCTGCCTTTCATTTTGCTGGAATACGCTCTTGTGCATGGGCGAAATGACGGAAATTAAACATTATAAACTGACCTTTATCAATAAAATAATGCAATCGCTTTTGCCGTAAATATTTGTTTTTAAGAAGAAGAAGAAAAAAAAATAGAAAAAAAACCCTCCAAGTCCGTCTTCGATCTTAAAGTTCTGTAATCTGAACAATCGGCGGCAGTTTAACTTCGACATTACATACATTTTTCGACTGCCCTTCGTCTTCAATTCCATAACTTTCATCAAATTTGTCAGGAAGCGTTTCATTCTCTTTTGAATTTGAAGATTTGTTGATAACTTCTCCATCTGGTTCGTCGATGCCGACCGTGAGCCCGATTGTAGATTTCTGAGACTGAAACCTAGACCGCTGTTCATCAGATCGTTTCTTTTTTCTATAAATAGAGGAAGACAGACATGTACACTGAGTCCAGATCCTAAATCACTTTGAAATAGAGTCACCTGTCTACTAAGGCCACCCAAGGGCAACTTAGAAAGTAGCTATATTGTAGACAATGACCTTTGTAGACAGGTTCTACAACACATCTTTTTTGTTTCAAGGGAGACACGGCCACTATACATAGGTTTGACTACACTGTGAAATAATTTGCAATCCCATGCTTATACTTATACTTAACACGATCACAAACACTTTCAATAAATGAACTCAAGGACGATTTCTATACCCCATTTTATTTCCCCTAGGAATCATGTCCAGATTATGTAATACTCTCGTCATTCTAATGTTTACACATTTCATTGGGTGACGCACAAGGCTATTAACATTGCCTAAGGTTGAATCGTCGAAAGTCTTTGTGATCGTGCTATTGTAACTTTAAAATAAAATAAAAGTATCTGTATAGAGGTATAAAAAAAAGTCGTATCATAGCTAGTGGTAGAGTAGAAAAAGTCACGTCACCGGAAGTCGTGCTCGCTCAGAGGTCAAATTTACAAGCAACCTCCGAGCTGAGAGAAGATACCAAAATACACATGTATATAGATTGATTGAATTGACCTCTGAGCGCGTCAGCATGTCACAACTATCTCACTTAATGCGCTATGGGTTCTATACGTACTTGTTCCAGTATAATACTATGATGATGATGATGACGAAAACAGCGACGACGGCTGCGACTATCCCAATTATCTCCCCAGTACCTGCAAAATAAGATTGTTGTCGTCATAGGTGACGTTTGAAGTACTTACTGCCCCTGCTCTTCTCCTTTCCCCTCTCTTTCTTCCCCTATTTTACTTCATTTCCACTCTCATTTTACTCTCTGCCCTTATCATCTTCTTTATCACTGACGTCTTTATCATGACCTGACATGACATCTACAAAATCGATGCAAAAAAGTGGTGACAAAGTCTAAAGGCGGAATTGGACAAAATAGTTAGGTACTTAATCATATTGACATGAGAGATGTGTTGATACCAAACAATACATTAAAGGGACTTGGTAACATTGTTCAGATAAGGGGAAATGGTGCTAAGGTAGTAACTGTCTTCAATGCTAGATGTAGAAGTAAAGATTATCCGAAAGTTGAGTGAAAACAGACCATTATTAATGATAAAAGTTGGGGAAAAACTAATCTGATCGATTCCTTAATTCTCCCAACTACATTATTACATTTTGGTGAATGTAAATCGTCACAAAGTTATGTATTGGCTTTATACAGTGCGTCCCAGAAAAAACAAAACCGAGACATTTAAGTGTTAAAACATTTTTTGAAGCCGTCTTTATGTTATGTCTTATTTTCATGGAAAAACGTTTTAGAAAATTCAAAAATGGTTGGGAGAATTTACTGTTAGAGGGTTAGTACAGTAGAAGGAATATAATAAGTAACATTTCATACAAAATATACACAGTTTTTTTTATATCAACCTTCAACAATGTTACCAAGACAAACCAGGTAAAACACATTTTCTTTGGTCTTATTCATGCTGGTTGCCTATACCTGTCACGTCTCTGTTACGTATTAACGGGCGTTTTTAGTCAGTTGTTCTTTCGAACGTGACCCACTATTAAATGCCCTGTCGCAAAAGTATGCTGAATTATGATCTTCAAGAGAAAACAAGTATATATTATCTGACACAAGGCTAATATAATTATATAACACGTATATGAACATTATTATCACCCATGTTTGATCAAAGGTCATAACAGTAAATATATATATATATTCTATAAATGCAAACATAAATTCTTTAACGACCGTGTGTATAGATGTGTGTGTGCGTGAGGGAGGGGGCTTCATTAAGCGATGGACAGATATCATGGTTTAAAAAAAAATCAAATTCATATCAACTCAGTATTAACCAAGGAATGAAGCAGAAGTTCGGAGCGCCGTCATTAATATGCATAGGCATATCACGATCGCAAAGACTGTCAAGGAATCAATGTCAGTGGAGTGCCTTTAGAAATCAAGCTCAGATTATGTTATAATGGATTTTCAATGCCATAAGACGCACAAGGCTACTTGTTTAAGTCTTTGTTATCGTATTCCCTCATATGACACATTTAATTTCAAAATTTTAGGGCTATCCTCCCTCCTCCTTCTTCTTCTTATTCCAGTATAGTACAGACCACCGTTGGCGTAGTGTCGTACATCCTTGCCCCTCCCAGAATCAACGCCTCTGGTACGAAATGACTTCAAGCTAGCCGCATATCGATTCGTTAAACATAAGGAAGAATAGCTTGGCAAAAATGTTTGTTATTTTTAATTAATAATAATGATAATCAAATTAGAAACAACTTACTCAGAGCTATCAGGTTAGAAGGTTGTGGAAGATTGCGGAAGAGAACAAAAAAAGAATCACAGAAGAAGAAACAAATGTATTACAGGAAATATTATAAACTCAACTAAATTAAGCACATTTGAATACTTGAGAAAAAAAATTCTTCTAATTTATGTAGAACATTTTTGGAGGCAAAGTTTGGTCAAAGGGCATGTTGATGAATTCTTTTCAGACGGTTTCCGTTGCATATTCTTTAAAACAATTTTTCGCCTTGTCAATACATATTTTGTGGCGAGCATAACGCTTGATATTGATAATCTTAGGCCTTACTGCATTTCAACGAGAGGAAAACTATAATTTCTCATGATTATGTTTGACTATGAGACCTATTCTCATTCTTTTGAACTCCGCTTTGACATATCACACTACGATTCTCTCATCTAACCCGGTTCGAGTTTGTTTGAATTCGAGTTTGTAAAGAAGTGATTCAGTATTCCAGTAGCATTCGTTACATGGCAAATAATACAATGAGAGCACCATCATAAAATGTAATATTTTAGCTTACCTCCTCCTCCTCCTGTCGGTTCCGGTTGAGGGGAAAAGAAATATAATTCAGAATATTTATCATCATTCGTGATGCAAAGGCAAAATTATGTGATGGAAACAGTTTACTGAATAATTTGATTATATAAGAATAAGAGCAATAACCATGCACTTTGAAGGCATTTGCGGTCTGAAAACAGAACTCAACTATCCCTTTAACAGAAGAAACGTATATTTCAAAGACTGTCAAAACAAGCACTTCATTTTGTAGAGGTGTAGTGGTCTAATGGATAAGTCTCCAGATTGTTAACCTCAAGGTGCAGGGTTTAAATCCCCGCTGCATCCTTCAGGTCTTTTGGCCCGGCATTAATCTACATTTTGCCACACTCGACCCAGGTTGAGAAAGTGACCTTGAAGCATGTCAAAATAATAGGTCCATCTTAAACAAACAAAAATTAGATAATATTACTACTTTGATTCTGATTATTTACATAGACTTACCTATGCAATCAGGATCACATATGCAATCAGGATCACACATGCAATCAGGACATGTGCTATCAGTTGGAACTGTGCGGAGAAACGGTCACAGAAATATGAACAATACAGGACAACAATAATTTACAAACAAAATTAGAAACCCAAGTTAATTATTGTCTGCTGCCAATAAGCAGGGCAACCAGTATTTTTAAGGGGGGTTGGGCAAAGAATGTGAGGAATCACACGAGAAGTATTGGAAATTTTGCATTTTGTTTCATAATTTGACTTAGAAATCATCTTTAGTTGTCGATATTTAGAAGTCGACTTCTGATAGTCGACTTCTCTGAAGTATGGGTGACTGGGTGTTATTGGCTTTGTACAGACTCGTATCAATACATTTACTAGAGATCGTATCATGAATTTCATTTCATCACCACGTGTTGGGTTGGGAAAGAGTATCCCCTCTCAAAGACAGAAGATTTTTGCTTTCGATACAGTTTACACGGTGCACTCTGAGGCCCATAAAAAAGTTTTTAAATTACGAATTCAAGTAGAATCATATGACAGACCAACACTCCGCGAGACCGACAGAACAAATAAATACA
Organism: Strongylocentrotus purpuratus; assembly: GCF_000002235.5. Lineage (NCBI taxonomy): Eukaryota > Metazoa > Echinodermata > Echinoidea > Camarodonta > Strongylocentrotidae > Strongylocentrotus > Strongylocentrotus purpuratus. The sequence goes on from NW_022145612.1 coordinate 6,337,660, forward strand.
TGAAGGAAATTGGAAAATAATCGGTCTCAAGGAAGAATAATGATCATGAAATGAGAAACAACTTCCTGGATATATCATGTTGGAAAGTTGTGAAAGATTGTGGAAGAAAACTAAAAGAATCACAGAAAAAAAATATGTGCATACATGTACTACTGGGAATATTAGAAACTCTATTCAATTTTGAATACTTGAAGTTGGAAGGCAACATTTCTCAATATAAATATAGATATATCTAAAGCATTTTTAGAGGCAAAGTTTGGTCTAAGGGCATGTTGAACAATTCTTTTCAGACGACCTTTTCAATGCAAATTTTGTGGCGAGCATTATACGCTTGATATTAATAATCTTAGGCCTTCCTGCACTTTTTACGAGAGGAAAATTATAATTTCTCCTGATTACGTTTGACTAGTGGACATTTTCTTTTTCTTTTAAGCTCTCCCTTGAGATATCTTACACTACTATGCTCTCATCTAACCCAGTAACGTTAATCATTAAAAAAATGTAATGACTTTAGCTTACCTGATGGTGGTGGTGCTGATGGTGTTAATGTTGTTTATGGTTGAGAGGAAATGAAATATATATTTCAGAATATTTGTCATCATTCATGATTCAAAGGCATAATTATGTGATGGAAACAATTTATTGAATAATAACATTGGATTATGACCTTGATTCTGATTTCTATAGACTTATCTGTATTTTCAAGAGTTAATGTGAGGAGTAAGGGAGATGGGTTACAGAAAGACGAATAATACAATACAGGCGCGTAGCCAGGGGGGCGGTGGGGGCGGTCGCCCCCCCCCCCAAAAAAAAAAACGCCGGCCAAAAAAAAAAAGAGAGAGAAAGAGAAGAAAAAAAAGAAAGAGGACGTAGGAAGAAAAAGGGAAAAGGAGTCGAGAACGGTACAATGAATCGTCAAAGCTTCCACGCTTCGCGCGGGAAGGGGGAAACTGAGTTCAAATTAAGAAATATGAGTCGGGAAGGTACAACGAATCGTCTTCTTTCTCTAATAATTTAATGAAACGTCAAAGCTTCGCGCGAGAGGGGGGGGGGGAACAGAATTCAGACAAGGATTAAGAGTCGAGAAAGGTACAACGAATCGTCTTCTTTCAAAGCTTCCGCGCTTTGCGCGGGAGGGGGGAAACTCCCCCCTCCCTGCACCCACCCCCCCTAGGGAGCGCGCTTTGCGCGCTCTTTAAGTGATTCGCACGCTTCACGTGCTCACTACCGCCCCCAGGGGGGTTCAACTCCGCTTCTGCATCCGTCTAGCCATGGGGAAATTTTGGAGGGTCAAAAGTGCACACTGCTTCCACTTTTCATGTATTAGCCTATGAAGACGACAAAGTTTTAGTGCACCAGCGAAATGGGGATTTTGGACTGCGCGTAGCGCGCAAAATATTTAAATTAAAATTTGGAATATTCATGAGCTCTTTTCCACTTATTAGCATATTAACGCAATGAAAAAAAGACAATGCGCATGCGTTACTATATTGACATAATCCTTTATGTCAATAAAGACATGTTTATGCCGGATAAATGTAGAACAAAGGTCATGCAGAGTTGTGGAGGTGTGTTGTTGTGGAGGTGTGTGTGTTGGGGGGGGGGGGGGGGGGTAATAAACTTTTAAATGGTTGACTTAGTTGGGGCCACAAACTTCACTGTCACCAGGATGGAAAGTACATTTTTGAAAAATTCAGTTCAGTTAAAAGGCAAAAATAATGACCCCATTTCACTGTGGTACCTTAATTCATTTTTTACCTCTTTTTTTGGTTTGTTTATTAACTTAAATATTTTTTAAATCAGAAAAACTGCACTGATCATTTAGCCGACTTAACTAGTGATATATTTAAATTTTTAGTGTCCAAATAATGAATCATTCTCACCTCGACTTCAATGTTCTTCATATTGTGCCCCATCCCCAATGAAATTTATAATTTTTGCATTCGTTGCCACCGATTTTTTGGAAATTTGCCCCCCCCCCCCCAACAGTAACATTTTCAATACAGGGACCCCTTCCAATATTGACATTTCCATAGGCTCTATTAACCTCCCTCCCCCATCCACCTATTACCCCAATTACCTATGCTTTCATCATTTTGGCATTGACTTATTCTTTATTTAACCCCCCCCCCCCCCCTCATCTTTATTGTAAACCATTTTTTATACTGTATTTATACATTAGTCTTGCCCACTCTCTTGTTACATTTCCGCTTTCTCTCATTAGGAAAGATGGTTAAATCTATCTCGCTGATACCAGATATAAACAAACATCAAAAGGTCGAACACCATACTCAATTCTACACAAGACTGCATCAGACCCCATCTCACCTCAGTCATACAGCATTATCATTACAGAGTGCCTACATCATCATAATCACCAGCATAATCACATATATTTCACAAAATAAGAAAATGAAAAGAACAGAATTAAGCAGTATCAACTAATTTATTAACATTTAATGAACTCATTTATGAACATATTTTGTTTCTGTAAAGATCTTTTTAAATCCAACATGACATCAACAAAAGGATGGCAAATGGATGGGGGGGGGGGGGCTGTCTCTTGAATTCAAATTTTTCAGTTGTAAAAGTTTACTGTAGATTTTGAAAAGAATATTCAATAATATCAACATGCTATTTTATTATGTAAAGAACAGGTATATACTGAGTTTTATGAGTACTTTATCTTACATTGGACATTATTGTTGTTGTTTTTTTTTTACTACTACCTGTATTATCATTATTATTACTACTATTATCATGATCATTGTCATTATTGTTACTATTAGTTGGAATATTTTTGTTTTGCCCAATTTATGGAATTATTTTATAAATAATTTAAAAATAAGATCTGAGAATGTATGCTATTATCTAGATCTATTATTTTTAAATTATTTTTAAAATAATTCCATAAATTGGGGTAAAACAAATATATTCCAACTTTATGAGCGACAGTGTATAATTATATTACTACAGTATTACTATTGAACTACATCATTTTATACCCCCCCCCCTTCAATTTACTATCCAGTTCAGCATCCCTAATATTTTTGTCAGATCTTGACTTAAGATTAAATATCAAAAAACTATATTACATGTACACGCATTTAAAAGAAGATATGATTACTTTCATGATCCTCGATATATCTTCTTCTTATTCTTCGGGTAATCTTCAAAAGGCGTTGTAGCCTATCACGAAGATGAACTAATACTAAAGATTACAAGTGGTGTGATCGAGGAAGACAGACTGTTTTTAAGTGGGATAAGGAGAGTAGATGCCTCAGAAGTAGTCCCTGGCAGCTGGACTGTCAGCATGCACTATATTTGCTGGAAGTCAGTTCCATTAACTTTGGGACAGAGTGTTGGGCAAATACAAACTTGTCTATGTCGCTTCTGGCTTGGTGCAACTGGAGGGTCATGTCATGGTACTTCCTGCTCGTGATTAGACCACCCTGTAAGGTCACTGACAGGTGGTTATTTTTTCAAATCAGCTCTCAATTAATATAAGAAAAAGAGGATCATGGGGGACCAGTAGGCACCGATTAGGCATTGTTTGCTATATAGAGGGCGCAAGTAGCTATAAGTAGTGCAGTGGGGAAATTTTCAAGGGAGAGCGGAGAGACCATTGACTATCTTGTGCACCATTCCCAGTCTTCTTGCAGAGTGCCTTGTAGTTGTAGATATAGTAGGCAACTAGAAGGTGCTGATCATCTCAGTCAAACTGCTGGTTCTCTTGTGGTCCCCATTGTGAAGTAGCGTCCTGGACATCTGAGATGTTGTAGGGATCCCAGACACTGAAACAGTTCTCAAGATGAGGGTAGACAAGGGACTTGTACAAAAGAAGCCTGGGAATCAAACCTTCTGCATGGGACAACCTGCATAATAAAAAACAAAAAGAGAGGAGAAATCAAATAAGATTAAAACTGCTGCATTATATTGGATTTTCAAAAATAGTACCTCCCCACTTTCTTTAGGTCTTGCATTTTAATTTTATTAAAAAATGATAAACTTATGTCTATCTGATAGGGCCTTTTTTGAAGAGAAGAGTAAAGGTTTAAATGTATTTCCAATTATTTTAAAAGTAATTTCCAATTTATTTTAAGTTATTATTGGCTAGACTTTTGTGAACAAAAGTTTGTTAGATATAATGTAATATTTAGGAAAAGTACCTTTGAGTACATCTTTTAATATGCTGAGAGAATAAACTGTAGCAACACCATAGTTTGTCACCTAAATAAAAAGCTAGAGAATAAATGAGAATTACAAGATATAATGCAACACTAGATGACAGTTCCCCAAATCTTTGTATATAGTCCAAGTCGAGTGTGGTGTTCGCATGGGCTTAGATTATACAGCCTGAATATTTTCGAACTTCATACAATATACCTTGCCAAAGTTCAACTTAGGTCTTAGGTGTCCTGTTCCTGATTAGATACATTTGTTGATCAGGTCCTGGTGCTCTTTGTTGCACTTCTGTGATCATTATCTGCTTCTTTGTTCCATAGCATCTACAATTAAAAGAAAACAGAAACTTAGTAAGGTTCCTGCTAATATCAAATGCATGCATTAGTTATCAGTTTATAACTTTGTTCATGTCCTTTAGAGAAAGAAATATCCATGCCATATGTAGGGTTGGATCCAGAATTCTCACCAACATAAAACTAAGGAGTGGCATAAAATCCTGAAAATAAATTAATTATTTCAAACAAGGCACAATGACATAACTCAGAGCGAAATCAGGGGAAGTGGGAGGTGGGGAGGGGGGGGGGGGAGACCCCCTTTTTTTTCCCTTTTTTTGTTGTTGGTAGATCTAGTCTAGATCTACATTCAAACTTAAAGCTGAATCTGGACCTGGATCACAATAATGACACATGTGCACGACTAGTCTAGTCTAGTGGATCAAAAACGAGCCTAGACCCATGGCTTTGGAAGTCTTTGCTACAAGCTATTAGATCTAGATCTAGACCCGTCCCTATGGCTATGCCACATCTTAAAAAGGGGGCACAGAATGATTGTGCACCCCCCCCCCCCCTCCATAACTTCCACATTGATCCACCTAGATCTAGAGGAAGTCTACATCAGGCATTTATTTAGTCTTTTTTTGTTAGAGTACATTAGGCCTAGAATCTCGCCCTAGATCTAGGCCTAGATCTATACTAGATGCGGGGTTAAATGCTGTTTAGGTCTAGACTTCTATAGACTTCTAGATCTTAAGACAGTGCAACTGCTAGATCTAGGCTAGACCGAAAACTTCAGTCTCTCTAATCGTCGGTTGTTCCACTGAGACTACGTCTGGCTCCACTAGACCTCCGATTATATGACAACAAATGTCAGTTTTATTAAAGAAATGACCCAAATCAGATGGTTACTGCTGTCTAGATCTAGGCCTGCTTAGCCCGAATTTTTCTGTCTCTTTCGTTCGTTAGCCTCTGATTTGGGTAGGGTCGGCTAAAGAGAGGAGCCGACCCTACCCAAATCAGAGGCTAACGAACGAAAGAGACAGAAAATTCAGGCTAGAATATGCTATGAATACTAGTCTAGATCTAGGCTTTACTGTAACACTAACACACTGTAAAGTCATAGCCGCGCCAGCTCAGGACACGCAGTCGCTTCTTGGTGTTACAGCCGGCTAGCACCGGCGGATTGAAAATCATATTCCGCTCGACGAGATCTCATCGGCTTGGACTAGCAATGAGCCATTTGCGCAGTCTCCAACAGGTCCACATCTACGACCGATTACTATCGGTAATCAAGCTATGAACTGAACTTAAAATTATGAGATGTGCTCTAATGAAATAACCTACGGTAAACTCCTGATTGTTTCTGAAAATACTACCGTCGATGACTTAAATTAGAGTTCATTCAATCAGTTAATATTCTTTGGTCAGAAGAAAGAAAAGAGGATGGGGTAGGGGGTTAACCGGGTAATACGTTGTGACAATGCGGAGAGCCGCTCACTGCAATGACGAACACATCACAATCATTTCAGAGACCTTCACACAAAATGGATCTTTACTTACTTTTCTTGATATCATAGGGTATCACTTCGATGCCAGTGTTCGCCTGAAGATTTTCTGCTTCACTGAGATGTACTTGACAAACTTCTATTATAATATAAATTCACTTAAAAGAAAAATGTTTCATTGTTCGTAATTGAATAACTTGAAAGTTGCAGTTCATACAACCGCCATTTTCGTGCTGAAATCGTAGGGAATTCTGGGAATGCAAAAAATGTTTTATGCATGACCTAATACATAAAACATTTTGTCGATGGCCAATCAACAAACAGTAGTTGGCGTTTTTTTTACGTCATTGCTCATGAATATTCATTGACCCTCCAAAACCGTCGTTCAAATCGGACAAAACCCCCATAATGCATCCAATGCAAAACCTATGAAATGTCAAAGGTCACGATTTTAGTTGGCCCTCTAGTCCTCCTACGGAGGACATACTGTGTATGATCGAATCTCTTTGACCGCCCCCCCTAAAATGAAATCCTGGCTAAGCGCTTGATACAATATAACAATAATTGACGAGAGAAATGGAGAACCCAAGTTAATCAATTGCATCCGCTGCCAATAGGCAGGACAACTTTTTCTCCAGTGTTGGAGAGGGTGGATGGGGGGGGGGGGGGGGTGGGAGTGTTAGTCTGGAGAGTTTTTTTTTGTTAACGACTGACTTTGATGCATGTCAAAATAATAGGTCCATCTTCACGTTTCAAATACAAAACAAACTACGAAATTTTACTAAACTGTAATGTGAAACACTATGGATGCAATACATTGTTTTTTTTTTAAATCAAACCAACCATTTAAACTGCGATCGGAGAGGAAGAAATATCTTTTTCAAAGACCTATTTAATTATCATGATTTTCTTAAAATGTAGTTTCTGTGAGATTTTTACCCCACTTTTTATTTATGCAGAATTGAAGACAAATTCTTGTTATAGACTATATAGATACAGAAGAGATTCCATGGGGAAAATGTCATAAAAACAATTGATGCATGTATTTAATGGAGTACTACCTATACAGTGCGTCCCAGAAAAAACGAACCGAGAATTATCGATGTTTTATCATAACTTAATCACAAGTATAATTAATAAATGACACATAATAAAGCTTACATCCTCCTCTTTCAGTTGGTGAAACTCATATGATGCATATTTCACGCATAAGTAAGAGAGGGTACCAAAAAGTCTTTTTATTTTTAGGGCGGTATCTGAATTTCAAAGAAAAAAAAAATCACATTTCTAAAAAGTTCATTTTCTGCCCTTTCATATGACCCCTCAATCAGGAAAAATGTGCCAGGAATAACGAAGTTCCGTTTGTTTAAAGTAATGCTTGCATTTCCAGAATTTGATTTAACGATTCGTTTTAACTGGCTGCCTGCCGTAGCAACAAGCGGAGTTGACAAAAGACTTAACTCCGTTTCGTTGACGATCAGCCATGCACAAAGAAGACGAACGACTTGACTCAAATGCTTTGCACCACAAATGATTAAAATTATCACAATAACAACAATACTAACAAATATAATTACATTTCTAGAAGTATTGTTGTCTTATCTAGACTAAAGAATTTTCTCCCAAGGAACATATTAATGAATATTTACAATGCAACACTTCTTCCCCACTTGCAATATCATTTGGGGTAATACTTACAAAACAAAACTGTTCAAGATTTATATGTTACAGAAACGTGCAGCTAGGTTAATAACAAATACTCATTATATGCCTCCAAGTTTACCATTATTTATTAAACTGAAAATTATTCCTGTATATGATTTGATCAAACTTAATACATGTGTATTTATGTTTAAATTTCATAAAAACCTGTTACCATCTGTTTTTAATAATATGTTCCAAAAATTCTTCCATTCACAATTACCCCACTCGTCAACGTCTAAATTTACATCACCCACTCTGTAGTTCAACTTCACTGTATAATTCTATATCATTTGTTGGGGTACGGGAATAGAATTCCTTGAATCATGACCTAAGATCCAGTTCTACAGTTATCAGATATAAGTCAATGCATAAAAAAAAAGTATTTTTCAATCCATGGTTGAGTAGGTACTTCTCTTTCCCATCTTTTTTCTACTTTTATCTCTTTCTGCCCTATTTTTCGCTTCCTTCTATTCTTTCTCTGTAACCTTTTTTTATGGACGTGTGTGTGTTAATGTACGGGTGCGTACTTGTATTATTCAAGTCTTTTATTTTGTATTGTTAATTTATGTGCATTATCTTGTTATTGTTTGTTTGCAGGGCCCCGATTACAAGCAGATGTCTGCTTCTTAGGGGTTCTAACCATTATATTGTATGTTGTTTATTGTATTTTCATTGTAAATTGTTTTTATACTTGTTGAATAAATGAAATGAAATATTGAATAATAATATAAATAATAATGATAATGAAAATGATAATAATAATAATTGTAATAATAATGATAATAGCAATAATGATAATAACGTCAGTAATACTATAAATTTTAAGATATCAACCATATAGGGCAGTTTCAATACAATAATGCAATAACTCATTTTTTATTTTACTTTAAATATTATTGTCATGTTCGCCCACTTCCACAGGTTACAGGAGGTAAGGTAACCTGTCGAACCTTTCGTCCTGTGGATGTATATGAAATTGATTTTTGAAAATAATTGTATGATTGTTATTTCATTTATTTATTTCATTTATTTATTTATTTTCAGTTCTAAATACAAATTAAATCATTATACATTAAAACATACATACAGAAATATGAACTTATTTTAAACATAACTGGCCAGGACCCCAAGATAAACAAAGCTTGATGCCTTTCATGAGCCCTGACAATTGAAGTAGATGTACAAGCAAAATACATAAATTAGGGAGTACCTGGTCATGCAAAAGTACAGCAACGAGAAGGGAAGAATGACAGGTAGAGAGGGAGGGGGCTGAGGGGGTCGAAGTGAGAAGGAGTTACAGTTGATTGCACATAATGTTAATAAAGCAGACATTGTAATAGCTGAAGTCTCTACGTATATTAGTATTGATAGTATTCCCAAGTCCCAACAATTTCTAATGACAAGGAAGTGAATAAGGAAATGAAATTCTAGACAAATACGCAATGCAGTACCCAAAACCTCTGTTAAAAACTATGCAGTGAGACATAAACATGGGTGGATATTAAACAAACAGAAAATTCAATCGAACTGACTCGCTCTACTTGGTGGATGTTGTTTGGTTTGGTTTTACTTTACATATAAAAAACATGATTTTTATGAAAAAAACAAATTATGATAGAAACATGTACTTCAAACAATTAAACGGCTGAGTTGCCCTATTCAGAGTCATTAATATAATGGCTCTGTTCTTCGTAGAGGTCCATAATAAGGAAAGGAACAAGAGAAACAAGGAAAGAAAGGTCGGTTGCAGTCTGAGCATGAGCAGATAAAGGTCTTTGCAGAACAAATTGTGAAATACACTGAGACGGAATACTGGATACGTGCTCATGAAAGTTATGTAATCATTATTCATTTATGCACAAGCAGAGCACTCCATAATACACAAGTGGAAGTATTCTTTATAAAGGGGAAACAAAGGCTAAGTATCGAAAATAATATCGCTAGTGATATTCGTTTGTCTCGCAATGTGGTCAATAATATCGCTAGTGATATTCGTTGGTCTACCACATTGCGAGACAAACGAATATCACTAGCGATATTATTTTCGATACTACATCCGCAATGAGTAATATATTTAGCATGAAATGCTAAGTACAGTATGTAGCATCTCCATCGCTGTAGGAGTGATGATTTCAAAATGTACAAGGTGGGACCTCTTCATGTTTTGAAGTTCTGTGGATATTCGGGGTCATTGCAGCCATGTGCTAACCGTGAACTGGTCTATTCAACAGACATGAGCATAACACACAATATGGAATGAACATTATATATGTACAACTATAATACACAATATTACAAACATATTATATGCACCTGTACTATAAGAACCTATCAAATCCCCCTCCCCTCTCTACCCGATTGTAAGATGCACTATAAGGACTGTACCCCCCCCCCCGCCCTCCCAACCCTTCTCGGTTTATACCAAAAGTTTATATATCAAAACCATATAATTATTCATTAATGAAGGCCATTTTTTAAATAAATCAAGTGTGTCGAGTCTACTTAAGTTGATTTGTATTAGTCATTATTCATGCTTACTATGATACTCTTTCGAACTGATATATAAAAAAGAAAAGGGTGACAATTTTCCCCTTTTTTAAAACCAAAACTTAAAAGCTTTTCATTAAACATAATCTGACCATTTTTACCTGTACTAATGGTAGCTGGCTCCGTAAAGAGGGATGTTGTAGCATTCGATACCAAAGTAGTAATAATATCTGTGATGGTTGTTGAAGGCTCATCTGTGATAGTTGATATAATTGATATAACACTCACACATAAAAACAATGAAAACGAAGTGTATTGTAAATCTTTGAAACTGGGTATAACAGTGAAGTCAATTTTTTTGCGCATATTTATATATCAAAACCATATATTCATTAATGAAGACCATTTTTTTAATAAATCAAGTGTGTCGAGTCTACATAAGTTGATTTGTATAAGTCATTATTCATACTTACTATGATACTCTTTCGAACTGATATACACAAAAAGAAAGGCTGACAATTTCCCCCTTTTTTACCAAAACTTAAAAACTTCTCATTAAACATAATCTGACCATTTTTACCTCTGCTACTGGTAGTTGGCTCCGTAAAGAGGGATGTTGTAATATTCGATACCAAAGTAGTAATACTATCTGTGATGGTTGTTGAAGGCTCATCTGTGATAGTTGATATAATTGATATAACGCTCACACATAGAAACAATAAAAACGAAGTGTATTGTAAATCTTTGAAACTGGGTATAGCAGTGAAGACAATTTTCTTGCGCATGGATATATATGTATATATCATATTTATGTAAACAAGTTATAGAAGCAAACAAAACCTTACGGAATTCATTAATAATATTGGTTCGATATCATGATATTAAGATACCTGTTACCGAGATGACCGCGATATGAGTTATTTATATTATATTATACCAAAGAGTATTGAAATTGCCCGTGAGTTGATATCTTAAAATTCTTTAGGATCATGTTAAAAACAGAATACAAAGTACAGAATAAAATTCAAATTTATCAACGACAACGTACACGTAAAGCACACTCGAAATTAAATAATTGTAGTACAGGTCTGAGGAATAAGAATTTCATCTTCAATATTGCTGGATCCAACTCTATACACAGTTACAAATGTTTGATCTAACATATAAGAAGTGTTGTCACTTTATAATTTAGCAATGATCAGTCCTCACAGTGTATGTGCATACCAATAAAGTTTCTTCTTCGAAATAAAAATACAAACTCATAACGTAACATCATGCTAAGTAGATACTACATTTTTCATAATAATTGATATAGGGCTTACACATAAAAACAATAAAAACGGAGTGTATTGAAGATCTTTCAAACTGGGTATAACAGTGAAGACAATTTTCTAGCGCATGGATAGATTTATCATATTCGTGTAAATAAGTTATAGAAACAAACAAAACTTTACGAAATTCATGAAAAATATTGGTTTAATATTTTGATGTATTGACCCTTTTTCACACTCTCTCTTCAAATCTGCCCTAATTAGGCATATTCGATATTTTATTGGACCTAAGATGTGTTTTTGATACCAAGCATGGTGTTGTGTTTAGGAATAGCCCTGCCGGTTATTATGAATAATTTACATGTTTCAGAGTGAGCATTGGTTGCATTACATGTCATCCAGTTCATTATTATACCAGAATTACGCATTCGTATTATGATGATTAGTGAGAACAATAAAAAAGAAAGAAAATTTTTTTCCATCGGGACAAGTTTATTCCTTTCGGATTTAGTTCAACCGCATTATTTATATATTTTTTTCGAATTACTTTTGCTCATAGACTATCTCTGTAAGTTGCTTTTAGTTCCTATTTAAGAAGTGAAACCCACTTTTACCTATAGTGCTAAAGTAAGTGTCTTTTCTACCAAGTTTGTTATTATCTAGATTGTGACTAAACTTTTTTTTCACCGAGAGGTTTATAGAATACAAGCCTTGCTTTAAATAGATCCCCTCCACTTATGTTTCCATTATTTTGTGTAGACTATTTAAATTCATTTAATATTGTTTATTACCATTGTAATGAGTATGTAATGTTAATGTTTGTGTTTTACATTGATACGTTTTTTTAGAATTATGTTATGTATTTGTTTAAAGACAGGTATGTGGAAGTTAATAAAACTGGTAATAAAACCAAATAATATGTGCCCCTTTCCAATTTTCTGCCTAAAAGGCACCTGAGATAATGTGCCATCTATTCTTTCTTCTCATCAGTTTTTAAAAAATTGTGTCCCCCATTCTCAAATTCTGGATCCCCCTGATTGCTATGACAACAAAACCGGTATGGTATCACAACTCGTCATTTTGGTAAAATCATGTTAGTCGGAGCTCGGAACCTCGGGAAATTATCTAGGCCTAAACATGTGACACCGTCAAGCTCGGGTTATATGAGATTCCCTTGCGCAACATTATGTTAGCTAAAGTGGAATGTAGACTGTCACAAAGATTGCACAAAGATACATACATATTTTCATGCATGCCGTTTAGTTTAAATTCTTGGTTACTGATAAGTAGGAAAAAAAGAACATTAACAAGAAGAATCATATATTCTAATTTAGATGGTTATGTGTCATATTAGGGAAAGTGTTACGAGCTCGTGTGCACTGAGCAGTATAATAAATCAATTAAAGAAAACAAAATTCGCGTTGTCGGCTTGTCGGAGAGGGACAAAGTTACAACTGCCCGTCCCCGGCCTAATGTTGTGTTGTTGCTTAATTTGTATTCCATATCATTCAAAGAATATGCACTTTTCATTAGTTGTGATTTTTAATTGATATTCATTGAAGAAAAAAAATGAACCTATTAACCTAACTTAGCTGAAACAGAAAGTGAAACTGCATCTGAATGTTATGGTATCTCTTTAAACTATAATGAAACTAACAAATAAAATGTACTTTACTAAAATATAAGTTGAAATTGATTCTGAATTCTTCATTATAATCATGAATACTATCGTGACACTCATTATTAATTGATTACACTTTTTTTGTAAATTTAATAGTAAAAATAATTCACTTCTTTCTCTTGACATACCTGTCGTAGATTCTAAACACCAAGATGGTTGGGTTACACTGAATACGGGAAAACCTATGGAGCAGTTATACGTCCCGTTTGAATTCATACAAGGCTCCATGTTTGGACCAATGCTGTTTAATCTGCGGACGAAAATGAGACACATGAATGGTAATAACAATTGACGGGTAAACTGAAAAATATTGGAATACATCATGACATTACGAGCAATGCTTCAAAACATAGATTAAAATCACGCGGACCTTTCCTCCCTTTCTTCCTTTGTTTAGGGGGAGGGGGGAGAGATCTGTACAATGGTAAATGTTAGATAAATCAATTGTAGATTAAGTAAATTTTTCAAGTATTAAAGTGTATACAAATACCACGAAACAAACGGTATGCATTACATGAGGTCATAGAGTTAACACCGGAGTTCCCAACAACTAAAATATTCAAACTCTTACCAAGTTTTGTACAATTCAAATTGATTTGTCCCGATTTCTGTTTCTCGAGAATGTGACATAATAAAGCTCACATCTATATAAAAGTATTCAACGAAGTTCCTAATCCAACCAGTACACCTTTCATTCTTGAGTTACCATCAAATTTACAAGGGGCATGAATTATTTTGTTGTTAAAATTTGTACCTATGTCTGAGCTAGTTCATTTCCTGTTATATATCCCGGTTGGTTGTGAACGTTTTAGAATATCATCTCTATATTAAAAGAAATTGCAGGTTAAAGGTAAAGACCAGTTATGGTCATGCGATTGCATTGTGAAAGAAACGTTGTGGAATCGATCAGAAAAGGTTGATCATCTAGCATCTAGCATCTGCAAGGTTCTGGAATCATCAAAATGATAAGAAATTTGGCCCATTCTTCGTAAAGTTACAAGCACTATACACAGAAAGATGTATATGGGACTACCCTATATCTCTCACAGACCATGAGAGAAACAAATTTACAAAATATATGAATTAGTAGGTGGTTTCCCGGCAAATTTGTTATCATCATGTATTAGTCAAAACATATTCTTTCACATGATTGGTAATGAGAGCTTCCATTTCATTTTTTGAAATTGGGGCGTTTCCAATACTGGTCTTTACCTTTAAAGCAGAAAAGGAAATGAAAAACAAAGATGAGAGGAAGTTTTAGTTTTGTAGTAAATCTGGGAAATACCCTTACTTACAGTATAATGCCATTGGGTTTGAGCAAGAAAACCCATGGTAATGTCAATGGAATGTTTTTTATTGCACAATATTGATTATTTTTACGCGAGTGAGAGATTGATATTACGTGATACCTACAGATCAACTAATCGTGCGTTATACCTTTCTTTAATTTTTGTTATTGCATATCTGTCTTAGCAACACACACTATAGATTATGATCATAAGGTAGATTCAACGTTCGGACCTTTATTCGCCCGCAGAAATATGCAAACATACTATGTTTCCAAGTTTTATAACTTCAATATCACAGAATCGATATTGTTACGGAATGGATATAATAATGAAGAATATATATAGAATGCACATAATTATGCGAGGAGAAAGAAGGTCAAATTCCAATGGCATTTTCCCTTGTGTCATTTAAAAAGAGAAAGAAAAAAATTATATTCGAGAACGAAAAAATACTCTCTCAAGTTTATCACCTCATCCTGTCCCTGCTCCATTCAACATTTTATGCAGGTGTATTTTAAAGCCTTTATACAACGTTGGTAATTAAGTCCTCAAAGACAATCTAGTATTAGACTTTTTTTATTTCGTGAAAGGTTACGTACTTTTAAAAGTACACCAACACACAAGTGGAATAATAACAGGATGTGAAACCTGCAACATTATTTGAATTACTGCAATATCTAGCCACGTTGTAGAATTAATTGCGCCTTTCACTCACATTTATACAATTCTGTCATGTTCTGTATACACATTGGCTTTTAGAGAAGTACAGCCCAATTTAATTGCCCTTGCTTAAACATAAACAGAATTGCTTTCAGTAGCCCTTTTTCATTTCGCCAACAAACAATGATCTTAAAGGACAGTTGTAATATAAAATGGACAGGAGTTTCTAAATTCACTTAGCTTCCTTTACAATTGTATTGTTTCATATTTTGTGTGAAAAAAGGTATAACTAACTGACTTGTCATGCCTTCATGGAAAGGAAAATGTCAAAACTTGTATTCAAGAAGCTTTCCCCTGAAGTACTAGACTAAAGTTTTCTTACATAATTTACTATGATAATGGTAATATAAGAATAAAGTGTGTATCTTCTCAGAACTGTATTGATCAATCTAAATAGCCATATAGTTTGATCGATAAAGTTCTGAGAAGATATAATCTCTATCTATCCAGAATAAATCATAAAGTGACAATTATTGATGAAAAGGTGAGAACGATTATTCCAAGGGTATGGGCAATGGTGTATTAGCAGATGAATATAACGTAGCTCGTAACACGGTCATAGCACAGACTCGATAATGACTAAAAACCGACCAATTATTGTCCATTCGTAATAACTTTTCGTTTGTTTTGTTTGTTAGATTGTTTATAGGTCTGATGTCGGTTTGGTGTCCTCTCTTTTCTGTGAATGGAGTATCAACTTCAAGATTAACACTGAGACACGAACAAAGGATGGTTTATTATGACCGATTTCCTCCACTTGAGGATACCATTTTGCACAACCACACGCAAAAATGCTACATTTACGTTCCCATAATGATTGTGTTTGTTTGCTTCCCTATCACGTCACTTTCTTCGTCATGTTAGTATCATATCATTATTTTCCAAAAACCTCATTTGAGTTTAAAAAAGATTTTCAAACTATTCCATAATTTCAGGGATTAGGTCTAACATGTCATCATAGGCAAGTATGGAAACCGACAAACACATTATGGGAAAGTAAATGTTGATGTGAGCCTACAAATCATGCTCATGGCCGTGTGAATCATCGACAATAGAGGCATCTGTTTCGGAGGGTTCGTTTTCATATTACAGAAGATCCCGTGTATACTATAGATAGTAATAATGAGAACCAAATGATACACATATAGCTACTAGATGTTCGGAGAATCTCCAATACTTACATGTCACTCGTACATAAGCATTCACTATGGGCAAATCATCATAGCATCCATGAAGCTTGGTATTTCTCACGTGAATTCAGGCACTGTTGTTTACAACACAGTCAGGCGTTTACTTCCTCATAGATCGATTACTAATTCTCGTGAGTGATTAACTCCTGTGCATTTATCCCTTGAATGTTCAGCCAATGTTTTTGATGCTGCTCCTGTTATATTTAATCAAGATTTCGTCTAGAAATGCAAATTGACAGAGCGCTACAAGAACAAACAGAGCTTCGCTCTTTGCCCATGCATCGCATCGGGGATAGCACGAGCCACATGCACTACTAGCTAAGCGGAGCTAACTGAAGGCCAAAGTCCGACTAGAAGGTTTTGCCTGCCACTACCACGCAACAAACTAGTTACAAAGCACACCTCGTTTATTCGAAAGATTTTATCATAATACAAAACATTTCAGAGGTGTTTTTTAACAAGTTTATTATTGATTTGCCGGACTGTCCTGGTTATTTTTATTATGTTGATAAAACAATCATGTATATAACACTATACCCGCGTACCTGTACGATGCATGCAGACCGAGGGTTAGAGAACTGCGGGTTCATCTCGGTTCATCTCGGGTTAAGCGGAAACACCCTTTACTTCCAAGGCCGGGAAGAAAAGGGGATTTCCCTTCTCCCTCTCAGGGGCGGCGTCTTCTAAAGTGCATGGGTAGGGGATTGGGGGTGGGGGTGAATAGGCACATTTGGGGAAAGGGTCACCTATAAAAGGTAAAATCAACGGAAATTTGACACATTGGTAGATACTTCAACATTCAAGTATAGAATCATCTTCTTTCCCGAAGATCTTACCTTGCTATACACATGAGAGTGGAGAAGACTGTGACGTCATTAAGAAAAACAATATTTTTAGAATTTCTCAATCTTTTCTTCATTTTCCGAAAGAGCATAAAAAATAATGTCTGAATGTTGAAAACTAATTGAAGATATTAAGTATTGGCTGAGATATGATCATCTGAATAAAATATGGCATATATCTTAGTCAGGTGGTCATATCTCGGCCAATACTTAACATCTCCAATTAGTTTTCAACATTCGGACATTATTTTTTAGGCTCTTTCGGAAAATGAAGAAAATATTGAGAAATTCTAAAAATGGATTGTTATGATGTCACAGCTTCGGTAAGACTTTCGGTTATGTTGGAGTGTTGATGCAAGCACAATGTTTTTCAGAATTTGAAAAAGGACTTTCAGGGATTTTAAGTTGTGTGTTCGGCTTTTTGTTTAAAGCGGGAATAGGTCCGACATGTTATTTTTCAGGAAGTTCTAGCTCCGCTTTCATGTCAAGAAACGACAGTCAGAGCTCAGAGAACGTAGAGTGGGCGACTTACTGCTGACAGACAAAAATGCCCTACCTTACATATTTTTAGTTGAGCAAGAAAAAGACAATATTGGTATCATTTTCGGTATTTCACCTATGACATGGCTTTGATGATCGATGCCAATCGCCTGTTCAAGATATTATGATCGTCATGAATGATATCTCTGTCTTATTCTGTATAATGAAATACTCTAATTCTTCCTGAGTGCCAAGTACTAAGTGGGGGGGGGGGGGGACCTTAGCTCATACAGGGCCTTCCTTGTGAAATGCTCTCCCTCGAGAGATTCGAAATAGCAGATCGGTTGAAGTATTTCAAATTAATTCGGAGTATAGTTATTATTGTTTTATCATTTTTGTTTGTTCTATCTTAAATATGTTCTCTTGTTTATAATGCAGATACTGTTATTTGATCTCTTCTTTTTTCTTATGGGGGGGGGGGGTATTTTTGTTTCACAGGTGCGCCTTGAGCACTTGATTTCAAGTGAATTCGGCGCCTTACAAATCTCAGATATTACTATTAAAACACCAAACAACACAACTGCAATAACCCGAATAGTTAAGAATCGGTTGGTTTTCAATCGGATCGGAGACGGTAATGGGGCGTCACTTCTGTGCAATCTCAAGTCTATCTGAGGTTTAATAACTGTTTTACTTATTTCGTTGTTAACCGTTAAGGATATTTAAGAAGAAGAAGAAAAAAAGAATAAACACCAATCAATTGGAAAAAGTGTCAAGATGTTTAAAACAACAATTATCCATTGACAAACACATGGCAAACATTTTAAACAAAACCCTTTAATTCTAGAAGGACCCTGTGATCAATACTAAGTGGGGGGGGGGGACCTTTACTCGGAAGGACCCTCCCTCATCCCCACCCAACCATCACCCCCTTCCCTCTTTTTCTACTCATCAGACATATCGCAGTACTTAAAATTAGGTCTGGAGCATGAGAGAAAAAGAGAAACAGTTGGCTCTGTGGTGAGCTCCAATATGATACTGGTGAAAACAAATCTGAGAGGGCGCTAGACATTGTCATTCGATTGCAATCAGTTCTCTTTTTTATGTGTAAAAGAAGGAAAGTCAGACGAACAGGTTGATGAGAGAGTCAACAAAAATTATAAGTAATATCTTAAACTTGCATATTTTTATAGATCTATGTGAATCCCATATTGATGAAGTGGTTAGTCTTTTTTGACATAATTGGAACAACTTTCCGAATTGTTGTTCACCAAAAAAATATAGTTTTTATTCTTTAACGATTTTGAAATAAAATCGTGTTATTTTTTGCATACTGCCAAACTATTAAACGTAAAAGTGGCTAAATATATAGTGTCATCTTGTTATGATAGATATATTGTTTCATTTTAAAATCAATATTTAGTCTCTTATGAATGATGTATTACCGTAATGTATTCAGTTAAATTAGATTTCCCAAAAAGTAGAAAAAAAAATGGAAAGCTGAAATAATGGAAAACTTCCCACAAAAAGAGAAACAGATAGATGAAGAGGAATAAAGAATGAGAGAGAGAGAGAGAGAGAGAGAGAGAGAGAGAGAGAAAAAGAGAGAGAGCGAAAGAGAGTGAGTGAGTGAGAGAGAGAGAGAGAGAGAGAGAAAGAGATAAAGCGATAAAGCGAAAGAAAGAGAAGAAAAGAAGATATGAAATAAAGATTATTTGAAAACGGATAGTGAACAAAAGACCAAGAGACACAAATCGTAAAATAAATGGAAAAGGGAATGTTTTGAATAAATGGTAATTATGATATCATATTCTTAATATATTGATGTAATGAATGTACTGATAATTCCAAACACAAGATAGCAAAGGAAACAAATAAAGACTCAAATGCCATGATATTGGTTTAAAGTTGATTATTTTCGTCTCTAACCGAATGAAAATCAGCATAATAATCATAATTCATAAAGGCACGTCATTTTTTAACTTTAATTACAAAGCTGAAAAATATTTCTCTCGGCCGTTCTTATAAAAGGATAACTCTTTTCAAAGATAGATAATTATCTATTTGTAATAAATAGTGACAAAATATTTACAAGCAAAACAACGCTTTACAGATGATAACAATTGAGCAAATGCCTGATCCGTCAAAGGTAGATACGTTATGAATGATACTGCCTTAAGTCGTAACAGCTTTGATCAAACACTAAAGCAGGTTTGACTCCATGTTGTATTCTCTTCCTTGCGATAAAGACAGTGGTTTTACAAACGTTCATATATAAAAATTGAAAAACAGATATGTGGCTGTCTACAAATTGAATTTGTTCCGTAAGTAAATATGTGTTAAACGGGTAAATATTTATTTTTGATACCTTTAAGACAGTACTGGAGACATACCTTTTCTCGAAAAAGTGTTGTATTGATGTAAACTGATTTCATTTAATTGCAATGCGCATAGAATTATAATCAGTATGCGCTGTCCAAATGTAACGCGGGTATTTTAATTATCATAACCCGGTATAGGATGAGAACATAATTGTGAGCGCCTGTAAAATCGAGTTTGGCTGTAATGCTCCTCGGAAGCGTATACTAGTGAATTAATTCATTGTCAGCAGTTATAATACACGGTATAGCGCCTTGATTAATTATTTGAGTTGCAAGCTTTTATCATCAAATGTATCTTCTTCGTCCATTGTGAGTTTCCATTGACGCGTTCAAAAATACAAGGTTTCTTAAAAACAATACGCTACAATGCAATGAGGCGATACACCTACGGTATTATGCCTAATAGAATCGAAACTTATTTCAGAAAATTATCTGTAGGTGAGCAACAATTGCCAGGTGAATGCCCGATTTTTTGAACTACCACCTGATTTACATATTACGTGAAATGCTACAAATACCCTATGAGGGATGCCCGTTGCACCCGAGGCGTCACAAATGACGTAAGACTGCGCCATCGGCTAGTGATCTTTGACGCACAATATGAGTGTGCCGTCATTAAAGAAAACGGTGGTATTATAAATGAAGAGTGAAACCATTGCGTTGAATTACTGACGTATGCATTAACTGACCTCGCAAGAGTGATTGGCGCATGTTTTAACGCAGTATAAATGACGCAATGTGCAACGGTTATAAGACACTAATGGACGAGGTAAGTTAAGTGTTGATGCGACATTAAATTGTGCTCCTGCGACATTTGCTCCGGGATTCATTTGGTAAAAAAACACGTTTAGGGTTTACAGATGCAATTGGTTTTTAAATTAGGTTTAGTTTTAGTGTTGGGGTTAGATACAGGGTTAGAGTTAAGGGGTCATTTTCTCGAAACCGCCATAAGTTTAAGTTCGGGGACATCCCTGATATAACACACGTTCCAATGGGATGTCTAAGAAGTTAGACTTAAGACGGTTTCAAGGAACGGCCCCAAGGTGTACAAGTAAAACATTTCCTTTGTGTCAAGAAATCGAAGCAATTGTCGCCGGTGCACAAGTCCATCCCTTGCAAGGTGATATAAAGGTATTACTCATCACGGATATGTCGTCTTTGGTTTCGTATGACATGGGTGCAATTGTTCCAAACAGATAAGGCAATACAGTGAAAAGGGTGTGTTGTACGAAAATTGACGCGGGCTTTCAATTTCTGCATCCAATTTTACTTGTGAATTGTAGCATTTGCAGGCACAGTAACTCCGTGTTTAAAAAAAGGTGTATAATATATCACAGCAGTGATGATGTACAGGCAGAGCACGAACAACACAGTGAGTGACATACGGTACCGCGGTTCCTCAAAGTCGGACCTTCTAAGCTGTTCGAGGCTATATTTTGATCGTGAATAACTGAGATTTCCTACCAATTTCATAATCCTACATTTCCCACTTTGTATATTCATCAACAATCCTCTTTGATATGCCTACCTGCTCAACGCACGCTTTTTAAAAGAGAAGGTTGAGTTCTGGGAAAGGTGAAACATAATTCGTGATATTTTTCTTTCTTTTTATGTTAGTTTAGAAGGATATCACAGGAAGAATGTCCATTAAAAAGGATGGCTCTTCAAATACCATCATTTTCGAAATATGACAAGACAGCTAAAGGTTATGAACCACAATTTCATGCCGCATCTTAATGTAATCGCGTATGCACTTTTCTTTGTATACAGTGCATGTGACTCTTAGCAAGAATGGGCCAATTTCTTATAACTTCATGATTCCAAAACCACACAGTATTACCAATACTTATGTACTGTATGATCAAACTTTCCAATCGCTTCCACCTGATTTCTTTCACATTACAATTATTGAATGACCAGAACTCAACTTTATCTTAAATGACCAATAGTCATAACAATAGCTAACAGTGTGAATCATTTGAGTCCGTCACAGTTAAGCTACACATAGCTAGAAAATAAATAAATAGGCTTACATGTATTTGAAATGTGTAAAATATTGCATTCATTTCAAATTAGTTCTTTATGATATTTGTACTTTATCAATAAATAATGTTGATCTTGACATTATTCTTGTTTTCCAATGATTTATTGCAGTCTCACCGAGCACATTGAGGCATCCCACACTATCTTTAAGACCTGATTACGACCGAATTTTGTAAGACATTAAATAGAATTAAAACTTCAAAATGTGATTATAATTTTTTGGGGTGGTTTTGTTCCGGCTGAGGTCCCGCTTCGTGATATGAATAAAACACTGGAATTAAGGGATATTATATCATTCCCCTTTGCGAAATCGGCCGATCAGGTGCGACCGTAAATAGGTGTCACGACTACCGATTTATTGGACAATTCAAAACCTCTCTAAGAAAAAGAAGTAATCTATATCTTTAAATGTAATATTCAATCCAATTGATATTTTTCTACTTCAAAATACAGTCGTAAACAGTTTGTAATGTGTAAAGTAGCCTTCACGAGAGCAGTCAATATACTTCGTCATGCTTCTGAACTTGATATTGAATCGCTATCGAATAAAGGTGTTGATGAATCTGGTCTCTTATTGGATCTTTTGCTCGATGGAGTCTCCATCACACTCTGTGCAGGATACATCCTCGATGGAAGTGTCTCTAACTTGGTGGGTAGCTTGCCATTTGGTACGTTCACATCGTTCTCATTCAACGTCGTTAATCGATCGGGATGCCTTACATCAGAATTATCACTGTCTGCCGATAAACGGTTAGCGTCGATATCGTCTGCCGCTGTTCGCGATTTATCTTTCCATCGATCGCGGAAAATGGATGCTTGGTGTTCGACGAGTGGAGCTGTGGAGTCATGCCGACTGACCGGTCTTGTGACTTTTTTCGGTGACCCGATGCCTACAACAGCAGATTTAACTTTTCTCAACACAGGAAAGTTTCTGACAACGAATGGTGAGTCAGTACCTGATATAGCGTCTCGTGTTGTTGGTATTTCATTGTTCGGATGGGAAGGTTCGTCGATCTGCAAAAGAGGGAACGCGTTCTTGCTGTCCGGTTGGTGGTTAGTCGCGGGAACGTCGTAGGGGACTCGGTCAGCCTCGCATCCGTCAGGTCCACGCCGTTGGACATCATATTGTCTGGAGAGAGAGAGAGAGAGAGAGAGAGGGGGGATGTGGAAAGAAAAATAAATGTCAAATCTTGGTAAGAAAAAAACTGGGAGAGACATAAGATAAACCATGACAATGTTGTTCCATTTATGTTAGCTATTATTTGCTATGTAGCTATGTTTTCTAGACGTTGTACAATATTAAAAATCTCATATCTTTTGAACTGGTAACAAACTGCCTTTTTATCATGTATAGTCAAACTTGTACACTTGTCTATAGTGAGGTGAAGTCGATATTATAGCGCATAAGTCCTGTTATCAACCTGTGATTTTCCTGTAGACATTTATTTTAATCGTACAATGTGCTTTCAAAATTTTATTTCATGCAGTTATGATAAGGTGGAAGATATTTTGCTGGTCCTTATTCTCAGTGATGAATGGACCCTATTTCTTTTCTAGTTCTCGAACAATATCAACAAGTGTATAACCACAGCTTTGGAAACACATTATTAGGCAACAAGACAGTGTGGATGATTTAGACCGATTTACAGTATCAAAATCTAACTCATCATTTATAATTCATAACCTATTTCTAAAAGTTTCGCGCACCTGATCAACCAGGAAATCAAACCACATAACAATATAGGCACGTCACAACATCCGTGACCATTAGCTTGAATAGGTTTCTGTTGAACAATGAAAACTGTAGTTCCTTAAAGGTTTACTTAAAAGAAAGCAACTTCTCAAAGCAATTCCTAATCAACATGTATGGGGGCATGTGTGCCATCCCGGGCCAAATGTGAGAACCTTTTTCTTTTTGCTTCTTTCGAATTTGAACTTACAAATATCATTTTTGGACGTGAAGTGCGGTAGTTGAAGTATTTACGTCTTATTCAATACATTGGATGACAAGATCACATTTTCACGAAAGCCTGTCAACATTTTACTCGCCCGATAGAAAGAAAATTTTAAACAGATATTGTGTTCGTTTAACATGCGTCAGCGCCCCTCCCCACTCCTACTTAGTGAAACTGCGCCCATACGCCTATGCCTTTCAGATAGTTACAATAGAACATCGTCAATAGTAATATGAAACATTTCTGTCAATAATCCGTTTTTCGAGCCTTGCATCAGGGAGGCGTTGTCTGAATGTGGACATAGTCTGCTTGATCAAACAATGACTCATTCCTTATTACCGTTTCTTTTTCTTCTTTTTCGTGAAGCAGTACAAAAGACATCCCAGAAAGAGGATGATGATGAAGAGCGTGATGCTTGCACCTATCAGCAGCTTGACGGATCCTGGATGTACACATACAAAGGAAGAAAAAGAGAGAAATGAAAATACAGATATATTAAACGTCTTCAATTACCAATAGGTTGACTACCTTTTAAGATTCTAATGTATTCCTTCTAGTCAGTAGATCACTTATGATTTAAATTTGTGTTTATCGTTTCAAAATGAATAAATCAGCGAACCTTCAACAGGTTCCTCTCCAATCAGTGGACCATTATGTTTGATATCTTATACAAGCTCTCTCGACTTCCATTATTAAAATTTAAAAAATTGTTAAAAGAGGTAAGAGAAAGAGTGACATATTAAATAAGTATAATAATAATAGCTCGCATTTATAATGCGCCTAATACTTTGTTTCTAGGCGCGGAACATATTATTATTATTATTATTAAAAGGTGAATACATGTGACATGATACAGCCCGTTACCACAACCTCACTAATAAACTAAGACCTATAGTGTCCAAGTAAGACCTGTATCCGTGCCCCTCCCCCTCCTCCACTCTACCACCAGGTGCCTTTTCAACAACTACCCGTCACTATGGCACTACCCCACTACACATAGATGTGTTCTTACTCGGGTGCATGCTGGCTGCTACATTCCCTCCTGGTTTCTCTGATGAAGAGATGGTCGCAATGTCACCACCACCACCACCGCCCGTTCTCCACTCTCGTGTCGGCAGCGCTGTCGTCTGCCCTGGTAACAGAGAATCGTTGGCCCACGTTGAGGGCGCCACAGTTGAGTATTCTGCACCCGCGGAACTTGGAAAGACCAAATCGAACGGCGGTGGATCTCGGCCGTCGCAATGACACGGTCTCGGTTGAAGACTCTCTGTCGAGACTCCCCGCCAGCACACCCGACCTCCAGAGTTCATGGTGCACTATGACCCGGCTCCCGCACTGATGGAAATTTGAACACTGCAACAGAACATATAAAGAGATAATAGATAGAGGTGATTGAATCGTGGCGGGAGATGGATAAAGGCTAATGTAAATCATCGGATGGTAGCCTGTTGTTCTTTTGGATGTAATCAAGTCGACTTTATACGAAAAGTATCCATGCTGTGTGGTCAAGCAAAGGGTGTGTATCCAACCATCCTAGTTCTTTAACTTTCGATTTGTTTTCCTCAAAGAAACCTGAACATTCAAGCGCACTTTATCATAAGATCCTCCATAAACACACAAAAAAGAAGAGATAATAAACAAACAAACAAAAAGCATTACTTATTTGACATTGATTTCAGAGAGCTTCAACAATTCGTTCAATATTATACAAAGCACTATTTGTGACCGAAAGTTTTATGTAAAAATAAACAGAAACTATATTAAAGACAATTTTTGTTTACCCAGATTTATTACTGCAAACGATCAATATTTCTTGATGGTAAGTCATTAATTTACATTTGTTTAGGGGTAGATCAAGTTAACCAATATCAACAACCCTTTTTCCGCATCTTGTGTTAGTTTTGAACCTTTCTTTTCACTAAACTTCAATTTTACAGCAATATCAGTGCTAGATTGACTGTTGTGTAATGAAATAAAATAGCGATATTAAGTTACAATCTTTGTTCTACACCGACCTTGATTGCATCTCTTAACAAATCAATATAACAATATGATATAACAATATCCACACAGTGTCATGGAAAAATATTGATCCCTTTTTATAGCTACTATCGCACTAAAACATATAAATATTACTTTAAAACATTTTTTTTACCCATCGGCTTCGACGTCTACTATTTTGGGGCATAAATTTTGAGAAACAATTCGTATTTTATTCGTTTTGACAGGACAGCAGGATATGAGGATAGCTAGATATATGACACCAACACTTTCACAAAGTCTCATTTTAGTACGCTGTACACATGGGGATGTCACAGTGATGATGCTAAATGTTTATTTACCAATTCTTCTTTCCCTATCTCATTCCTTGCAGGGAGTCGAAAGTTGCCAAGACCTTGATACTCCGATTCAACTTTGCGAGAAAAAATGATACAGCACTCGTTATTACATTTGACAAGCTGAATGAATTCAAATGTTCAGCGAATGATACAACTCATGCGTCTTTCAAGCCCCTTGCACACGTTGCGTCATTTTCCTGACGTAGGATTGCGTCAGCGATGGGTGCGTTGTTTGACGCACCATGTTAGGGTGGCATCGTACAATTCCATAGAATTACCGGCGAATACACCAACTGTTTTATAGATCCGATTAGTGGAGGTGATAACACAATCAAAATGACGCGATGTATATATGCAATGAGAGTGACGTCTTCAAATGACGATTGCCTCAGGCTACCTGACATATCATCAGGTGTATTGGCTTCTTGATAAGTGAGGGCTATTGATCCTCACATATTTACACGGTAGGTAATACTTCAGACCTGCCATCTCCCATAGGCACATGATTATATACTCATTCCTAGGTCAAGTCCAAACAGGGATCCGTGCCATAATTGGCAAGGTAACAATTTTATAAGAATCTGTGAAACTTCTTTGACCTAGTCACAAGCAACACCTGTAGACAGACATTGATTTAGTGTAACCTTGGTGACAAGTTATCCAATGACACTCACGATGGAACCTGTACTTTAATCCCATATTTTATTAGCGGTTATAACAAACACACTGTTTAATTTTATCTTTGTTTGTTCTTTAAGGACGAGTCAACAATGGAGGAAGGGTTTTATACTTACATGTACATCATTCAAACAAGTACACGTGTCCCTTTGTAGATAATGTCATTCTACATCATGATTTTCCATATTCCCTTTAGCTTATAATTTGCTGACGATTATGTGCATGTGTAATAAATTTGTCTCAATATCATTGTAATAACTAATGCAGTAACTGAAGCGTGGCAAAGTGCTGCATCACTTATTATCCCCATTCAGCAGTTGTCGTCATTGTTTGGTTTGGGTCATTTTATACAATGAGCCAATGACGAATTCTTTAACAAATCAATACCACATTCGGCGTGCGGTGTATTTGTTATCCCCTACAAACTATCTTTGTGTTCCAGGAATCATGTGGAATAAAAGTCCCTTTTCTGGTCATTGGATATTATATTGAATGAGACTGTCTGAAAGCAATTAGGAAAGGTAGATTACGTAGTACGTATGAATTGGTGTGTACTGTGAGGCTTTTGAATCGTCACAATGAAGAGTTTGATTCACTCTATTACAATAGCTGAAACTCAAATGCAATGCACACAGAAACGTGTATGCATGGGACTACACGCATATGTAGCATGAACGTTATCCACTTTCAGAACTCAACTAAAGACATACCTTCAGATTGCTTGCAATTAGTCATTGTTTTATGTATTTCCCAGTTAGAATCATGAACAGACATTTTTGGTAGTTTTTCAGTCTCATCAGCGCCTTTGATTAGGCAACTAGATATTAGCAATTTATAAATTCCTGGATTGGATTGGATTGGAACATTTTGTCCAAACACTTCATCTATTTCTTGTCACATTTCAAATATGAGGGCATGAGGGCAATCCTTTTAGGGGACATTTCTTCTATGATACTCTTCCATTCTAACATAAACAGAATAAACAGGCTCAGAAAGAACTTCAACACTCTCTTTAATCTCATCTTGCGCAAAGGGTCAGGGGTAGAACGAGAAACTAAGGACAAACCACGTTCGTCTACTGCCGAGCATCACAGCGGAGAGGTTCTGGGAATGATGACTAAACCAAGACGCGTCATGACCGAATCAGTGGGGAGGATATACCCTGAAAGACAGGTCTATCCACGACGGAAGGCTCTACTCTAGCTGGCTGTAGGGCCTACATGCTATGAAGGCTGACGAAAGACGTAGTCAAGCCCATGGACTATATACATGTATATAATTATGCATTGCACGCAGCATTGAACTTCAATGGCTTGTTCATAACTACAGGGTTTGAAACCCTGAGTTATAAACAAGCAACTGGGTTTGCACTTAAAGGAAATCAAATAGTATGGATGCATTGATTTCAGGATGGATATTCATTTTTCTTCTTTATGTTCTTCGAGCAAACCTAATTCTGTCAGGGGGCGTTGATTCATTCTAAGAAATATGTTAGGGGGAGGGGCACACGACTTGAGTGGACGAAAAAGTACTACATTATAGTGGGGGCTTCCGTCAATGTAACTAAGGATGGACACCACCGATTCCACGTACCTTATCACATTTTTTAATGAATCATTACATCTAATTATTTATCAATTTGACCAATGGAAACTTAAATAATCTGTTCCCCGTTCATTCCATCATGGTCACAGAAAGTAATGAGGCGAGAAAAAATATTCCTAAATGATTTCGAAGACTTCACAATAATTTACAAAACCTATATCAAGTACTAGTACAAGGAATCTATTTGTTGCTGTAAATATGCGGCAGAGTATTGTACTTCAAATTATACGCGATATTGAATTTGGTTCAAAATTAATGTCCATTCACTACCCCCTGTCTCTCTCTCTCTCTCTCTCTCTCTCTCTCTCTCTCTCTCAAGCCAACTTGACATTTGACAGTTGACAGAAGGGGTCATTGGCCCTTCACCCTTCCCCTAAGGAGGTGAGAAATGATTCGTGATTAGTTCACACTCCATCAATCTTTCAATTTACAGTTACTCTTTATAATCCTTGACTCCAAACTCAGACCTTTATACTGTTAAACCTACTACCAACAATAAATGACCTTTCATTGAAAGATGAAATTACCAGTAACAATTTCGACGCCTACTGCATTACGCGAAGGAATCAAAATTGTAACAATCGCGGTCAAGCTCGCGAACAAAACACACAAAAATTGCAGAAATGCATGCTTGGTTGACGGCATGTTTTGATGAAGCCCAAATTGATTCTGTCACTGTGTCACACTTTCATCTCAAGACTCCTTTTTCCTCTAAATTTAGTCACGGAAAATGAAATCTCCTCTAAGGCACTATTTTAAAAGAAATCACGCCTTTAGCACATGTTGGTAGTAAGATAAAGAAATTACGAGACCCTTCTCACCCAAACCGTCTGCTTGTAATGTTTCTTTCATGAGTAGGAGCACTTTGTATCAAGAGAAAGAGGGGAGGAGGAGGAGGAGGAGGAGGAGGGGGAGGAGAGTTAGGATGGTGAAGTTGATGGTGATTGTCACGATACTAAATGTAGCAACCAACCGAGTCAAGAAAAACGACTTATACCAATAACGCTACATGTTAAAGGAAAATAAATCCTTGCACAAATTTGTTAGAAACAAGATTTTACTTGACGAATGAATTATTACTCTTTTAAAAGTTTATGTGGTGCATTGTTTGATCATAATGCGATTTCCAAGATTGTTCGTCTAATTAGCTTTCATTATAATACACTGTTCCAATAAATATCATTTTTTAACTTCTAAGGAATATACAGATTTAGTCACAGGCAATGGTGTTCTGCGTTTACAAAGGTTCGTAAAAATGATTTCTTGTCATTGGGGTCACAGTCAACAACATGGCATGATACTTTCTATAAACCATATCCACATTTCAAAGTTTAATAATACAATCATTTACAAAACACATATGGCTGTTTTTCTTTCTTTGGTTCCTTGTTCGCCCATAAAATCCACATCCCTTGGGTGGAATCAAGTTGATTCCCATGAATTTCCTCCCAACGGGGAGTGTTTATTATGTGTTATTGGATGGTGACCCGCCTACAACCCCTCTTTCAAACATCTGTACCAAAGGTGTGTCTCGAAGAGGCTGTGATCCGAAATTTCCTGAGGAGAGATTGTGTTCCTCATCTCAAGCTGTGAGTGATTCGAAGAATAATACAAACTGAAGATGATGCTAGATGGATCAACTTGAAGATGATGTCTCTGAAACTCCGAAATGTCGCTATATTCATGTTTTCTTTATTGTGTGCACTTGGAGAAGATATCTCTGAGATATGAAATATATCTATTTTCACGTTGATCTTGATTGTGTGAGTTCATGCTACTTCCGTCATAAACGTAAAAATTATATTTCAAGCTATATAACTTTTATCAGCTGTATAATATGTTTTATTGGATGGCACACTTTCAACCTTGACAACCCCTTCTTCAAACATGACTGTGTGTGTCGAGATGAGGTTATCCGAAATTCCCAGAGAACGGATTGTATTCCTCATCTCAAGCTGTGTGTGATTTGAAGAAAAAGATCAAATGAAGATGATACCAGATGGAAGAGCTTGAATGAGATAACTTGGAAATGTTATCTCAAGTCTCTAGAACTACAGAGCTCAAATTGTTTCCGATATAACATACATGAATTGCCACACTTATAGTATACTACGTATTTCCTCCATAACAACTATACAGAAGAAATGAAATAATATATTTAAAAGGCTAATAATGTTATCTGTAAAAAAAAAAAAGAAGAGATGCTTTTGTTTCTGAGTATTCTATGTGAGTGTGCGTATATGGGGGGGGGGGGGGGGGTCATGATTTCTCCTTCACAGCCACTTCTGAACGTGTGACGTCACATGATTAGTGCACTCATCAATGCATGCTAATTATCACCTAAGTAGGCAGACACGGATATTGGTGGCAAATAGGGTGTGGGAGAGAGTTTGAGTGCTTCGCAAACACTAGAACCCCCTCTCAAACATATAAATGCATTCTATAAGGTGCCTTAAATAGAAAGTTGAGTTCTGGGAAAGGTGAAAAACATTTGTGAGCTTCCTCATTCTCTTTCAGTTTCATCCTCCAAGGAAGAATATCAGACTAGAAATATCCTCTGGAAAGGATATTCCCAATATAGCTTATGTGTTTGGATCAAACAGTCATGCCACATGTGTGTTTCTGTGTGCAGTGCACGTGATTTTCATCATGATGATGTCAATTTCCTATCAATTTGATAATTAAAAAACCTCTCAGCATACACCAATTCCTATTTACTGCAGAATCAACCTTTCAAAATTGTTTCAATACAGATTCCTCCACAGTTGCACGACTAGAACTGAACTTTAGTTCAACTCTATTTTTGTCTTTAGTTAATTGAAGCAAAGCCCATTTTCAAAGTCTGCTCCTGTTCATTAAACAATGTTTTATAGTTTGAATATCTTTGATACAACGTCTCATATATTTTATAGAAAAATCAGATCACATAAAAGATATAGGCCTATATAAACGTGAATGTAGTATACGACAATGAATACAAAAATCATGAGTTTTGGTTTCTAAGATTAAAAACATGTAAAAGGTCAAATAGCTCGGTATAAGGTAATCAGAGTGTACCATCAAATGTAATAAGGATAATATTATTTCCTTTTCTTTCCCTTTCATTGTTTTATACATTAATTCCTCTAAACGCCCCATAAGCGAGTTACTTTTGACGAATATATCATGAGCCGTTTCACTCCAGTCACACTGCGACACCGACTTTTTTTATAAATCATCGGGGTAATGTGAAATTATGAATATTTGTATGATCTGGTGTCGGGCGCGTTGGTGTGACCGAGGTATTACCAAAGCATTCAATCATATCCTTTGCCAGTAGCAAGCAGAGAAGTTCAGATTCACACCTAAAAATGGGAGGGATACGGAAAGGTGTTCAAAGAGAGATAACCCAATTAGTTAGAGAAGGTGGAAAGCCTGCGACAAATGTTTGGATTGAGGGCTCTTAGCACTTTCATATGCGAAATGAATACGCACCATACACGCAACGCCAGTTATGTATGTAACCAGGAAACATAACCAGACTACGATATTTCATATTACTTTGGTGCCGTGCTCGATGTAATAAATATGTTCACAACAAACGATAAAACTATTCAATTCAAGTCATTTAGCTTAAATTTAAAAAAAATCAAATTATAGTCTAAGGACTATCTGTACAATGTTTAACATTAAAAAGGAACCATGAAACAGGATCATCGATAAAATAGACTTGGTAAATTGTAAAAGTAAATACTATTTTTAAAACGAAATCAAAATTAAACAAGGATAAATGAAAGCTATAGAAACAAAAGCCAAACCCTTAATATTATATTAAAATAGCCTGAGGTCGAGTAGCTCGAACGATCATTTTCACAGAATCTCGATCATTAATATCAGACGATTGGATTCATAATGTCGCTTTCGTTTTAATTATCTCACCACTTAAACAATTACATCAGCTTGAATCATCCGAGACCAGCCATAAATTTGATTTTTAAGTATACAAGAATTGGGCGTGGTTCAATATAATAAATACGTTATAATTATCCATGAATCATCATTCACTTCACAGTCATGGAAGTGCTTGAAATGAAAAGAGTTTTAATATCGTGGTCACGAGTAATTGCGGATCTTATAACGCACCTGGTAATAAACATTCATTAAAAAAAAATGATATATCCACGTGATGTACGGTATGCCAACAGATACACGTAAATCAATGTTCAATGTAAATTGAAAGTAGCCAGGCTCCAATGTCTATCTTTTCATTTAGTGTAATCATGGGTCTTACCAAGCTAAGTATCCCCTTCGCCAGAAAGGACGTATATAAATACTCCTTTTTCCCAAGAAATGGACGAGCATGGAACGCCCTCGACCAGCAGTCTGTAATAGCCTTTTTTTTTCTGTTGAGAACTTTAGAAACACACTAGCATGCATCACCTGCCATGCGGAATACCGCCCTGCTGACTCCAAATTCAGAAGGTTCAGAAGGCTAATGCATACCAGTTACAAAAGGAAATAAAATCAATACATATTAATGAATAAATACACAAATAAAGACATACTTTGCAATGGATCTCATAACAGCATTCGCGGTTCCCCCCACCCTTTAAGAGGCCCTTTAAATTACATCATTAATCGTCGCTTTTTATAGTGAGCACTATTTGTTGAGGTGTAACGAATCAAGTCTCTATTACAGCTGCACTGAATTCGAAAGACTTTGTCGGGGAAACTTGAAAAGCTATTGGAGCATGATATTTCGGAAGTTTGAGATGTACTTCACGTTCACGCCTATTGTATGTTCAGTGAAAAACATTTTATGAAGACGCTATAATACATCTTATCTTTTGTGTAAATTCAAGAATGGTGTACATCGAATAGGCCATTTCACGTCACATACACATCGCAATTCTCACAAACAACTAACGAATGCAGACGATATTCCAATTAAAACTGATATTATGACAACACATCCATCTACCCAATATCCTGACCGCAAGAGGAAAATTCATCTAGAATCTCGAGTACATCCGGGCTATGTCATCATCAAAGGGAGTGTTGACCGATCGTTACTCATGGCATCTTTTAAATAGGCCAGTCACACCGAAAGACTAACTTTCATCGCAACCTAGCGTACAAAATCTTATCCATTTCTGGGTAGAATTTCATTTTTTCGGTATTCAATCAGTAATAATGTAACGTTCTTGTACAGCACAATGTATTACTTTATGATTTAAAGTCTCCTCTCGCTTCTCAAGGGCTATGGATATTATGACCCCGAATTTGGCTCCGGCAACCGTACTGCTCATGCAGTGCATTCAAGGAATAATTCCTACCAGGTACCAACTAAATACACCTGGGTCTAGTGTGGCATCTGTAGATTGATGTCTGGCCTAAGGATGTTAGGATGCTGCGGAATGGATTCGAACTCCGTACCTTGTGGTTCACAGTCCGGCGGCTTATGCACCAGACCACAGCCCCAGTGTTGGTTTTGTGTCTGTTCAGTCAGTCGATGTGACTGGTGGTAAAAGGGGGGGAAATGCCTATTAAAATTCAGACCTGTCCCTGACCTTCAACACTTGTCCTAGAGGTGTTATGAGAAAGGTTCGGGTTTCCGTACCCCTACGATCCTGTTTCAGGTTAATACTCCCGGCCAGGTCATGTATACCGGTTCAAATACGTGCCGTATACCTGCATGATAATACCCTTCTATGCCTGCACCTGCGAGGCGTTATCAAGGGGTTTGGTGGATACTACCAAGGCTGCCATACTGTACTATATGACAAATTAAATCTCCGCTTGATATACACCAGCGATGGTAGAGGAGTTTATTTATTCACATGTTGTCGAAAAACCAGTGTTTAAAGCTACTTTACATGTTTAATGAACGAAAGTGTACTTTAAATATACAGAGAGGGCAAATTAGAATACCCACTGCGTTTGTACCAGCAGGGCGTTGCCAAGGGTTAGTTGATACTGTGGATACAGCTGCCATACATTTTAGTTGTGACAAATTGAAGGGGTGACAAATTGAAATCTCACATTGATATAGAGTACTGGTAAGGAATTATAATATAAGTGAAGATGATTTATTGTCAAATGAACACAAATGTAGGCCTACATTAAATACATAAGGTGAGCAGGGCAACATACCGAATTTGTTTCAACCTGCGAGGAGTTGCCCATGGTCGGTGAATACTGACTATTATAATAGCCAGTAGCCAGTTTGAAACATTCAATCTCCGGCGAACAGGCAATTCATATGATACAATTTACATGATTACGAGTGTCTTCTCTACCAAGACAGCTGATAAAAAAACCCATATGCATTATGATGAGAACTCGTTTAGTGAAGATTGAGCAGTACACATTGTAAATTTGATTTATGGTAACTATGGAGCGCCGTCCAGGGCGGGGCCATAATACTTTGATTTACGAAGAGAGAATGCTTTGGATGATGTAATGGTGGAGAAAAGAATGAAGAGAAAGAGGAGGAAAGTAGGTCATATCGCAATGTCATTGATTTCAGATTTATGACAATTAGAATTGTAACCCCGCCGGCACCTTGGCATAACAGACACAACCTTAGCTGACACCAGATCGGGTGTGAAGCATTGCATTTCGTACTCGGACCGAACGGTAAGGCTATCATTTATTTGGATGGAGGGAAAAGAACACCACAAGATGTGATCATTGTAACCAGGTAACACAAATTCGCAAGGACAGAGACGAGGTGAGGCTGGTGAACTTGGGGAAGTTCATTCGAGTCGTAAACCATGATCCAGTATCATTGATGGGAACACATTACGATACAATGGATATAACAACGTGAAAGAACAATACCTATGCGATGGATACCAGATGCCTGCCAGGCATAGCGACAGGCACAAACCGAAATGGTTAGATTAGCTGGCTCTATTCAACAAATTTACCAAGGATCAAAACGCATCTCGAGAGAATTACCCAGACTACCATCCCCGAGCAACTAACCCCTGAACAACTGCCCCTGCACACGCACCTCCTACGATAGCTAACCCCTTTTTATTTAGACAAAATGCACCTCAGATAACTATTTCTTCATGGAAAACTAGACACAAAAATGTGTATACAAAGTATACTTTACCTAACATGGGCAATTGCCCTAGTTGCTAGTTCTCCGGACGCAGTGGTCCAAGAACCTAAGAGTTAATTGTCCGGGGTGATTATATAGAAGAGAGGGTCGTTTTTAAATCAGAATATAATTCTGTCCTATTTATCCCTGAATGTTGACACAATGAAAGACTTTTCCTATCAAACTCATGGCATGCGAAATGGTAGTCATGGTAATGGTAAGCTTGGAGCATCATTATCCTAGAGCCGACATCACATCTGAGAGCAGTCTCTCTTGGTCTCTCTACATCTCGTACATTTCAGTGCCAATAAATCTAAAAACTGTAATCAGATAAAATGATATATCATGCTCCATTACAACCTCGCCCTTTGAACTAAAATATGAAAACAGAGGTTACACTCATCATTTCCATTGTGACTGTCAGTAGAAAAGTAATAAGAAAAGTTTATGATAAATATTTGACATTCCCACAGGGATTTGGCGTTGACTTTGACTTATTATCTCATCGTACAAACTAATCGACTCGAATGATATACTTGATTTATTTGATTCGATTTGATTTCATTTTATTGAATGTTTAAAGCACAAACAATGGTTTACATGGATTTAACATGGTTTACATCATATATAGGTTTTCAATGGATTCCCTTTTTTCGATCACAACCTGATTAGCATGACTGATAAACACTTTTGAATTCATGTCATCTGTGTCAAAACCAACATGTATTAGACTATTTATTAATTTGTATTCATGACTGTACTTGATCATCATTTTCCTAAATAAAATTTCTTTTTGACCAAAAAAGCGTTTGATATTATTTCAGTGAGATACAAAGACAATGAGCTGAAATTGCTGCATGGATAGAAAAACAGAATCAAGTCAACAAAGTGAAGTCTTATTTTATCCACGCCAAAAATATGTCGTGATGTCGCAATCTGCAGTTCGAGTCAAGTTCCAGCGCTCGCTCGAAAGAAAAACAAAAGCAGACATTTAAAATTCTCTAAATGGCTTCGAGGAATAACCGTAGTGTCAACTCTTGACCCGACCACCATTTCTCAAAAATATGGAAGGAGCGGATTGTGTGGAAGATGGAGAAGAGGCTGTCAAGATATCACTTGAAGGAGTCGAACAGAGATTTGCTCTTTGCTTGTTCAAGGATGAAGCGATTTACATTTAGGATGAAGGAAGATCAAGAGGAGCAGAGGCCACGGAAACGTGGGATGTTGGGATTTAAATCTCAAGTGCTCATCATCTTCATGTTTCCAAAATGTGATGTGAGGATGAAGATCAGGATCTATATGCTGTGGGCAATAAATACATTTGCTTCCAGACTTTTATTTCTATTTCTCTTCCCGTTATTTGTTGCAATGACGACCTTCGTCATTGCCTTGTTTTCGTTCACATTCTGCCCCATTAATATTTTCCTTTTCCTTGTTTTCCTTATCGTCCAGAAATCCCATTCGTTTTGCACGTAGTGTTTGTTATTCCTAGTTAGGTGCTTTCCTCATGTCCTTTTCCTTTCAAATTTCATAGGCATAGTCTCTAACATCTCATCAAGGTCACTACATTCTTCGATTTTCAAAATCACTCATGCATAACCGTCCAGGCGCCATTTTGTCCGTTTCTGGTCCATTTTAAAGGCCTTTCTTTCTTCCTTCCTCTCTCCACTATCCTAGATCCTACAAACTTCTAACAAATTCCTCTAGATAGTCTAAGAGATGTTCTTTCATCTGCGACGTATAATTTGACCTTCAAAATGCCATCTTCGTACTCAAAATTCAAATCTGAAACTGGCTCCGTCAAAAATCTCTCAAATTCTTGAAAAATGGACCCCTAAAAATCTAAAACTGCCATAACTTTCTCATATAAATTCCGTTTGGTGTTTAAATCTCACATTATCCTTATCTCATAATTGCACATAGCCATGCCAAATTTCACGCTCCAATGGCTTTGCACAACATAAATAGCGCCCTCTAAAGTGTTGGGAATTGGCTTTCTCTCTGTTGCCGTATCTCCATAATGGCTTGGCAAACCCGTACCCTTTTTTGGATTTAGATACTTGAAGATATGCCCTTTCCAGCCATATACAAAATTATATACCCTATCACTGACCAAATTTGAGAAAATTGCCCTCCAAATTCGCCATTTTCAAGAAAATTGAGAAATAACTTCAACTTACTCTAAAATGTCGATCTTTATACCTACATCAATGAAACTTGGCAGACACATGTATTCATATACGTGACAACTGTCTGCTAAGTTTAGTAAATTGTAATCCCCTTTTCGCTAAGTTATCGCCCAAAATGATGAATTTACTATGCTTTACGTACGAGCGCGTTTGATGCGTGCAGTACGTTTTGCGCAGATGACAATGGTTTTAAACTGACCGCACTGAAATGCCCTTTCGAATGATACCAAGTATGGTATATGTTCACGCAGAAAATTGTGAGTAAATCGCATTTGAACAAGGATCACTATACGAATTCCGCCGAGTTTCCGCCCTATAATATAACACGTTTCGGCCATGACGTCATTTTTTAAGACTGTTATTTGGTTGTGTAAGTATGGGCGGCCGTTCGTGCCAAAGCACGCGTCGCAACATGTTCATCATGCACCAAGTCCTATTGGTTTTGCACGCAGTGCTTGCGAGCCCTTTTTAGATCCCTTCCTCGACTCCAATTCCTTTCAAAATTCGTAGGCGTAGTCTCTAGCATTCCTTCAAGGTCACTAAATTCTTCGTTCTCCGGAAACCCTCATGCGTGACCGTCCAGGCACTATTTTTCCGTTTCGGGCCGTTTTGATGACCTTTCTTTCGCCCTAACTATCTCCACTATCACAGAAGCTACAGACTTCTTACATATTGCTCTGGATAGTCCGAGAGTAGCTCCTTCGTTTGACACGTATAAACATGGCGTCATTGCACGCACATCGTTGTGACACGATTGCATTTCTAGTTTCATTTTCTTTTTCTTGCCAATGACAATTTTCTCAACTTCTCTGTTTGCCATTGTTGGCAGAAGTCACACTTGATCAAATTCTGAACACAGTCATGGTGCCCTTTCCTTTAAACCTGTTTGTAAAAATTCGTGGTTTCTTCACTTTCAATATTCCAACTAAATCCGTTGTATTTATGTACATGTTTCAATTTCTATATTCATTTAAACGAAAGCTTAAATTATACTTGTTATCTTCTTATAAATAGATTGTTATCATTTTATCAATTGTTTTTAATTTCATTTTCTAATTCAATGCCCCAACTCCTTTGTTTTACCTCACTTTTTCTGTCCCCCAAATTATTTATGTTATAACTTGCAATGATGATCCCTTTTATTCTTGTTATTTTGTACCAATCCGTTCGATATACAGTGTACCGGTACGTTGTATTTCACCTTTGAAATGTTTTGTATATATCCAAAGTTTGAATGTTTTTTTTAAAATCAAGAATGAATAAAGACTGCACTGAACTGAGCAGAACTTTTTTGTCGGAAATGAGAATCATTCATCGTCGTAAAATTGAAATGGTATTACAACCATACTGATATTTGTACGATGAAATCAAGAACTATCTTCAACATTGATGATGTTATGAAGCCTATAATTTCAAGAATAAGGATGAATTTCCTCAACTCATCTGCATTAGACCTACATTCGTTTAAAAAATGAATATTTTCTGCAATGCCCCACAAATCAGAATTAGACTTCAGACATTATTTTCGCTCATTATCACGACTCTTCTTTGAAATATTTCTGGACTAACCGTCAATTTGGTAAGACATTTATCCTTCTTTCCAATCTCGAACGTGCCGATTATAATCATGATTAACTTTAAAGTTTATAGAACTGTGCAATTAATTTTTCTGTTGTTCAAATACCAATGAAAGTTGTTAAACCACAGTGGTTTACAAAAAGTGAAAAGGAACATGATTCTTAAGTCTCTTGTACGTTTGCAACACTGGGTTTTGGCGAACTTTTTAATAAAACTGTACGTTATTTAAAAACAGAATTACGGTCAATAGCCATATTTGCATTTCATATTATTCAATTTATATATTACCAAATGATCATAAAGTTTTAAGGAATGTGACGGTTTTTTTCTGTGTACATATAATTTGGTGATGTCATCCAAAAGATTCACTTTTTAAACGTATCCTTTGATGTCTTCTTTGTTATGTTAGCATATAATCACCCATCGAGGGTCACTAGGTCTAGAGGAAAGAAATTGTTTAATCAACGAGGATGAATTTATGTCAGTTCTGACAGCGGACTTAATCAGGGAATGGCTTTAACAGACTCACCAACCTTGGAGAGGATGATATTCATATCTCGTTGACCCAGTTTTTCACGACCAAACGGCCTCTTTTACACTGATACCCAATGGTAGACCTATACACAATGGAGATATCATCAAAAGGGATAGCTTTTTCCAATACCACGCATTCATTTTGGTACTTAGTGCACTGACACTACACGATAGACCTATCTTTACACCACTGTCACATCCACCACCAGACCTACTCGAAATAGACCGACGACCGACAAAATCGTAGCCATTTAGGGTTAGAATAATTCTGTCGGTTTGCAGTCGGTCTCGTTGGTGTGACTAGGATATCAATGATGTTATCTCATGAGATTGAAAGGGTTAATGGATCTTGTCCAAGCTACACCCGGTCCTCTGCATCGTCATCTCGCAAAAAGGGGTTTAGCTGCCCAATTTTAACGTCGGTCACTTCGACAAGACCGTCACTGGATCGCACAAAAACGCCATTAGCCCGGATGGCCAATATCTTTTCGATTGGCGTTAAGTATGAAGTTGTTCTGTCGCTGTGACAGGGGTATGATGATAACTGAAGCAGTCAGCAGTGACAAAGTGGAAACTCATCCAAAGCCACGCCCACATAAGTTGGTGTAACATTCGCATAACACCGGACAACTCTTACCCAAACCACGTAGGTCCATGCCCAAACGGAGAAAATGTTTACAGGAAGTAAAAACCTTCATGCTTATAATTTACCGATCGAAATCTTTGACAAATCTCGTTTGGGGAAAGGAGTTAATCACAAAATGTGGTTTCAATATTAATTTCATCATGGCTCCCGGTTTGGTCGTACTGCTTCATAGTAATAGGTCGTATCGTTGATTATGACAGTTGAATTCTTCACACCACCCACAAGATTACATCAACAGTCTGTCCCCACGAGAGGCGAACTCGAGGGACTGCTGTTTCCGATCTTTGCCCCCGTCCGCTTTCACTTCATGCAAGATAGTGGATGGATTGCCCTAAAAAGAAAAAATAGAGTCCTTCCCTTCCAAATGTATGTTTTTAATATTTTCCAATAACGAGCGATAATACATTTCATTTTAAAGTCAATGATTTGCAAATGGAATGAATTGAATAGCGAAACAAAAGGACAAAATTACGACAGTGCTCTAGTAATTTTGTTACAAACAAATAGATCCAATTTAGGGGGTTGGGTGTGGAAATGTAGGCCATTATTATGCTTTGAAAGAAGAAGATAATCGTTTCATTTGTACAATCTTTAAATAAATTCAATTTTCGAATTGTTCATAACGCTTTCTGCTCGTAATGAACAAATGGGAGCGACTTGATTACATGAGATAAAACAGGTGTGAAATGTAAAACTACTATTCTGATAAGGTATGATTATATTTTCTATGATTTCATTTTCAATTTTAGAAATGCATGGGCACGGTCCTCAAATAAATTGACAGAACCTATTTCATGAGCCCCCCTTTTTGCTTCTTCTCTCTGTCTCTCTTTCTCTCTCTATTTCTTACTTCGATTGACATAAGAGATTGGCACTGGACTTTATTAAACTATACTGCTAAGAAAATTCAATATGACATTAAAAACAGGAAACGGAGCATTCCCAGAAAGATGGAAGATCTCGAAGGTAGAGCTTGGCAAGGAAATATACTTCTATAGATGTCTTAGGAAGATCTGCAGATATTTAAGACGTGAAGCCAAGCTCTATCAACGGAAAATAATTATCGAGCTGAATACACAAACACGATTTTTTTTAAATAGCAATCAGTGGCGTAGCGTACAAAATTAATGTTTGCCCGGGGACTGAGGTGTGGGGGGGGGGGGGCGCTGTCATCATTGGAGGGGGCGATCTTACAAGGTGCACGAAATGTTAATTTACTAGGCCACTGAATAGGGGGAGGATGTGAGAAGGATCTTATCCTATTATTATCAATTTCATTTCCCCATCTTCAATTTCGTTTCTCCACACCACCAATTATCTTTTCTTTTCCATTTCATTATTACTTCTTAATTGGGGGGGGGGGGGAGGATTCGATGAGGGGAGCACAAGTATAGCCATGTACCCATATGTAGCTACGCCGCTGGTGTTAGCCATCATGGTGTTTTCCCTCGAGAAGAATTTGATATAGTTCTGACCAATATGCGATGTATATGCAGGTTTATGAACCATATTTGACATCGCCCTAATGGAGTTCAGGATGAATGCTTGGCTGAACAGCAACATGCATGAACGAAGTTTAACCTTTGACCCCGGTCCCATACACTACTTTTGACGACAATCAGCTGATCGAAACATAGATCATGAAAGCTCTTCTCAGAGTTCGCAGTACTTTTCAGGGTTCTCAATCCTTCGGATAGTGGTGTCATGTGAAAATAAAGAGAACATTTTGGTTTCATGGCCTAATCTCGCATGCAGCATTACCATACAATAGTATCTTAGATTGATTCATAAATTTATATATTTTTTCTTTTTTCAAATCCCTTCTAGGTTCAAAGTTTGGACAATAATCAGTGGAGTTATTAACTATAGCATGTCGTTTATTTCCTGTAGTTGTTACATCAGCATACGAAACATTATTGTGAACATTAGGATTGCTATCCTATATCTATACCCCAAACCCAAC
The DNA here is from genome assembly GCF_000002235.5 of Strongylocentrotus purpuratus. NCBI lineage: Eukaryota > Metazoa > Echinodermata > Echinoidea > Camarodonta > Strongylocentrotidae > Strongylocentrotus > Strongylocentrotus purpuratus. Next base: position 6,380,290 of record NW_022145612.1, read on the forward strand.
CCCTTTATTTCTCTCTCTCTCTCTCTCTGTTCTTCTTTCTCCATTCAAACCCAGACGTAAACAGACACACAATGATCATTTTACGCCAAATCAAATGTTTTGAATTTTGATATAGAAAATGCAAATGAATAACACACTGGGAAGCCTGGAATAAACCAATATGTCACAAGCAAGCCTAAACACGGACTAAAAAGAAGGACATACATGGATGGATATGAAAGAGGGAAGACGAGAAGGAAATCAAAGAAAGAAAGAAACAACGGCATTCATCGTTACAAAGGGTGTTATTTGCTATTGCGTGATAAAACCTTAAAAGCTGGGGAATTGCTTTATGATGTTTTTCCTTATACGTTTCACTTTCCTAAAACATCAATGGCACGATGAGTTACACAAGGATGTATATTTAAGTTCTTGTCAGGCTATATTGTTATTCATGTATTAAAACAAACAGGATGTAAGAGCCATAATCATATTGACGACAAAGCCATTAATACCCTTATAAAACTCTGTCTTCCGTCTATGTGATTTAAATGTTTTAAATCGCCAGAAATAATATTATATAAGTATTTACGCCTGGTGGTGGTATTAGGAGAAAAAAAATGAACACTTTATGTCGTATTTAGCATGGTAGAAATAGGAACAATGTTTCTGTTCGTTCTGTTGAATTTATTATTTTATGCCTTGACATGGGGCGCCATAAGAGACCACTCTGATGAGAAAATAAAACATGGGAGGATTATGAAGCCAAATACATACTCCTCTTGAAGTCACAGTGCAGTCACCTTTAAAATTTTTGGAAAGCAGCACTTTTTCTCATTGTATACTGTTCTATGCATCGTTTATTCTTTACTCTTCTCCAGCAGACTGAGCTTTTTATTGTTAATTATAATTGTGACGCGCTCAGGGTGCGCCCATTCATCAAGCCCCTGTGGCTTTTATGATGCACCTTTTTAGTAGATTTAATCATGTCTTCGGTGTTTCTCGTTTTTCCAATGTATATAATGTATGTATATTTAAATGTATTTTTACAACAATGTATAAAGTCATTTTTTCTTTGATTAGAAACAAATTAAGTTCAATTCAATTCAATTCAATTCAATTCACGTATCAACATACTGGTGATATCAATGAATTACTTGATGAATTATGTAATTCATTTATTTTTATGTTAATGCTAATCATACTTCACATGTACGATTTCCAATTTATATCATGACATTCAGTATCAAAGTCAATGTTTGATGGCAATATTGAGATGTACTCAATGATATTCTACACGGAACTAAACATATTTTACAAACCATTCAACAATAATTGGTCGGACGAGCCCTACACGAGAACGTGTAGGAAGGTGATTAATGCCTCCAAATTACTCCTAAATTGACAACATGTAGCCTTACATTGGACGGCCGCAGGATGCAAGGATATATGAAATTACAGGCTTGGGTACATTAAGTTCACGGTATATGACATTGTGATGTGCTGTAAATTAGTTGCTTGAAACGTTCATTATAACTCAGCCACACTAATGGGACCGACATCAGATCGAATACAAAATATATTACACCATAGTGGTAAAATATAGGTCGGTTTGGAGTCAGTGTGCAGTCGGTTGTTTGTCAGTGTGACTGAGGCATTACATTAGCAGTTGATCAATAAAGAAGGCTATCATGACGGGACCTATACATTACTCCAATAGCACATATGCGTTTATTTCATTATTGCAATGGCCAAAGAGCAACTGGTAAAGCCTTTCAGTTATACATTTTCTAGAAATATCCTCCATATTCGAGCTAGCTATTATGCTCATACCAGGGTTAAATCCCCAATTACACTGACGAGGCTGATTGCATATCGACATTCGACAACATCCCCAACACAAAAGTACCTTGCACTAAGTTAATGGCCAAGAATTGATCGGCGTTTTGGAGTCGGCTCGGTGACTCAGTGTGACAGAGGTAAGAAGACACAACAGAACATACCCACGAAATATAGCATAGCATAGAAAATAATAATCTAACATGGCAGAATAAAGTCGGGGTTAATAAGGTTTGTCATCCCCACCAGACTTCATGTACAAACAATTCAGACCCCGATTAACAATTCACTCGGACATGCCACGCCTCATTTCATTGAGTGTTTGCACGACTACTCGGTTGCTATGGTGATTTTTCCCCCCGTAGTAATCTGACCCGTGTTATAAACTTCGCATTTGCTGACATGAAATGAAATGAGTTGCCATCAATCTAAAGCAAACTGATGCCATATTTATGCTCAGAGGGGAGAGTTACAATTACAGAGGAATTTCAAGTTGATGAATAGGGTCGAAACTGGTCAATTAATCCATCATAAAAAGTAACTCATGTGTGTAATAGTATACGAATTGTATACGGATTATATGTGACAGGTGTTAGGTGTACGTCTGGATGTGGACACTGTAGTGAAACCCTGAATTTAGGGGAGGAATTCTTGAACACAAGGGAATACGATCGATTTTCATTTCAATTCGAGGCTTGTATTGTTGTTCTATTCGATTTTCATACCACAATTAAGAATGAGAATAATGTAGAAACATGTACAGAGATGACTCACTTTGGTGGAGACTAGACTTGTAACACGTTAATGATGAAAATGCTGATGAAAATTATGAATCAAATAAATCATTCCACTGTCTTGCCTGGTTCATTATCACACGTTTTGTCGGCTTTTTCACGTTGCTTTACCCCATAAGGGGGGGGGGGGGGGGGGGTCGGGACTGCTATTGGACTGAGTGAAATATACAAATGAACCCTATTTCATTAATTATAAATGTTGTCGGCTAATTCATGTGACTTCCCTACAGGTAGGCCTGCTGATAAAGAAAACATTCCATTTTATGCACTATGATCAATGTAGTCAGTTTGTTCATAGGCCTTCCCTATAGTTGGAGAAGCCAAGCAAGTTTGCGGGCGAATAGATCATAACAAATATTATATAATAACTACTTTTTGGAAATAAAATCTCTAAGTGTCCACTATGTGGGTTGCTCTTACCCGCTCTATTGGTTACTTTAAATAATGATCCTTTAATATGCGCCACATCTTTACAATGACATGTATACAGACAACCTTGATACTATTCAGTCATAATCCGACATTAATCTGGGAAAAACTAGACGAATCTATTCATGCTATAGCTGGTTGAATTTGCTCTCCAATTGCGCAAGCTTTTGTCAATAAAGTCATGCCTAACAAAAAAAAAACACCGTTGTGTTTGCCGGGAAAGAGGAGATGTTATGAAGGGAAAACGTCATAAAAGGTGTACTGATAGAGCCTACGGCCTACATAATGTGGCATAATGGAGGATAAAGACATGGATCATTAGGTCCAATGCGTATGAAAGGTATTTTGTTCACATCACTTTAACAGAGCCACTGCTGGTACGAAAGTTTGAAAAATGGGCATTTGTGCAATTTTAGACATGCTAAAGGTGTCGCTATCAGGTATGTTTATATCGAGGTCATAATACATGAACGTACCACTTTGAGTTGGCCAGTTTCGTAATGTAATAAATGTATACTAAAGTGCCTTGAATTGAATAATTTCATTCTCCCGTTGACGAATAATTGTATTTCAGAATGCATATTGCATATATTACGTGCTGTTGGGTAGGGCAAGCCATAATGTTTGTCCTACCTACTACCTAGCAACGACTAATGTATGCAATTCGAATTCTGATAGTTAAAATACATTTATTCGTAACAGGTGAATGCTATCCGTATTATGTTTATGTTGACGATTGATGACGTTGAATGTGCGTGTGGAGTGTAAACATTACTGTCTAAAATCGTCAGTCAATGTTACAGCGATCCCTTTGAATATACAGCATGTATCATTCGAATCATAATGTACGTTCATAAAACATTCAATAGATTCGCAAATGCATCACAAATCACGTTACTATAATTATATCACATGTAAAATATTTAGTCAGTAAATCCAGTTCAGATGTTAATTATAGGTATACTTCCATATAAGTATATCCAATCCAATATACCTTTTTCTCTATCTATATACATGATGATATTTTAGCCATGTAATTTATAATCGTTAGTTCTATTTATTCATATCAAGGAGAAGGCCTATAAACACGTATTGCATACAGATGTAAATGCAAACAATATACTAGGCATGTAAGACATTTTGGTTTAGTATGTAATAACTCCACGTAAAGTAAGGCATCTAGCCTAGTGCTCCACTGGATAGAGATAACAACAAATACGGTGCATGCAGTCATCCCATTGTCATCATCACCTCGGCCTCATATAGCGGCATGCGATAGACTACACGGTGTATTTACATTACTATGCTTTCTTAACTCGGCTGTCAGTCTGTAATGTCATCTGTCTGCGCGATATGGAAATGACAACAGAAGAAAGAAAAATGAAAAGAGATGCCTCGTCCCCGGCCCAGAGCACATACGGGCATCGCCAGGCCGGGCAGGCGAGCAGTATAGCTATCACTATCAGTTCGTGTAAACAAAGCGCCATGAGTAACGACACGATCCGCCAACACACAGCCGACCTTCGTTCGTTAACCGTTATGTCAGCCTAGTAAAGTAATTAACATTCATACTCACTTGATTGAAAAGCTGTTCGAAGGTAACTAGCTGATGGATGGTAGCTATAGCCGGTCACAAGTCCGTATTGAAATTCCCTCGGGCAAAATTATGTAACACAATTAACCTTCGGTCCAATCACAAGCATCTCTGTTTCGATTGGCCGGGCGCCACTAAATTCCCAGTTGAACAGTGTAGATCGCTTTACAGCTATTGATAATGTGTTCACTTCACTTTGTAGTAAAAATGATGAAAACTATTGAAAATGACGGCAAACAGGTTCCTTATTTCATGGAAATATTCCAAATCAGATTTCAGTTTACCGTTTCTCTAGTTTAAGCGTCACGTTCAAATAAAACACCTCGAGTAGAGAACGCTCCTTCGAAATGTATCATTGTATGGAGCAGATTATATATTCCCAAATGGTCATCCCATTCACTATGTGCGCTCCCGTTCGCAGTGTCGTCTGCGTGCAAATACAGCAATAAATTTACACGAAGCAGAACTTGTGCGGGATGAACGGCCAATTCTCAGTTGAACACCGCGCGTGCGTGCATAAAAGCATCCTGCTGTGTGTGCATAGCTGCCATGTCATTAAGCATAGAGAGGAATTGCTTTTTATATATCATACATAATTCCTGGGAACATGTTAACATATGTCATTGTATGATTGAATCATTAATCCAAGTATGTGCAGACGAAGGAATGTGCTGTGTCATTTTAAAGTTAAATGCCTACATTCTGTTTTAATACTTACATGACAGAAGGATTATGCTCAATGTGGGTATGCTTTTCCCCAAAAAAATATTTAGTTAGAATAAGGGTTTCCTTAAAAAAGAAAACTAAAAATTCATGTAGAATTTAATTACACGATGATCATTATTTATATCCGTTATTACTATGATAGTTGAACGTTATTACTACGATGTTATATTCGCGATTCAATAGGCCTATACTTTTACGCTATCACTTCATTGTTCTGATATTCACTCGGTTATAATCTCAATTGAATATGATTCCGTATATTTATCATTTATTCATCTATGATAATTGTTTTTACAGTAACAATGGGAAGCGGACTCTATCGTAGATCCAGGATTCTCTCGTTGGACAAATAAAAGTGAAGGGGGAAAGTGGTGTATGACTACGCTATTTCCCTCATGCTACTCTACATTATTGAGTTTCAACTTTCATTTTCTTTTTATTTCAATCATACTACAATCATATATCACAAACAATAATTGAAAAATTTAGTCATGTGTTTATGTACTTTTAAATTTCAATTCATTTCCCCATGCTTTTTAAACAATCTTGAAAAAGATTATATCGTTTTCGTATTCATTTTATATGGAATCAATTACTTCCTCAATATTCCCAAACCTCATAATGTGAAAATATTTCTTCTGAATTCTCATGTTTTGGTTTTAAAGTAGGCCTATATTTTCTTCACCTTTCATCGAAACAGGCCAAAGAAGAAAGTGTGTTATTATGAGAATAATATTGAAAGATTCTCCAAGAAATCCGACACATCGAATTACATTTTCATTCTTTTTTGTTGTTGCTAGAAATGCCCTTGTCTTTAAAGGAAGAGCATGAACAAAACAAACTTAGATACTAAAAACAAAAGAGAATAAAAAAAGTAGCCTATTATTCTCTCCTTATATTATGTTGACATTCATGATGACCAATATTTGAGTCTTTAAACATAATACAGAAACAAAAACAGTCACTCATAATCCGTTATCAACGATACTTACACATTTACATAAAAATATTAGATTCATCAATGTTTTACAAATGAAAAGCAAGCGTGCATTGTTCCTTTAAGCCGCAGCACGTTGTTAACGGATGCCTCGAATTCCAGAAACGTGTTTTCTTATTCCAATGGAGGCGGTAAAAATGAGCCCTCTCCGGGATGCTAATGATATAGGTTGACCGCCAAGGTATATACGGAAAGCTGACAATTAGAGAGAGAAGGAAAGAGAGAGAGAGAGAGAGAGAGAGAGAGAGAGGGGGGGGGGGGGGAATGGGCGGGGGAGGAGGAGAAAGGGAAAGAAGAGGGTAGGAGGGAGGACAGACACCACAGTGAGACCGCCCTCATTTCACTTATTTAGAGCTGATTTTAATTAGATAGATGAATGAATTAATACATGGATGAACTTATACAAATAGATAAATGAATATAAAAACAAAGAACTCATGCTGAAAAAAATCAGAGTCACAAAGACTAATGCTGTTTACACACGAGGTGTAATTTCGATTGCGCTAATAAAATTGCTAATGAAGTCTGTGCACGCAAAAATATCAACAACAAAAAACAAACAAACAAAAAAATCGCGCCAGTACCTAACGCAGTCCTCCGTCAAGCCAAAGACGCCTCGTGTACATTACATCATGCCCAATGCACACGAGGCGCAAATACGTGATGCCTCGTGTACGTGATCGGGACGTGGTCGGGACCTGGTCGGGATCATACCCGCTAGATATCATTATCTTTCTCAACTCTGTATAATACTTGTTTCTACACAAATCGCTTGTAAGATATCACATCTATAATATAATTTAAAACATTCAGTGTAAATTTTGCTGGTTCTGTGAAAATTTGTATCCACCATAATCCGAATTCAAGATTATTTAATTTGGATGGTACAGGGAATTTTCGATCTTATAATAAATATGTTAAGCGATACCAGTGTTAGTGTTGAAATTTTGTTACAAATATAAATATTATAGACATACATGTATTATAGAAGCAGAGAATCTGTCGCGAAATAACATATTTGGATTTATTTACACGGAAATAGCTGCCAGATATTGCATCAAATTCTATTTTATTCCTTTGACGCACAGTGATTAATGTGAAAATATATTAACCCATATTTTATAGCCGCTAATATCGTTATGACAATCAACACATTCTCTCGGCCCGCGTTGATGTGGAAATTGGGAAATTTGCTTCTGAGCCTAACTTAATTATCACGTTATTGAGTGCACTTTGTTGGTTTTTATACAATGCCCAAAAGTGCAGAACAGTATACTAGTGACGCCATTTTCAGCAGGGACGTAGTTAGCGGGGAGGGGTGATATCGAGACCCCCTCCCATGAATATTTGGGGTTCGTATAGGGCTGTTAAACAATGGCAAAAATTGATACTCATCTTTTTTTCCTATAGGTGGGGGGAAATGGGGAGGGGGGAACACTACCTAATTATACCTTTTCGTCAAAAAAAATCAAATTTGGAGGGCGCTCTTTTATTACTTGTTTGTATGCGTAAGTGCAGTTGGAAATTTACTGAGGAAGACAGGCGTGGATGAAAGGGAGTTGGAGGAAGAGGAGGAGGAGGATGAGGAGGAGGGAGGAGGCAGCTTTGTTCCAACACACCCTTCGAAATCTCCCATGTTATGTTTCATTGGTAACATAAAAGTTCATCCACATCACTTCCTCGAATCATAATGAGTAACTGTAGTTTTATTAGTAATATCGATGGTTCTCATTTCGATAATTATATTTAGTCATTTAGAAATTCGAATCAGCTCGAAATAAATGAATAATCCTGCAGTGTTTCAATGAATTGCAGATTGTTCAATTCATTTGCAATTGTAGTCAGTAAAGGCCGAATATCCGGTTTATTTGCAAACATTATTTGGAATTTTGGAAATACTTGATGAAAGTAGTATATTTTCAGTACATATCAGCTAAATTTACCTTACAAATTATTGCATGGATCCCGATATAGATAACAGTGACTTCACACTGTATAGAACGCTGGAATTATTTTTAGAATGAACACTGTCTTGAAAAATGAGTCTTTAGCTATTAAACCTCAATAGCACAATTTTGGTATCGGTATAACTTCCTTGATCGTCATTCTTCTTCTTGTTCTTCTTTTCTTCTTTTTCTTCTTTTTCTTCTTCTTCTTCTTCTTCTTCTTCTTCTTCGTCTTCTTCTTCTTCTTCGTCTTCTTCGTCTTCTTCTTCTTCTTCTTCTTCTTCTTCTTCTTCTTCTTCTTCTTCTTCTTCTTCTTCTTCTTCTTCTTCTTCTTCTTCTAAAACAATTAAAACATTGCAATTGTAAGGACAAATGTATTGTTCAAAATTTCAACCCTTGAAGTGGATTGGACACCGATTACTTTTTAAAAGAATGTTTCTTTTTCACAGTTCGTTGTGGGATCGAAGTTACAGTATGTTTATAGACGACATTTTAGTATAATTTATTTTTCGAATGTCGACTTCCTCGCTTTCGGAAAATCGCAATAAACTGAAACTCCTTTTTTCTAGTTTGAGGAATAATGGAAAAATCTGCCGAAAAACTTGAAGAGCAGACGATACATTTTTAGAATTTGAGGGCAAATGTGAAACTGGGAGGGCGCTCTTTAAGTTAAAGAGCAATCTATATATGTCTTGTATCAAAAATCTTGTTTTATATTGCTTATCTTGATAATTTCTTGTTATGTGAATTTCTTGTTATGTGAAATTATGAGGAAGGAAATAAAATATCATTTAAAACAAAAAAATCTACACTTTAAACCTTCCTCTACTGTTATTTTGATTATACATTGTTACATGCAAGAATTTTTTTTCCCTCTACACTGTAAAAAAGAATTTGTTCATTGGTAATTTTTACGTATTTTTTCCATGTAGAATTTACTTGAAAACATTAGTTTTGCCACTTACGCACTAAATTTAAGTCTTGCTAACTCAAACTTTCAATTTAGTAGAACATACGTGGAATATTTAAGTAAAATCAAATACATAAGAACTTTAAGTAATTTCAGCTTGTATTAATTTAGTAATTTTAACTCAAAATCAGAAATTATACGTATTACTCAAACAATTTATGTTGATTATTCTTATCTTTTTAAAGTAAGGACCGATGCAGTGCGTAATAGAAATATTTACATAATTTATGAATATTCATTAAGACCAAATTAAATTCTTTTTTAAATAAAACAATTCTTTTTTGTGGTTGAATGAAAATGTAAGGACTTTAAAACATTTATTAATTAATTCAACATGGCTAAGCAAAGACAAGACAATTTTTAATTGTTACCCAGTTCAAAACAAATCAAAACTTGATATTTCAGGAAATTGTCAACCAATTTTCCTTTTAAGATGCTACGATCAAGTATATATAAAATTTGGAGCCTTTCAATATGTGTCGAATTGAAGCGTATGTAATAGTTTGTGATGGTGGTAGATATATATATACGGTTAAATCTTAAATAGAAGTAGTGTTAGTGATTAGTGGATGTTACTTGTTAGATTAGATGGGTACCAAATCGTGCAATATGTAATCCTATCATAGCTTTTTTTTTTAATTATCTAAAATGATTACAATACTTAAATTATTTACGTTAATGTAACTCGATTTAACTGAGTAAAAATTTATTCAGCAAAATAAGTAAATTCTACTTAAGATGCCGTAGGTAATATTTACTTAATAAAAATAAGGCAATTCTTTTCCTCAATTTTATTGAGTTATTTTGACTATTATTTTTTTACAGTGTATGTTCATTGATCGATGTAACTCATTAGTGTATTGTATCAAAAATCTTGTTTTATATTGCTTATTTTGATAATTTCTTGTTATGTGAATTTCTTGTTATGTGAAATTATGAGGAAGGAAATAAAATATCATTAAAAAAAAAAATATATATATATATATATATATACAATGATTAAACGTGGCGTATATTTTCTTGTTTATGTGCCTGCCCAACAAAGCAGTATTCGCCATATTGTGCCCAACTCGATCAAATCAGGTCGACCAAAATCTCTTAATCAATCGCACTGGCTTGTTGGACAATTTCCAGCATATTTGTGGGCAAAAAAATTGGTAAAGCCAATCATGGCATGGAGTGAAATTATGTAAAACGATGAAGCGACAGGGCGAGGCTTCAGCGGCGAGGGAGCGGGGCGACCAAGCGGGGGTGGGTCTGAGAGGGGGTTCTGACCCCCTCCCAGAGTAAGAGGAAGCATTTGCAATTTTAGAACCACATTAGACGCATTTTCAGACACTTCCTGGAATAATATGACGTAAACTTGCTTTCTCCTACCCCCTCCAATTAGAGTAGGGATCTTTTGCAATGTGAGAACCACATTTGGCGCATTATTGTCCACCGGCACTTCCCGGAAAAAACACAAAAGTACTTGCATGAACTATCTTGAGTGTATAAACTGTGTTGTTATCAGGGGCATCGCCAAACCTTTTTCAGTGGGGGAGGGGGGGTGTAGAAGCCACCGATTACCAACAAACTAGCCACCAATTAATTACCGACAAATATATTTATGCCAATATCCAAATGTCTACAAATTTAACCCTATAAACCCGGGCCAGGAACTAAGTAATTTTTCTGTTTTCCCCCTCCCGCGCGAAGCGCAGAAGCTTTGACACTTCATTAAATTATTAGAGAAAGAAGACGATCCGTTGTAACGTTCTCGACTCTAAATTCTTGTTTCGCCCCTCCCGCGCGAAGCACAAAAGCTATGACTTAATTTAATAATTTATTACTCTTAATCCGTGTCTGAATTCATTTTCGCCCATCCCGCGCGAAAGCTTTCACATTTCATCAAAATAGAGAAAGAAGACGATTCGTTGTATCGTGTCCTTGTCTGAATTCAGTTCCCCCCTCCCGCGTGAAGCGCGGAAGCTTTGACGTTTCATTAAATTATTACTCTTAATCCTTGTCTGAATTCATTTTCGCCCATCTCTTTCACGTTTCATTGAATTATTAGTTGTATCGTGTCCTTGTCTGAATTCAGATTTCCCCTCCCGAGCAAAGCGCGGAAGCTTTGACGTATCATTTAATTATTACTCTAATCCTTGTATGAAATCATTTTCGCACATCACGCGCAAAGCGCGGAAGCTTTCACGTTTTATTTAATTATTAGAGAAAGAAGACGATTCGTTGTATCGTGTCCTTGTCTGAATTCAGTTCCCCCCCCCCTCCCGCGTGAAGCGCGGAAGCTTTGGCGTTTTATGAAATTATTACTCTTAATCCGTGTCTGAATTCATTTTCGCCCATCCCTTTCACGTTTCATTAAAATTAATAATTAGAGAAAGAAGACGCCTCGTTGTATCGTGTCCTTGTCTGAATTCAGTTCCCCCCCCCCTCCCGCGCAAAGCGCGAAAGCTTTGCCGTTTCGTTTTACCGTTCTCTACGTCTAAATCCTAGTCTGAATTCAGCCCCCCCCCCCTCCCGCGCCAAGCGCGGAAGCTTTGCCGTTTCATTAAATTATTAGATAAAGAAGACGGTTCGTTGTACATACTTTTAATCCTTGTCTGAATTCAGTTTCCCCACTAGCTGCGCCTCTTAACGATACACGTGCAGTGTTACATGATGTACGTATCGAACGTTCGTTCGCGCACAGCCCGAGTGGAGGGTAGTGCTTGTCGCAGTAGCTTCTGGAAATGAATTGTCTACTATAGTTTACTGTAAGTGGCCCATTAGTGACTATAAAAAAAACATATGCTCTTCCTGGCTATTTGGGAATGTGTCAGTTTGCAACAAAAATGGAGAAACGCGCATTTTGTTGAAAATCATGTGATATTACTAACATTTATAAATCACTTGTATGGAATTTTGAAAATAAGTCATGGTTGAATTTCATTTGGGGAGGGGGGCTGGCGCCCCCCCCCCCCAAGCCCCCCCCCCCCCACCAGTACGCCAGTGGTCAACAGTATGAAATGGCTTGATAGAGGATCCTTTCGCATACCTAAATAGCACAGTTTCCACAAACTTAACTTCTTTGATTGTTTCGTTTTGTTTTCTGTTCTTCTTCTTCTTCTAAGCACAAGCATAGTAGCATACACATGCTTTAGCAGTCACGCAAAACACACATTGGCAAATTATTATTCAATAAAATCTGAGAATGTATACCATTATCTAGATCTATTATTTTTAAATTATTTTTAAAATAATTCCACAAATTGGGGTAAAACAAAAATATTCCAACTTTATGAGCGACAGCGGTAGTTTGAGTAGTCCGATCCGTTTTCTATAGAGACAGATAACCTTCAGAAACGGTGTTGAAGTGAAGCCTTAAATGAACTTCTCCATATATCTTTGTCCAATGTGATACCAGAATTACTCTTACAATGTCTCTATCTACCCTACAACAAGTCTCGTCTTAACAACTAAGCAACTATGATTTTACTTCACGAGATTATATTTTAACATTAATTCACATTGCTTGTATAATAAGTTTGTTTGATCGTGATGTTTAGCTAGCCATGTAGAAAAAAATAGAACCTTGAACCTGTTTGTTCAGTGGCGAATATGTTGTAGACTTACTTTGCCGGAGAAACTGACAAAATGAGTCAGCAGATATTAAGCTCTACATGTCTATAGGTGTAACAACATATGAAAACTGAATACTGAGATTCAAAATCTATCTTATACGTTTTGACTTCGAAAGCATCGAACATCTAAACAGGTGAGCTGGATTTTTGTTTCTTTTTCTGTTAAGTCCTCAACGTGCTTTTGATTTTGATTTGATTTCTTTTTAAATGATACTCTTTAGGGGGCTACAAATTCATTAGCTTCCATTTATTCGATATTCACAGGTTACGAGTAAGTGGGTGTGCCCTTTGCCCAATTGGTAGAGTCCCTACAGTAGGCATAGCTTATGTGGCAAGTGTTTTCTCTGTTGCTAATATTTATTTTTAGAAATAGGATAAGAAAATAGTCTTCTGCTTTGAAAATGCTTCACATAAAAACCCAGATATTTTCAACTATGAATGGAAAAATGTTAAATGTTATTTAACGTTAAATATTAAGTAAAATCTAAAAAAAAAAAAATCAGTTTTTCAAACTAACCTTATAAGTATCTGGTGCAATTTTTAAATATACACACTAAGAAAAAATGGTGCAGGTACACTGTAAAAAAATAATAGTCGAAATAACTCAATAAAATTGAGGAAAAGAATTGCTTTATTTTTATTAAGTAAATATTACCTACGGCATCTTAAGTAGAATTTACTTATTTTGCTGAATAAATTTTTACTCAGTTAAATCGAGTTACATTAACGTAAATAATTTAAGTATTGTAATCATTTTAGATAATTAAAAAAAAGCTATGATAGGATTACATATTGCACGATTTGGTATCCATCTAATCTAACAAGTAACATCCGCTAATCATTCACTACTTCTATTTAAGATTAATCACTAATCACTAACACTACTTCTATTTAAGATTTAACCATATATATATCTACCACCATCACAAACTATTACATACGCTTCAATTCGACACATATTGAAATGCTCCAAATTTTATATATACTTGATCGTAGCATCTTAAAGGGATCCGGTAACTTTGTCTCAGATTCTGAAATAAAATTCTGGATTTAGCTCATGATGCAACGATAATTATAAACCTTAAGGTCAGTCAGGAGCCCCATGACTTTTACAAGCCGATCGCCTGTTTGATTATCAAGATATTTATGATTGGAATTACAAATTTTGAAAACCGTTCGCCTGACGGTTTTCATAACACTACAGACTATTGGGGAAAACGAGTATGGTAAAACCGGTCACTCAAAGATTTTTACTTTTTTGAGGCACTTCTTGATCGTTTTGAAGCGCAATTTTTTTAGGGCTTCAATATTACACCATATCACAGACACTGATAACACGTAGGGCCGTGTATCTCAGATTTAACATTGTTAAACGATCCCTTTAAAAGGAAAATTGGTTGACAATTTCCTGAAATATCAAGTTTTGATTTGTTTTAAACTGGGTAACAATTAAAAATTGTCTTGTCTTTGCTTAGCCATGTTAAATGAATTAGTAAATGTTTTAAAGTCCTTAAAATTTCATTCAACCACAAAAAATAATTGTTTTATTTAAAAAAGAGTTTAATTTGGTCTTAATGAATATTCATGAATTATGTAAATATTTCTATTACGCACTGCATCGGTCCTTACTTTAAAAAGATAAGAATAATCAACATTAATTGTTTGAGTAATACGTATAATTTCTGATTTTGAGTTAAAATTATTAAATTAATACAAGCTGAAATTACTTAAAGTTCTTATGTATTTGATTTTACTTAAATATTCCACGTATGTTCTACTAAATTGAAAGTTTGAGTTAGCAAGACTTAAATTTAGTGCGTAAGTGGCAAAACTAATGTTTTCAAGTAAATTCTACATGGAAAAAATACGTAAAAATTACCAATGAACAAATTCTTTTTTACAGTGTATGCACCTTTAGGGGTTCAAACCGATGCAACACTGGCAGCACCTTTAGGGGTTAAATCCTGCACCCTTTAGGAGGGTGCCAGATTGCACCTTTTACGAGACATGTTAGTACCCTTAATGGTTCAATCCTGCTCCATTAGGGTGCAAACCTATGCAATAACAGCACCTTTAGGGGTTCAATCCTGCACCCTTTAAAAGGTGCAATCCTGCACCCATACTCGAGGAATACTCATGAAATTTGCTCGTACACAAATACATATTAAACATGCATGTTGTTTCTTGATTAGTAATCATATAATCAATATATCTATTGCTAAAACGTGAATGTAATTGTAACATGATCAGACAAAATAATCTAGTGGTTAATGATTGCTGAAGGAAAATAGAAATCACAAACTTGATGTGTATTGTCATAATTTGCTTAACAAATCATGATAAATGTACTCGTATGTGAACACGTGTAAAGTAATCATGAATATGCATGCATATGCAAACTTTTATTTTGCACCGTTTTTTGTCGATAGGGTTTATTTTTGTGGGAAGGGTGCAACATCGTATATTGCACCCTTTTCTGAACCCCTTTTCCTTCAATAGGGTTCATTTTTATGTAAAAGGTGCAAACTCTTATTTTGCACCCTTTTTTCTTAGAGTGTACGTACTTGTGTCATGAAATAGACAGTTGGGCTAATTATACTTCAAGTAAAGTGTTCAATTCAGTACAAAGTGACGCTCATCGTTGCTCTCGAAGAAAGAAAAAAAAAAGGAACATGCTTGGCGCTTCATTTTATTATAATAAAACGTCAAGAAGTTCCTAATGCCGACTAATATATAATCCCAAGTTAAACACTACATGTAGATAAATTTACAATAATATCAAGCATTTCGATTAAAAACTAGGATTACAGATGGGTTATAGGATTGTGATTGAGGTTGGGTCAGGGATAGGATTAGTGTTAGTGTTAGGATTAGGGTCAGTGTGTGTTTTAGGGTTACTTACATGATTGGGTATTCTGCAGTTATTCCAAATTTCAATTGCTATTTTTATGATAGATATTTTTTAAAGGATATATTTAAGTGGATCCAGTTCATACAGCCATGCCATAAACAATAATTGATCTTATACATAAAACTGTTTCTGTAAACATAGTAGGCCTATATGAAATAACTTTTTGCCAAGTAATTACCTACTTTACCTGTTTGTCTAAGTATAATATGTTTTAGGAATAGCTAAACACGTGTCTATTTTTAGAGTGTAAGCACGCAAAAGATAGAGTCGTATAGATAATACTTAATATCATAATACTGGTTAATGGTTCTAGGATACCTACCCCCTGGACATCCACCCCCCGGATAACCACCCCCAGTCAATTTTAAGGAAAAGAAATGCAATTTTAATTCTGTATCAATATTTAATGGATGAAACAATTTCTATCTTCATTGTGGATTTGCGACCGATGATGCCTGAACATGATTGTCATGATACCAATATTTCCATTTGGAAACAAATTATCATCGTTATGACGTCATTAATGAAGAATTTTTACCAGTAATTCCATAATGGCTTGTTGCTTACTTCTACTTCTACGACGATACTCAGCAGGATCCAAAAGTCAGGATGTAGTGCTGAGGAATAAACTATCTAGTTCTTGGTCTAGATGCTTGGTGGAAGCGCTCCCTTGAAGCCCTCCAGTGAAGTAGCGTCAAGGGTGATCTTTGAAAGTGCATTCCACGCAGTTACTGTCTGAGGGAAAAATGAGTTCTGGTAGAGCTGGGTGCGGGATGGGATAGCCAGCAACTTCTTTGAGTGATACTGTCGTGTGTTGCTTGCAATCATGGGTGCTGTGTAATGGTGTGCATTGATGGCTACTGTGTCGTTTTGGATCTTGTACATGAGGTGGAGGCTTTCGGCATTTCTTCTCCTCTCCAGGCTCTCCCATTTCAGATGTTGAATCATGACCGAGACACTGGCCATACGACGATATCTCTGGAGGGTGAATCTTGCTGCTCGCCTTTGTACTGCCTCGATTTTGGCTTATGCTTGTTTGTGTGAGGGTTCCAGACCGAGCAACAGTGTTCCAGATGAGGTCTAACAAGAGAGAAGTAGGCTTGTTGGCGGATCTTTTGTGAGGTTTTGCGGAGATTTCTGCTGACTAGTCCCAGCATCCGATTGGCTCGGGATGTGATGTTGTTCATGTGGCCTTGCCAGGACAAGTTGGATGAGAAAGTCAATCCTAGATACTGGAGATCTGTTACCAACGCAAGAGGAGTGTCTCCTAGCGTGTATGTCGTGGTGATGGCTTTCCGACGTAGGGAGAATGTGATGTGGTAGCATTTCTCGGTGTTGAATTTCATCTGCCATATGTGTTAGCCCATGAATGCAGCCTGTTGAGATCTTGTTGTAGGGCTTGGCTATCAGTGACATCAGTGATCGGACGGTATAGAAGACAATCATCAGCAAAGAGTCGGATTTTGGAAGAGATCCCATCTACTATGTCATTGATGAAGGATATAAACATAAGTGGGCCGAGAACTGTGCCCTGCGGTACCCCAGAGGTGACTGGAACCCATTCAGATGACTCTCCATCTACAACAACACGTTGTAACCTTTCAGTTAGGAACACCCTGATCCATCTGATAAGGTTGTCATGGATCCCATAGTGATAGAGCTTATGAAGGAGGCGGTTATGGGGTACACGGTCAAAGGCTTTGGAGAAGTCTATTGCAACTGCATCAACTTGCTCTTTCTGGTCTAGAGAGTGTGCAACATCTTGAGATGTAATGATCAACTGGGTCTCACATGAATGGCCAGGACGAAAGCCATGCTGAACATCATTGAGAATATTATTTTCGTCATAGTGATCCATGATATTGATGAAAATGACATGTTCGAGCAGTTTACTGCAGATGGGCGTGATTGATACAGGGCGGTAGTTGGAGGCCTTGCTCCTGTCTCCTTTCTTGAAAATTGGTGAGATGTTTGCAAGACGCCAGTCAGATGGTACTGTTCCTGTATCTAGAGATTGTTGAAAGATAAAGGTCAGGATCGGTGCAATGTCTTCAGCAAAGAACTTCAAGATCGTTCCTGGTATGCCATCTGGTCCTGTGGCTTTGCTAACATTTATAGCTTTCAGTTGCGTGACAATGCCTTCCACAGAGATTTCAATGCGATCCATTGAAGGAAACACGGGTTGTCTAAGATCCGGAATGTTCGAGTTATCCTCCAGTGTGAAAACTGATTGGAATTGGTCGTTCAGTGCAGTTGCTTTCCCTTTACTGTCTGATACAAGCGTTTCACCACACTTGAGGGATCCAACTCCAGATGACTCTTGCTTTCTGGATTTGATGAACTTCCAGAATGTTTTGTTGTTCTTGTCATCAGGAGAGAACATCTTGTTTTGATAAGTCCAGTAGTTATGACGAAGTTGAGATCTTAATTCTTTCTAATAATTCTTGTACTTAAGCCAATCATCTGGTGTTTTTGAAGCTTTAGCTTTATTGTACAGTCTTTGCTTTCTTCTGACTCCTCTCTTTATGGTGTTTGTGATCCAGGGACTGGTTCTTTTCTTTCCAGACACCTTTGTTGGAATGTAACTCTCCATGAGGTCTCCAATCTCTGTTTTGAAGTCATCCCAGTTCTGCTGTACTGTTCTAGGTTCTGGGCTGCTACGTAGGAAAGAAGACTGAAACTTGAGGAGATCTGCACGCATGCCAGTTGTATCAGCTTTATCATACATGAATACTTTCCGAGCTTTCTTCCTTGAAATTGATGGAGTTTGGTCAACTCTAAAGCTCACAATGTATTATATTCAACAAACTTTCTTCTATCTTATTTCCAGAATGGCGCTACCGGCTGGAATGACCCAAAATCCTGAAATGCCCGGACTCTTTGACTTTCATGAGTACGAAGGCTTGAGGATGCCTAAAATAGTCCTGAAATCTAGTCTAGATGAGCTCAAGACATTCGAAGTGAGGCCAGATGACATCTGGGTATGCACCTACCCAAAATCAGGTGATTTCCGGTCTTTTCCTTGTTAACTTTACATATTTTTTTAAACTCTTGAATGAATCGATAAATTTGCATATTAATCCTTCCAATTTAATTTCCTTTCTCGATTTTATCTTCTCGTAATCATTTTGCAATAAAAGATGTCTTCATTCACATTGCTTTTCTTCTTCTTTTTCTTCTTCTTCTTCTCCTCCTCCTCGTTCTTTTTCTTCTTCTTCTCCTCCTTCTTCTTCTTCTTCTTCTTCTTCTCTCCTCCTCCTCCTCCTCCTTCTTCTTCTTTTTCTTCTTCTTCTTCTTCTCCTCCTCCTTCTCCTCCTTCTCTTTCTTCTTCTTCTTCTTCTTCTTCTTCTGCATTACCTTGATTTTCTCTTCCCCTTCGCAATTAAACACACTTCTTCTAGACACTTCTCTTTTACTAAATAATTATCCTAATTCTGTCATTAGTGATATAATTATCAATTCAATTTTGCCAGTGATTAATTAGAATTTAAGTCAACATAATACCTCAAAAACACAAGGGTACATTTTTGCTTGACAATGGCGATATTTGTTATAAACTTATCCATCTCTACATTAACATCGATAGTTTAAATTGTCTTTTTCGTTTTTTCATTGATATTTTGTTTTTCTAATGAAGTTAGCAATTTTATATATGTCATGGTCGTGTCTATGTATAAAACGATAATTTAATTTTACCTAGATAAATATAGAAATTTTAAGTACAGCGCATGTATAAATTAGTTCTGTTTCTATTTGCGCCCCACAGGTACACATTTCATCATGGAAATGACATCCCTCATCCTGGCAGACGGCGATCCAATGAAGATCGACCGAACAACTCACCTAGCAACCATCTCCATCGTAACCGTGGACCGCCCATTCACGGTTGACGCCCAGCAACAGGGCGATGAAGCACAGCCCCCGCTTGCCCCCATGCCATTCATTGATGTGATCAAGAAGGCCCCCTCTCCGAGAAAGATAGCGTGTCATTTGCCCTTCCAGCTTCTCCCACCAAACATCGAGAAGAGAGCTAGGGTAGGTATTATCCAGGGCTTAAAGCAGTGGCATGGATAACAGGGGAGGGGTACATGCCGCATCTATCGGCGGAGGAAAAAAAGAGGGAAATAAAGGAAAAGCGGACGGAACATGAAAATAAAGGAATGTGAAAAAAAGATGAATTACCCCCCCCCCCCCCCATACCTCCCCCCTTATCGGCCGCCTGGATAGACCAGAGTGCGGACAGAGATGGATGAACGGATAGATACAAAGAAATATAGTGACTTTGGTATAAACAGCTTAATATTCATTATGTTTTCTGTTTGCTTTTTCTTTTGCTCGCTCGCTCATTTCGCCTGCTCGTTACACTGGAGTTTTATTTTAGGCAAAAGACGTCAGCCTCCTTATGAAAATAGTGCCCATACACCAGTGATTTTATAGAAATAAACTGTAATTGAAATCACTGATAGAAAACTCTGTTAAAGGTAAAGACCAGTTTATGAAACGCCCCAATTTCAAAAAATGAAATGGAAGCTCTCATTACCAATCATGTGAAAGAATATGTTTCGACTAATACATGATGATAAAAAATTTGCCGGGAAACCGCCTACTAATTCATATATTTGGTAAATTTGTTTCTCTCATGGTCTATGAGAGATATAGGGTAGTCCCATATACATCTTTTTGTGTATAGTGCTTGTAACTTTACGAAGAATGGGCCAAATTTCTTATCATTTTGATGATTCCAGAACCTTGCAGATGCTAGATGCTAGATGATCAACCTTTTCTGATCGATTCCACAACGTTTCTTTCACAATGCAATCGCATGACCATAACTGGTCTTTACCTTTAACTTGTATTATTTGTTTGCATGTTTGTTTGTTTGTTAGTTTGTTAGTTGTTAACTTTATTTTTTTCTTCAATGAATAGGTTATCTACGTGGCCCGTAATCCTAAGGACATGATAGCATCTACAATGCGATTCGTAGAGAAGACCGTCCCCTATCCAGGAGGCTTCGACCAAATGGTCATGGACACGATGAATGGAAGTAAGCAGTATTATTATGAATAAGCAAATATTGGTAATACTTATGTTCGGCTTGTGAAGTTGTAGATCTGTATGGCCTGGAGAAAACCGCAGATTAAGGTTATCACTTAATGCCCACATTTTTTTATTATTAATTTCTTGTGATATATGGTTTAAGGTAGAGAAAACCATCGACGTCATATGACCATGTACTCACCCTTACATTACTTGTGAGATTTGTCAATAAAACATAAATGAATACTTCCTTCCATTTTGGCGGAATTGTCGGCAGTTTCCACTGTTAGGTATTGGTAATGCTGTCCGACGATATCCCTTTTAACATTATCTATTAATTTTCGAAATTGATATTTTTTTCACAAAGGATGATAAAATTAAGACATTGTATTCTTGATAAACGAAAATGTATTTCCTCCGTTTACTCTTTTCTCCCCCTCTTTACTTGTATGTCTTTCTCTCTTTATCTACCTCTTTCTTTCTTTCTTTTTTATTCATCTTTTTCTCCAGCCACCTCATTTGGTCCCTGGTTTGATCACGTGATGGGATACTGGAAAAAGCGAAAGGAAGACAACGTTCTCTTTTTGACTTTCGAAGAAATGAAAATGGTTCATATTATCCTCTTTCCACATTTGTTAGAATAAATGAAATCGTATACATGATTTTATTTGATACGCATGATTAAAAGAAGAGAGAGAGAGAGAGAGAGAGAGAGAGCGAGAGATATGGGAGAGAATATACAAATGAAGAATAGGAAGAAAATATGAGATGGAGAGAGAACAAAAATAGACAATGAGATAATAACAATATCATAGAAATCCTTTTTTTTCTTCTGAAAGTCAACAAGTGGATCCGATATTTTCGCTCCAACGACCAGTGACATTTTGGTCCATGCAGTCTAAATTCAAAGATATAATATAAGGTTTGTTTTTGCATTTGGTATTGAGGTTAGGTATAGGATTAAAGGTAAGTGCTAAGAACAGGTTGTTAGTTTAGGCATGGTAGGGTCCATGGTGTAGGTCTGAATTTAGGAAGGCGGCTAATAATACTGCGGAGAAATTGTCGCCGGTGTATATGTGTCGAACAACCGGCCACATGACTGCGCAAAATCTTAAGCTAAACTTTAAGTGTGGCAGGAGCCAAAACAAGCCTTTCCGAGGTCACCCGGCGAGTCGCAAACTATTTACATGATTAATGTGTCCTACAGCCATTCACAGGAGTGAAAACAATGATGTGCTGAACTTTAAGATTGGCATGATTCATAGAAGCTCAAACAGACAGTTTTCCCTTTTTTTCTCCCAAAAATTTCCACTGACCATCCTAAGAACCCGGCAGAGGCCGCTCAAAGAGTCGGAAAGCTTCTAGGGCGCCCTCTCTCACCTGAGATTCTGGAGAAGGTGGTGACAAAGAGTGGTTTCGAGGGTATGAAGAAGACATACGACAAGATTGAGAAAGCTTCGGACAAGGGTAAATTTCTTACCAAAGCCGCTGGTCAGTTGCCCTTCATGCAGAAAGGTGTGTTGATTAGGCCTTCTATATTTCATAACAATCGTGTTTACGTTTTTCTTGTGTCGTTATTTAAAAAAACAGGAAGAAGAAGAAGAAGTAGGAGTGGAAGTTGTAGAAGTAGTATTAGTGGTAGTGGTAGTAGTAGTAGTAGTAGTAGTAGTAGTAGTAGTAATAGTAGTAGTAGTAGTAATAGTAGTAGTAGTAGTAGTAGTAGTAGTAGTAGTAGTAGTAGTGGTGGTGGTGGTGGTGGTGGTAGTAGTAGTAGTAGTAGTAGTAGTAGTAGTAGTAGTAGTAGTAGTAGTAGTAGTAGTAATAGTAGTAGTAGTAGTAGTAGTAGTAGTAGTAGTAGTAGTAGTAGTAGTAGTGGTGGTAGTATGAGAAGAAGAAGAAAAAAAGAAGACGAAGAATGAAAAGAAGAAGAAAAAAGTAGTACTAGTGATAGAAGAAGAAAAATAAGTGTCATGGTTTGCGTAGGATCATATTTTTTTTTACCATAACGGACAACCACATTATCACAAATGACTCGTATTTTCCCCGTATTTTTCTATTTTTAAAATTGCATAATTTTCCAGGTGTGATCGGGTCATGGAAAGAAAGATTTACTGTGGCCCAGAACGAAGCATTCGACAAATGGTACCAGGACAAGTTTGCCGGTTGCGATTTGGAGTTCCAGTTTGAATAATTTAGTTATAAAAAACCAGATCGCAATGACTTTCAATACGCTATTGTGCATCCTGTTGAAGTCATATTCGCATTACCTAATGCGTCATTGTAAAGTTCATATACTTAATATGTGATGGGCAAGGCTGTTTAGATAGCCTTAGGTTGATTTTTCAAAAGCTTTTGCGATCATGTTAAAACTTATTTTTAAATGATTAGAAAATTTTAATTTAATTCAGTTTTAAGAACATCAACAATGGTTGTATTCGATAGTTATGATAATGTAGTTTATTACACTGAACTATCCTCTTATTTTGTATGCTACGAATGTTTAAAAGCCATATTTCTGTTTTGAATTTGTATTCATTTACAATATTCAATTTTAATTAAAACAATCTTTCTTCGAGATGATAACATCTTCAATCATCTATTTCATGACGGTCCCATTTATGAAAAAACTATATCTATGAATTTATGAAAGATGTTAAACTATATAATAATAATAACGGATTCTTATAAAGTGCTTTACCAGGTACAAGTGACCAAAACACATGCAGTTACCCCAGTGAAAGGGTTCAATCACTATATTGCACATTACAGTGCACTTTCTCCACTCCCTGGGGAACATTCCAGCTAGTCCCCTTTTTAAGGGCACGCACGTGCTAATCTAACCGTAAAGACGTTCGCATCCTACCGGGTACCCATTGACACCTGGGTGGAGAGGAGCAAAGTGGATAAAATGCCTTGCACAAAGGACCCAAATGCCGGGCCGGGGCTCAAACTCATGACCTTTGCATTTTGTTTAAACCACTCGAATTGTTGTTGTTGGTAATAGTTTAATTGCGTTCATTCAGTATTGAATATTTACGCCATATCTTCAGTTTTATAAGAAAATCAGTTATCCATCAAGAAAACCGAAAATAAAATTTGTTAATGATATAATTAATTAACCAGTATCACAATTTATTAGGAGAAACATGCTTCTCGGCTACTCGGCATGCGTGCGCAGTGATCTTTTTATAGATTTTAATGTTGTAACGCACGATGCCTAGACCACGGTGACCATTGCACTCGAATACGACACCTCTATAATTAATATACATTGAAGTTAATCATATTCATGTTATATATTATCATCATTTTTTAGCATGTACATTTTCATTGTATGTTTTTTAATCGATGTTGTAAATTATTTGTAATTTAGCCAACGGAACGGCTGTGAGGATAAAACCTTCAATTGAAGTGTGTGAAATCTATGGTATGATTTATAATAAAAATGTTATGATTATTAATTATTATTAATTGGTCAATGTCTCTTCTCATACAAGGGAGCAGGTCAAAATGAACGAAATGTAATACTTGCACCGATTGAATTGTTGATCAATTTTAATCACAGAAATTAAGGCGAAGAGAAATAGGGACAAAAAGAGAGAGAGAGAGAGAGAGAGAGAGAGAGGGGAGAGAGAGAGAGAGAGAGAGGGAGAGAATGAGAGAGAGATGGAGAGACAGAGAGAGAGACAGAGACAGAGAGAGAGAGAGAGAGAGAGAGAGAGTTAGTATACTTACTTACAATCATACACATGTCTTCTTAGCAATCGAGTAATATAAAATACAAAAAGTTAGACGAGTTAATTCTGTGATATTAAAGGGACTTGGTAACATTTTAAAGATGAGAGAAAATGGTGCTAAGGTAGTGACTTCAATGCTAGATGTATCATTAAAGGTCCATTATAACCCATTAAAAATTGGGAAAACTGATCTGATGGATACCTTAATTCTCCCACTATATTAAAATTTAATTACATTTTAGGTGAATGTAAATCGTCACAAAGCAATGAATTGGCTCTATATACCATTCCAGACATTTAAGTGTTGAAATATTTTTAAAGCCTGTCTTTTGTCTTATTTTCATGGGAAAAAAGGTTGGGAAAATTCAAAAATGGTTGGGAGAATTTACTGTTAATCACTTTAAGAGGGCGTTGCACTGTGACGTCTTCCTAGAAAACCATTAATATCTTCGTGGTTTGAGAATTTTTCAGGATTTTTTGCATGTTAGAAGATAAGTATAGTAGAAAGAAGATAATAAGTAACATTTCATACAAAAATTACGCAATTTTTTTAATCAACCTTCAACAATGTTACTGAGACTTTAATGTAAATATGTGTGACAGCCAGAGTTTGCTTTATTTAATTTTCTTTGCGATGTTCGACTCATTTTAAGAAGGAAATTAATGTTTTCAACGAAAACCGAAAAGAGAGTACTGATTTGTTTTCTCTCTCAAAATTTACACGAATATGTTAAAAGTAAACTTAGAAATTTGACATTGAAATGGGTAAATATGAGATATATAAGGGGAAAGATGATATTGCAACCATACCATAGATGGAAATATTTGCTAAATGAAGCATACATGTATCTTAAAAACGTGACGATATGACGCATGTCTTATCATTTTCTTTTATTTTGATACGATTGTTTCATCACAATTAAAATAAAACAAGGAAGTAATACTACCGAGCAATGCGAAATTGCCAATGAAACTCTTTGAGATTATTTCGTGACAAATCACATTGTGAGATTGCTGTTGTGACAAAATCAATTTTTTGGAGTGATTTGGTGACGAAATTACACATCGTGTCACAAGGCGCCCCATAATCTCAAACAAACTTAATCTTAAACAAACAATGCAAACTGAACTCTGAACTGTTTATTCAAACTATTCAATGTTTATTCTAGTTCATAGTATACGTACGAATCAAAGAATCTAGTTGACTCATTCGATTCACACCAGGTCAAGTGGCTATGTGATCGTGCATTTATGTACGTAGGATATGTCATGTGAACGGGTAAAAAACGCTCGATCATTCCACCTCACTGACACAGTACATCTTTCACAGTAAGTATGCCAATGTTTCCTATTTATGTCGGGTAATTTTTGTTTGTGTGGTATATACATTTATGATGTATACCATTGAGATAAGGCTGATCCGTTCAAAACTTGAAACAAAGAAAATCGTAAACTCTTATCTATTATTTCGCTCTTGAAAGTTTGCATTTTTAATCTAGGTCTCAAACAATTTTTTGTCCATGTAAAGAAATATGCACCGGGTAGATCATCACTTCTTTAAGTAGAGGAGTGGAAATATACACACTCTTCCAGGAGTCATATTTCCACATGTCACATAGAAATAGTCTTATGTCCAATAAAGTTCAAATTTCAAATTTGTTCTATTGTCAATGATGTGACTAAACTATTGCACTTTTTTAATAATATTATTTCCATATGTACTTATATCCTCCATTTCATTACATAGTTTGTTTTCTGTATACATTCGAGCATGTGAAATGAATAAATCCAAATTCAAATATTACGGATCACTTCGTTTCGGAGTGGAATCCACCCCATGTAGTGGTTTTAAATACTCGTTTGAGTGTGAATTCCACTCCGTATTGATGTAATCCCTAATAAGTCTCCTAAAAATGGATTTCTACTTTTATAGTATATTTTATAATAATATTGGAGGGGACTTTGTCAAAGTCTTAGTCATGTACAGTACCAAGATTTGAAAGAGCTCCATTAAATCTTGCCAATTACGAGGGTGCCGAGCTTGGATTCGAACCCTTAACGAAACCAAATAAAATCAAATAAATCAATTCAAATCAAAGCGAATCAGTTATCTCCATTTGAGATGGCCGAGCAGGATGGAGGGGAACCATTCGTCGATGTTATGGGTCGCTTCGTGCACGATGGCGTCACGTTTCCCGACATCGTCATGAGAGAAAGCCTTGATGAACTGAAGACACTCGACGTCAGACCCGATGACGTGTGGGTCTGCACGTATCCCAAGGCGGGTAAGCATTATCGATTCTTAACAACTTCATCTCTTATTTTTCTTCTTCTATTTTTTTTTTCTTGGGGGGGGGGGGGGGGGGAGATCGTAATCTTTCAGTTTCAGTTTTTTGTTGCCTTTTTTGGAAGGAAAAAACGCTATTTATGTGCCCAAATCAAAGATAACGATGCGACCACACATAACATGCAGGTGATCCAAAGGCGTATCCAGGATTCTCTTCCGCTACATCCTTGGCAAGCAAAAAATGGAGGGAAAATGTTTAAAAAATAGTACAAAAAAGTTCTCACAGATTTTCAGGAGCATTTTTTCTCTCCAAAAACCTTTACTGCGAAAACTGAAATTTCTCAGATGCAACAAGCGAAAAATCAACATTTAAGAAAGCACAAAATAAAGGTTGGATATTTTACCGACATCGCTACCACTGCTACCATGTATTTCAATTGCGCCATCATTAAACTTTTCAAAGACCCCCAAAATGTGCATGTATGTGTGCTTTTCTATCTCGTGACCTCCCCCGCCCCCCTCCCTCCCCCTCGAAGAAAATCTTGTATCCGCTACCCATTGTGGCATCCCATTGTGGCGAATGACTTCTCATGACTTGAAACAAAATCCGAATACTTGAAGTATGAATGAAGAAATTATAAGAATAATTGAGTAAACACGATCGCCAAGACTTTAAAAAGAATCAACTCGATTGCAATAAGCGATTTCGTAAATAGCTCTGGACCGCTTGACCCCAAAATATCCACAGATCTTAGACACGATGGATACTTCCCACTTGTGCATTTTAGATTAATCACTG
Source organism: Strongylocentrotus purpuratus (assembly GCF_000002235.5). NCBI lineage: Eukaryota > Metazoa > Echinodermata > Echinoidea > Camarodonta > Strongylocentrotidae > Strongylocentrotus > Strongylocentrotus purpuratus. The sequence goes on from NW_022145612.1 coordinate 6,407,958, forward strand.
CCAAAGTGATGGAGGTGCTTCATGAATACCTTTTGTTTACCTCTTGAGAAGAATACTTCCACCTGTGTATCAGATAAATGTACTGTTGGTGCTTAAATGAATACTGATTACATAAATTTCATGAGCACGATCCGAGTATTCGTCTCAATGGTTTTACAATTTGGGTACGAATGACCTTTATCTGCCCATGCGCAAATCCTAATTACCAACTGGCTTATTGTAATTGCTTACTGTAGTGCCTATAGAAACCATGATCAGATTACGCAATATGACTTTGTCATCGTCATGTTTGCATATTTCAAAAGGGGCATGACGATACGATTTTTCGAAAGTCTATGCCATCGTGATATGGGGATACTATTCATACCACACAATTATCTCATTATTAACTGTCATAATGAGTTTTAGTGAATCAGAAATTTAAAGCTAAAGATAATCCGTTGTTTCATTATTATTTCAAAGGCACCCATTTCGCTATGGAGATCGTTGCACTCATCCTCGGTGATGGCAACCCCCACAAGATTAACCGACTCACCGGTATGAGTACCGTAGCAATGCCTGTCTTCCTGCCTCCTCCACCTGATGATCAACCTCAAGGTCAACCTCTAGATTATCTTCGTAACCAACCGCCTATACTTGACATGATAAAGAAAGCACCGTCCCCTCGTCTCATCATCAGCCATCTTCCCTTTCAAAGTCTACCACCAGAGATTGAGAAGAGAGCAAAAGTAAGAATTGTTGTTTGATGACGTAGGGCGCGGTCTTCTGTAGAATGACATTATGCTTCTTCTTCTTTTTCCCCTGTCCTCATGTAAGGCCAGCTGTACTTTGCAAGGATTTAAACAAATTATTTATTTCTAATAGATCTAGATAATGGCATACATTCTCAGATTTTATTGAATATTAATTTGCGAGTGTTTGTTTTGCGTGACTGCTAAATCATAGGTGTGCTACTATGCTAATCAGCTAGGGAACCTACGTCCTTAAGTCATAATTGACAGTAATGAGGATTAATGCCTCACAAAAGGGCACTCATATAGCTGATCGACACGATTTTTATCCTGGGGCCTCACAGTAACGAGGCCATTGCTTAGCCCCTGAATCATGACTGTACGCAGTGTTTGCTAGGGTACGCGGCCGCCCCCACAAATCCCCGAAAACGAAGAAAATGCAATAAATTGTCAAAAATTCATTGCATTTCCCCCCGGCCCCCAACAGGAAAAATTCCTCTGTAGGGCCATGCATTATGGTTCAAGGCATGGCCACACAGAGGAATTTTTCCTGTTGGGGGCCGGGGGCAAATGCAATGAATTGTTGACAATTTATTGCATTTTCTTCGTTTTCGGGGATTTGTGGGGCGGCCGCGTACCCTAGCAAACACTGCGTACAGTCATGATTCAGGGGCTAAGCAATGTCCTCGTTACTGTGAGGCACCAGGATAAAAATCGTGTCGATCAGCTATATATTAGTACCCTTTTGTGAGGCATTAATCCTCATTACTGTCAATTATGACTTAAGGACGTAAGTCCCTTAGCTGATTAGCATAGTAGCACACATATGATTTAACAGTCACGCAAAACAAACACTCGCAAATTAATATTCAATAAAATCTGAGAATGTATGCCATTATCTAGATCTATTAGAAATAAATAATTTTTTAAAATCCTTCCCTAAACTGGGGTAAAAATAATTATTCCACCATTATGACCAACAGTGTATATTCTTTTTATATGACGGAAATAAAAACAAACAAACGAACACCCCCGTCTCTAGTGCTTCGACGACGACGACGGTGATCGTGATAGAGATGATACATTTGACCAAAAGTACAATAATAATTTTGTTTTTGTTTGTTTGTCAAAAGGTGTTGTACGTGGCACGTAATCCCAAGGACATGGCGACTTCAACGATGAAATTCATCGAGAAAACCATGCCTGTACCGGGGGGCTTCCCCAAACTCCTGGATGACCTGATGAATGGTGGTAAGTTGACCCCCGTTGCATGCGAGACTTCAATTCGTTTGCTTTATTACCTCGGTCAATCAACTCTATAGATCGTGGCAATTAGTGTAATGGCCATAATTACTTCAAAGCAAAGCTTGCACTGTTCTTTCATTTTTAATTCACTTTGTGTAATTATTGTGTAGGATATATTGCTCTCATAGTATGGCGCATCAGTTAACAGGCCAGTCACTGACGAAGTCATGACAATTTCTCTTTAAAAAAGAGGGACGTTTGCTTGGTCAATGCGACGTGCCACCATTGGGACGTGGAACGTAGGTTATGAAACCACGCTAACTATTAAAGATATTGGAAAGGAAATACCCTTTCCTTTTTTCCTTCCCCAAATAGCAATAGTATCCCTCCCCGATTTGAAAACACCCTCACTGGCCCCAACATGTTTGTCCCCACCCCCCCCCCATCTTTTTCTCACTTGAAGTTAAAGTATAAATACCATATTGTGAAATACAATAGTCATTATTCATGAATTGAGAAAAACAGCGTTGCTTCTCCTCGGAGTTTTATTTTTCCTTCTTTGCAAGTCACTTTTTCTCTTCCTTTCACACACCCCAATAACAGTCAATGTCACATTAAGATTCATACATAAGCTGTGGCACTCCTGTTCTTAATTCATGTCTAACATGCATTTAGCCTCTAACTTGATTTCACACGTTTCCTACTGGTGTAGGTCTTTTATACTTCGTCAAATATTATCAATTGCATATTCATAAGCATGAAAATGTATATCTGAAAAGACGTTATATAAACTAATTAATCAGTCTAAATCAAACCAAATCTAATCAAATGTAATGTATGTTCTCTTTCCTATATCCATAGATAACTTGGGTGGATGGTTTAATCACGTGATGGACTACTGGAATAAGCGAGATGAAAAGAATGTTCTTTTCTTAAAATACGAGGACATGGTCATGGTAAATTCTTTGTTTTAAACAATGAAGGAACCAAGTAGAAATATGTGTTAATAAATGGAATAAACTACAAAAACGCACTGTATACTGGGCGAAAGTATTTTAAGATTTATAACTTTAGTTTTAGTCCAAAAGTAAATTTTAGTTCTAATTGAAATTGAAAATAAATGAGCTAAAGTCTGTTCATGATTTCCACAAAAATTACAAATTGAAGAAGCACTTGCACCTTTTTTATAAAGAAAATTTTGGGTTGCAATTTTTCTATGAATAAATTGAAATCTGAAATTTCTCATTTTACTTTTTATTGATATTTATTGATATAGCAAGGTAAAACAGGATTTACATATTAGTGAATCGTAAATCACTTTGCCATTTATTCTGTTGATTTTTTTTTCTGAGACATTTGCTGAATTTTCTTTTCATGAAAACATGGTACGAATTTTTTGATATCTTTTTAAGTTTACAGAAATCGTTCAATGAAGTATCAACGCAATTTAGTGAAGAACCTTCTTTTTCAAAATGTTCATGTTTCAGAATAATTTCCAACTAAGTACTAAGTAATGCGGAAAGAACTGACTAGTGTTAGTTAAAATAAATGAACCTGACAGAAAGTCCATTCGACTTCGGATTTGATCAAGAGACATAATTAATAGGACCATCAATGTGCAAAATATCTTTAACATAATTGATTATGTCATATCAGAATTCTCCGTCGATCAATATATGAGAATTCAGGCAAGGTGGTTGTGAAATATTTTCCTTGAAATTAATTGGGCTGTTGTATTACTGACTCCATGCAATCAATATATCATTCCAGAAAGGATCTGCGTATTTATTGAAAGATAAATAATCAGAGCGGAGATTGCCGCTAAATAAAAAAAAATCACCTCCTATATGTCTCAGATAATGTGAAAAAAAACATGTTCCATTTACTTGTATTTCCTTCATCAAAGTATCTCTTTATCCAAGTAACTTGTCGACCTTTTGCCGTCCAGTGTAATTAATACTTCGTTGCCAAAGGTTACACACATAAAATTTATTTGGAAGGCCAGCTGCGTTCGAAAAAGGTATCATTGTGTGTTTTCCGATTTAATTACTCATGAAGCTCTGATAATTTTCCTTTCATTTATCCCAAGGATCTCCGCAGTTGTGTAAAGAAGGTTGCCGAGTTGCTTGAACATCCTCTAACCGACGACGTTTTCGAGAAGGTGGTGGCGGGAAGTGAATTCAAGGGAATGAAGAAAACTTATGACACTCTCGAGAAATCGGCTGAGAAAGGGATCTTTTTAACTCGTGCTGGCGGCCAGAAGGAGATGTCTTTCATGCAAACAGGTACATAGAAAGAAAAATTCTTTTTAAAGCGTATTCATTTGCATATTTCTCGTCTCGAAACAGATATTCTTCTTCTTCTTCTTCTTCTTCTTCGGTACGTGTCGACAGACTTGCTAGTCAATTTAGATCGCAAATGAGGGTCACGTGATCATCTTTATTTGAATTATTTTAACATTTTGGTTTTAAAAGTGTCAAGGAATTCAATACTGATGATGCTGTCAGGTAGTCTATTCCAGTCTTTACGATCATGTACGTGGGAAAAAGAGAAGGCATCTCTCCTGCAGTAGGTCTACTCCAATTGTTGACTTTTGATTGAGGACATTTTGTTGTGACGCATATCTTTGTGAATATTTTTCGAGCGAACAGTACAAAGATATCTGAACATGATGCATGTAGAAAATTCTAGCCATAGGGTATTTCAATTGGCCTTGAGTTGGTTGTGATCGTATTTGTATGTACAAGTATCTCCGTTCGACAAGTCTTTTCAGAAGCCCTTTAATTGACACCTTTATCACATTTTCTCTTGAGCACTTCATCCAAACGGTAAACAATATTTGGTGAAAGACATCATCTAAATTATATATATATTGTGATACATCTCTTGATAAATATATCTTGCCTAGACACTACGGGAAGATGAAAGAAAAATGCAGGTCTATCTCAAATTTGATATTTTCTTTTTGTGTTTAAACTAAACTTAGAGGTAAAGACTGAGAGGACTGCAAGCCCCCTCCCTTTCCATGATTTTGAAATACGAATAAACATGACCGCTATCTCATACCCAAGCAGCTGCAACCTTATATTCATGCAGCTAGATGATGTGCTTGCATTTCTCAAGATCTCATTTTGTATAATTATTTTGTTTACAATATTCATTAGTAACTTTAATAAAGTATTAACATATTTGCTCCCTCACGAAATTTTCGATCTTGAAATTTGAAATCGGGGTCCCCAAGCCCCTGAACAAAGAGCCCGTTTGCTATTACTAGAACATTCGTTTCTATAATTTACGTTATGGTTGCATATTTGTATTTCCCATTCTGTTATTTGTTTTTTCTTCCATTTTGAACAGGCAAGATTGGTACATGGAAGACTAAGTTTACGGTAGCTCAGAGTGAGATGGTTGACGCTTGGTACCAAGAAAAGTTTGCTGGACAAGAGCTCCAGTTCCAGTTTGAGTAACCAACGTTAACAATCCACCATCGCTGTTTAACTTCCAATCGGGAAATTCGAATGAGGACATTTTTGAACAAAAAAAATTGTCCAACCACATCTTTATCCCCCCCCCCCTACTCCCCTCAATCAAAGTGGTCTCGTGGCACCCTTGAATGGGAATGAAAGCAGAAAAAAAATCGAAACACATACATATGAAAGTTTGAAATAAATCGGACCAATGATAAGAAAACTATGAATAATTGAAAAACGAGATTACTAATTAGTTATATGCGTATTTCAAATTTGCAGTTTGGTCAGTGGATTATGATGTAGCCGCGGATAACTCTCCCATTTTTCTCCTAAGTGCCTTCACCCTTGGGGCACTAACGAAAATACATTATAGGTAGCATATTATCATAGGTCCTCTGAAGCAAAAAGACCCTCCCGAGTGAAGCACTTCAAACAAAATGTGTTAGTCATTTTGTGTGTTGGAACAAATGGGGAGTGTTTATTTTCTTCATTTACAAGTGAAAATAATTTGTAGTCATGATTGAATTTATCTTTATATGGACAATTTCGTAATTCATTGATTTTATATTTTTTATATTACTTTCAACTGGTTTCTATTTCAATGAAAATCCCATGGTTTCCCATTTCTAGATTAATTTTTATTGTCATTTTAAATTTGCAAATGTTGTACACTTTATCTTCTGTCATTGTATTTTACTTAGATCTGTTTTTGTTCACTCTGTTTGAAATTTTTACAAATTTTTTAAATATGTGAATTCAGTAACAATTCAGCCATAGAGATTGCGAGTATTGAATATAATAAATCTAGAATCTTGATTAGGGTCCGCATCATGTAAAGAGTTGTGATTGATTCAAATGAATCGCAACTTGATCAACTGCAACCCTGTACTAACAAACAGGAGATGGTAAGTTTGCGATTAATTGGAGAACTAGTAATCGATTCAGATCAATAACAACTCTCAATAAGGCAGGGCCCTGATGGGGCATTTCAGGCTACTTTGGACAAGATATACTCCACATAAATACAGAATGTGTGAAATGAGAGAAAAATTTGTTTTTATTAATAAAGCATGATGTTGAATCAAGATCACACAGACTCCACAAAGCATTACTATATTGTTATTCAAAGACGGAAATAAATAGCACCTTTTCATACCTGCAAATAAACAAATAGATAACTAGTTAAAAAGACAACATAATTAATTGTAAGCCACAAATGTTTTAAATAGACACAGGAAAATCAGGCGGGGAAACAGAGGTAAAGGAGAAAAAAGAGAATAACATGATAGCATTACTTTTCCTCCTGCCAACCCCCTCCTTCCCCCTCCCCCATTTCAGGGTTTTTCTGCTGCTTACCTCCTTTATTGAGAGAGAGAGAGAAAGAGAGAGAGAGAGAGAGAGTGAGTTTGAGGGGGCATGTGAGATTGCAGAAGTCATACTCCTGGATGAAATGAATAACATCTTGAAATTTCAACCTCCTTCCATTATCTAAAGAGGTATAACATTTGGTGAAAACTCTCACTGTTTACCTGACAAAAACAGTTAGTAATGTATCATGTAAGCATCAATTAATCTGATGGATGGAATACAAGTAATGAATAAATCGTCAGCGCTTTTATGAACTAACAGTCCATCAATTTGAGGTTTTAAAATTCAGTTTTTGCTCTGAATACATACTTTGATATGAGATTCATCATTTTTAAAAGATTCAGTTGGTTGAAAATGTCTCAACTTAATGTCTTTTGGAAGTAACATTTCACAGTCAATGGACAGATTTGTTGGTTTATAATATGGGGGACAACATGTCAATTGACAATATTTCAAACCCAAGGCCTTGTCTCAGAAAGAGCTGGGATTGATCCAAATTGACCACAAGTCCTCAAATCAATCAAAAAATTACAAACTCCTACAAATGTTTATAAGACAGGGCCATAGTAAAACTAACATACACCTCAAATAAAGGTAACTACTGGTCAATCAATATAACATGGTTCGTGATAAATATTATTACAAATAGAGTTCCATTCATGTACACCTGTACATCAAATATAATGAGTGATGGGAACACAAAGATTATCCCATGTACGAGTGGGATACGTATGGAATGAAGAATTTGTTCTAAACATGTTATCAAAAATTCTGGGAGAATCCCTGTGTGATGCTTAAACATGAAAACTGACATATTTACAAGTTCAAACACTGGAAGACTTTTTAATTTAATAGATAGTGGTAGACTGAGACTATGGAAGTCACTCTTTGTTTTATGTCAGTCGTAATTGCACATTTTTGAACAATATATAGTTCATCAATATGGATGTCACATGTTTTGCTCCATATCTCATTCCAATAATTGATGTGTGGCGAAATAAAAGCATTGTAGATACTGAATATTACTCAGCTGGGTATAAAATGTCTGAGTTTGGGTAATACACCAATACATCACTACTCATTTTCCATCATGCTTAAAGTTCCCCTTTAAACCCTAAATCATGAAGATAAATACAGGGGTGATTAGTTAGTGCTGGAGAGAAAATACCTTGTTTCTCCCCACACTTTTACAAGTCCATACATCCTTAAGCTATCTCCTTTCCTCTTTAAACTTAGCACTGAGCTGTAGCAGGTCACTGTCTCCTTGACCAGTCTTTTCTTTGAGGCTCTCCTCAACAGAAACCTGTAATATCTTGTGTCTCTTCTAGACAAACCTTTTTTTCAAATCCACACCTCTTTGACGTATCCTCTCCACTCTCAGAGATGAATTACATCATGCCATAGTCTCCTTGTCCAGTCTTTTGTTTGATGATCTCCTCAAGTAAACTCAAAATGACTTCTGTTTGGAGCCACAAGGACATTAACTTGGTTTTAAATTGTGTGATTGAACGCCCTTGTGTCTCAAAACAGCGATAACTTGTTTCTCTCCTGGACAAACCATTTTTCTTTTTCAAGTCCAAACATCCTCCACGTATCTCTTTTCCTCTCTTAAGTTAGCAATGAGCTGTAGCATGTCATAGTCTCCTTGCCCAGTCTTTTCTTTGAGGATCTCCTTCCAAGTCTCCAAGACATTCTTGGCCATATTCTTGGCATCACTTTTTAAATGAGAAGAACAAGAAATAAAGTACTGTGTCAATGAATGGATCAGTATTGAAATCACATTGCTAGTACTGTGCATATGTCAAACTAACAGAGAATCTTCATATATGGTCAAATTCTGGGAAAGGAAAGTATTCAAATGTCACACGTGACTTGCCATGCAAGATCTATACAAACAATCAATGGAAAAATAAAGTCCACATGACTCAGGATCACAAAACACTGTTTCTTATAACATCTCGAGAAAATGTTAAACTTCATAATTGATTTGTAATGTTTTGTTGGAAACATGAATAAATTTGAAATTTGAACTAAAACAGTTTAAATTAAGTCATTCTGAATCAATTTCACACCCTTGAATGAAACTCATTGTGCAATTTTAAAAGAGATTTCACGCCTTTTTTTATTTCATGATAAAGGTTTAAACTATTGTTTAATTTCAAGGCTCCTTGGTGGTGCTGACCAGAGGATTATATAGCCTATCATAATCATCTTGATAAATAAACCTTGGCACTAAAATTATGATACTTTGATAATCTATTACTTGGTGCACAAATACCTAGAACATGGGGGGGGGGGGGAGGGGGGGGGATTCAGGAGGATAAATGTATCATGTCACTGGCTACAATCATCCACTTCAACAGCCAAACCATCTTAGTGGTCACCTCCCTATAAAGACCACCAGTATAAAATGGTCACCTACCATGTCTCCCTCTACAAAGAAATATGTAGTTTAGAACCTGTCTAGAAAGGTCACCTGTCTACAGTTGTCACTTTGCCTATTTCCTTTTGGTGGCCTTTATAGAGAGGTTTGACTGTACGAAACAAACTATACAAAGTATATGCTGTCACTGCAAATACAATTCTTGGCTTTAGGGGAGCAGCACTACCCGCCATACAGACTATGGCGCCGCCCCTGCCCCTGAAGATGTTGTAACGAGGGACACACCTGCACCACCTGCACACTGCACCCTGCACATTGTATATAGTGCACAGAGAACAACCACCATCACTTCACCAACAGCACGCAACACAGCACAGCCCTCTCCAGGACAACATTCACGCTTTTGGGAGAGTAATTCTTCAAGGTTCAAGGTAAAACGACCACTTACCCACACACATACACAAAGCCCCCCTTCTCCAGCAGCAACTCTGACAACCCTTCCTTGTGGGTCTTCATGTTGTCCTGCACGTAGCGTGGTGCCTGTTCACTACTACCATCATCAGCTGGCTCATCTCTAGAGAAAGACACACAGAGATTTGACAGGACACCAGTCTTCTGGAATTCTTCGAGCTTTTCCCTGTTGTTCAATGAATGAAAAAGAAAAAAAAAAAGAAGAAAATTTATCATCGAAAGTAAGGAGGAACTTAAATCACATTAATGTACATGTATTAAGAAAAATAAAAAATTAAAGCAAACATTTTACAAAATGATGAGCCATCTTAAAGAATCTCTTTCTTCATTTTCCTTAAGAAGTGTTTTGCATAGGAATCTGTATGTAAAGAGAACCTCATTAAAAGGACTACCCGTAAACATCTATAGGGACTGCCTTTCTTGTTTCCTTATGTCATCCTTGAATTCAGGTTAGAGTATACTAGACTGCAAAGATTACACTATATCTCCTCGTATTAAAACACAAAACGACTGTCTTGAAATCATTAGTTACAGTAATCACAATCATCATTGATGTAACTAGACTATGGATCAAACCATTTCCTGTTCAAGCCCATGCTTAATCTTTGGCAAGACATAAATCTACATTGCCCACTCTCCACCCAGGTGTAGTAAATGGTTACCTTGCAGAAAGCAATTCGTTTACTTCTTTGAGCACCCTATTAAAGCAGCTAGGCGTAAAAACTAGTACTATGGCAGCCTTGAGCATCCCCTAGGATAACTTATTTGCACAATTTAATGAAGCAATTAATATCATATATCTCTTATTCCATTATAAACAAAGGCCTATGAAGGGTTAAACATACCTATACAAGTAATCCCTGTCTTTATGTCTGCAACCAAACAGCAACCATACAGGGCCAAAGGTCATATTCCCGTCTCCCGCTTCCTTCATCATGTGACTACGATGCTCAAGGAAACCAATGAAAGGTGCCACGCCCGTCCCAGGACCAATCAAGACGAGGGGTTTGGAGGTGTCCGATGGCAGGTGGAAATGTTGGTTGGTCCTGGAGTAGATGGGTATCTGAACCGGGTATACAAGAAGAATGAAGAAATAATAAAATGTCATTTTCATTTCTGTTATTAGTCAATATCACAGAGGAATTTTTATTAATCATATTTCTTTGTTTAAATACCAAGATAACAGGATGTTTAAACCCTCGGACGATCCGAAAGCTTAAATAAGAAAATGATGGAAATTGCAGTTGGATTGCACATCAATAAACATGTGGTCTGTTGGGAGCCAGGATATGAGTTAACACTCTTCTGGATCTAAGTAGACAATATGAAGGAGTGTTAAATGTATGTGCAGGAAGCTCACTGCATTGCATGAGACATCTTTGCACTTCTTTTGTGTTGGGCTTTTGTGTTGGGCTGTTAGTCCATTGTACAATCAAATAAAATTGATAAAAAACAAAGTTATGGTAAGCTATTAATCTCTTACACAATTTTCAATCAATAATCTGTCCAATGATAGCAATATGCCAATCTTCAGGTAGTAACGAGTATTGCATGATCCAATTCATTCAAGTATCAATGCTACAATATTTTGAATGATACAAAATCATGTACTATGCAACAAGATGCAGTAAAAAGCACTAAGGAAAAAAAAGGATAAATTGAAGAAAATAAAACGAAGGGAACCTTAATTACAAGCATAATGCTTCCAAGGTTTCCTCCTCATTACTGCAGATAATTGTTAGCATCATATGTATTTAATGACTTGTCATTACATCGTTTTTTGTTACTGTTGTATCAATTGAATATTATGTACATGTTTTGTTACCTTGTTTAGCTTTACTTTGTATATTCTTTTCATATGCAGTTAATGTGGAAATAAAGCCTAAATAAAAATATTAAAAATGTATTTGCTTACCTCTCTAGCTGCCTCCTCCTCCAATGCAAATTTGTCAATCTTCTCTTCCAAGTTCTGCATAATTGTTTGGTATGAGTTTTGCCCCCGCCCCCTTGTTGCTAGGTGACTCAGCCATCCAGTACATACCCCCTTCCTCGCTTGGCTCCGCCCTTCTCCAGCAGGTATGTCAATGATATTGAACACAAAATGGAAGCTGGTAGGGCTGGTCAATGGTGAGCTATACATAACAACAGAGAGTAGAAAGTTTTTGTTTTTTTTGGTCCTAAATTCAGAGAAAAGCTTTGGTTCAAATCAATAGTTCATGGTCAAATTACAGCCATTTCAAATACAAACATGAAGTTTGGGCAGACAACATAAATTAAGAGAATTGATTTAGAAAGTCATGTACTCTATACCTCAATGTGGAATACAAATTCTTGATAATGAACAGGCCTAAGGACAATATGAACAACAACAAAACAGCTAAAAATCTAAATGAAATACCAGTATGTCTGTTGTTGCAGTGAGATATAATGCATGGCAACAAATAAATCTTGCAAGTATCGATTCGTTATATAAATGGTTGAGACTCAAGAAAGGTAATTATTTGTTACAGGTAGGTATAAATGTTGAAAAGGAAAGGTTTCAACTTTTTGATTGAGAAACAGGTGAATGAACCTACTTTCAATTATGTATACAGCTAACTCATTTTAAAAGTTCTACTGGCCCAAATTCATGAAGAATGTTTAAAGTTCAAAAGGGCTCTAAAGCATGATTTAAACCTAAAATAAGCATTCACAAATGTATATTTCCCACGCATTTCATATGAGAACACACCCATATTATTCTCACTTAAATTAGACCAATGAGTTCAGATAAAGCTGGACAATTCAGGCCAATTTGTCCATCATTTTTCTTCAAAATGGGCAATTATCATCCCCCGTACCTTGATATTGAGTAAGGCCGCGGTTTTAATCTAGTCATGTGCTCCAGGATGCGCTCAATAGGAGGAAGGCATGATGGGAAGGCGATGAGAACATCCATCAACGAGAGACTAGGTGCCCGTAAGAAAGCTGCATAGTCTGGCTGACCCTGTTTGCTGCATAGCTCCTGCAGACGTCGCTTCTCCTTGGGGTCACTGGTGTATTCAACAAGTGTGCGTAAGAAAGCCTAAGGGGGTAAAAATGAATGATCAAAACTAGGCCTTCATGTAATCATAACAGAATTGATGAAGGTGGTCTTGGGTTATGATGATAGAAAAGTGTAGACCTGAATAGCAGCCAATAATACTTTACATTACTATTTTTTTTTTAATTAGGAAAATTTCACAGAAAGGTGTCCTCAATTAAGAAAAAATAGGGAAAAAAAAAGGCTGGTCACATATAGGCAATAATGATAATATGAAATAGTTCCATTGGACACAATCTAATTTCTGTGTAACACATTACCTACACAGATTCCTACTTACAATATATCTGCAGAGCTGCCAACCTTTGGAAGTACAAATTAGTACTCAGCACCTCCAAAATTAGTATTTTACCATCAAAATTAGTATTTTTCAACCGGCCTTCCTTTCACCTATTAAAAACCTATTGATGTTGTAACGCAGCGCAAATGCATACCGTAGACCATATTTTTGCTGTAATTAGTTTTTTTTAAACATATGCAATTGTACATGTCGACCGGGCCAGGAAAATTTCAGAAAAATGTGATACTGGTACGTACGGTCAATTAAAATGTTTGCTCTTTCATTAAAATTTTAAAAGAAATTGTACATCAAAGTTTTTGTTGGGGTTGTGGGGGTTTACTTGTACATGTTTTCCATGCGATTCAATGGTTTTTATGGGTATAAAAAAAATATTTAAAAAAAATATATATATTAAAAAAGAAATTAAAAAAAAAAAAAAAAATTGTATTTTGAAAGGGGATATCGTATTATCGTATTCCACTCTTATTATCGTACTAAATACGATTAAATCATACTGGTTGGCACCTCTGTATCTGGCTTAAGGTTAAACTACTTAATTCATATACCACACCTTCTTTGGAAGTACCCTGACGTCACAGCAGGTGGTGAAAATATACCGTAGGGTACTGAACGTTGGAACAAAGTCAGCTACAGCAGCTTTCCTCTTCTTGGTGCCTTCTAGAACAGATATTCTGAGAGGCACATCTGCCATCTCTCTTAGTCCAAGACGATGGAGGAGATCTGTGACCTCACCAGCATCATTTGGACAGATGATGCTGAAGGAATCTCCGGGCTGGAAGCTCATTGAGTTTTCCTAAGAGAAACAAACATGATTTAAATATGGCTCAGGCATTTAAAAACATGTAAGCACATATAGGAAGCATCTTTGAAGAACCTGCATGTTTTTAATCACTTTTCAACTAAATTTGCTTTATTTGGGTGTATCATGCATAAGAGACGATTGCTCCACGATCAACTTCCAACACTGTTTGAATTCTTGAATTGAACCTTGCATTCAACACCATACCTTACCTTTATCCTACATCTAACGACAAAAAAACAATGTCAACCGATCCCATAACCCATATCTTTCTAGAAATTAATCGAGGAGCAATGTTGCTAGAACAGATGTTGAGCATCCATGCTTATACTTGTACCTATCCTTCTTCAACCACATTCATAATCATTAAGAGACTCGCTGACATACTCTTACATACAAGCTCAAGGGCATGTTTCTATACAAGACACTTACTGCAACCTTCAGCTCTATGTCCAGTGCAGTCTTAACCGCATCATCCCTAGTCAGCTGGGTTGCCTTGACAACCATTGCTTGGATGACACCAGAAGATGCGGATGGAAGAGCTGCTCCTCCTTGTATTGGCAAAGATTCAAGGTCCTAAAAGAAAGAAGTCAGAGTTGACACAGTGTTAGATTACAATTTAAACCAATGGTATATCCAACCTATTGCTTACTGTCTGTCTAAATAATGTTGTCACTAACTGAAGCATTTTTAGGTCCACTTTCTACATTAATATGATTAAGAAATAAAATTTACCTTAGAATAAGAATGTACTAAATTAAAATGTTCATTTTGACATTCAATTAGTAATAAAAGAATATTTGAGTCAATGACCAGAACCCCACCCCCTGCCATAAAAAGTGTAGATATCTTTGAAATCACTGTAGATTATGAAAGAACTGATCATTTAATTCAACTTGAAAACAAATTATTACAGACGATAGAACATTTTTATTGATTTACAAACACTATACCATCAATTATCATCAAAATTCAAATCTAAAACCTAACATAATAAATTTGTTAAAATGTATTCAAAACATCCAAAGTGTTTCCAGTGGTATGCAGTGCAATTTTATACTCACTATTGTTTCATTGTGGGCATATACCACTTTCAGAAAAGGGGGAGGCAATGCAGGTAGGGTGAGTCCACTTTCACTGAGGGGAGGTAGAGAATGGGTAAGTGATGACACCGTTGGTCCCTCCACCTTCCCATCTGTTGATTCCTCCACTTTGATATATGGATCAGTACTGGTTGACTGTGAGGGAGTTCTTTGCAAGGTTTGAGCGATATTGTTACTGTTTCCAGGATGGTCAGGTGAATCAGAGCCATTCACATCATTGCCTGACATTGCACTTGTGTTATTGCCTGTAGAAGATTGCTCACCAGTCTTTGGTTGTGCCTGGTCTGCCTGAACAATGTGCAAGGAACCATTCTGAGTTGTACCACTTTCAGCATTTTCTCCTATCATTCTTTCGTTTCTGTTTTCCTTGTTTCTTTTCCCATTTATTTCAAGGTGGCCATTTTCAAGACAGCCATTTGAGTCTGGTGTACCTTGCTTATCCATGACTTTGTGAAGTGCTTTCCAAAGTCCTTCTATCCATGGCTCCACAACAACCTCTAACCTAAATATCACAATTAAAAAAATTAAAAAAACTTTACAGCTTCAGGTAAAGATATTGCCGTGAAAACAATAAACACTCACAATGAGGGTCGAGATGTTAGATTGATCATATTTATCAATATTAAACTAAATATGCTCTGTAGGCATGTTACTTTATTTTCTTAACGTTTTAAGCGAGAAAACTGAAAACCTCAAAGGAAAACTTTATGTAAGGTTCACAGTCAGTACAGTACAACTTTAATTTCTGAATCTTGTAGTTTTATTTCAAAAGTGAAACTGTGCTCATACAATACTTCCTTATTCACTTATTTCTGGCTACATCTATGAGAGAAATTACTAAAGTAAATATCTTCAAATCTCAAATCGAGAATGCCCCAATTTTGAGAAATTACAATGTGATTTAGAATTTATCTTCTTTTATGCAAGGTGCTAGCAGCTATTATTATAGCACAACTGTATGTAATTCATAAACACCTTTGGAATATAGGGACTTATTTCATGAACCTTTCAGAAGTACAAATTCACTGAAACCCATTGAAATGCATGTCAATTTTACCAGACATATTTCAGTAGAATTTTTCTTAACCTGTACTGCCCACAAGTTTGGCTGCTTTTGCATATGATGAACCTTAGGTGCCTCATAAAAGTGGTATGATAGCAACATACCCTGTAGCATCATCTGCATATCCGGTAGGATAGATGTGCTTGGCACCAAGCTCTTGTAATCTCTCATCAAAGTTCTTGCCATTTCTGCAGAAATTGCTGTAGTTTGAGTCTCCCAGTGCTTGAAAAGATGAAAACATAAAAGTAAATGTCAATTATTCTCTAAGATTTGCCCTAATCCTTTCTTCACATTGGAACTTGCTGACATAATAGCAATGATATTTCACTAACTATGCAGCATTCTAATTAATAATTATAGACTTTTCAAAGGATTTGAACTAATATGAATCCCCAAAGAGGTAGAAACATTCACTGATTTTCCTTACCTTTCAGCAGTAAACTATTATTTATTATTTTATTATCATTATTATTATTATTATCATGCATATACTGCGCTTTTCCCAGAGCTGCCCAAAGCGCTTACAGCAAGGAGAATCCTGCAACAAAATGAAAATGAAAACGTACAGAATCCCAAAAATCTGGATTACAAAAAAGGAAATGTTTGAAGTCCCTTTTATTGCATAACTTGTTGATAGTAACTTTTCTTTAATAAAGGTAATACTAATTGTTTACTAAAATCACTCACTTTTTAAATTTTTTTTTTACCAGTATGTTGAAGAATTGTATCCAATAATTTGCTTCTTTCCTACCATGAAATCCTACACGAGATGCTAAACTCTTATGACTTCATTAATGAGACAATTAAGAAGTCCCCCCCCCCCCCCTCTGGAATAATCATAAGTAATCTTTTATATATATTATGATATTACCAAGTAATAGTCTTACCTAACAAAGCAAAGTTGAGATTAGCTAAATGATCAGAAGGAAGGGTGGTTTTCCTGAGGCGTCTCCAGAACTTCATGGCTGTTTCTGGACATTCTCCTTCTCCGGTGGTAGAGACAACCATGACCATGCATGTCTCTTTAGACAGACTGAACTGTATAGGGTGAATAAATCATGAACTGGTTAAAGAGGCTATCTAGCCAAAACTAAATAAAAGTGAGTTTTTTGTTTAACGTAAAAATTATCAAAGAAAAGGCAGAAGAAAATCATTCATCATGAACTGTAACTCTTTCATGAAAGGATAATCCAAGGATTCCAAGGTATGTTTAAGCTTGGGTATACCTAACAAGGATATAAGGGAAAAGCTTCAGCATACTATGGGTCATACATCAATTTAAAGACAGAAGTTTTGAAGTTTGCTGAAAAATAGCATGGCAGCCTCCCACAAAACCACTTTAAGTTCATGGACACCCAGAGCTGCCAACCTTTGGAAGTACAAATTAGTACTCAGCACCTCCAAAATTGGTATTTTACCATCAAAATTAGTATTTTTCAACCGGCCTTCCTTTCACCTATTAAAAACCTATTGATTTTGTAACACAGCGCAAATGCATACCGTAAAGACCATATTTTTTGCTGTAATTAGTTTTTTAAAAACATATGCAATTGTACATGTTCATCTATATACCTTGTTTTAACTGCAAACTCGGTTCTTTTAGTTCCAAGCTCTTGCTTCAGCCACAAAATCACCTTGAAGATTCACACACAAGTGACTATAAGCCACTCCATATAAAATGATGCACTGAATTCACAATATGGCTCTTGTAAAAATCTGCATTAATGTAGTACACACACCCCATTGAAATATGAATCACAAATTTAAAATATTCCAATAGGATGTCAGCAAACTTGACATACAGTGCTTTCATGAGATGCTGCCCCTTACTTCAAAAATTTCCAGAAAATTATTCTATTCAGATTACAAAATATTAGGTATCATGGATACATAGAAACTGACATATGACTTTGGGTTTACCTTCTTTTCTGTGAGACTGAGGCAATGGATTTCTGACTCTAGATCATGTTTTGAAGACAACTCATGAATCTCTTCAGCTATGGCTTGGGATTGACCAGTCTCTGATCCATATAACAAAAGGAACCGTTTCTTTCCCATTCTGTACACATGTGCTAGATCTTTAATTCTTTAAATATCTATCACAAAAAAGAGAAATGTAAAACAATCTATCAACTGAAGAAATTAGGCACTTTAAAATATCAAAACAAAACATTGTAACTAAGACATTCAGGATCAATATCCATAGAACACTAATAATTAATTCTTCCCCATTCTTGATCAAGTGCAGGTAGTTTCAATTTGTATAATCTCCTTTTAAAAAAAGAAACGTAAAAGTAACACAATCTATCACTTGATCAAAATAACCAAGAAGTACAAGTCACATGTCATATGAACCTACCTAGCCCGAATTTTCTGTCTCTTTCGTTAGCAAGCCTCTGATTTGGGTAGGGTCGGCTCCTCAGAGGCTAACGAACGAAAGAGACAGAAAATTCGGGCTAGAACCTATCAAACTACAACATTAAAGAGTTTTAACTGATCTTTCACTATGTTTGGACATGACAAATGTGTATATTTCATACAATTTCTTTGCAGATAAATACAAATCACAAATTTGTATAAGAAAAAGTATATACCTGTACAAATGCTTCCTTGAGTGAAAATACTCTGATTCGAACTCCCTACATTTATTAGATATAAAATCTGTGCCAGACAGAAAATCTTTTTAAGGCACTCTTGTCAAAGCCAAATTATATTACAAGGAACTGCATGCATGGCGGACAGCAAGTTTACAGTCCGGAAGCCGTGTCTTTATATGGACTAACAAGTCTGTCGACATGTATTGAAGAAGAAGAAGAAGAGGCCAAGGTTGGTGCAATAGACCTATATTATGACATTGACAAGACAAGAATCCTTTGAAGAATCAAAGCTCCTTTGTTTCTTTGTTTCTTTGTTTGTTTTGCCCCCTTCATGTAAATTCATTTTTATAAGGACATGCTGCGTGCAAGGAATTATGGGTCACATATCCAATTCCTTAAAACAAAAACTGATTCTTTCTTTTTGTATCGAACTGAAAAAAATGTGCGTGAAATTATCTATTTATTTTAGGCCACACCAATTACACACCCTCAACACCAACACAAACTTCAACATGTGGGAACACTATCAGTATCAGTCTACATACAACGGGCATACAACAACATACTCAAATTCACAAAAATCACTGTGCGCGGGGTACACAAATTAACACACAGGGATTATTATATCAAATTGAGCTTAAGAAACAGACTTCACTCTATGTGACATATTTTAAATCACTCATTTATAAGAAAATAAAGAAATCTTATTACGACTTACGTACCGGCTTTCGTCATTCATTCATGAAGCACACAGTTGGATGACGTCATAAATTGAGCATGTTATGCAATATTGCAGCGAGTGTTGTAATCCCTCCAGCGACTTGAACATTCAGCTCCGGCTATGATATATCTTACTGTTCCTCTGAGTCCGAATTATGAATTTCGAATGACTTTTAAGCATTCTTTTTTCATTTTTCTTTACACGAGAAGAGCTGGGTAAAAACATTCACTATTTCATTGTGTGTAGGTAGTTATACGTTCTATTTTTTTTGTTTCATTTCTCTCATCTTCACCATTTTTTCTCTCTCTCTCCACCCCCACCTCTAAATCCAACAACTACATGTTTGGGGGGATGGATGAGAGAGGCAGGGGAGCTGGCGAGGCCATCTCTTTCTCTCCCCCCCCCCCCCCCCCCCCTCTCCGCTCCCTTTCTCTATCTTTCTATCTCTCCCTCTTTTTATCAGGCTATATCTCTCTTTATATTATACTCTCTCACCTCTTCTCTTGAATAGTAGAGTGAAATTTTGATTCGACTTTTAAAGGTAAAGACCAGTATTGGTAACGCCCCAATTTCAAAAAATGAAATGGAAGCTCTCATTACCAATCATGTGAAAGAATATGTTTTGACCAATACATGATGATAAAAAATTTGCCGGGAAACCCCCTACTAATTCATATATTTGGTAAATTTGTTTCTCTCATGGTCTGTGAGAGATATAAGGTAGTCCCATATACATCTTTCTGTGTATAGTGCTTGTAACTTTACGAACAATGGGCCAAATTTCTTATCATTTTGATGATTCCAGAACCTTGCAGATGCTAGATGCTAGATGATCAACCTTTTCTGATCGATTCCACAACGTTTCTTTCACAATGCAATCGCATGACCATAACTGGTCTTTACCTTTAATAGATTTTTCATATTTGTCGAAATCTTTTAAGTAAAATCAAGATTACAGATCGAAGGCAAGATACACCGAGATAACTCCCTTCGATTTCAGATTGGCAGTTACCACACCTACATGACGTCATAGTGCTGACCCCGTTTTAAGCATTCTTTCTTCGATATCGGGGGGGGGGGGGGCAAGCAAACGGGGCAAGGGCCACTTACCAAATCTGCAGTACATTATTTTGGCAGACACCTCTCTGGCGTAAGCAGAGACACGCCCCATTTTATGTTGAAGGGGGAAGGGGCTGGTGTTGAGTACTTTTCCTTTTTATGCAAAAAGTTGTAGGTCAGAAAAACTTGAATTAAAATGTTTCGGTTCATCTGTCATACGATTAAGATTATGCTTTGTCCAGCAGAATTATACATAACAAAGAAGTGTATTGGAATGAAAAGTATACATTAGTTGATCATTTGATCTGCCATGATTTTTGTTTTCACTCTTTCTTTTTTTTTGTTTTTTTTTTTGCTGTCGTCTTAATGTTGTTTTTGTATTGGTCATGTTTGTAGCCAAGATTGATGTTTTTTCTTCTTCATTGAATAGCCTTTCAAGAAAAAAAAACAAGAAAATCATAAGCCCTCATGAGAGAAATCATATTCTAAGAAATCTTCACCAAAGGTATGAAGATTTGAAAATATAGGAATTCTGGCATCGCATAAATGTTAGTGATTTGTTGTTGCATGCATGGGCCTGCTCCTTCTTGTACTTGTTCTCTTCATTTTTTTGCGAGATTAGCGGAAATTTGTATCTGTCCTGTTTAGTTGTCCTGCGAATGAAATATTTAGTCCGCGTTTCTAATGAATACAGCAACATAATGAGTGCTTTGGTCAGTTTGGGTAGAAAAGCCATACTAACAAAAAAAAATCTCCACTAATGAACATGTACTTCAATTTTTATTTTTAAAAACATAGAACGCTGTTGCCAATAAAGTTTGAACAAGTTGTTTCTTACATCTGCTTTATGAAATGATTGTGACATTATGGTTTATTCTTGATGATGTAGAGTTTATAATATATCTGCTCGGAACTTTATTGAAATTATCTAAAACTCAGATTAATCAATAACGTTCTGAGAAGATATAAACTGCATCTATGAAGATTAAATCATATTGTCATAACCATTTCATGAAAACAGGTAAGGAAAACTATTTCGACTTAATGGGCAACAGTGTACTAGGTTATTATACTTAATTGTGTGACGTCAATTAATTCTGATTGACGACGCCGTGTTGTGCCCAAAACAATTAGGCGAAACCAAATAAAAAGAAATAGAGATTTTTAGATAAGCTTTGCTTATAAGAAGGGTAAATAATGACTACCGGTCCGCCGCACCTTTGGTAATCATCGTATCCATCTTCGAGTACCGACATAAACCAGGATGACCCGAATGAATTGAAACACACCTCAAATCTTCAAGTCAAACATGACTACAAGGCACTTTGCTCAAAATAATTAACCAATTTACGTTTAACGATACACTCTACAAACTGAAATGAAATGTCAAATCTCGAATAAGGGCCGAGAAGTGATTTTTAAAAAAATTTCAGATGCTTGTACATGCTGGATTAAACCTTTATAGTGTTTGATCCACCATGTTTAAAGTTGTAATCTACCACTACTATAAAAAGTAGTCACTCTTCGGCCCTATAAAAAGTTGATCATGGGTGTCGATCCGGGGGGGGGGGGAGGGTATATACCCCCCCCCTAATATTTCAAGTGGGGGATGGCCTGTACAATCATCCCCCCCCCAATAATTCACCATACAAAATTTAAAAAAATGAAGAGAAAAATTAATGATGAGAGCCCGATGAGAGTAGTTAATGGTTATTACTCGCAAGATGACCATCAATATACACATTTTGCTATATCATTTTCATAATACATACGTAAATGAGACAACCGTATATGAGACAAGAATAAAATGAATTCTGATGAATTGATGAATGTATTCAATTTATTCAATCAACAGCCACATAGAAATGCAGTGCGCCAAATGCAAAGCCGCAGCGTTAAAAAGCAACGAACTAAATGTTAAGCGCGAAGCACAAAAGTGCAAAAAAAGGAGTAGAGAGTGGAAGAGAGAGATAATAAGAGGCAGAGAGGATACAGGCGCGTAGCCAGGGGGAGGTGGGGGCGGTCGCCCCCCCCCCCCCCCAAAAAAACGCCAGCCCCCCAAAAAAGGAAAGAGAGAGAAAAAAAGAAAGGAAGAGGACGTAGAAAGAAAAAGGATTAAGTGTCGAGAACGGTACGACGAATCGTCTTCTTTCTCTAATAATGTAATCAAACCTCAAAGCTTCCGCGCTTTGCGCGGGAAGGGGGGGGGGGAATGAATTCAGACAAGGATTAAGAGTCGAGAACGGTACAACGAATCGTCTTCTTTCTCTAAAAATTAAATGAAACGTCAAAGCTTGCGCGCTACGCGCGGAGGAAGCTGAACTTGATTCAAACAAGGATTAAGAGTCGAGAACGGTTCAACGAATTGGCTACTTTCTCTAATAATTTAATGAAACGTCAAAGCTTCCGCGCTTCGCGCGGGACGGGGGGAAACCCCACTCCCTGCACCCATCCCCCTAGGGAGCGCGCTTCGCGCGCTCTGTAAGTGATTCCCCTGCTCACAACCGCCCCCTAAAAAAAAATCCTCGCTATGCGCTTGAGAGGATAATAACCCAGGTAGTAAGCCCATGTGGGACCCACATGGGTCCCATATTCTCTGAAATGTTATCTTTATTGAGGGTGACTTAATAACTTGGAAGGGAGGGAGTGCAAATTGCCACACGCTTCTACCTCTTGGTTGCTTTGTTCCATTGCCGAAAATATTTTGGCACCTATCACCCCCCCCCCCCCCCCAACCACGGATACAAATCGACACCGTTGTCGATTTAACATTTATGTTTTAAGGTGTACCCGTTACAAATCTCTGGTTCAAATATTAAGGCCCAATCTCGGAAAATGGCCATGACAATCGAATACAACTATTATGTCATCACTTAGTCAGAAAAGTGTAATCTTATTATGTACAACTATCTTATAACTCATGAAAACTATCTGTCCGCTTCTTTTAAAATGACGAAGTAATATTATATGGAAATATGCATGCATCAGGGGCGTACGCAGGATTTTTTCAAGGGGGGGGTTTTAAAATATTTTGCTCCCGAAAATTTGAAAATCGCGCCGGCCGAAAAGTCGCTCAGTGGGGGGGGGGGGGGGGGGGGGGGGGGGGGGGGGGGGTGGGGGGTAAGCGGACACTTTTTTTTTTTTTTTTTTGGTCTCAAAATTTCAAAATTTGACATTTTTTTACGTATGGGGGGGGGGGTAAGGTCACCTTATTTAGGTTAGCCGTGGGTATAATTTTTTTTTTTTTTTTTTTTTTTTTTTTTTTTAATAAAAAAAATTTTAAAAAAAAAAGCCAAAGGGGGGGGGTTTTTGGTTTTTTTAGGGGGTTTACATACATTAAAATACCAAAGGGGGGGGGGTTTGAACCCCCAAAACACACCCCCTGCGCACAACTTGGATTCTTTTTGGTCAGACAAACACTTTGTTATAGCATAGTCTGACACCCACGCATGCACTGTTTTATAGTCCTTTACTAATGTACCAAGTGATCTGACCGGGAGACCTACATGACATATACTCCCGTATAGATGATGATGATCATCATCATCATCATCACCATCATTGTCTCTTTGTTGCCAATCGTGAAGTGACCAAAGTCTGATTAAACTATTTTTTCTCCATTATATTCCAACCTTTTATTCATATACTTTCTGAAGAGAAAACATATTAACATGTGACACTCCATTCTCCTACCCATTCGTATAACAGCATCATTTAGCCCCCCCCCCCCCCCCCGGCTGCTATTGACTCAAGCTTTTATTCTTTTTAATCTTTAATTATTTTTTTTCATTTCAGCTGCTACATTTTATGTAAATCAGTTATATTATATATTATTATAGTTGCTAAATATATAACTCATTGCGGATGTAGTATCGAAAATATTATCGCTAGTGATATTCGTTTGTCTCGCAATGTATGGTCAACAAGGGACGTCGTGATCTTTTAGATTCCTTATTGACCACATTGCGAGACTTATATTATTATTATTATTGTTGTTTGAATATTTGGTTTGATTTTCAATAAAAGCGGAAACATCTGCTAGGAATAAAAGAAGCTCCGATATTACAATACTACGAATTCGTATAACTTTAAACCGCTTTGTACAGGTATGATGAGAAAAGTGTACTTCTCAGGAATGAATATACTTAAACACCCAGACAAAGCCTCCTCTGTACAAACTGCTGTTTTATCCATTTATGTAAACCACAACACGCGCTTTACAGCATCCATCCTCAATATATTCGACGCCACATCATCCCCGACCCCCTCCCCAAAATAGTAATTATAAATTGGCCATTGCCTTTGGGAGAACAGCTCATTACGAAGACTACGGATTCTGTTTTAATAGGAACGTCACTTATCCCGCTTTTATCTTACATTGAACTATTCTGTACCTTTAGATACAGGCATCTAATCAAATAATAAAGAGGAAATCTGTACCAGGTTGTAAGATCACTAAACTTTGATTGATATGATTAACTATTACACAATCCACCCATCTTATAGAGATAAGATCTACAGTTGGTTTAGATGAGATCGCAGGCCCAACCCTTGAAAAACTTTGAGGGGCGTAAGGTTTCTCTTAGTAGGTCCATGGTTTCAAAATCAGGATCCGCAGAGGCGTATCAATCTACACTCTTGACTGGAGTCTGGTAGGCATTCCAAATCAAGACGCCATGGAGTTAAAACGTGGATTCGTGCTCCCGCTCCTGATTCTTACGTCAGTGGTAAGTTAATGATGATGATGCAGATAGGCTCAGAGTATAGGGAATATACGAACATCATGACTAGACGAACCAAGTTTGTAACTGGTTATTTTCTTTTTTGTTCAATGGTTTTCAACCTTAATACGAAATTTTGACCAAAAAATGATTGACTTATTTCGGTTTTGCGACTTCATTTCAGCACCTGCAACCATACAATTACCCAAGACCCGTCCCACGACTTTTCCAAGACTTATAGACTACCAGCCACGGGCTAGAGGCAGCATATTCAGAAGATGTGCATATCCAAATTTGAGTAAAACTCAATTTTTAAAATAGGTCAAAACAGTAAGTTTTACCGAATATTTATGTCTGTTTATTTTTTTTGAAGGTCATAAAGGATGTATCGGCAACAGGAACGTTCGCCTTGGAGCTGCAAAATTACTTGGGGGATTTCAGGGACTTCAGCTATGATTGCTGCGACGAGGCGCCCATCGACTGCGGCGGGTGCGACATCGGATTTACGATCTGCCTCGATAACTTCCCAAGGTATGTTGCGTAGTTCGATGACGGAATCGTGGTCATAAGAGTGATAGTGTGATGACGGTTTAACCATGTATGTGTCACTTTAGCCATTATTTTGCCACATCGCTGGTCTGCCACGACTGCCGATTGGCACAAATATAAGTATTATAATTTTGTCTGTGTTTTGATAACATTTATAAAAAAAAACATAATGTACAATATTTTAAAATCGAGGAAATAAATTAGAAGAGTATTATTATTATTATTATTATTACTTTTACCGCGTTTTTCCCACGAGGCCCAAGGCGCTTACAGTGAATGAAAATAAAAATTAAATAAATACATAACTAGAAAAAAAACAACTACAAACTGCAAAAAAAGGAAGTGTTTTTAAGGCCTTTCTGAAAGTAATAACTGATGTAGACTGCCTGATTCTAAGTGGTAGATCATTCCAACATTTTGAAGCAGATACAGTAAATGTCCTATCACCGGCTAATGTGCGGGTAACTGAATATGTGAGACGGAGAGGATCACTGGCTGACCTCAATGCCCTGGCAGGTGTATATAAATTCAAACAGGTATCTAAAAATTGTGGAGCTGGATTATTGAATAGTTTGAAAACAAACAAGAGTAATTTAAAAATTATTCTTTGTTTCAAAGGAAGCCAGTGTAATGATCTCAAGAGTGGCTGAGATGGATGGTCCCTAGAAACCTGAAATATCAATCGGGCTGCCCAATTTTGTAGCCGTTGCACACGAATCAATTTAGTCGAGGAAATGGTAGAGAGAAGCCCATTACAATAATCACTACGGGATAGAACTAAAGAACACACCATTATGATTGGCAGACTAGTCAATAAACCTTCTGATTCCTGCAATATTCCTTAAATAAAAATAAGAATAAGCTGAATATTTCCTTTTAAAACAATATAGATGAAAGAAGAGTTTATATTACCAACTGAACATGATACGTTCTGACCGCGATCAGATTTTTTTGAAGATCTGGAGCATTACACAATCTATGAAAAAAGTATAAAAACATTGAATCATGATTGTTCACATTTTCATATATACTTAGTTAGGTTTTCCCGCCCAATTTCATCACATGCATCCGATTTAACGTTGCGATCATTCAATTTCGAGCGAATTTGAATGATCACCGAGATCAACATTAAAAAAACTATAGTTCATTCAATTTAATTGTATGAGCATGCGATTTTATGATTTTTCTCACATAAACGTGTAAAAAGCGCTTTCAAATAACTTCGAGTTAGTAAATTGAATGGATTTCTCTCTAAATTGAATGAAATACAAATTTAAAAGAAATGATATAAAATGAAATTAAATTCTCAAAGAATGAAAATGAACCATGAAAGCAGAGAGTTGACGAAAGCCGTTTTACCTTGTACTCCTATTCATGAAGTCGAATGCAACTCTGATGAAATTGGGCGGAAAAACCTATATTGATTTAATTTTGTTCCAAAACCAGGCTCATAGCCGGACCGTAGTCGGATCGTATAAGTCGATAGGATTCGGATGACAATGACAGAGATGATGACAATGATTTTTTCTTTCTTAAATGGCTCAGGGGCATGGAATAAATATGGTTCAAGGACAATTGTCCCTGGGCAATCACCCCCGGTCAATTGACAGTGGGACAATTACCCCACGGAACATTATCCCCCCAAAAGTCCCCCCCCCCCTGAGGACAACCACCCCCCCAACTACTCTCTGGAAAATGTATTAACCCCTGAAACAACAATCCTCTATGACAATCACCCCCCCCCAGGACAATAAGCCCCCCCCCCCCATGAAAATTACCCCTTGACAATCACACCCCTGCAAGGACGACTACCCCCCTCCCCGAAACAAACTCTGCTTTTATTAAAACCAACTTTCCCTTTAATGAACGAGGGGGGAATTTTCCGGGGGATTTTCGGGGGGTTATTGTCCGGGGGAGTTTTTCAGGGAGGTAATAATTATATTGTCCTGATACAAAGAAATACAGTTGAAAAGAACAAATTTATTTTACAGCAATAAACGAAAACCATAAGATTTTGGGAAATTATCCTTTGTAGCAAATAAAAAAGAAGTGAAAGTCTTATGCACTTTGATGGTGAAGGTTGGTTAAAAGGACATGGGAAAAGGCTATGAAAAAAATGAAGACATGCAAACATTTATTTCAAATGTTTTTGCTGATCACAGCAGATTTTACGAAATCCCTGTACATACAGGCGAGAAAGTGTCATAGTTTTATTTAAACTATTAATCGTTCTAGGAACCGACAATCCAGAAAGAATAAAAGAAGCAGTATGACATGCGATTTTTATTGATACTCAAAAGATTTCAATACAGTGTATATTAAATGTCTTCTTTATTCATTAATTATGATACTGTGCTTGAAATCCCATCAGATTTACTTATTTTGCTTTATACCATCACACACAACAGTTACTGCATAGTATGATGCCGAAGCAGTATCTTGGACCACGAAAAAATAAAAAACTTGAAGATAATCTCTGATAATGTATCTATTACAATGTACAGGGGTATATACCAATGTATAAAGCTTGACTTTTCTGCTTTGAGGTTTCCTTTGTAGGTGCCCATTTTTTTTCTCCAGAAAGCGTCCTTTTTGTCGGTGCCCCCCCCCCCCCCTCACTTTGAAAGACGCTCCGCATATAGCCTAGTTAGTTGGATGAATCCCATTCTTTTTGATAAGTTTCCAACAAGACTGTCGAAAGTCCTTGTTTACCGCAATATAAACGAAGAAATTGCTCGCGAAGTTGACGCCACGCAAGTGGTAGCTGAAAAATACTCCCCATTCTCCAACCGTTGACTGTTGTATAGATATGAATCTTGTTGGAGGAAGGTTTTCAAGGAAGGCTGATGGTAACAAGGTGACGATGTAGATGATGGTTGCCAAGAGCAACATCTTTGTCATGAACGTCATGTTTTTTTGGTTGATTCTGCCCTCTTGTGTCATGTACAGGCCGGTCCGATTCTGCGTTAGCACTTGTTTCGGTACCAGAATCTAGGTTTTCGGTGGTTGCTGGTGGATCTTAGACTGCGTGCAGGTTTTGTTCAACACTAGTTTGGATAGGCACCTTGGAGTTGCTGCGTTCTACTGCTCTGGGCTTCTTCACAGATTTCTGGCAATGAATGGTCTTGTCGTTGCCTTGTAGCATATGGACAGGGTGTTTCATTTGGTCCAGATTTGCCATCTTGAAGATTACCTGTTGTACTGACCCCAGCCAAGGATTCGACCCTCGATGAAACGGTGTTGATCGGTTCTTCTGGAGTCTGCCACTGTGGCAAACCTGCAGACGAGGTACGATGAGCAGCCATCACGCGACGGTGTTGCCTCATGGTCACCCAAATCCTGAAGTAGCACCACAAGCTAGTGGCCCCACAGAAGAACAAAAATATCATCACCACATTGCCTAGTATCCTCAACCACGCTATTCCGTCGTACATACATAACCTTATCGAAATATTCTTAGCAACTGCCTTAGTGTATAGAGCATAGTGGATATTTGTAACATAGCTTATGATCATGATAATAACAGATGCATATATGGCTCGCTTCTTAGATTTATTCCACTTGAACGGATGGCAAATTGCGTAGTAACGATCAATGGCAATCAATGCAGTAATGATGGTCTCCACAAAGACAGATGAACGACCGGTAAACCAAAGTGCAGAACAAAAATGATTACTCCGTGAACCAGGAACGAGTAGCCAACCGATTTGGACCAGGTACATCAAACAAGAACCGATATTGGATACGGCAAGTGTCATCACCCAAATGTCTACGGATATCTTCCTTCGGCGTTTGCCGAACACCAACAAATGAAGAAATTACTCGGAAGACCTGCCATACAGATCATCAAAATCCAGATGATATTAACAACAAGTAACGCGTCCATGGTTCAGCTTTTAGTGCTTATCAAATGAAAGAAATCGTTGAAACTTTAATAAAATTGAATAAGTTGTCCTGTAATGGCAACTATCCTGGCTGTGATTTCGTAAGCGCCTATCTCTGCATCACAATTGCTACTTAATTGTTAATCGTAGATGAACACTATTTCAGCTAGAAGCCTCAATAACTATCACGACTCGTTATTGCGATAAAATGAGTCTCTGGTTGATATTGTTCCAACGTCTGAAATAAAAAATAATACAGAGATTAGAGAGAGAGAGAGAGAGTAATGCAAGTTTGATAAGCTCACAGGCTTTTCGGAGCAGATGTTCATAATTTATAAACGTATTTCATCTTCGAATATTCATCTCCGAATGTTTTATTGATGTACATAAATTCAATTCATTAAAAACTGGCTAGTTCAAGATGTCCAAAAGATCGATGCATCATCGATGATCTAGTAGCAAATGAAAATCATAATAATAGTATTCAGTTTTTGGATAGCGCATAATCATGATAATAACACCGCAATGCGCTTTGGAAGAGCTTTGGATATATTACCATGGCCCTATATAATTATGGCAACAGTTAGCAGCGTACAGTGCATTTCAAGGAAAAATCCTATCAGAAACTCATTTATTTAAACTCACCTCGGTCGAATGAGGCAGCTCAAGATCAACGTCATCCAAAGGACTTTCTGTGATATGATTCAAATCCCGAACCTTGCAATCTGCAGTCCGGTGACTTATCCACGAGACCTCAACATCTCCAAATAAGAAGGCTGTTCATTATGCGAGAGCCTAGCCGAACATTTCACGATCACACATGGTGAACTCGAAAGCAGAAGAAGTCACAATTTTAAAATCTATTCATCTTTTTTTGTTCATGGAGTTTGAGAGCGAATCAACACGGAACCTTATATACGCTTTGTTTGTCAGAACTGTGACGTGGTAATCTTAAAATGTTTGTCCTGCATTTCAAACACCATGAAGCGCTCACAAATTCTGGAGGAATATGCAATTTTTGGCCATGTTTCATTTAATATGTATCCAAGTTTGCGTCACCAAGCTGAGACTTTCCGTAAATTTTCCCGTAGAAGACGCAGGCAAATATTTGCTTTAAAATTACCAGACCGTGATCTTAGCCCCAGTGACGCTGCCTTTGTATCTTCAAAGCATACATTGTTCAATCAATAATGTCACTTTCCGATACAATATTTTGTTATATCTCCTTAGTGCTTCTTACAAAATTCCGCTAAAGACGCCTAGACTTTAAACCTTGAAAGAAAAAGATCGGCAGTGCACGTTTGAATCGTTGATTCAAAATTTATTATGATTTCAGGAATTTGCACAAACGATGAATTGCGAGTACACACACGAAGTTTCGGCAAGAAATCCGACGTCCAATATGAATCTATAATAAAAGATTATGTTTAAAGATGGTCTAAAGTGCAATACTTTTATATTCAGTTAAACTTGATTATAGCCTCTCATTTGTGTTGACTCTAGCATTTCATCTATATTTCCAATTTTAGTTTTGCAATGAAGATTATAAAAGATATAAGGTATAAATGTTCACTGTTATTATTATTATTATTATAATGCAACACATGTTCCTAGACCACTGTCGTCCCCTTAAATTGTCCTGTTCAGGAGGGATATGATCTCAGTATGGATATGTTGATACAGAAAATGTGTCCCTCTCCTTACTTGATTATGATTTCGATTATTTTCGTGTGATTATTATGGCTACACATGTGTTTATTTATTGTGTTCAAGTGACCCCATTGAAGAACAGTGGTATTTTGTTAACGTCACTAAAATGGGCTATCCGCCATATCTATATATATTCATGTACTTATGATTTACCACTTACATTGTAACTTTGTATAAAAATAAACAAACGAACTAATAATGTATTATAAATTTAAAAAATATGTGAGACAGGACCTACAAGGAGACAAGAGTAGCAATTTTACTTTTTCGTATTCTTTTGTTTTGGAGGGGGCGCCTGAATTTTTTTGTTCTTTGTTTTGTTTTGGGGGTAACTACATAATATATCAATCGCCCAATAAATCCTTCTTTTTCCCGATATGACACAGCTCTGGACCATGTGACTATATGGATGTTTATACGGGACTGGTAGGAGAAGACATGTCGGCTATAAATTTCAGCTCCCTAGTCGGCAACACGACTAATCCCATCCTTTCACCTTCAACACATGGCCGGTAAGTTCAAGTCCAAATGGGGCACAATTTTAAATAATCTTCATCATAATTATGAACAAACGCTATGCTAATACTGATTAACATTTGTAGACTTTTTAATACTTATATTTCAGGTGTTCTGCATTAAGTCATCAAGTTTAGAAATATGATTCACTTACCATTCCAAACATATAGGACAATCTTTCCGGTTATCAAAATGTTTTTGCCCTAATTGCAGGTGATGAGGATGATCCAATTATAGATAAAATTTATTACAGTATCTGTTAAGAATGACTTTGATTTTACTTCTACGGTTCGTTATCCAAGAATAGATAATTCGAGCAACCATAACACATTAATCGTATTTGTGAACAGTCACGATAGTTTAAACAGCACTATACACAAATACACTTTGGGCGACCTTCCACGCAAGCCGCCGTAAGTGGCGCTACAGTTGGGGGCAGCTGGGGGCTTCTGGATAGCACCTGAATGGGAAAGTTGAATGAGCGAGAGCTCGTTCGTACTTAGGCCCGCATCTACTGGCGGTGTGGTGAGAGTGCCTCCGTACCGTAAGATCGAACTCACAACTCTGCTCCAGCTAGCTAAAATTCCTTGAATTATTTATATTCTAACTCTAAATCATTCCGTCTCTCACTCTCTTCAATTCAATAAAATCATCTGCATGTTAACATACACGATAATGAATATGTGGGACACCGTTACAACGGCGTCTCCCAAACTTCGATTGCCGAAAACGCACGCAAAACTCGCCATGACGGACATCATCTACCCATTCATCCATCGTAAATGAAATAAATTTAGACAAAATGAAGTTGAAATGTCCGAAAGCGGCAAGGAATAATAAGTGGTTTGTCTGTGAGAAAGCAATGATCGTTGCATGCAAGATGAAAGCGCAAGCTGATAGAAGCCCCCCAGCGTGTAATGATAAACGTAGAGGGCTCACATCCATGAAAATTCGCCCGTATCGGTGTATAGATGAGATCACATTTAAGTAAAGAGGCTGAGACTATATTTCTTACCTAAAAGGTGTTAGATACATATGTAAAAAAAAGAGGACCCACGTTATTGGCTCCATCATTTTTTCTTTAATTGCCCTAGGTCAATACACATTCTGAACTTACAGGAAAACCTCTTAAAAGCTTTTAAACTCTTGTGTGGTTAATAATATGTTTCTATATTTCCTTCTTTATTTTACTTAGCATAAAACACGATAAAAGAACCTAAATAAATCAACCTAACGTAATTTCAATAGCCCTGTTCATCACCTACTCAAATGTGCCTTAATTACAATGACACAGTATGTGTTCTAAGGGATTTACAATAGGGAATTAAAACTGCCTTTGAATTGATTTATCGAACGTCTTTGCAATCGTGTTGTAATGTAAACTTTTGGAATAATTATTAGATCGAGAAACCAAACACATTCTCTACTTATGTCTTCCACGCTGCTTTCTCACACTGAAGGGTACTGTGGAACTTCGTATTACGGTCGTGGATGTCGACGATGACGGTACGACGTTGGTAGACAGCTACACCACGATCATCTCTGGTACACCAGAAACATCTGTTGATGTCGCCAGCGTGGAAACACTATTGTTCGTTGGATCTCGAACACTCTCGAAAACGAGGTTCGTTCAGAGAAGTTTCTTTAGAATATTTGAAATGTGTGATATTTATGTGATATATATATATATATATATATATATATATATATATATATTTCTATCACAAACCCAGGCTACCATGAAAGAGATATAAATGTTGTATAGGTCCAATTAATACCATCTTGCAGTGTTTATACAATTCTTGAAATGAACCTCCTATTGCATTAATATTTAATGCGCTGATTGAATTATCTCATCGACACGCAATATGTGATAGGTATACGCAATAGGTATTTTACGCCACATAGCATAAAAGGTGGCAGGTTTGCAGCGAACGAGACGAGATTGATGACATAGAATGAAGGAATTGATATACATGTATATATATTTTTTAATCTTTTAAATGTTTTATTTATAAGTAATTCGTACATGCATCACGATAACAATAATCATTAAACTCACTGTACAATAATTACAAAAGGTAAAAACAGATGAAAAACGTTAATCAATACAGAAATAGTGGGTAACACTTTCTTTTCTACAGTGTATATCATAGGATTATAATCAAAATACTTCTTCCACGGTGGACCATTTCTTATAGTGCATTCCTTAAAGAACTGATATTCTCTTGTTACTCGATCTCCTTTTTAATGAAACACATTACACCAGACGTTACGTTGTTTTAATTCATTTGATTTGAGATGAGGAAAGTGTCATATAATAAATTTATTTTCAGTGCATGTAAAGTTACCTCCCTTTTTTCTCTCTTATTAGGTATTACCTTTATATTGCTTTTTTATAACTTCGCGTTTTTGTATTTGCACAATGAAATCGCTTGCTGTTTTTCATCCTTTCTAATCCATATTTTTGTTTCAGTTTGGAAGCTGATTATGCATTCTACTGCGACGAGTTCTACTACAGTATCTCTTGTGGAACCTATTGTAAGGACACGGATGATGACAGCGGCCATTACACGTGCGATTCCGACGGCTCCAAAGAGTGTCTCGAAGGATATGAAGATTCAGCCTCAGACTGTACAGCTGAAATCAACGAATGCATCACAAACAACGTAGTCTGCTTAAACGGCGGTACATGCGAGGACGAATACCTTGGTTACAGCTGCTCATGCCTTGCCTTCTTCAGCGGGGATTTCTGTGAAGTTGCGTCCGAATGCCTCAGCTCTCCTTGTCAAAATGGCGGCTCTTGTACGGAGTTGGCCATCAGTGGATACAATTGTACCTGCTTATCTGGTTT
This sequence comes from Strongylocentrotus purpuratus, assembly GCF_000002235.5. Lineage (NCBI taxonomy): Eukaryota > Metazoa > Echinodermata > Echinoidea > Camarodonta > Strongylocentrotidae > Strongylocentrotus > Strongylocentrotus purpuratus. The sequence goes on from NW_022145612.1 coordinate 6,442,585, forward strand.
CATCGGCACCAACTGCGAAATAGAGATCAACGAGTGCGAGAGCTCTCCATGTGTGAACGGGGCTACGTGTGTTGACCTAATCGATGAATTTAGGTGTGACTGTGAGAGTGGGTGGGAGGGGGACACGTGCAGCGACGAAATCAATGAATGTGCCAGTGACCCTTGTCTGAATGGTGCTACCTGTCAGGATCTGTTTGATTCTTACCAGTGTGATTGCCTTGGTGGTTATGAAGGAACGAATTGTGAGACAGAAATCAATGAATGTGATAGCAGTTCTTGTCAGAATGGAGCCACATGTATTGATCTGATCAACGCATATCAGTGCAACTGCGTCGCTGGATACTTTGGTGTTGACTGTGAAGCTGAGACAGACGAGTGCGCAAGCACGCCATGCATAAATGGGGGTACCTGTACTGATGTCATTGGTGGTTACACGTGCACATGCGCAGGAGGATATGAAGGAGTCAACTGCGGGAGTGAGATTCTAGAATGTGACAGTAACCCCTGCACTAATGGTGCAACATGCCAAGACCTTGTGAACAGCTACCTTTGTGTGTGTCCTGGTGGGTTTGATGGCGTCAACTGCGATGCAAACATAGATGAATGCGCCTCAATGCCATGCTTGAACGGTGCCGCTTGTGAGGATAGCGTTGATGAATTCACATGCATCTGCGCTACTGGTTTTGAAGGAGATCTCTGTGAGGAAAACATCGATGAATGTATTGCAAATGAATGTAAGAATGGAGCTACCTGTGTGGATGTCATTGCTGGCTACTATTGCGAATGCATTTCGGGATACGACGGCATATTCTGCGAAATCGACATTGATGAGTGTTCAAACAATACTTGCGAGAACGGAGCTGTGTGCGTGGACAGGGTTGCCGGGTATGAATGTGACTGCCTCGAGGGTTTTGACGGACTTTTCTGCGAGGTTGACATACATGAATGTGCAAGCATGCCGTGTCAGAACAATGCTACATGTAATGACCAGGTTGCCGGGTATAACTGCAGTTGTCTTCCAGGTTTTGATGGCAATCTCTGCCAAAACGAAATTGACGAATGTGCAAGTAACCCGTGCTCTGTCAACTCACAATGCATAGATATGGTAGATGAATACAATTGTGACTGTAATTCTGGATATGAGGGCGACACCTGCGAAATAGATATCAATGAGTGTGCCACTATAGAATGTCAAAATGGAGCAACATGTGTAGATCTGGTCGCTGAGTTTATGTGCACATGTGTCTTAGGCTATAAGGCACTCTCTGCGAGACTGAAACCGACGAGTGCAAGAGTATGCCCTGTCAGAATGGTGCTACATGTCAGGACGAACTTGACGGATATTTCTGTTCTTGTGCATCTGGTTTCGAAGGAGTTGACTGTGAGGTTGATATCGATGAATGCTCTAGTAACCCATGCGTGCAGAATGCCACATGTGCTGATAGGGTTGACGGCTATACCTGTAGCTGTGTTTCTGGTTATGGTGGTGACAACTGCGAATTTGAAATCAACGAATGTGACAGTAACCCATGTCAAAATGGGGCGAACTGCACTGACTATTTGGATGGATACGATTGCTCATGTCCGATGGGATTTGAAGGAGATAACTGTGAAGTTGATATCGACTTCTGTGTTATTAACCTGTGTGCAAATGATGCCCTTTGTGTCGATGGACTCCTCGATTACACGTGTGACTGTGTCCCAGGTTTCGAAGGCCAGTACTGTGAGGTTAACATAAATGAATGTGCGAGTGATCCGTGTCAGTATGGCTCCCCTTGCATCGATCGAGTCAACGGTTACTTCTGCAACTGCACTGAAGGCTACGAAGGAGGCGATTGCGAGTTGGAAATAGATGAATGCTTGAGCTCTCCTTGTGAGAACGGTGCCGACTGTGTCGATCAGTTGGAGGATATACCTGCTGCTGTCAACCTGGTTATGAAGGAGACAACTGTGAGATTGAAACAGACGAATGTGTGAGTGGACCTTGTCTGAATGGAGGATCCTGCAGAGACAGACTGGACGGTTACACTTGTGATTGCCCGCGTGGATTTATTGGTCGACAATGTCAGTTTGAGATCAACGAGTGTATCGTGAACATGTGTGAGAACGGAGCTACCTGTGTTGATGAAGCTGGTGGCTTTTCATGCCTTTGCGTTTCAGGTTTCTATGGTAATAGGTGTGAGAATGAAACCAATGAATGCGCTAGTGACCCCTGCCGCAATGGAGCTACATGTGATGACGTCATCGATGCATACAGATGCCAGTGCAGTCCTGGATACGAGGGTATCAACTGCGAAATGGAGACAAACGAATGCGATAGTGATCCATGCCGCAATGGGGGACAATGTACAGATTTACTTGGAGATTATATGTGTCTCTGTCCATCCGGATACGAAGGGAAAGATTGTGAGCTTGAAATTAACGAATGTGATAGCAATCCGTGTCAGAACGGAGGAGAATGTGTAGACCAGTTCAATGGCTATACTTGTTGTTGTTTATCACCATACGATGGACCTAACTGTGTGCATGAGAAAAACGAGTGTACAAGTAATCCGTGCCAAAATGGTGCAAGTTGCATCGATGGATTTGACGAGTATCGTTGCGCATGCGCACCAGGTTTTGTCGGTAGAGATTGCGAGTTTGAAATCAATGAATGCATGATGAATATGTGTGACAATGGGGCCACCTGTATTGACGAGGTTGGCATGTTTACATGTGTATGTGCTCCTGGGTATGAAGGGATGAGATGTGAGAACGAGACCAATGAGTGTCTCAGTAACCCATGCCAGAATGGAGCTCTCTGTAAAGATATGCTGGACAGCTATTCATGTCAGTGTCTTCCCGGTTTCCAGGGTCCCATTTGTGAGGTAAATTTTGACGAATGTGCCAGCCATCCGTGTGAGAATGGTGGCCGATGTATAGACATGGACAACGGTTATACATGTAATTGTTCGGCTGGTTTTGAAGGACCAAACTGCAGAATAAATATAGATGAATGCCAGAGCTCTCCGTGTGAAAATGGCGGAATTTGTATCGACGGAGTTGCTGAGTTTTCTTGCATGTGTCAAGGTGGTTTTGAAGGACGAAGGTGCCAAGTGGACATTAACGAATGCAATAGTGTCCCGTGCAGAAATGGTGCGACTTGTGTTGATCGTGTTAATGAATACCGATGCCAATGTGCGCCTGGGTATACAGGGCCTGAGTGTGGTCGGGAGATAGATGAATGCAGCAGTGTGCCATGCCAAAATGGAGGTGTGTGCACAGACTTGCTTAATGACTACACATGCGAATGTATGCCTGGTTTTATCGGTAGAAGCTGTGAGGTAAACATAGATGAATGCAACAGTTCACCTTGTCAGAATGGTGCAACGTGCGTTGACCAAGCCAATGGATACCACTGCGTTTGTCCAATTGGTTTCATGGGTGCCTTGTGCGAAACTGAACGAGATGAATGTGCAAGTGCTCCTTGTGGACACGAAGGCATTTGCACGGACCTTATCAATGATTACTTTTGTGAATGTTTTCCTGGATTCCAGGGTCGTAATTGTGAACAAGAGATTAACGAATGCAGGAGCGAGCCATGCTTGAATAGAGGAACTTGCATTGATAAGGTCAATGGATACGAATGTGTCTGCCCCATGGGATTTTTCGGGGTGAATTGTGAGACAGATGTCGACGAGTGCTCCAGCCAACCATGTCAGAATAATGCTACTTGCGTTGATGTAGCAGGTGGTTATACATGTCAGTGTGTATCAGGTTTCGATGGTCCAAACTGTGAATTCGAAAGGAATGAATGTGCATCACATCCTTGCCAACATGGAGGAATGTGTCAGGACAAATTTAACGGTTATGAATGTGAGTGTATGCCCGGTTTCACAGGCAGAGATTGTGAAGTTAATATAGACGACTGTGCAAGTCAACCATGTCAAAATGGGGGCATGTGCGAGGACCGGATTGAAGAGTATAACTGCATCTGTCGACCTGGGTTCTTCGGCAGAGAATGCCAGTTTGAATGGAACGAATGTATTAGTATGCCATGTCAAAACGATGCAACATGCAGGGATCTTGAGAATAGTTACAGTTGTGACTGTCCTGCTGGTTACTATGGACGTGACTGCGAGTTTGATCATGATGATTGCGCCAGTGATCATTGCCAGAATGGTGCACACTGTGTTGACCAAGTTGATGGTTATCATTGCCTCTGCGTACCGGGATATATCGGTCTTGACTGTGAGCGAGAAATCAATGAATGTGAAAGCCAACCTTGTTTGAATGGCGCCACCTGCACAGACCGACTGGCTTACTACGAGTGCACTTGTGTTCCAGGTTTCTTTGGTGAGAACTGTGAGACAAACCGAAACGAGTGCGCAAGCCATCCATGCCAAAATGGGGGTAGGTGCATGGATGGCATCGACGGTTATCGGTGTAACTGCACATCTGGTTTCTTTGGAATGAACTGTGAAATTGAAAAGAACGAATGCATGAGCATGCCGTGTGTTAACGGAGCTACATGTGAAGACCGTGTTGATGGTTATCGCTGCTTTTGCAGTCCAGGTTTTGAAGGAAGGGACTGCGAAATTAATGCAAATGAATGCAGTAGTAATCCTTGCGCTAACGGAGCAACCTGCGTTGATCAGATTGCTGATTTCATATGTATCTGTCCTCTCGGTTTTGATGGTAAAAATGTCTTAACAACATAAATGAATGCCAAAGTAGACCGTGCCTCAATGGTGGTGTTTGTTTGGATCAGCTAGCAGATTATCATTGTGATTGTACTCCTGGTTTCAGAGGCAAGAACTGTGGGGAAAACATCAATGAATGTGCGAGTGACCCTTGTCGAAACGGGGCAACTTGTCAAGATCAGGTCAATAGATACATGTGCCACTGTTCACCTGGGTTCTACGGAATGTTGTGTGAATTCGAAACGGATGAATGTGCAAGTCATCCATGTCAAAATGGCGCAAGATGTGAGGACAAGATTAATGATTTTATGTGTCATTGCCCACCAGGTTATGTCGGTAAAACATGTGAAAATGAGCGTGATGAATGCATGAGCATGCCATGCCTGAATGGTGCTACCTGTGTTGATCGTTTCAATGCTTATATATGTGTCTGTCCGAATGGTTTCATAGGACTTCACTGTGAGCAGGACATCAATGAATGTGCAAGTCATCCATGTTTGAACAATGGAACTTGCATGGATGGTCCTGGTGGATACAGGTGTAACTGCAGACCCGGTTATATGGGGATGAACTGTGAAGTCGAGGAGAACGAGTGTTCCAGTAATCCCTGTCTTCATGGAGCTACGTGTGTGGATCGTGTGGGCAGGTATGAGTGCGTCTGCCCCATTGGGTTTGTCGGACTGAACTGTGAAGTCAATATTGACGAATGTGCAAGTTATCCGTGTACAAATGGCGGTACTTGTGTCGATGAAGCAGCCAACTTTAGGTGCCTATGTCCACCAGGGTTTGTTGGTAGGATGTGCGAGGTAAACTTTGATGAATGTACGAGCCATCCATGCCAAAATAGTGGCATCTGTCATGATGCAATAAATGACTATATGTGTAATTGCTCATATGGATTTACAGGGAAAAACTGTGAAGTCAATGTAGATGAATGCCAAAGCATGCCATGTATGAACGGAGCAACCTGTCGTGACATGGCTGGTGGTTTCTCCTGTCACTGTGCTCAAGGCTTCTATGGATTGTTCTGTGAACTGGAAATGAACGAATGCGAAAGTCACCCATGTCTGAATGGAGCCGTATGTATAGATGAAGTCGGCGGTTACACTTGTCAGTGTGCGCCTGGTTTTATGGGGATTTACTGTGAAATTAACACAGATGAATGCCATAGCCGACCTTGTATGAATGGAGCCACTTGCAGGGATTTGGTGGCTGATTATGACTGCGTTTGCAGCAATGGATTTGAAGGGCGCAACTGCGAAATAGACATCAACGAATGTAATATCAGTCCTTGTTTGAATGGTGGTACCTGTTTAGACTCTATCGACCAGTATATGTGTCACTGCAGACCAGGGTTTGTGGGACATAACTGTGAGATCAATGTTGACGAATGCATGAGCATGCCTTGTCGTCATGGTTCAACATGCCAGGATAGAATCGATGGTTATGACTGCCATTGTTCACCTGGCTTTGAAGGACGCGATTGTGAAATCAACCGAGATGAGTGTGGTTCACATCCTTGTCAAAATGGCGGTTTTTGTCAGGACCAGGTAAATGGTTACGTTTGTCACTGTCATCCCGGCTTCATTGGGAGGGATTGTGAGGTTGACGTTGATGAATGCGAAAGCAACCCTTGTCAAAATGGCGCAAGTTGCACAGATATGCCTGGACGATATGAATGTCGTTGTGCCCCTGGGTTTTACGGAACAGATTGTGCATTCAATATCAACGATTGTAGTATAGACTCATGTAAAAATGGAGCCACTTGTGTAGATGGAGTTGATGGGTACACTTGTTATTGTACTCCTGGTTTTGAAGGGAGGGACTGTGAAATCAACAGAGATGAATGCATCAAAAACATGTGTAGGAATGGGGCACTTTGCGTTGATGGTATCAACGATTACACCTGCAGATGCCAACCTGGTTTTGGTGGAAGATATTGCGAGGTCAACATAGATGAGTGTTCTAGTTATCCATGTCTCAATGGAGCAACTTGCTTTGACGGAATCGATGACTACCGTTGTGAATGTAAGCCAGGATTTACAGGACGTCATTGCGAGGTTAACCAAGATGCCTGCCAGAGCCACCCTTGTCACCATGGTGCCACTTGCCAGCCGACGGAGCATGGTTTCGTTTGTGTATGTCCAATGGGTTATCAAGGAGATAGATGTGACCTAGACGTAAATGAATGCATGCAGAGTGTCCCCGTGTGCCCAGGAAACAAGGTCTGCCGAAACATCCCTGGTTCCTTCGAATGTATCTGTCACCAAGGATTTGTTGGAGAACATTGTGATATCCCTGTAGATCCATGTGTGTCTTCACCTTGCCGGGCTGGAACCTGTGTCAACTATGAAGCCGGTCGATACACGTAAGGAATTTTTTTAGTACCAACTTTAATAATGTAATGATTAAGAACAAAAGCTATCTTCGTCTGTAAAATCATTCGAAACATTTTATCGAAACATGATGCTGTCAGAAAACAAATGCATTACGATTTGATCAGGAGAAATAATATGATAAGACTTCATAATCTTTATAATATTTCGTTCAAACTTCAGGAGTAATTGCTGTACCGCTCAAAATCGGCATAAGACAACCAAATTGTGTTACTTAATAAAGAAAAACGTATTCTTCGTTAAGTAATATAAGATAAAAATGTGTAGCTTTCAACAGAAACACAGATTATTTTGATAACAGGTCATATCATCAAATAGAAGATACAGCAATTGTTCACTTCTAGAAATCAAATCTTGTATTTTTCGTTAGAATTCACTTCGAATATCTCTATTTAGATGCGTGTGCCCTCCGGGTTTGGGAGGCGTGAACTGTGAAGTGTCATTAGATCCATGCCATCCAGACCCCTGCAAGAACGGTGGTGAATGCGTCCCTTCTGCACCTGATGACATGCGATGCAGGTGTCTTGTTGGCTTCTTTGGACCTCTCTGTGAAGTTGGTATGTTCAGGCGATTTTTTTTTAAAGAGATGCGTGGCTTTTTGTGTTTATTTGTATCTTTAATCGATTTGTTGGCGTCTTACATGTACATGCGGATGATTTTACCTTTTTTCTTTATTTTAATTGTCAAGTATAGATACAATATCTCAAGTATGAATCTTGTATGATAAAATGATCATAAATCTTGACAGGAAAAAACAGTATGACATTTAGCTTATATCTCTTGGCACCCGATGAGTAAAAGACAAAGCTGTTTTAAAATGTACACGTCAATTATCAAGAGAGACAATGATCTTTCTTTTAAACAGCTCTAACCGTCAGGTGTACCGGTAGTTCTATGACCGTCTTCATACCAACCACCGTTCCTGGAGTCGACTCACCCCAGTCAATCAGCTTCACGGACCCAGCATGTCGTGCAAACCCACTCGGAGACAACATGGCTCGCCTGTCAACATTCTACGATCAGTGCGGCACCCAAGTTGAGGTGAGTGCCTATCAGAAGTATACCTGATGAAGTTACAATAAACCTCATCGTGCATTTTTTTATATGGGGGCGATGTAACGACGATTTAAAAATTAATCATAATTCGGGCAATCGCCATCTATTTTTTTGGCTGCGAGATCTTCTCACTGCAGCTGAGATGAAATGAGCCTGTTGCAATGACTGAAACATAACAGATGTATTATGTAGGACAAACATGAAATCACAGTCTCAACCTCATAATCATTAAATCCGTGAATATTATTAATGCATTGATGAAGAGGGAAAGGATAAACTAATATAACTTTGTGATGTAATGGAAACTGGAAATTTGATATTCGTTCTAAAGACAACAGCCATTCCACCCCAATCCCCTTCACGGCGAAATTTGCTTGTACTGTAAATGCTGCTGAGAACGAATTTAATGTAATGATAATCGATATATTATTTTAAAAAATATCAATTTTGTCAATTCCTTTGATCTTGATTTTATATACAGACTACCGTGATGGCTTTGAAATTCCACAACGTCGTCTATTTCCCGAGCAGCGACCACGATCACGAGACCATCTTCCACGACAACCGACGGTCCATTCCTGTGCAATGCGTGCTGACCCGAGACCAACTCACCAAGGCACAGGTGGACAGTCTCATCGCAGGAGACAACACCAAAGAACTAACAGGACTGGGTAACTTCTCGCTGGAGATCAAGCAATATCGCGACCAGGACTTCAAGGTGCCCATCAAGAGCGGGAAGGTGCCGAGCTGGAAGTCGAGGTGGGAGAGGAGCTGTTCTTTGATGTGAGCTTGGTGACTGTAGACGGGTTTAGTCTCTTCCTCGAGTCTTGTTGGATGTCGCCATCCGCAAAGACAACTGCAGTGATGAGACACGTTCTTATATCTGATGGGTACGTTCATCTGAATTAGGTTCCCATTTTTACTCATTTGATACTTCTACTAAATTTGTTTAATCATTTATGGCACCACAATACAATATTTAAATAACTATATATAACTGCTTTGTGTAATTGTGACAACAGCAACATCAATCTTTGATTGCTAAATGACACCTCTCAAATAATTCTTATAAGTTGTAATGTAATGTGACCATGCAAATATGTCATTTTTTAAGATCATGAACTTTCGTTTAAGTTTAAATCTATTCAAATATCCACTTACATGGTCAATATGTTAAATGAAAGTTTCTTTCAAAAGCAAAAAAAAAAAAAAAAAAAAATTGATGACACATAACTCAAAGAATGTTCACATTTCTGTTTGTGTACACCTTATTTCTGTATCATGGTTCACGTATTGATTTTACATTTGTGTTGGTATGTTTACACAGATGCCCGGTGGACGATTCCGTGCAGTTTGTGCGCTCTTCTGATCTTAAAGAAAGGAAGTTTTCTGTCAAAGCTGGTGGTTTCTTGAACAATCTACCACAGGTAAATAGGATATCTATAATTATATTGAATTCACTCCTTGATTTTAGAAAACTGTATGCTGATGTATAAGTTTTTTTAAATATTTTCTTCAAGTCTTGCAACGACAAAATGATCTGGATGGGATCTTCCTACATTAAATAGGAATGATTTTGTACTGAATTTCTTCGTTGACGATAAGGAATGGTTTTATTTTATTCTATTTTTCCTCATAGTAATAGCCAAGGAATTGAATGGTACACAATAACTTTGACAATTCTCCATGTACATCTGTTCAAAATCAGAAGTACACGTCATACATTGAACATCGTCAGTCGGTTATAAATGTTAAACCGCAGTTTTGAAAACTGCACAAAGTATAGTTTGAAGCCATTGTAATTTTCTACAAAAATTATGATGACACATCGACAATGACAGCAAGGGTTCTCACGGTTGACTTACTTTATAAATTATTTCTTTGATTCACTAGGTCTTCATGCAGTGTAAAGCACATCTCTGTCACGCTTTGGACACCGACTCCCGCTGCTCACTCGGTTGTCTGTCGAGAGGAGGTCGAGTCCGCCGTGATGTCAGCCTAACCTCGGTATCTTTGACCGCGTCACTCTCACATGGACCGGTAAAGACCAGACTCCGTCGCGGTACTGACCTCCACGTAGCCGATGCTGCTCAGACACAAATATCCAGTAAGTTTGATGACATTTTGCAACAGTAATGTGTTGCCATTGATGGCGTTCAAACATTCATGTCGCATCTGAACATGCTGGAAATGTTCTTTCTCTCTGTTTGAGGTTCTGCATGTATGAGGTTCTGCAACGTAATTGCCCACAATTATGAAAGCCTCTAATGGCTCCTGACAAGACAGCCAGAAATGACTGGTCTAGGCTCTGCTTAAGGAATAGTGGTAAAGTGTCAAATTAGAGTATGTGCTTTCAGACTAGTAATCAACTGGCAATATTGTCATAGAGACCGAATCTCCTGCAAATCACAATATTATCATTCAGTTATTTAGTATTAAAACATTAATTTGATTTCTTTTGTTTTTGTTTCATTTTTCTCATTTTGAAGGCTATATTATGTTATTTTTAATCTGACAATATAGTACAATAATAGTACCATTCGATCTTACGACATAAATAATGAGTGTGGTTTTTCCTCCCCTCTGTTTTTTCTTCTGTAGAATTGAATCAAGCAACTAAGATCACCATCTTTGCCTTAGCTGGCGGTATGCTGGTCATAGCCATCGCCTTCATTGTTCTCGCTGTGATGACGAGCAAGCGTCGACCAACTAACAATCACATCAGATCATGACCGAGAGGGCCACCGACATCACTACATCACGAATTTGAAATAATTTGTTGTAGCTTGTTTTAAATAAATTATTTACAGTTCATTCATTCATTGGGGGTGGGAGGAATGATAGGGTCACTATTTTTCTCGTTTGGCACTAGAAATAACAATTTGTTATGGTTCTAAGGCATTAAAACATACTTTAATAGTGACTGACTGAAATAACTGTAGTATTTAAACATTACAGAGCTACTTGAATGTTATTAAGTATTATTTATTATATTTCATCTTTTGCATTGTTTCACAATTTTGCGTTTTCCCCTCTCACTCATTGCTTACGCCAAGGTGTATGATATTTGATTTGATTTGATTTGATTTGATTTGATTTGATTTGATATGGTTTATTGATGAAATCGTACATCCTTCAGCGGTAACATTTTTTAAACTGCATTTTTGAAAAAATTATAAATGTGGTTTTGTTGTGCCAAAGAAATTGTATAACTTTAGCGGCATTTATGAAATCAGTTACAAGTTTATTGACTTCTGTTTTTGCATTATAGGAGGGACGTTTATGAAGAATAGGGAAGCGAGTTTTTACACCCAGTTTTTAATAACGATTAAAAATGTATGATTAAATTGCTGTAAGTGCTACGTGTCTGATGTGGTATACTATACTAATTTGATTGTGACTTTTATTTATGCCTTGAATATAAAGGAGTTTTCTAGACTGTCTAAACAGTATATATGCAAACCTCGACATCCCAATTTAGGATAGAAGTTGTGAGTTATGAAGTTGTAGTCATATAAATTGACCATTACTATTTGAAACAGGGGTCTTTCAAAATCAATTAAATTAATGTTCATTTGTCATCTCGTCAAAGTTTGACCACGGTTTAGTGTATTTACGCATTTACTAATCAATGATGTAACCCAAAATAACAATAAACAATAAACTATGATATTTAATTTATTTATTTCCCTGTTGCTGTGTTTCTTGAGTTGTAATACAATGGTAACTCCTTTGTGGAAAAAAGTCAACAGCGCTTGGTATCTTGAATGAGTTTTTAGTAAGGAATTGTATTCCTTAAAGCCTGTCCGCACTATTTTGGCAGGAAGGATTAAGCATTGTATTAAGCGCTATATAAGCGGAATATGATTATGATTATTATTATCTCATCAAACCAGCTCTCAACCAACGGCTACCGCTTAGACATTGTTTGCTATATAAAGGGCGTAAGTGGCTACAAGTAGTACAGCCCACTTAAAGGTACTGTGCCCCATTAGCAGCCAACATCAAATTCTGTAGAACTTTGCAGGAATTATGAATATCAGTGTCACTTTGGTCATATCTGCGAAATTTAAACGTTAGCAGTGTCCTAGTATTTAAATTATGAGAGGAAACCCGTTTACCTTCTAGAATTCACTGTGAGACACTATTGAGTGACTGACTGACATTTTTTTCTTCGGTAATAACATACATAAAATGAGCTGTAGCAGGAACCAAGGGTGTCGATTTGTATCCGTGGTTTGGGGGGGGGGGGGGGTGATAGGTGCCAAAATATTTTCGGCAATGGATTAAAGCAACCAAGAGGTAAAGCGTGTGGCAGGTTGCACCTCTCCCTTCCAAGTTATTCACTTTTTCAAGTCACCCTCAATAAAGATAACATTTCAGAGCAGGCGCGTACGCAGGGGGGAGGGTTTGGGGGTTAACCCCCCCCCTTTGGTAATTTTACGTATGTAAACCCCCCTAAAAAAACCTAAACCCCCCCCCCCCTTTAGATTTTTTTTTTTTTTTTTTTTTTTTTGTATTAAAAAAAAAAAAAAAAAAATATGCCCACGGCCGACCTAAAAAAAGTGTCCTCTTACCCCCCCCCCCCCCTCCCCCCGCTTATTCAGCGGTCGGCTGAGTCGTTGCGATTTTTTGGGGACAAAAAAAAAAAAAAAAAAAAAAAAAAAAGTGACCTCTTACCCACCCCCCCCCCCCCCCCAAAAAAAAAAATTATGCCCACGGCCGACCTAAAAAAAGTGTCCTCTTACCCCCCCCCCCCCCCCTCCCCCCGCTTATTCAGCGGTCGGCTGAGTCGTTGCGATTTTTTTGGGACAAAAAAAAAAAAAAAAAAAAAAAAAAAAAGTGACCTCTTACCCCCCCCCCCCCCCCCCCCCCCCCCCGCTTATTCAGCGGCTGGCTGAGTCGTTGCGAAATTTTCGGACCGATTTATAAATGTTAAACCCCCCCCCCCCCCCCCCCCTTGAAAAAATCCTGCGTACGCGCCTGTTTCAGAGTATATAAGAGTGGTAATAAAATTAATAACATACTAAATGTTAGTCCTGACTCTTGCCTGCAGTGTAGGCCTACCAGACTGATATCATCTATTTTTAAACGAAATTTAGGCATTACCAAAAACAAATCCAATGGTGAGGGATATCAACTTGTAAAAGTATTATGTTACCAGTGGGCAAATGCATTAATAAGCAACCAGGAAAGGTTCATGTAGATAGAAAATTCTTTATTTCCTGGTGATAGAAACATACATTTTATGAATCTTGATGTCTCCAAACAACATTCATCGTGAAAAACCCATTACAATATTCTGTGTAAGGAGATCTCAAAAAACATAGTTCTCATTAGTAAATGAAAAACATATTGCTTTTGGTTCTTCATTTGACTCTCTTCAAGGGGCGTCGCTAGACCTTTTTTCTGAGGCCAACGATTACCGACAAAACTAGCCACCAATTACCGACATAATTAAATGTCCCAATATCTACAAATTTAGCGCTATAAACCCGGGGCCGAAGGCTAAATTGTTTTTCCTATGGATTATCTATAGTACTTGCGTATACGCAAATGGTCATTTTCCTCGACGACATAAATATACGAATTATTTTGTCAACTTAGTCAGCATCATGGCTATATATTTTAATGCAGGCGCGGAGCTAGGATCTTATTTTAGGGAGGAGCGCTGGTGAGTAAGCGAATCACTTTTGCGCGCTCATTAGGGGTTGTGGGTGATAGGCCTCCCGCGCGAAGCGCGGAAGCTTAGACGTTCCCTGAAATTATTAGGAAAAGAAGACGATTTATTGTACCGTTCTCGACTGTTAACCCTTGTCTGAATTCAGTTTCTCCCCCTCCCGCGCGGAAGCTTTGACGTTTCATTAAATTATGAGAAAAAGCAGACCATTCAGTGTACTGTTCTCGACTCTTTATCCTTGTCTAACTTCAGTACTTCCGCGCGAAGCGCGGAAGTTTTGACAATTCATTAAATTATTAGAGAAAGTAGACGATTCGTTGAACCGTGCTCGTCGCTTAATCATTGGCTGAATGAAGGTTCTCCCTCCCGCGCGAAGCGCGGAAGTTTTGACGTTTCATTAAATTATTAGAGAAAGAAGACGATTCGTTGCACCGTTTTCGGCTCTTAATAAGCCCTATTTATCTGAATTCAGTTTCTCCCTCTCGTGCGAAGCGCTGAAGCTTTGACGTTTCCATGAATTATTAGAGGAAGCAGACGATTCATTGTACCGTTTTCGTCTCTTAATAAGCCCTAAATGTCTGCATTCAGTTTCCCCCTTTAGCGCGAAGCGCGGAAGCTTTGACATTTCCTTAAATTATTAGAGAAAGAAGACGATTCGTTGTACCGTTTTTGATTGTTAAACCTTGTCTGAATGATGTTTCTCCCCTCGCGCGAAGCGCAGAAGCTTTGACATTTCCATAAATTATTAGAGGCGGCAGACGATTCGTTGTACCGTTTTCGACTCTTAATAAGCACTATTGTCTGAATTCAGTTTCCCTCCCGCGCAAAGAGCGAAAGCTTTGACGTTTCATTAAGTTATTATGAAAAGAAGACGATTCGTTGAACTGTGCCCAACTCTTAACCCTTATCTGAATTCAGTTCTCCCTCTCCCGCACGAAATCAATAAAACAAAATAGATACTTAATTCGCTAATACGGACGTTTAAACCGAAATTAAATTAAATCAAAATCATAATCAAAATCACAAATTAAATAAAAATTAAAAAAAATAAAAAATAAAAACAAAGGAATGGTCTGGAGATCGGAGGGATATAAAGAGGATATAAAAAGAGAAAGGAGGAAATTAAATTAAAGTCCGTCGATAAAAATGAATTGAAAGGATTTGAATAGCATTTCGGCGCAAATTCTGCATTTATCAAAATCTAGGAGATTCGATCATACAGACGAGATGCCTTCGAAAATTTTATATAGCGTCCTCATCGTTCAACAGTGGAAGAATTGTGCATCGTTCTGATGAGTGAGGGAGAGTAAAAGGAAAGATTCTCGTAGAGACTAGAGAAAAGAAGAGAAACAGACAGATCAAGAATGGAAGAGAGGAGAAAAAGAGAAAGAGAAAGGGAGAGCCTAGGAAGTAGAGAGACACGCAGAGACAGACAGTCAGGCAGACAGAGAAATAGAGGAAGGGGTGGTTACTTGAAGAGAAAAAATATTACATGAATGAGGTAGAAAGGTGAGCTGTAAATGACT
This sequence comes from Strongylocentrotus purpuratus, assembly GCF_000002235.5. Classification (NCBI taxonomy): domain Eukaryota; kingdom Metazoa; phylum Echinodermata; class Echinoidea; order Camarodonta; family Strongylocentrotidae; genus Strongylocentrotus; species Strongylocentrotus purpuratus. Next base: position 6,457,925 of record NW_022145612.1, read on the forward strand.
GTTAATTCACATGTTTACATGAAATCGAAATAAACTCTAAGGTGGAAAATGAACTAGCAATACAGAGAGAGGAAAAGAGAGAGATAGACAGACAGGGAGAGAGAGAGAGAAAGAAAGAGAGAGATAGAGAGAGAACAACAAAAAGTCGTATATCAATGTGAAGAAAAAGACACAACTTCCAAAAACCAAGAGTTGCACTATTCGCAGTTCCATGTTTTTAATTTGTATTAGCCTGTGTAAAGCATTGGCACATTTGGGCATCGTCATAATGCATCTTAAATGCTTAAGTTTATTGATTTAATTGGCTATAAATAACCCAATCCATTACACACAAATTGTAGTGACTGATTACAAATTACTCCACTCAAACATAGTCATCATGGCAAACAAGACCACTCATCCATCATGCTTGTGACGCAACATGTTGGTTTCTTCGTTCAAACAGTTCATGTGATATTCCATCACTTTCGCAAACTCCTCGTTTTTCAAAAATGTTTTCTGTTTAAAATGAAGTAATACAAATATACAGATATATCCAACATATTCTGTGTCAACAGTTAAGCCGACCGTCTACACGGGCAAATCAATATGTTTAAAAAAACATTTTGACATGAAGTTATTATTGTTATTTTGTATTATACCTTATATTATTTTATATGTTCTTTGTTATTCTGTTATTATATTTGGAAAAATGCAGAAATGAAATAAAATAAAATGTTTGATCATGTCAGATCATGACCCCCCCACACACACACCTCACACACACACACACATGCACATAAACAGAAACAAACATTAAAACAAACAAGACAGTAAACAAAACAAAAACAGCAAGGAAACGAACGAAGAAAAAAGTGTCATCTTATAAGAACGGACAAAACATAAAATATATATGCAGGAAGTATTGACGGCAAAGTAAAGAAACTATGTAAAAGCACAACGATGAGGTATGGCAGCGCTATGACGTCATTGGAGAGAAATTGGAGAAAGGCAAAAAAATCAAACTGCCCCATCGGTCATTGACCTCGTGGGCGCGTTGAATCCCTTTCTTAAAAAGCGTTCAACTTCAAGATGGTTCGAGAATGCGAGGACAGTCAAGACTGCATCTATTCTTAGACACACTAAGTACTATTTTGACCATCCCGAAACTCATTATCGATGATTTGTTTTCATTCTATTCCATAAGTATGAATTTTGATTTGTTTTCCTCTTCGCCGTCGCCATGCCGACATCCAAAATGTATGTTTTTTTAAAGAAAATTGGAAGGCCTAAGAATGATAGAAAGGAGAAGGAATCGGAAATAATTAAGTCCGTATACGTAGGTTGTTATAATCACATGTATCATATTCATTTTTATATATCTTTAAGATAATAATACAGACACATCTGTCAATAACCAATTATGTTAACGTAAGCCTCTATCAAGCTTGAACACATCAAATCAATAAGATATCTTTATTGATTATGATGGTTATGAGTTCTCACTTCCACGTGAATGCGTCGAATCTATCATTGTCATCAGAAGTATTTTACTTTGGTATATTCTATATTTATTTCTTTACATTAAACTATGCGGTATCATAATTATAGATAAAGGTTTTTGATCTAAGAGTGAATTACATAAATACGAACATGAAAAAAAGCAAAACAAAACAAAGAAGACAACAAGAACGAACAAGAACAAAACATAAAAAAGGAAGAGATAGAAAAAATAGAAGGAAAAGAAGAAAAAAATGATGATGATGATGATGATGGTGATGAGACAAACAGGACAGTTTGATTATAACCTGTATGTATTCTATGTAGGCCTACAAGGAAATCCTCTCACTTATGAAGTGATAAGCCTGTGGTGAATGACTATCATACAGATATCCATCTGTTAATTGGTCAAGGTAGATGATTCGTATCACTGATAATACTTCTGGCCTCATCTCCTTTCAGGGCAGAGATTCAGGTCTCATCACCCAGGGGTACAAGGCTGCACCCGTATAGTTTACTCATAAGTCCATGGTTTAATCCTATAGATAAGACCACCCATACGTTACTATTGGGGGGGGGCGCTCCCCTATGAGTCTCCAAACCTATACCTTTGAAAATCGACCTTTTTATCATTTTGTTTCATTTTCGTCAAAGAAAGATGGAGAGAGAGAAGATAGAGAGAAAGGAAAACAATTGGAGGAGAAGAACAATACAAGAAGATGACCCTTTCCTCTTCCCCAATTATTTTGTAGCGTTGTCAATTCGTATTTAATGTAAGATCAGTGAGCCTCCCTCCCCATTGGTGCAGGTGCCCCTAAAGGCTGGTCCAAAGCATATAACATTCATCCATCGATGAACATGGTTGCTTGAAATTGATTTTATGCTCATCATAATTTTACAGGAAAAATTAAAATAAATTAGAGAGCGCCGGTAAGAGCATGAAGAGTGAACAATCCATCCAGAAGGGCTTCCAGTACCATTGTTTTCTTGGGTAAAGAAAGAAGCTTGGAACAAAACAACAAGTTTTGGGAGAATGGAATTGAAAAGAAATGGAAAGAAGGGAGAGGGAGAGAGAGAGAGAGAGAGAGAGAGAGGAGAAGAGGGAGAAGTTATTTGTATATAAATTTGGTTCATTGATCACAATCATGCCCAAGGCAATTGGGAATAAACAGATGCAAGTATACTATCAAATGATTTTTTTTTATTGTGGGTAATTCACCAATACACGGGATGAATAAATTCCATTGTCATACAGAACGCAAACGAATTCTATTCATGCATGACTTAAAAATAAGTATGCATTAGGGTTGTATGCATAACTATATACGCCTAATATACCTGTACAATAATATTGTATACAAATTACAAAAACGGGCATTTTTCCCTTATGAATTCTCAATGTTCATGCTGACAAAATAATTTTCACCCATATTGTGGCAGTATGGTTATGAGAAAACAAAATTCAAATGTTATATTATTGTTGTTGTATGTTGCTGTGATGCTGCTGCTACCATTATCATTATTATCATTCATTTAGTAGTAGTATAGTAGTAGTAGTAGTAGTAGTAGTAGTAGTAGTAGGCCTAGTAGTAGTAGTAGTAGTAGTAGTAGTAGTAGTAGTAGTAGTAGTAGTAGTAGAATAGAAGCAGTAGAATCATTACTATTATTGATATACCGCCCATCGAAACGAAATCCTGAATTGCACTGGCTGATTTAAGCTATACACACAGCTTTTTCAAAATCAAACCTGAAAACGAAGCCAGAACATTCTGAACGACATTATTCACAGGAGATAGATATTATGTTTACCCACTTGTGACGCCATTCGATGGAATGACGTCACTTAGCGACGACAGCATATTAATGACCCTGCGGCTGGACTGCTCTCGCCCAGGGCAATTGTTTTCTTTTTTCTTTTCTTCTTTTGAAGCTTACGCCTTGCGAAAAGTCTACGCTGTAGTTATTATTTTTTTCGGTGTGGTTTTTCGGGCAAATCTATTTCCGCTTTCTGCTAGCGCCAGAGTGCTGTGCTGCACCGCGTATTGCCTGCTGCGGTGACTTTTGCCTAAATTTACCTCTTGTTTCTCACCTTACTCGTTACCGGTAATTTCAAACGAGGTAGAGTGAGGGTATCACCAGAGAAAGTAATTATATAATCCCAGAGAACTGTCTGATTTTGATGCTTTTAGTGAAGGCGTTGCCTCCAGAGCCTTGGGTTGTCGACCGCACGTTGCGCGGATTCTACACCGATACATCGGGCGTTCTCTTCCTTGCTGTTTCGCTGTAGAGGTCTACGGAGTACGCGGAGGAGCTGAGAGACATATTTGTATCTTGACTTTGTCTAGGCAGAAGTTGTCGTTGTAAATTGGTGGGTCAGTTCGGCCGTGAGTGGTAAGTGATCAATGAATTTGTCGTATATAAATTCTGAAAGTTAGAGAGTGAAAATAATTAAAGTTTTAGTTACAATTTGATTGCAATATTTCCAATGTCTCAATTCAAAGTTGATTGTTACTCACTTCTTCAGCACTAAAAACAAAAATAGTAGATTAGGCCTACAGTTTACGTTCGTTATTTAGGTAATTTGACTACATGTACGAGGGCTAGGCTATTCCATAATACTGGTAAAGGCAAAATTTGACCTCTCACTGGAGTTTTATGTAGTTGTAATTGTGTCAAGGTCATCTAAGCAATTCAATAGATTGATACAGTATTGTCATGATTGTGGTAAACTAGCAACTGGCACAAGGCCTGTCTTCACTATCTCGAGATTGCCAAATATGCAGCTATTTGATATATCCCGATCGCAAACTATTCAGCTAATTTGCGTCTTCATCAGACCGAATTTCATCAGACCGAAGTAGCAATTAGAAGGATATTTGGTCAGGGTTGTCATCCCAAGATATCTTGGGATAGTTTGCAAAATATCCCACTATTTGGCAAAATATCCAGCTATTTGTCCCGTGCATCTTCACTAGACCGAAGATTCGTAATACGCGCTAACTTTGAGCAAAATATCTCGAGCTAATTTCTCAAGGTCGAGTTTCAAGTTTCGAGGTTAAATCTCGAGATAGTGAAGACGCGATTTGTTACTTTGGGATTATTTCCCAAATCAGAAATAGCGGGCTATTTGGCAATCTCGAGATGATGAAGACGCGCCTATCGAGAGTTATTTTTGTTGAAGGAGGGGGGGGGGGGGGGTTGGATGGGGCATGTTTATAGGATTTTTATTTCATTTTTACAATTGTAGACCTCTGGGTGGACATTTTTGAAAATATTTCACACCATTCCATCTTTACTTAATTCTCTTTTTCTTTTCACCCTGCTATGACAAAGTGTACAAATTTCAAAACAAAGTCAGATAAATTCTTCTCAATTCATAAATAAACTAGATGGAATTTTGACTGCGCGCAGTCGAAAATGATGCCTCCGCCATAGAGCAATTTAAACAAGTTTGGAGTTTAAATCTCCAGTGGTTCTTGAGATATCATGATAACAATCTCAATGTATGGAATTTCATAAGTTGACCTCTGTGACCCTTGACCTTTGACCTACGTGCTCCAAAATCTAATCAGATTGTCTTCCTATGGTGATACACACTATCATTAAGTTTGAAGTTTAAATCTCCAGTGGTTCTTGAGATATTATGATATGGTGATACATACTATCATTAAGTTTGAAGTGAAAATTCTCCAGTGGTTCTTGAGATATCGCGATAACGATCTCAATGTATGGAATTTCATAAGTTGACCTCTGTGACCCTTGACCTTTGACCTACGTGCTCCAAAATCTAATCAGATTGTCTTCCTATGGTGATACACACTATCATTAAGTTTGAAGTTTAAATCTCCAGTGGTTCTTGAGATATTATGATAACAATCTCAATGTATGGAATTTCATAAGTTGACCTCTGTGACCCTTGACCTTTGACCTACGTGCTCCAAAATCTAATCAGATCGTCTTCCTATGGTGATACATACTATCCTTAAGTTTGAAGTTTTTACATCTCCAGTGGTTCTTGAGATATCATGATAACAATCTCAATGTATGGAATTTCATAAGTTGACCTCTATGACCCTTGACCTTTGACCTACGTGCTCCAAAATGTAATCAGATTGTCTTCCTATGGTGATACACACTATCATTAAGTTTGAAGTTTAAATCTCCAGTGGTTCTTGAGATATTATGATATGGTGATACATACTGTACTATCATTAAGTTTGAAGTTTAAATCTCCAGTGGTTCTTGAGATATCATGATTACAATCTCAATGTATGGAATTTCATAAGTTGACCTCTGTGACCCTTGACCTTTGACATACGTGCTCCAAAATCTAATCAGATCGTCTTCCTATGGTGATACATACTATCCTTAAGTTTGAAGTTTAAATCTCAAATGGTTCTTGAGATATCGCGCTAACAAACTCAATACAAGGAATTTCATAAGTTGACCTCTGTGACCTGTGACCTTTGACCTACGTACTCCAAAATCTAACCAGATCGTCTTCCTATGGTGATAAATACTATTCCCGAGTCTTAAGTTTAAATCTTAAATGGTTCTTGAGATATTGTGATAACGGTCAAACGGGACGGACGTACGTACGGACGGATGTACAGACGTACGGACGGACGTACGGACGGACAACCCGAAAACATGATGCCTCCGGCACCACCTTCGGTGGCGGAGGCATAAAAATATATTGTTAATCTTATGAATTAGACCCTCTACATGAATGATTGGACAAAATAATAAATAATGTTAATAAACTACATATGCAAACAGCTACAAATTGAAAATCTAAAGAGGTTAATTAATGAAGAATAAATTTGTTTAATATTGCATGGTTTCTAAAAGTAATGGCTTCTCAATAATTCTCAGTATTCGACCTCCGTTGTCTGGGTTTTCAATTAGCAATTTTTCTACAGGATCTCCAATACCGTTATTTTCAGGACATTTCCAGGTATGCTCTTCTGTAGAAACACACTATAATGGGATTAAAACGTAGAAAAAAATATTGTGCCCGACTCTGGAGGTGGATTTTTACGGGTATACTCACCTTCTCCGTTCTTTAGAAACTTTTTTCGGACTTGGGCGTTTACATACATACAGGTAGGTAAAGTGAAACATAACATTACTACAATGTATGTGCAGTGTCCAATCCAGCAAACCCGCTATAGAATGATTTTATTTGATTAAATGTTGAAAGAAAATATTAAAGATGGCTAAAAGTTAAATAAGGAAAAATAAAGAAGATAATAGAATTAAATAAAACAGAAATATGAGCATGAAATAATAGAAGAAAATGAAAGGAAAGTAGAACTACAGTGTATAAACATAATCATCAGGAAAGAGAGAAAGAACAAAAATGATGGACCGATAAAAGCCACGTTCCACACACTTACATGTACTTGACACATTTTGCATAAAAATTATAGAAGAAAAAGAAAGTTTAATGTTATTGGTCAAGTCCACTCCAATTTTCAAAAATTATACATGTTGTAAATAAATCAAAGATTAAAACTGCCAAATATCACGGGTGTATTTTAATCAGGTGATTTTTAAGGGCGATTTTTGTTTTGGTTATTACGAGCAAAACATTTATATTTGCAGCACGGATGTCAGATTGTTGATCACGTGATGTGACGTACATGTATGCTCCTCACAATTCAAGATGCCAATGTGCCAGGCTTACGGATGTTCAAGTCAGCCAGATGGTAGTAAGAAAAGTTTCTTTGCCATCCCAAACCCTTTGAAAGACAGGGAGAGATGTTCCCAATGGCTAAACAATATTGGGACTAACAAGTTCAACATACAAATTTTTTGCTTGTTAAAAAAATAAATCTGAGAACCATTTTCCAAAACAAGTTATTTTTGGGCTTCTTAGTTTTTTGTCTATCTAACCAGCTCAACTTTTCAGTGGAGAGGACACTTTAAGGAGGACGATCTTTTTCACCACAAATAGCGTACTCTGGTAACCTGAAATGTGTGTATATAAGTTTAACTTATCTCATTTGTAAACATGTGCTATTTGGAGTGTGTTCAATAGGCAAACAGCTGAATACTCTGATGTTTACAAAGTACTATAAGGAGATGAATGATGCATTCCTGGATTAAATCATGATTTTGTGGAGATTTTTATATTGTAACCTGTTGCAAAGTTTGCAATAGGTGTTTTAGCAAAGTAAGTCCCTTGCATTTCCTTCTGAAAAGTTTTTATCTACGATATTTTTGAAAAGATACACATAGGAAAAAAAACTTGAAAACTGTATACGATGATGTGCACACTTAGTTCCTACATGTTTATATTGTATCCAACATCAGTATCTTTAACCATTTAGTATTTATAAACCTGTGCGTTTATCATCTCGTGCCAGTCAGAAACAGCGTTTCTATTATACAAATAGTGAATGGCCATGAGTGCAATGGTACAAGATTTTGCATGAGTTGAAAGATATTGGAAACGCTCTATCCAACGAGTGTCTCATCTGTCACCAAATGCAAAATCTTGTTCCATTGCACGAATAAGACCATTCACTATTTGTTTTATACAACACCTCAGACGTTAACAGGCTTCAATAGAACAATTAAAAAAAAAAGAAGTTTTCCTAGACCTACATGTAGTCCAAATCTCAGCGAGTTTTTTTGTTTTGTTATCAATGAAATTACCGATAGTGAGCGCACACCATTATTAAGCAGGCAGAAAACCAAGCGGTACCATGCGCATACCATGCACCGCACGTACCATGCTTTATGTTTATTGTGACATCAGAGTGCAATTTCGTTTGATCCTTTGTACCATTGCACATTGAAGTTACTTACCTCACAATATACAGTGAACTTTGTACATGGTTAGTGACGTCATCTTGCAATGGTGCAAATTGATCAAAAGGAATTGCACGCCTGGAGAATGATGCTGTTCAACATTACGTTTATCGCATGTCATGTGATTAAGAATTGACCAATGAGGTTGCAAGAATCTTAGTAGGTGTTGTATAAACATACATAGAACCCCACTATACGAACATGATTTGCAGGATGTCAAGTTTATTGACTCGTCACAATTCGAAATAAAGGCCTTGTCTACGCAACTGCTTTGAGCCGTTTGACCCGGGAAGCAAAGAGTTGCTCGGAGGTCAACTAGGGCACAGCACATGGCGCTTTTTTTTCCCTTTGAACCGGTAATTATTCAGTGAAGTTCCGATTATGTATAGTGTGTTTCAAAACAGCTTTGGGTTTATCATCTCTCAGAAACGTGATTCTTGCTCATTCGCACCCTCAAAACGCACTTCTTTTTTCTTGCGTTTCAATATTCCCATATCTAAAGACATTTGAAAACAGGCTTGTGTTTATCACCATGCAAATTTGCCTGAAACACGTTTAAAAACGTTGACTCTAGGCCAAAATAGGCATAAAAAACGCACCCTATTTTATCTTCATTGAGCCATGAACAAGTTGCACCTGTCAGAAACACTGTTGTAAACATCTATGCTTGTGGATTCATCAAGCATATCATATGATATGGTAACATCAGATCAAGAAATAAACAAAACAGATGATAATATCTGCTTGTTGGATAGAATGTGACATTTTGTCAAGTTTCTATTGATTTGCTCTGAGCATAAGCTGGCAAACATGTTGTTATTCTCTCATCAGAAACTCTCCATTCTTTGTGACAGGTTATTTACTTCAACTGTACTCTGTTCATGTATGCTTTGCACATTTGTCCTAAAGGCAGTATGAAATATGAAATTGATTCCTGTTTTTCTCATTTTTCTTAGATTTTGTGATAATGAGGAGGGGAAGGTTCAGTTTTATTTAAAATGTCATATTGTTGTGTACATGTACATGTTTATAATGTACATGTACAGTACCAATTTTAACCCCAATGCCTTGAAATCGGTGAACATGACAAAAAATAGAAAATTTGGTAAGATACAGATTTTTGCTTGCGTGCCTTTCCTCGCTTCCGTGTAGGGTCCAACAAGTCAGGCACGTCTTCTTCTCACCCCAAGTTTTACAGTTTTTTTTAGATAAAGAGTGTTTAATGAATTTAAAAAAATGTATTATAGCCTATCTGCACTAGTTTGGTCACTGACAGGTGGTTATCTTATCAAATTAGCTATCAATTAACATAAGAAAAGGGGGACCAACAGGTACTGCTTAGGCATTGTTTGCTATACAGAGGGCGCAAGTACAATGTAGTTACAAGTAGTGCAGTCCCGCTTCTAAGCATTCAAAATGAAAAATATCGGCCCCAAAAAGGAAAAAAAAATCAACCAACCGACTGACGCAGTTGCTGGCACCTACATGTAAAGGGCGATACAACACTTTTTTTAGGCTTTACATGAAAGGGGGCGATCACCTTATCAGCAATGAGGCCATTTTTATGACCCCCTCCCCCCCAACTAAAATGCAACATCCACCAAAGGAGAAAAACAATCCCCTATACCAGTTTACCATGTTTACCACATGCATCCATTTAAGATATGTTTTATGTACAAAGCCTAGCCAATTTTATGCTTTTTTTAAAAAGCCAATATTAATGTACATGTAACTAGTCAAAGCTTTTCAGGAAATGCCTAATGTTTACTCTTCTAATAATGGACTAATACAATGCAGTTGAATAGCCCCATTAATACATGTACATGTAGGTGTAAAGGCCTTCACCTGATTTATTAAATCTATATTCAACCAGTATGTAAACATTCTTAGCATGGATGACCAATTTAATTTTTTTTCCTTCACGCTTTCATAGATATTTACCGCTCAAGAGCATCACCATTGGGTAAAACTGAAATCCATTTCGAGCGGATGCCTTTCTAAAAGTGGCATCAAACATTTATGTTGGAGGAATCTCTGTGTGATTGATGTTAATTTGTTCTCAGCCATTCAACTTGAGCTGCTTTCAAGAGGAGTTCGAGGAAAGAAAATTGCCTCGATTTGCGGCCATTGGTACAAACATAAGAGTCCTAGAGCTACGCAATTTTTCAATTGAAGTGCCCAAACAAGCGGCGAGTATTGACAGGGATGGTTTTGGGGTTTGGAGCTAGTCTCCTGACCAGGAAATACATGTGCTTTATTTTCCATTGTGCATTTAGTATTCTTTACAAGTAGGCAATTCATTTTATGAAAAGGTAAACAATGGGCGGCCAGATAGAGGATGCCATAAAAATATCACTGGGCAATGTCATATATTGCATAAACGGTGTGTTTCCTTCAAAGCATATGCTTGCTTCAACATAATACTTCAGGATAGATCATGAACAAGCTTGTTATAGAATACCGGTAGTACAACCCAGCCAGGGAACCTCTGGAAGTGCCATCTACATTTATACAGCCGGATGGCCCTATCACATTCAACTGAAACAACTTCAAGCACCACCCTCCTGTTATGTCATTGGTGGGATTGGGAGAGGACAGTCCTGTACAATGTACATTTGTGTGCAATCTACATTGTATGTTTTGAGAGTTTACCTGTTGCATGTGGATTTCTTAACGATTTAAACATAGTTTTTTTGGTCATGGTTATTACAAAAATACAAGAGATATGTATAGGCCTCAAACACCAAATCTTGGGAGTCTTGAATAGATGTAGATGTTGTAAGATTGGTCTAGAGGCCACTACTTTCCAATTTGCATTCTGCTGGCAAAGCTAAGGAGCACAGTATCAGGGAAGGCAAGTTCTGCAGCAAAACATTCTGGAACCTCTAGCCTACACCTGAACAGCAGAAGCCCTTAGAGTTCCTCTAGAGGATATGGATGTTACCATTCCTGTGCAGAATAATAATATCAGAGGACTTGGTGCCTTGTTGAAGGTTACTCAGTGAAGAGTGTGTTGTGAATGTACCAGAAAATTTGAATTACCTTCAAGTTTCAAATTCAACGTCAATTTGTGAGTTGTTGGTTACATTGCATTGATGTAAATTGAACATGTTGAGATCTGTAAACTCAGATAATGATATATTTGATAGTGATTCATCACTATAGTCGAACCTGTCCAGGGAAAAAATAGATATTTTTACTTCGGGGGCTCCATATAAAATTTTGGGAAATTTTGGGGGGGCTAATTTTTCAATTTTCGAGGGCTTTTTTCCTCCATTTCTGGGGCTCTTTTTTCTGGGGCTTCTTTTTCATTAATTCATAAATGGATACAGTTTGTTGAGGTTATTTACTAGTAGGCTTACTGGCTTATTCTAGATTTTGGACATGTGACTCTTCTCGCTTATGTGCAATTGCATGCAGAGCAGCGACAAGTTGCACATGTGCCCTACTCACCAAAAAATCTGAATGAGCAAACATTGAAGTTTTTTTAATGGATTTTTCTGTAAATAAGTGAAATTTGTAATGTTCAAACTGTAATTAGCAGTAAAAAAAACCTGATGGTTTTTCAAAATGGTTTATGAGCTGTTTAAATTGGCCTCATCTTGTTGTTAATGTAATTGCATCAGGAAAACAAATCTTTAAGTATATCATTACCATATATCGTTGCAGCATGTGCTTTATTCCTCATCTTTTCCTGATCTCAGGCTTAAAAAGCTCATTGCAAGTCTCGCGGCTCTTGCCACTCGCATCAAACCCAAATTTAACTGCTCAGAATTAGGAGAGCATAATCACCATAGGGATTGCTTAATACCACTTCAAATACTCATTCATGTTTTATTCATTCGCAGGGAAGGCAAACGGAAGAGTAATATTTTCGCCGATCCTTTGAGCCAGAGGCAACATGATTAATAGGCACAGAGTTGCCTAATATTTTAAATCATGTCTGTGACTGTACGTGAAGTGCATTGTGTGGGGAAAAGTATGCAACATTGGGAAATATAGATTTCCTTCAAAATATTTCTTTTCAGAGATCTTTTCAGTTATTAATTTTGGTTTCTTGTGGAGTAGATTTCAAAGGGGTACATGAAGTCATTGCCTAACATGCCCAATAGAGGGCTCTTTAGTCTGACCATAGTACATGTATTTGCAGTAATACAAAACTGTTCATTATAGAGGTGTTGTGATCTAGTGGATTTGTCTGGAGTTTGAATCCCTGCTGCAGCTTTAATGCCATGCTTGACCCAGGTACAGTACATTGTAAAGTGGGTACCTGGAAGGATTTTTCCTTGAACACACTGTACTGTTAAAGCTGGGTTAATGATATCCAAAGTCCTTTGGAAGCACATAGAGACGTTACATGTATATCATAGTATCAGACATGTATGTACATTTTATTGGGCTGTACAAGAACAGAATATAATGTCCCTTGTTTGAAGAAAAATTGCTGTACATATAAGTACTTTTTGATTGGATATCTTTTGCAGATTTTATAGTACTTGTAAGAGGACATGGGATCTCTTCAAGGCAAATCCCACTGATGCCACTCTGCAAATACAGGAGATTAATTTAGGAAAGGAAGGACATTATTAATTTTTTTTTCTCCACATGAACCTGACTATACATGTAGCAGACCAAAATACAAACATAAAACAATGAATATCCTGCCTCTCAGGATCAACCAAATGCATACATGTGACAACTCTTTATAAACACCTTGTTATATAAAATATCAATTGTACATATCTTTTTAATTGGAGGCCTTTTGGAGATTCTGAGAGCTCTTACAGAGCTTTTCAGATATAAATCTGTCACAATTCCCATATATTTTTTTCTCTGAATCCTATGTATTTATTTACTACATTATTTCTATCTCCCTTCAAAAATTGTTTGATGCACAGTGTACATCTTCTTTGACATATGTACATACTGTAGTTTTGGGAAAGTTTGAAAGTTGGATGGATAGTGATTCTTTACAATTTTAATATATTTGGATGCCCCTGAGGATGTATTATAAGCACTAGAAAATTTAGCCCCTAAAAAACTTCTGCTTTTGAGAAAAATTGAATATAAAAATTTACCGGTGCTCCTGGTAAATTTTGATAATTTTCAAATAGTGCCTACGACCGTACAATGGTAGCTGCGACCATGAAAATCTCAGAATATGTACTGGTAGTTGTGAATTTCCAAACGGGAATAGCTAATCGGTTGATTTTAGTCAATAAACATTGTTTTATAGCTTAATTAATATCTTGACCTTGTGAGGGAGCTATACAACATAAAGAGTTCATTATTTACATTTCGTAACTTTAGACTCGATTTCAACTCACGACAACGAACACTGAATATTGTAGGATCGCATATGCTTCCAATACTGCTTTCAAACTGGCTTCTATCGGAGTCACACCGATGAAAATACCGATTGAATTTTCCTTATGTAAACAAAGGTGAAACCGCAGTTTTCCCCCTGTCGCTTTCTAACTGCCGGTGAAATTCTCTCGCTGTGGCGAGCCCATGCCGGAAGTGAAAAATTATTGCATAATTTTTAAGCCCACGCTCTATCTAGCTATAGCATACTGCGTACACTGCGACCTTTGACCATTTTAATCGCTGTTTTAATCGCCTTTTTCCCGAACGCTTTCATCGGTGTCACACCGATAGAATGAGAATTTAATCGCCTATTTCTCCTCTGTTGCTTTCATACTGGCCGTTTCATCGGATGCGTCCGGATGCATCCGATGAAAATCAGTGCAGTTAGAAAAGGGTATCATATGTTCATTTGAACCAAATTCATGACCCCATACTAAAACTTTGTATTACCTTTAAGAGCCAGAAGGGCATTATCTCATATAATCTACAAAGTAAACACCCTTCTGGCTGTCAATAGACACATCATGACATGGAATGTTGATGAGAAGTATGTGGCACTCAAAGTCACCCAATGCTAACCACTTTTCTGAGATCGTTCAGTGGAGAATAATGTAATATTGATGCAATAATTCATAAACGAAGGGCTTAAATGAGAGAGAGAGAGAGGGGGGGGGGGGGCTTTTTTGAAGACAAGCAAAGGATGGCCTCTGTTCTTGCAGATTTTTCTTGACGTCATCAGTGCTTTAATCACACTTCTGATCAATAAAGTATGCACATGAGGGAGATTAATATACACCACAATGTATTAGACGGGGCAACGGATGTCGAGGTGCTCATTTCACGACTGAGTGGAGAAAGCTTGCCACATCATCCTTAATAGTGGCTTGCTAAAATTGCAACACACTAAGAAAAGGCGCTGTGAACTCCCTTTCTGTCTCCAATTGTTTTTGTATGTTATTTCTCTATTTCAGCGTATCTAATACATGCTCTTGTCTCTCCCATCAGTGCACTTTTCACAAGCTTTTAGTAGCATTACGTGGAGATGAACTGAATATGATTCAGTTTAAAACACATGGAATGGATTGAAATCATCCTTGCATGATTGCTTTTTACGATGGTGAAGGTTATTCCACAGTACACAAACAATGCTACAAAATACGTCTTAACTTTAATTATTTCATCCTTGCATTTTGATACAAATTTGCAAAACGCATTTTGTTAGGACCTTAAAGTTAAAAAATGTCTATACTTATTGAATATTACATCATGACTTAATTTGGGTGTTAAAGGTAAAGACCAGTATTGGAAACGCCCCAATTTCAAAAAATGAAATAGAAGCTCTTATTACCAATCATGTGAAAGAATATGTTTTGAATAATACATGATGATAAAAATATTGCCGGGAAACCGCCTACTAATTGATATATTTGGTAAATTAGTTTATCTATTGGTGTGTGAGAGATAAAAACGCATGTGTCGCGCACGTGTCCGTAGTCCCATATACATCTTTCTGTGTACAGTGCTTGTAACTTTATGAAGACTGGGCCAAATATCTTATCATTTTGATGATTCCAGAACCTTGCAGTACATCTATGCTTGATGATCAACCTTTTCTGATCGATTTCACGTTTCTTTCACAATGCAATCGCATGACCATAACTGGTCTTTATCTTTAAAAAATGCACTGGCCAGGTTATCTAAGAAAATACCTGCTTTACTTTGTGTTATTTGGCCTAATAATGGACTTGTAAATTGAAGGAATCAAAATATTTTTTAATGACTATATTACGGCTTAATTTCACATTACACACACATGTCGTGTTGTATAAAACAATCCCCTCTTTTCCTTCTCATCACTGTCTTGTTGTTTGGTGCAATCTTGGCAAGAATCCCAAGGTTTAGTGAGTGACAAATGGGAACGGATAGGCCAAGTGGCTGCAATCTATCGATCTCACCTCCATTATTTCCACTGAGATGTGTTGCTAGACAGAGATCCATGTGATTTCCATAATTTACACGGTTTTCTTTTCCCCTCTTTCCTCTCCTCTTCCTTAGTCTCCCTCTCTTTCTCCTGTCTGTCTAGTGAGTCAATCAACAGTTGTGACCCCTTTTCCTCTAGAACAGAAATTGCATGTACATGTTAATGCATATCTCTCTCTCTCTTAATTCCCCCTCTCTCTTCTCATCCCTTCCCTCTCTCTCTCCCCTCTCTTTATGACTGGATCTACAGCTGCTACATTTTTTCCCTTTCATTCATTAGTCAACATGGCTGTTTTCCCTCTCTCTTTTTTCTTTCTCTCTCTCTTTCTCTCTCTCTTTCTCTCTCTCTCTCTACCTTCTCTCTTTCTCCCTTCTCTCTCTCTCTCCATTCTCTCTATCTCTCTCTCTCTTTCTCTCTCTCTCTCTATCTCTCTGTCTCTCTCTCTGTCTCTCTATCTCTCTGTCTCTCTCTCTATCTCTCTGTCTCTCTCTCTCTGTCTCTCTATCTCTCTGTCTCTCTCTCTATCTCTCTGTCTCTCTCTCTGTCTCTCTCTCCCTCTCTGTCTCTCTCTCTCTGTCTCTCTATCTCTCTGTCTCTCTCTCTATCTATCTTCCCCTCCCTCTGTCTCTGTCATATGAATGAATCAACAGTTGTGACTCTTTTTTACTCAGCTTCATTCTACCTTCAACACAAATGCAGCATGTACAGTACCTAATTTCATCTGTCTGGAGCCAGGAGGGCATTAAACTTGTATCATCATACACAAAGTTATCACCCTTCTGGCTCCAAACAGACAATTTCTATCAATTCTGCATCTCTCTCTCTCTCTCTCTCTCTCTCTCTCTCTCCCTCTCTCGCTCTCTACCTCTCTCTCTCTCTCTCTCTCTCTCTCTCTCTATCTATCTCCCCCTCCCTCTGTCTCTGTCATATGAATGAATCAACAGTTGTGACTCTTTTTTTACTCAGCTTCATTCTACCTTCAACACAAATGCAGCATGTACAGTACCTAATTTCACTTGTCTGGAGCCAGGAGGGCATTAAACTTCTATTTTCATACACAAAGTTATCACCCTTCTGGCTCCAAACAGACAATTTCTGTCAATTCTGCATCTCTCGCTCTCTCTCTCTCTCTCTCTCTCTCTCTCTCTCTCTCTCTCTCTCTCTCTCTCTTTCTCTCTCTCTCTCTCTCTCTCCTCTTTACTCCATATTCCGGTACCTTTTCTACTTCTTCTTCAGTATTCAACAAGGCTATTCTTTCCTTCAACATAAAATTAGGGGTGCAAGTATATTTGTACCTCATTTCTGCTATTGCTGAATCTCTTTCTATCTCTGCCCCCCTCCCTTTTTCTCTCTCTTTTATTCAGAATCAACAGTTGGCCCTCTTTTTGTATGCTTTTCTTCTACATAAAAATGCATGTGCAAATTCTTTCATGTGTCTCACTTTGTAATATCATGTAGTGTACTGGAGGGAACTTGGACAGATTAATATTGAATTAAACAATAGCATAATATTACATTACATGTATCATTGTATGCACATGCCTTATGGCAACAATCAATATTTCTTGGTCAATATTAAATTGATTTAGTTGCTAAATGATCATTTAATAGTAATTTGAGCAAAAATTCAGAAATATTGCATTTTATAGCAGAGTCATATGCTCTCAAGGTTTCTGAAAGAAAAGAATTGTAAATTAATCATTGAAAACTAGAAATAAATTCATGAATTTGGTTAAAAAGGACCGTGAGCCTTGGTTTCTTTTCTACCATATGTTACTTGGTTCTGTCCACTTACTCCACTTCTATACTATACTGTTCTGTAAAGCGCATGGAGATTTTGGCAATTTTGCCAATGTATTATGTGCTAAACAAAAACGTTTAATTATTATTATTATAAGCAGTGATGACAGGCTGTCATGGGTATAGAGTGAATATTTTCTTCTCTGAATGCTCTGTGTGCATATCTACCCTGCTCTCTCTCTCTCTGTCCTCCTCCCTTTCTCTGTCTTTGTCTCTATCTCTCTGTCTCTCGCTTTCTATCTCTTTCTCGTAATTCATCCATTGACACTGCCTGCGATAATGTGATACAAATAGTGGTGGCGTGAAAAAGAGGAGTTTGTGCTGGGCCTGTCTGACAGCTTGCGAGTTTATTCAACTAATAGACTTAATGCATTTGGAAATTTTGTGGGTGCCCCCGGGTACATTTCCTTCTTAATCAAATTGATGGGTGCTGCCTCTAGGGGCTGCCACCCCATTCGCTGTGTGACCGAACAGGGAGATGAGAATGAAGGCCATGTGTGTTTTTTGCCCATTTAAGGGCTGTTAAGCTCTCTTGTTAGTCATTTTCTGGAGAAGATCCAAGGGAATGGAAGTAAAAGGCTTGGGAGGAGGGGCAGAGGGAGGGGGGGGGGGGGGGGGGGAGATGGGGGAAAATAAAGGTAGGACAAGAAAGATGGGGAAGGGAGGAAGAGGGTAAGGAGAGGACCTATCTGGATGAATTTAGAGGGAGAGTAGGAGAAAAATAATTATCTGCACAAATTCACAAAACCATCCAAAGTACAAGTCCTACGACAACCCATTGAAGCACATGTTGATTATAATACATGTGTTTCAATGGTATACCGGTGAACTTGAAGGTACTTATTATTACGGTTTCGTGAAACGCCGCCCTGGTACCTGAACATACGGTACATGTACGTGTCGATCACTGCAGTACATTGTAGTACATGAAGTAAAGTAGGAGAAAAGTACATCATCAGGTCATTGAAGTTTTTTAACTAAAAAGTTGAAAGTGGATATTATGTGGTTAATTCTTATTAACACATCATTTAGTGAAGTATAGTAAAAGTGAATTAAGGCTGATAATCAAATATTTGCATTATCAAAAAGTACTACTTACATGTACTTCAACAGGGGGTACAAGTTCATGAGCTACCATGTGTCTATTAAAACAGTAGATTCAAAGTGTAGCACACAAAGCAGAGTTACAGAAAAGTACAGAATCTACCCAAGTGTACTGAATTCTTCAAAAGTTGGATAAAATTACTTCTATGACTTCTTCTAAACAGATTATTTTGTTATGTTTGCAATATGAAGCCAAAGAATATTAAGCTAAATTAATCAAATATATTATATTATCAATCATACTTGATTACTCTTGGATAATATTCATAAGCAACAACGACAACCAGATAGTGAGGTAGAATTCCACTAATTTCTCTCACCACAACTTTTAATGAGATTTCCCTACCCCAGGTGTGGTTGATTCCGACTCAGACGTCCTTTGGATGGGAATCAAAGCTTTGTCTTTTTCTTTCAACCCCCATCACATTCTACATCTAAGTCGATATCTTAAGCTGATAACACCAGTCTATTATCTGCTCAGATAGAATTATGTACTGGTCATGCATGAACATGCGCATTGTGAAAAAAATGTATTCTGTGAGGGTTTTAGACAGAATGTTCAAAATGTAAATTAAAAAAAAAAAAAATCTGCTAATTCTTGCTGAAAATCATATTAATTGCACATAGAAATGGATATATGGGACTACACAGCCATATTGCATGAGTGATGGGTCTATACACCTCTGTTATTACTTATTTCTCTTTTTTTTTCAAATACAATGGCATTTGAAGAGCAATTCTTTTTAGGGGACATTACTACTATGATATTATTCCAAAATAACATAAAAAAGAATGAGAGTTTACCCTCCCCCCCCCCAACTTTTTGCCTTTACTCCCTTCAAATCTACATCTAGTAATGATAAGCCTGTATTCAATAAACTTCTAAGACACCTCTCTTTAGTCAGAAAAAATGACTCAGAATTTGTCTAGTTTAATAAAGTTGCCCTAGCTGTATTCTAAACACGTTAAGCACTTTGACTTAGCTTAGATAACAGACAAAATTCTTAGATTTGATGATATCATTTTGGAAAGTCAAATTGGTTGAGTCAGGCTACCCAAATGCAGCTAAATTTGAGTACCGTATTGTAAAACAACAATTACACCTCACAAAAAAACTTATACACAATTATATGTATGTTAGAGCAGGGTTAGAGGCATGCTAACAGGAATGATACACATTTTTTTGGCTTGACCGACTGACACTAGTCTCCTGATCTAAATGTAGATATAGCATTGACCGTAGGCTTCTTCTACTTTTCTGTCAAACAACTTCAAAGAGCCCCACAGGGCTATGCTGCATTAGTATGTTTCATTCCATCTGATCAAAGTCAGAAGCAATGCTGTGTGCACAGCACTGCCCAGCGAAATAGGTCCTATTTTAACATCCTCACTAGTATTTTAAATGTTGGGTTAAACTCTTATTTATCTCATATATCTTGATTGTGTTTGAATACAAAAAGCTAGTTACCGGTAAGCACTTTCTCTAGAATCTAAGAGTTACTCCTAGGGCAAACTTCTTAGCCCTAAATGCTTTTACCGTATAGAACACGCTTTTACCTAAGGCTTTTCTCTGAGCACAAAGATAAGAAAAAGTCCTTAAATTTCATGCTTTAGAAGTTTATTGAATACGGGCCCTGGAGCTTATTTTGACCATACTTACCAATAAATTAGAGGGATTCATATACTTGCAGCTTTGAAATCATAACATGGGTATACATTTGTAAATGCCCCCCCCCCTAAAAAAAAAAAAAAAAAAAAAATTGTAAATTATCTGAAATGATGGGGGAAGTGATACAATTTATGTCTTCATACCTACAAAAACTGTACATGCTTGACTGCAGTTGTTCTGGTTTAATTTTCAGAGTTCTGTCTAGCATCCTTTTGATATTTTGGAATGACTTGGACAAAACTAAAAGTCACAGTTTTTCTGACAAAGATCCACGGAAACGGCTTTCCAACTTCCCCTGTTGTTACAGTATCACTTTCTCCCAGTTACCCATATCGCATTCTTTCTCACAGCATTACGGACATCGTCTTTGGACGAAAACAGGAAGCATAGTTTCTTTTTTTTTTTACCTCCCCTCCTCCCCACTCCCATTAGAATTATTTTGCTTTGTTGATTGGTAATGGGCATGCAGGCATCGATAACCCGGCCCAGTTTGTGCAAAGCTCCCTATGCTTGCTGCGTCAAGTCATCTATACAACCTGTGATGTCTCAATTACAAATTAAAATCTACAGGTGAATATTTCAGCGTCTCCATGCTGCCCTCTTTGATCCTGCTTTACCCGCATTTTGAAGATGCATGTGGAATGCTGATGCTTCACGAGCAGGGTGGTGTGTTTTGGTTGTGCTGAGATGTTCCACTTGGTTGGGTTCGAGGACTATTTGGAGCTGTTCTATTTCCAGTTGCATTTCTCACAGGTATCAGCTTCAGCAACAGATGCTTCTTTTTGGCGGTCTTCCCCACAAACAACATTTGAATTGATGCCATGCACATCTTGTAAAACATGCAGTCACCTAGCTACTATGCATCTAAAGCTTGTTGTACTGCTTGCATGCACATTCATTCAGACAGTTTTAATACTTTCAATTGACATTAAAAATGGGTACCGGTATAGAATATTAGCTAAATGATGTACCGGTAGCTTTTAACCGAATGTAGGGGGGGGGGGTGTAAAATTGTTTTATCAAAGAAATATGTCTGGCCACTCTATGCATTTTATATTTGACCTTATTCTGGAGCATCCTAAATGGGGCAGGCGTGCACTTTACTTCTGATGTACCCCTACGTGTACTTGTATGTGAAATACAGTTGTTAATTCACTAGGTCATTTTTTTCTAAATTGCTAATTTATGTAGGATACCTTAGTTCTTTTGTTTACCTCTATAGTATCAGCATTATCGCGAATGATTGTTTTAAAATATTCGCATGTCCACGTACATTTGTAAGTTTGTATTTTTTTAAATGATTAATGTGTGTCATTAAAAAAAAAAAAATTATATAAAAATGTACAATTTCAAGGGCAAATGAAATATATTCAAATCATTGCTTGTTCTTGAAATGATGAAAGAGCCTGTATTTGTAGACTAGTACAATAGAGGAAGGAAGGAAGTTTTCTCCTGTGGTCTATTCTTATTACTGGGCATGCTTCTGTGTGAAAATAAGGAGCGTCTCCTTAGTGTAAAGTGGCGTCATTTCATGCTGCCAAAATGGAAATGGTTCTCAGAAGGTCACTGGGGATCCCATGCAAGAGCAATTGGTGCTGGCTCTCTGTCAATTTGTGATTTTTTCATCTTGTACGCAATTTTTTTGTGTCATCTTTTCCCGAACAGATCTGTGGCTGTTGCTTTCAGTATATTGTCTAAGAAGATTTGCAGTCAGGATACATGTATCTTTCTTTTTTCTTTTCATTCTCCTTACCATATGTTCCCCTTCTTTCTCTCTTTACATTTTTGTTCTTTCTTCACTTTAAATCTCGTTCTCCCTTATTCCACTCTCACTTTATCCATATTTGTGTGTGTGTGTGTGTGTGTGTGTGTGGGTGTGTGTTAGTTTAAGTTGAGGGGGGGGGGGTGGGGGGGGGGGAGAGCCAAGTGAAATATAAACATTTTTATTTAATTACATTTGTACATGAATATCTTATGTGCATGGTTGGTTATGTTCTCTCAAACTTATATTCTCATCATTTTTATTTGAATATTTAATTCATTAATTTATATGTTTGTTTGTTAATCTATTATACTTTATTGGGGTTAGTAATGTTCTTACAGGAATATTAAACATTGCAGAGTATGTTTGATTGACTTTACATGTACACGAAAGGTACCCTACATACATGGTACATGTATACTGTGCCTATTTCTATGCAAAGCAAATATTTGTGGTACTACTATCATAAACATCAATTTTCATATCTCCAATATAAAGTAATGAATTAGCACTTGAAGCAAGAATTTGGCAACGATTGCCTATTGCCATTTCCTTGTAATTAAGTATCAGTAGCGTCCACTTGAGTTTCATCAGAGTAACGTCACGAGATTGATGATGTTAACAAACTGCTTGAGTGGATAAACCGAATGAGCCAATCTTATAAACTACATTGCAATAGAAAATAAGTCATTAGTTTCCAAGTACATGTACATGACATTTAAATGTGTAGTTATGAGATTATACATGTATATACATGAAATATTAACTGCGCACTTCAGATCACAATTATGGCTATTTTCTCATTATAAAATGTGTATCATGGAGATCGATACCTTAACATTAAAAAAAAAAATTCTCTGAAATTCCCTAAAAAGACTTGTTTGTAAATATACATTTTTTTATTTCTTTATGGATAATATGATTGTGGCGCCAATGTCATTTGATTACACCCGGGAAGTTTGTTTGTGATGATATCGTATTTTTGTTAACTTCCTCTTTTTCCGCTTCCTTGTTTCTTCTGTATGTACTGTACCGGTACATACACTTTATTTCTTCCCCTTTCTCATACATATACAGTGTAGTCTTGTTTTCTTTTACTTTGCACATCTATTTTCATCTTTTTAATTTAAAAAAAATTCAAACAATAGGGCATACACAATCAAACATGTAGTTCTATTTCTGCATATTAGTTAGTTTGTCTGTGCATGTGTAATCACATTCATGTAGTAAATGGTGGGCTTGGAACCCAAGGTTCTGTGCTCAGGGTTTTATAACTTATATTGCCTTATTTTCTTCATAATTCTTTAACCTGTTAACCCTCAATTTTGTTGGTGAGAGTTGATTTTATACGTACAAACTTTATACAGTTTCTTTTATAGCTGATATTGGTTACCTGGGCATCCTGATCATACATGTGTGTAGCCATGTTGTGGAAATTGTACCATGATTTATTAAAGTTTAACATACATGTACATATGTACATATTTTCCAATTATTTTAATGAGTACCGTAGATAGCAGGAAATTTCCAAATTGCGTGTTAAACCGATAAATTGCTTTGGAGCTTCCGGCACTGCATGAGTAAATCCCAAGTAATACATACATGTACACAGCTACAAGTGTAAAATTGCTGATAGTGTATCTAGGTCATCCATGCCTAGATTGATGGAAATAAGGCTTTATGATGTTTATTATAGGTTGTTAGGTTCCATGGCACATACTCCAGTGTCAATTACTCAGTGGTTTCGATAATAATAAATTCATAACTTTAAACCTAGACCAAATTCTATATATGCCCACCCTTAACCCTAAACTAACGTAAAATTCAATTGCAACTCTAATCCTAAATTAGTTTACTTATAAATGGTTACATACTTGTATATGTACATGTATCTTTCATAAGAGCCCATAGGAAATGTAGCTGGAACAAATGTTGTGTAACTGTAATGAATTACCGATATGTTATGCTTGCGAGTTCTACACATATGTAAGCAATAGTGATTGATAATTTATAGAAAATATATACAGTGTATTTTCTTTCATTTTTCATATGACATGCATACATGCAGGTAGGACTTTGCTCATAGCATGCTAGCTGTGGCAATAAATATTTGTGGACATTGAGTATCGTGACATCTAAGACTCAGGACTCCGATTTCGTGCAAACTACCCGTTTTTAGGCATCACATGGTGTAACCCAATCACATAATGAATATTGTAAATTGCTAACGTCATCCTAAGGCCCATTTACACTGCCCCAAAACCATTTTGAAAACCACCAGGTTTTTGGATTGCTATTTACACTACTGGAAAAACCCATTGAAAAAATATTGGTGCTTCCTCATTCTGGTATTTTGGTGAGTAGTCTGAACGCAGACTTGGCGCTGCTCTGCTCTGCAGCATCACTTGACCAAAAATTGGAATACTTCACAAGTATTATGAGTGCGAGCATTCACAAGTTGCAAACAAAAATCAGTGATGGCATAAAAAAAAAATTACCGGTAGAGTTTTTGGTTGTGTTTATTGTTAGTTCCCTAGCAACAAAAGTCAGGAATGTGAGAAAAACTGGATGATTTTTGCTTGCACTACAATTGTAAAAGCTTTTGTAAAAGTGTTTTACATGTGCATCCTTTGTATGGCTCATTGCATTTCCCCAAAGCACGCCTTGCTGTAACGTGATACCACAATTTATTCCTCATCACAGTTGTTATACTTTTGTAGGCCCTTTTATTAGACTGGCATGCTGTATTGTTTTACAGCATTTTGTGAGAGTTGGGGTGTTGCCAGACATCAATAGTAATATGGATGCAGATTTATCTTCCACTTTAACTCTTTTTTTCTCCTTTAAAATGGTGATCATATATAAAAATTAAATATTATTATTATTATTATTATGTACATGTAGATTTAAATTATGTTTTATTTAATGATTTCAAAATAAAGTGTATGAATCCTAATCCAAATGATTTGCTGAAAGTTTGCCATATTCCTTCACTTGTACATATCGTCGCTGTTTTCACGAAGTGACGGTAGTGAAAAATAATTGCATTCACTTTGCGTTACGATTTTCCTCACTACCGTCACTTCGTGAAAACAAGGACGATATGTGTATCATCATTTACTTTGGTTTTGTGAGAAACGTAATGTTACATTTGAATGATAGTCATCGTTGTTTGTTAAAACATTGACTATCATTCATATAAATACCTTGTCAATGGCAAAAGCCTTTCCTTTTGATATTAAGAGGACAGTTACATTTGAAATCAAGCTTATTAATCCTTTTGAAGATATTTATAAAAATAGCTCATATTCCAATGAACCTACCGTAATTAATCTTCTTTTGCTAGCAAATTACAAATGAGCGAATGATGCTCTAATAATTTCCTGGCGAATTTGTAGGGAGCCTTACTAGTACATTGTGTAGATTTAGTATTGTATGAAAAGTGCCCTTGGCATTTGAGTAAGATGTAATGGATTTCCTTTGTTGCCACAGACACAAATGAGTGTGAGGCTATTTTGGACTAATTTTTCGAGTTGTATAAGCGTCATACCAAGTGTAATCCATTAGGAGAGGAGCTACGTACATGTACACGTAAGCATGGCTTGGGTAATACAATTAAATAAAAGTAGAATAAAAATGAAAGTAAAATAAATGTAAAATAAAAGTAATATAGGTTTTCCCGCCCAATTTCATCGGAGTTGCATCCGATTTAACGATGCGATCATTCAATTTCGAGCGAATTTGAATGGTCACCGAGATCAACATTTAAAAAGCTAATTAGTTCATTCAATTTAATTGTATAAGCATGCAATTTCATGATTTTCTCACATAAACGTGTAAAAAGCGCGTTCAAATTAAAAATGCAAGTAAATGCATTCAATTTCGCATCTGCATCGCCCTGATGACCGTTAGGGTATTCAAATTGACGAATAGGCAAGCATTTACAGCATTTGGGCAGTCTTTTTCTGTTACTGTTTATATTCTTTGCAATCTGCATCTCTTTGAATAAATTATGCAAACTTGATGTACCTTGAAATGGGACCTTTCCCTTATAGTGAAATATCTCATTCTTCTGACAAACCGTCATGCAAACAAATTATGATTTATAAACCATTCTGTAAGTGTTATGTCCATACTGCTAGGAAATACAGTGAAACTTGGAGAGAAGATTAGAAAGAAAAGAAATATATAGAATATGATAAAAATAAACATTATGAAACTTTAAGAATGAAAATTAATTCATATAATTAAAAACAATGAAAGAAAAAAAAATTACGTGAAAAGATTGCGGTAAAAATTGAATAGAACTACAGAACTTGTTTGTGTTGATTTAATTTGAACGTTCAAAGTGCGAAGGTGTGTGCCTATAAATGAAATTGAAATTGGTATTAAGCACGAAATTGAACGTCTATCCAGCTTGCGCGAAATTGAATGACAACTTAGCGGCACTAAATTGAATGGATTTCTCTCTAAATTGAATGAAATACAATTTAAAAGGAATGATATAAAATTAAATTAAATGCTCAAAGAATAAACTCGAACCATGAGAGCAGAGAGTTGATGAAAACCGTTCGAACTTGAACGCCTATTCATGAAGTCGAATGCAACTCTGATCAAATTGGGCGGGAAAACCTATATAAAAGTCAAAGAGTTATTGCCTGTTCGCACTATAGGAAGTTTGTATAAAACTTGAGTAAAGAAACATTGTATAAACAATGATGATAAAGCAAAAAGAGCGCACAGACTAGAAAAAAACATTGTATAAAGAAACCTGTTGAGATACAAGTTTTAAAGAGGTCCATTGGTATGACTGGCCAATCATCAACTTGCTCTTATGGTAAGCCCCCCCCCCCCCAGTTATATGATTTTCATACAGAATGATGTTCACACTAGAGTTGGATCCTAATTCTTTATTGAGGTTTCCTTTGAAACATTAATGCTCAAACATGCATTTCACTATATGACGTTTTGTTATACGACATTTCTCTATACACCGTTAAACTAGGAAAAAATCAATTACTTATCATAAAGCTATACAATGAATTTCTGAGTGATAGTAAGAATGCAGGGTTAGGTCTTGACATTTCGCCAGGAAAATGGACAATAAACTGATATTTTAAATCCTTACATGAAGACAAGTGAAAAGGCCTGTTCTTTTCAATTCCAGGGCCTCGTCTATAAACAGTTGCGATTAATCACAAATTACATATGTACTAATCGACTATGTACATAATAGATAGGAGACTGCAAACTTGTGATTGATTAGAGGATTTGCTGTTGATTTGGATCAATCGCAACTCATTATTAAACGGGGCTCAGGTGGAAACCAACTATCAGTGTCTTCTGATTTGTAGACTCTATTTATGAATTAGGAGTCAATTGTGATTGACGATTGATGATTGATTGATGATTAGGAGTCAAAATTTCATAAAATGTATAAATCATAGCAATTCCAGTTGTTCATGCACAATGGCGACAGGCTCAATGGGCTGATACCCCATTCTCAATGGTCTGATACCCCATTCTCATTATCAAGAACAGAGCGTTGTTCAGGATGTCAACCTGTAGGTCAGTGGCTGCCTTTTTGTACCATAGTTTAAATGGGGGGGGGGGGTTTAAATAAAGGGCGTGTGTTTTGTGCCAGTATGGGGGACTCCTTATGAGGCTGGCCCTTTACATGGACTGTAAATGTATGTGAATTTCCAATGAAGAATAGTACATAATATTATTGGTATAGAAAGCGCTTAGATACATTAATGATGTCTGTATTAAAGTGTTATACAGATCATCTCATCCAGGCTTGCCTGCACACTATGTATATATATTCTCCTCTACCTTCAGAGTTTTCCAACCAGGCACCATATGTTACAGATGCTCACAATGCTGCAGAAACTACACTTACTTATTCTTTTGGGTACCCTTGTAACACCTGGGTAGAGAGAAGCGATGTAGATGAAATGCCTTGCTTAAGGACATGAGTGCTATGGCGGGTTCAAACCCACGACTTTTGCATCTCCAGTGGTTAAATCATTGATTTCATATACTGGTACTGTACATGTAGCTGTTTTGACATGTAAATGTGTAAATAGGGCACAGGCCTGCTTTAAGAAATAATGAAGAAATTGAGAGCAGTTGATGTACAAGTTGAGTACGCACTCAATTCCATACACAGCATGAACGCTCGGAAGAAGAGATTTTATTTCCACTTTTTGGCAAAGGTCAAGATATTTTATCAGTTCAGTTGCCTTTGACCTTTCAAAGGTACTCTCCAGTTTCCACATGATTATAAAGTCATTTCTGAGTACTTGCAGTGAAGCTTTATTTTGAAAAAATTTTGTGAAAAAAATAAAATAAATTGTTGTCCTACAATCATGAGTTTTGATGTAGTTTTGCCCAGCCAAATGTTAAAAAAATAAATGTAGCAAAAATTGTGAAAACCTGCATACTATGAAAATTGCCAACACAGATATTATCCCTTGGGACTACATGTATGTTGAAGGCACAAAATAGATACCAGGTATTCATACATAAAAATCTTCAAGATAATTGTCCACAGTTATTTTAGAACCTAGCTGTTTTGATGAATTCACCTGCATAGAATGTCAACACAACTTGAGCTTATACATTGCAGTTTTCAACAATGAGTGTCAATGTAGAAATATATTTTAATTGATCACTTTCTTTCAGGAATTTTCACTTGAGTGGCCACTTTGATGTGTCAATTTAGTTAAGTTAATATTTGTAATATGTGATATTGCAATTAACTAGGGTTGAGCCATTGACTTGAGAGTAATGTACATTGTGTACTTTCATCTATGTAAAGAGAATGGTGGTGGTTGGGAGGAAGGGGGGGGGGCAGCAGTGATAAACTGCCTTCTACATGTCATGCATGGTACTTTCTCATTACAGCGGCAATGATGCCAAATTGTTTGCCAGTCACAGCCAAACGAGCATTTGTTTGAGATGATGATATAATTAGGTAAATTAACTTTATAAGGTGGCTTTGTGTAGTTGATAGCAAATGGACCATTGCATGCCACAGGTAGTTCATTGGAATCAGCCATATTAGCTATGTTCACAGGAAACCGTCATGGGAATCAGCCATTTTAGCTATGTTGACATGAGACCGTCATGGGAATCAGCCATATTAGCTATGTTCACATGAGACCGTCATGGGAATCAGCCATATTAGCTATGTTCACATGAGACCGTCATGGGAATCAGCCATATTAGCTATGTTCACATGAGACCGTCATGGGAATCAGCCATATTAGCTATGTTCACATGAGACCGTCATGGGAATCAGCCATATTAGCTATGTTTACATGAGACCGTCATGGGAGTCAGCCATATTAGCTATGTTCACATGAGACCGTCATGGGAATCAGCCATATTAGCTTTGTTCACATGAGACCGTCATGGGAATCAGCCATATTAGCTATGTTTACATGAGACCGTCATAACTTTAAACTTGAAGTTTGCAAAACCTCAATCTTATACGCAACGATCCACTATTAAACAACGATGAGGGTTCATATGGGACCGAAACAATGGGTGTTCTAAATACAAGCCAGGGAAACTACAAGATGGCGTAACCTCAAAGTTAATTGCATCCGCATTGCACTTATCTTTGAGTGAGGACCGTACCGTAACCCTGCTGCTCGTAGTTATTGCACTAACCTTAACATCTACCTTAAGACCTATTGTAGTTTTTAACTTTGAGTTAACTTAAAGTTTTGTAACCACGAGTGCATCCACGTGGTATAAGTACAATACAACTTTGAAAATTTTGAAGTTAAAATCCACAGCCTAAACTTAAGGTTAATAGACTGTTGTGTGAACCTCACTAATAAGGCTTGAGACTTTCTGTATAAAAAAACTGCATGTTAGGCCTATGAGAAACAGTTTTTCTTAAGACAGACAGTTAATGATTGTTTGATACAGTGCATTTGAATGGAGGCAATATTAATTGTGTAAGATATACATTTCAATATTTTATTTGTTTCCCTTGGTTGTTGATTATGCTCTAAAGTATCTACCATGATCTCACAGATCACAATGCAATGTTATTCCAATACACTATGCTAAGAAGTAGGAGCTAATGCATATCATTAAAGCTAACCTCCAGTAGTGGTAAAAAAAAGAAAATTATTTCTCACAGAATCAAACGAAACTTACACTGAATGTTCAAGATTACAAATAAATGACATGTGCCAAACAATTTTGGAAGAAAATGTATACTGGCTGAGTAATGAGCATAGAAAGACAAGGAATCAAGGTAGTACCAACCCCGACACCATTCGTGTTGTCCCATACATAGCTTTCTGTGTATGTGCTTGTTACTTTACCAAGACTCGGTCAAATTTATTATGATTTTGATGACTCCAGAACCTTGCAGTGCACACCAATACTTACATGCTACATGATCAACTGTTTCTGATCCTTTCCACACCTTTTCTTTCACAATGCAATCGCATTACCAGTACTAAAGTTTATCTTTAAGTATGAATACTTCTACAGGTACCTTATCCCAATAGTGCATTGACATTTGACATTGAGACTGCATGCAGGTACATGTATATCCTGATACATTTGGCTTTTATCCTGTTTCCTTATACTTTTCTCATTTTCTGCAGGAATCAACCTGATTGCACTCTGTGTCACTTGAAGCTGGTCGGACTTTCTGTCATATTCTGTACAGCAGTGGATTGCAGGTGAGTGATTCAGGTTCTTACCTAAATAATGTGCTCGTTCTTTGAAAATCAAAGAAAGAATTTGTTGTGCGGCTGGCAAAAGGGTGAAAGTGCATCACGCCATTCTGTTAATAACAGATGTGAACTATGCTGACAAGCAAAAGGTCGTTATATAATAAGCATTGATTAATCTGTAACGTAAAGAAATACATGTATTTCCATTGGATATGAGACTACTCAAATTAGGTGGTTACAGTCTATTTTCTCTTTTTTGATTAGTCGATAAAGAGAGAAAACTGGACTTAGATTGGGGGGGGGGGGGGGTCATGTGTCTCAGATGCCCTTTAAGCATTGAGCCCCTGCATTATTCCAATGACATTTTGATATCCTATGTCTACTTTGGAAATCACCAGATTGACGTTGTACAAGCTACATTGAATGTGCTTGTATACCTTGTATAGCTTACACATAATTTAGTACCATGGATATGGATATGCATGGTGCACATAGCTGGCACAATATCTCAAAGGGTTTATTTAGCAGTGTACGTGTAGACTGTGGGCGACTGACTTGAGGTGGTCTTGAGGATCATAACAACATACTTGGTCCAACTTGTTCAAAAGGCTTGCTGGTAGGTGTCGGTTTCAGTGCTATAAGCCTTATTCAGACTGGACTGTCATAGTTTTATGTTTTAGAAGCAGTGAAGCTTTTGACAGTCTGTTAACGACAGGAGTTCACAAGGAACTGAAACAACTGGTGTTTGAATTTGTAAACTTCCCGTTGGGCAAGCAGTCATTGAAACTACGAGCAGGCGAAACCTTTTAAGTCATTTGCATATGTATGGCACATTACTTCAAGTGAGGACCCCACGGTTTGTAGTTATCACGCTAATCAAAATATCACTCATGGCTTACAAATTCAAGTAAACATAAAGTTTTGTAAACTCAAAGTTGTGTAATCTGAAGTGCGTCCATGTGGTCCCTTTTTACAAGATAACTTCAAAGTTTAAAACCAGAACCTAAACTTAAAGTTAATGGACTGTTGTGTGAACCTTACCAATAAGATCGCTTGAGGTATAAAACTTTGAGTAAACTAAAAGTCTTATCACCTGGAGTGCATCCACACAGTCTTTAAGTTCAAGGTTACATGTACCTCAAGTTTAAACCATAACCCTAGAATTAAAGTTAATGGACTATCGTGTGAACCTCACTAATACAGTCGCTTGTGGTTTAAAACTTTGAGTAAACTCAAAGCTTTGTAACCTGGAGTGCGTCCATATGGTCTCTCACTACAAGTTTACCTCAAGTTTAAAACCATAACCTTAACCTTCAAGTTTACAGAATTTGGTGTGACCCTTTCTGTAGTCTTATGGAAGACTTGCTCTTCAATTAAGCACGGGTGGTTGTGGCTTGATCCTGCTCTACTCCGAGTAAACTCTCTTTCAGCACTACTCGTGGAACTGACACCTCTCCTGAAATGAACCAATTTGCAGAGTAGCATGTTTCACTTCATGTAATCTTAAGTGGCATTGGTGCTTCAATAGGGGGTCTGTTCTTATTAGCCTTAGTTTTCAAAAATTGCCTGCTAATTCTGATCCTGGGAAATTAGCCTGATTATAGTTAACAGTTGGCTCCATTCTTATTCACAGTGAAGACCCCCCCCCCCCCCCCCCCCCCCCCATAAAAAAGGGCAATTCTGTGCTGTGTCTTTTTTCTGTCTATTCCCTACTTTTTTTCTCCCAAATGAAGAATCTCTAGATATGACCGATGTATAATGTAGCTTTCTGGTATCACTACCAATCATCATATATAGATTTCATTCATTCATGGATTATCTGATGTCATACATTGTATCAGGCTTCAATGGAATCTCCCAATAGTACATGTAGGCTGTTTCACCATTGTGCTGGAGATGTTAGCTTAAGCTGTTAATTACCCTCTGAACTGGTACTAGTTCATGAATTATCTTCCTATTTGGCCATTTCATGACCTAATCTGCAGATATGGATGCATTTGGATTACCGGTATGCCTAAGCCAAATCCCTCATAGAAGCGAGGGTCGCTCTGGAGGATTGCTCTTCTTTAAGCTACTGAAAATGGGAAAATCCAGGCTTGGGCTATTATGTCAAAAAGTCTCATGCTCAAGCTTATTTAGGCTAATGGTGAAGC
The DNA here is from genome assembly GCF_000002235.5 of Strongylocentrotus purpuratus. Taxonomy (NCBI): domain Eukaryota; kingdom Metazoa; phylum Echinodermata; class Echinoidea; order Camarodonta; family Strongylocentrotidae; genus Strongylocentrotus; species Strongylocentrotus purpuratus. The sequence goes on from NW_022145612.1 coordinate 6,490,767, forward strand.
ATCCATTGACTCTACAATGTGGAGAAAGCACATACCTCGTGTACTACTACATCAATGAGAGAGCGTTAAAGATTTGGTGTGAAGACGGAGGGTCTGCCATCTTGGTGCAATGGTAGACCGTTTCCTTGAGAGAGAAAGGCAAGGAAATGGATGGGTTGGTGTGATCAATACTTATGGGCAGGGATATCATGCTTCATTGAGAAGCACAGAGGAGAGGCGTGGGAAAGGAGGGCGAGGTAGAGAAGAGTGAGGAGGGGAGGAGTGAGAGGAAGATAGAGAGAGAGAGAGAGAGAGATAGAGAGAGAGAGAGAGAGAAAGAGAGAGAGAGAGAGGGGAGGGGGGGGGGGGGGGTAGGGGGAGAGGGATAACAAACAATGTAACAGGAAAAGAAGCAATAATTAGAGTTTTGGGAGCAATAGAGAAATAATAGAAAATACAACAACAAAAATTGAAACAGAGAAAACGCAAAAAAAGATATAGTGAAATTAAGGAAATAATGGAAACATTTGGTGTGACGGAAAAAAAGAGGTTGAAAGCCATTCTTGTGGTTTAGGAATACTATTTTTTTTTTGCCTTTAAATTTTTTTCTTTCTCTCTCTCTCTCTCTCTCTCTCTCTCTCTCGCTCTCTCTCTCTCTCTCTCTCTCTCTCTCTGTGTCTCCCTTGCTTTTCTAGTCTTCTAATCTAACTCTCTCCCTCTCTCCTGTTTGTCTCTTCATCTGGCTTTCTGCTACCCACCTCCCTTTCTCCTACCACCTCCCCTTCTGCTACCACCTCCCTTTCTCCACCATGCTCTTACTCTCTCCCTCTCTCTGACTCATTTCCCCTTTGGGTAGGGCTGTGTAAACCCATCTCGCTGTGTTCAGGAAATGTGCTGCATCCTCGTACGGAACTCCACTCCACTCCACTCCGTATCGCCCATGTCTTCTCCCACACACTTAAGATAGATGCCACACCTACAGACAGTCATTTGAATATCAAGAATGTTTCTAAAGAAAATATATAGACTCCTGAGGAACACTACCAACATCAAATATAAATCAAGGCTTTATGAAAGAAAAATTGAGTAAACCTATCAGCCTTTGGTAAGGAAAAGTGCTGTGTACCTGTACAGAACTCCACTCCATGCATGCTGCTCATGAATGTCTTCTTCTGTACACTTAGGATAGATGCCATCGTGAAGACATGCTAGACATGCACCTAAAGACATGAAAAAAAGGAGGAATGTTAAAAAAAAATGAAAATCACAAGAAAATAAAAAGATCAAAGATGAATGACAACTTTACTAAAAGTTAAATCAAGTAAACCCATCTTCTTTGTTTAGGAGATTTGCTGCATCCTTGTGTTTCCATTTCCCCTCCATTAAGAGATGATGACATCTTGAGACACCCCACTCTGAAGGTCCGTTCAGATATGATGCAATAAACCACCAAACAAAAAATAGCAGGTTGTTTTTTATGTGCATGCGACAATAGTCCTATGCTCTCTATTTTAAAACACAGGAATGCGAAGGGTATTTTTAGTCATAGCAAAAAAAAAATGCTACAGTTTTGCTGTGCAGTATCTGAATGAGGCTTAAAGACAGTTTTGGATAGATACAACTATCATGTGAAAAGTTATCCAAACAATGGTATATCAGAAGTTTTTCATTAACAGAGTACTTCTTACAGTCTAGCATCTTACACATATACATGTACTGTAGGAGCTCAATATGTGGATGTAGACTTCGCAAATTTAAAATAAGCAATTCTGGAGGGCTTTTTACTTGTATTGATTATTTCATAGTTTCCCACCTGGCAGTTATATAACTGTGCTACTTGACTATTATTCTTCAACACTTTTAATTGCCAGACCATTTATAAGTAGACTTATCAAACATTAAAACAAAATCCACAAGAACGGATTTTAGCATCCCAGTTTTCAGTGCAGGTACACATAAGTGACTCCTGTATCACATACATGTAGAACAATTCACGAAACAGAGCGAGACACGCTTATTTGAAGTTTGCTTCAACTGCTTACATGTTCATGTTATGGTTAGAACACATTATTACCACCATCTATTTTGCCTCCTCAATATACTGCATTTATAAACCTTTTAATTTAGTTTTTGTCTTTTTCCTGAGAAAATTGAATGCTGTATGTTACATTGCTATAATATTAACATATTTCAAAGAGACAATGTGGAGAAAAAGGCAGTGACAAACAAGATCTATGGCAAAAACTAACATCAAAATGTGCACAGGTGGTTTTGCAGCCCTACAGGGCTATTCCATGCGATGGAAGAGAGATTTATTTAGGCCATATTATTAGTGATTCACTGTTTTTAATAATTCACAGTGGCCCCGGGCTATTAGTACTGGAGTAATCAAATATATGGATGTATCATAAAGGCCCCTACTGATGCTGACTTGAAAGTGCAGCAGATATTCATGTGCGATCTGCGTGTATAATGTACGTACGGTTTAGCTTCTAGGAAAGTGTTACATGTATGTCATGTGCGAATAGAGCCAGCAGATGTTATATTGGACAGAAAACTAATTTGGATTTAAATACATAACCAGAAATAGAGACTTATTGTAAGCATTTGTGAAATAATCGTATCTTCCTCGTACTATGTATATTTCATATACATATTAACAAAGTTATATTTTTTAATTTTATTTAGTCATTACATGTATTTACTAGAGTAATTTTATGTTGATCTAATTTACTTAAAGCATGTCAACATAGATATTTAGCAGAAGACATGTGTAAAGTGTGCACATGTTCCATGCATCATTTGGAATATATTTGAAACAGAAAATATAAATGGATAATTTCTATAGGCCTGTTTTCATCAGCCCGAGTTGGCCAAATAGCCCGCTATATCTGATCCAGGAAATTAGCCAGATCACGAAATTAGCCAGATCACGAAATAGCGAGCTATTTGGCAGTTGAAGCCAGCTATTTGCTCAGGAAATCTTCCCAAGATATCTTGGGATAGTTTGCAAAATAGCCTGCTACTAGTATTTTGCAGAAATGCCCGCTATTTGTGGTCCGTCTTCCCAGCCCGAAGACTAGCTTGTACTATGCGCGAACACTGAGCAAAATTCTCAATCTAATTTCTAGAGCTCGGGTTTTGCGCTGATGAAGACGGAATTTGTAGCTTTGGGCTTATTTACCAGATCACAAAACAGCGGGCTATTCGATGAAGAAAGAACTTATATACTGTATGTAGCAAAGTACAAATAGTTAATGTATGATTCCTATTGCAGTATGAGGCCATTTTATCTTCACCAGGGATTGATCCATGTCTTGAGCACAGTTGTGTAATAATTTTATCATATTGCCTTATGTGCATCAGTTCAACTCCGCACGTTTTCTTTGGTTCGATCAATTATTCATTCTGACCTGGGGGGTAGTGTCTGAGAAAGATGAAGAACTTCATCAGATTGGAAGAACATCTATTCCTTTTGTAGAGCTTACGCAAGCATGCGGAGTATGTTCATGTTGGTGCGTTCATGATATAGCCCGCCTTGCTTGGAGAGATATAGAGGGATAACAGGCAGGAATTAAGGCTTAAAGTGTATATTTATGAGCACAACCAAAGGGGATCAGATTTGAGCGCTGCATTCTCTTGCATTTAAAAATTGAAGCCTGGCCAAGGGCTAGATGTAGAGAGAAAGAACGAGGATGACTAGAAAATGAACTCCCCAGGATGAAGAGGAAAGCCTCTATGATGCAAACATGTTGCCAATTTGCTTCTGATGGAATTAACTTATTTCTCCCCTCTCTCTTTCTCTTTTGCTCCCTCCAGCCACTGGCGCTGTGTCTTTTTTATCTCCCACTCTCTCTCACTCTCTATCTCCCTCTCTCTTTCTCTGTATGTCTGTCTGTCTCTGTCTGTCTGTCTCTCTATATCTCTCTCACTTACTGTCTCTGTATTTGTCTCCCTCTCTGTTCTCTCTCTCACTATTTCTTCCCTTTCTTTCTTTTTTTTTCTCCAAAGATTTTATCCCCCATTCTACAAAGTTAGAGCAATTCAAGCCTTATCTCTATCAATTATATGAACAAACCTTGTTAAAGAGGCAGGTTCCCACCATTGTAGTTATCGCTGCTCTAGTCATCGCCATCTTGGTTCCGAAGATCGACTTCTAATTTGCATACAGCTGTCAATCAAAGTACGCACGGCCTGGCCTGCCTTCGTCAAGCCAACTGATCGCTGCCGATCCTGACGTCACGAAAGAGGGCGGAAACAGCAGCCGAATCTTAGAACCGAACTGCGATTGGTATTACTTCGGCACATGTATGCGATAATCGGCATTGTGCGGGCATTCGGAACATGCCATCTGCGTAAGAGCCGTATTCTGTTGGTGTCAATAGGCAGCTAGTACTGTCCGCCAGCGGGTACGTATTTTGAACGCCCTCTGGAATACGGGGAACATGCTTCTTTAACAGGAACATCAGCATGAATACAGAGGAACTTCTGACAAAACTCAGACAAAACTCTGGAATATGAGAAAAAATGACGGTTTTGCATGTAGTGTCAATGCTGGGAAGATGCGCGAGTACCATGACTGAGCTAATTAGCCTTAAGCCTACTGATCCCCATGTAAAGTCAGTACCGCATACCTTAATAGTAGTCTTGATAGCCAATACATGTCTTTGGCCTGGAATCAGCGCTTTCGAATGTGTTTGAGGATAATTTGAATGGTGATATACAGTCAAACCTGTCTATAGCGACCACCCAAGGGAAACACAAAAAGTGGCCCTTGTAGACAGGTGGTCTTTGTAGGCAGGTTCCTTTAGTACATGTTTCAATGAGAAACCATTTTCAAGGGAAACAAAACATGTGCTTGTTATAGACAGGTGGTCTTTGTAGACAGGTGGTCACTAAAGCAGGTTTGACTGTATATGCAAGCCTGTTTTCAAACGTCTTTAAATATGAGTATATTAAATTGCCGAATAAAGTGCATTGTGAATGTGAGAATGAGCCAGAATCACGTTTCTGAGAGAAAGCTGTTTTAAAACACACATACATATCGGCTCATCCCAGGCTAATTTCCGGTTCAGAGAAATAGTACGCCCCATGTGCTGTGCCCTAGTTGACCTCCGAGCAATTCTCTGCTTCCCAGGTCAAACAGCGCAAAGCAATTGCGCAGAGACAAGTCCTTTATTTTGAATCATGGCAAGTTGATAAAACGCGACATCCCGCAAATCACGTTCTCATAGTGGGGTTCGATATGTATGGATAGAAATGCTGTTTTAGCTGAGTGGCAAAAAATGATAAACGCACCCTTTGTTAAAATTCTATTGCTTGTGTACCGACCCAGAACCAAAAACAAGGTTTACAAACCTGGGAAGGATTATAAAAGGGTAGGTCCGTGCACCCGCCCACTCTGATCTGTCCAGAGTTGTATGCATCGTTTGTGTTTGTACGGAATAGCAGTCAAGGAAGTATATCACATGCCTTTTTTACCTGCAATTTAACAGATTGGGGTGTGGATCCCCTTTACCATAAATTTGTAGAGAGAGAACATCTTATACGTGAACCAGCTTGTGATTTGGTTGTACGAAGTTTGGATGGACACCAAAAAGGTCGAAATTGTGCTCGGAACAGTACAGGTTTTTTTTAAAGGTGAGCTTTTAAAGTTGTATCTATTGTGTTGTGACAGTGCGGAATTGTATCTTTTTTATCATTGTCTGATGTTAAGTATTAGTACACATAGATTTTTCGGTCGCTCTTGTAACGTGAGTTTCTTTATTGCTTTGCCCTATTAACTCAATTAAGTTTTGTCTAATGTTTGCATATGCTCAGTAAATGTTTACCTCAAAGAAACTCTAGTGAGTGAGTCTGTTGCAAGGCTCTGATATTATGCATACATGATTGTTTGATGGTATGATTAAAAACATTGTTTGATTCTATCTTGGGTTGCTAACTTGCTATGTATTAAAGCTTATCTGCCATAGTTTACAGGAGGGATTAGACCGCCCTGCAAGGTCACTGAACAGGTGGTTATCTCATCAACTCAGCTCTCAGTTAACATAAGAAAAAGAGGATCATGGGGGACCAATGGTCACCGATTAGGCATTGTTTGTTATATAGAGGGCGCAAGTAGCTACAAGTAGTGCAGTGGGCCTTTAAAGTAAGCTTTTGTATGTTGATTGTAGACAGTTGATTAGTCTAATATGATAAAGTGTGTCTTTCTTTTTCACCATCGATCATCATGTGTAATCATGTCTATTTATTTGAAAACAGGATAAAAGCTTCTTATCAGGCTTGTAATCAAGTGCTACACTGTATGTAGGATTGTTTAGATATATTTATGATATCCAATATGATTTGTATATTTTGTTGATTACTGATGGTTGGCCAGCTGTCACATCAATTGAATGTTACAAAATTTGTTTCTTCATACATTTCTTTATATCCTTCTTCTTCTTCTTCTTCTTCTTCTTCTTCTTCTTCCATTGAAGTACATCCCTCTTACAGTATGTGGTACATGTATGTGGTAGTAAAGAGCAATGGAATTTAGAATGTTATCTTTGGATTAATGTTTTTTAACTTGCTTTGGTCCTATGGCTTTAGTGGCAGATTCATGTGCTCACAAGTCAGTCACCCAATAATACTACAACTACCACTACTGGTAGTACTACTACTATGAGTACTACTACTTCTACTACAAATACAAACTGCACAGTATTCAGTACTTGTATGCCCGTCTGATTATAACCGGAACGAAGGTTGTATTGCCTTAGAAGTTGAGTTTAAAGTGGACCCACTGAGAGATTTGAACAATCATGATTGTGCATAGCACACATACATTATTCCCAGTGTACACTTGATAATATGAAAGCCTGTGCAGGGATATGAAAGAGGAGAAAAGAAGTTTCAGAATGGCAAACAGTTCACAAGAGCGGGAAAGAAATCTAGCAGTCGTGATATAAAAATATTTCCTAATAAAAGGGGTTATTGTCAATATTGTATCAGGAACTTTAGGTACAAGAATAATTCCTTTTTATGCATTCAAAGGTGTGTAGACATATTTGTGCAACGATTCAAAAATGAGAAAAGGGATGGAAGTAGCATGTTGATGTTAAATTTCATGAGCAACCCCATGGTGATTTTGACAATGACGTCATCTAGCGTTTGTTTTGACTATGTCTAGGAGGGCCATTTGCCATGGAAACCCATGAAACTACAGGAAATGTGTGGGGTTATGGGCGTGTGTGTAAATACTGGAGAATTATTGATGAGAGAGGGTAGGGATATTTTTGTGGTTGGAGATTTGGCTCAGTTTTCTGGGTCTGGAAGCACGTTCTAAATAGTTTGAGGTTGGGAAAGAGTTTACGTTCCACGCCTGATAGAGCAATCAAGTGAAATTTGGAAAATTGATGCCAATGTGGTGCTTTCCGCATATTTGACTGTTTTGTGCTATTGACGTCATGGTTCTATTCACTTGTTTACCTCCAGGGATAAGTTTTTATTGGTATTTTTTCTACCAGTAAGTTATTGCAAGGTTTCCATGGTGATGCAGCTATTTCTGTGGAATTGCAAACTTTCATTATAGTCTGGGTATATTAGACAGTTTGAATACAAATAAACGGGCTGTAGTTAGAGGTATACTGTTAGAGCAACTGTTAAAACATTACCAATTTGATTAAGATTGTCCAAAGTAGAAGTTCAGGAAATTAAAACAGCAATTTAAAAACAACAATCTATGGGCATTTCATCCAATTCGATCAGAAACACTCTCTTTGAATACCCAAATACACGTATGCAAATAAATGTGGGTCAGGTACACCATGTTGTTCCAATGATGGATTGGTGGGGGGGGGGGGGGGCGTTGGGCATATGCCCTAAGCAAAGCCCCATCTGAAATATCTCATGTACACCCTGTATACCTTTAGTACAAATAGTAAGTGAGTTCTTAATTGTCCCCCTCCCCCAAGGGGGTTATGCATGTACGTGCTCCCCCCCCCCCTCTTCGGCAAACCATAGAATGAAAACGTGTTTCCTAATTGGGCCCCCACCCCCCTCAACCAGATAATCTGGGATCTTCCCCTGCATGTTCAGTGATTGATACTTTGAATCTTGGGCAAACCTGAACTTAACTAATGCTTCTGCACCCCAGCTCTTAGTATAAAGTGATAATACTGTTGAGCCCTATCCTAGTGACTGCTACTCTTTTGATATATATGTGTCATTCATTTACCCTTCTCTTGATAAGAACCATGTGGATAGCAAATTGTGAATGCAGTGCTTGGCCCTTGATCTAAATGAAGCACGAGGATACAAATACAAACTGATCTCTATTTGTTGTTACTCAGAGGCTGTCTCTAAAAATAGGCGAGCGCCTTGCATTGAGGGCAAATATTTTTAATGACAGGGAGGTATAGAAGGTCTAAGGACGTCTATGAGATTTCAGGAGTATAAGGAAGAAAAAGTTTTTGAAGACACATTTAAAAGCATACACTACAATTCTGAGCTGTTGTGAATCACAGAAAATCTTTTAAAATAAGCATTGCCATTTTTCAAAAAGTACCTTATATGACTGGCAAGATTTTTGTTGTAAGTTTACTTTGTGCATTAATATACATACATGTATGATACTGTATACTTCCAATGTATACCATCTGCTAAGAGCCATAAGGGTATTTATCGTATCATGTCGTTTTACATACACAGAAGTAACACCCTTCTGGCATTCAACAGACTAAAGTATATACAAAGTATATAGGCCTACATCTTAACTATCATTTAAAGAAGGCTTTAACGACAACAAAGTACCATAAAGATCATGAATAAGTTTAATGGAAGAGAATGATCAACAGATACAAGAGGAGATGCAGGTTTCATTGTATTCTACTCTCTTAAAAAAAGAGAGTGAATTTTCACTCTATTTTCACTTTCTTGGGAGTGACGTCCGTGATCACTTGTTTAGGAGTGAAATCGATTGATTTTAGAGTGCTCTCTAAGAAGAAAAGAGTGAATGTTCACTCTATTTTCACTACATTTTCACTCTCCAGAGGAGTGACGTCCATGATCACTCAATTTTTTTAGAGAGTAACAACAATTTTTTTCTTCTGATATTTTTCTGTTTTGTTTCAAGTGCCAAATAAACATGGCTAAGTGTCCTAAATAGACGTTTCCTTTTGGCATTGCATTTGTATGAAACCAGCCACTCATCTCATAGTTTACACTGTAGTTTCCTATTGTATCAACTTTCGATTACCATTTATGAAAGTCATGCCTTGAAATATATTGCCCTTGTATTCCTTTTTCTTGTTGTTTGAAAGAGAAACTGAAATGTTATGAAGATTAATAATTTACCTAAGTCATCGGTGATCAGTCTCTCAGAAACTTCATTTAATTTGCTGATATTGTTTATAATGCTTCCTGCTCAGATGCAATTATTAATATCCTTTTATCAAGGAAAGTGAAATAAATTATACTTTTGTTATGGGTATGTTTACACTACAAGTTTGTGTGATGAAATCACTTTCGAAATGACTTGATGTGAGAGAGTGAAAAAACGTCTTGTCATTTTTAAGATGTACATGTACTTGATGAATGATAAATTATGATAGTTTACAAACATCTGGGAAACTTTGTGCCATAATATAGATGAAGCTTAGTATTATAGAAAGCAGATTAATTTTAAACTGACTTATTAGCTCATTAATAAAGTTTCAACTGTCAACATCTCCATGTCATTAAGAAATATTAATACTTTTTTTGTGATAATTATTTATCAACATAATTTATTGTCAGGAAATGAAAAGAAAATTTGTTATTAATTCTAAACAAGTAAGTTCTATGGAATGGGGACATTGACAATTAGTGTTCTGTACTAATTATTGACTTACACTGTATTGAATTATACACCCATGTAGTGTGTGGGAGTAGATCCTTGCTTAAATAGATTGGTACTGGTATAACCAGTCATACTCAGTGATTTTTTAGAAAGGATATGAAATGGGTAGAATGAATAAATAGTCTGTTCAGATCTACAACTTCCTAAAAGGGCATAAACTCTGTAGATAAGTAAACGCCCTTCTGGCTCCATGCACACAGACAAAATATGGAAGCTACTTGGAGACTGACTGTAATATAGAAATAAGCAAGGGCATGAGAGGTGGAGGAAAAAAAAAGATAATAAGAAGGGGGGAAAGGGATTTGGGAGCCGGAAAGAATGAGGGGGAAGGAGCAGACAGATACTCTTAGCAGGTCTAAATTTAGAAGCAATTTTTCACCTCGTTAATTGGGTGGGATGGAATGGAACCCCTATATGTAATTGATTGGGGCAATGTAGGATTTGATGAATTCATATCGGACACCATAATGACGGGTTGGATTTTTTTTTTACCTTCCAAGAGACCTGTTCATATATAAAAAAAAAATAAACTGCTTTTTCTTTGCCTTCGCCTTCCTAAAGACCCTTTTATACATGATATTGTAAACTGATACCCATTTCATGATAAATGAGGGATAATAGATGATGATCAAAATGTTTGTGGATGTGACAATTAAAGACTCTTTAACAATTATACAATAGCGTTTGATAAGCGTTTTAACAATCTTTGAGAATGATCAGTTTATACACAAATTTCAATTTGATAATGTATCATGGTACCTATAGTACATACATTACAAAGGAAACAGATTCCTTTCAACATTATTGATATATATATATTCACTGCCTAGCCTGTTTGACTGGCCTTGCACATCCTAGCTGCCCTGGATGAAAGCATGTTCAACAAATGTGTGTGTTTGCTGCATTGCAGTTTTAGCATGTGAATCTAAGTTTACCTTGTACTTCAGTAGAATATGAGCTGAGTAGGTAACTAAGTGAGGGAAGTGTTGACAAGATAGTCTATCATGTTCACAGAGCTGTCTTAACTGAACAGAGAAGCTAACCAAATTGAGGATAGATGATGAGGTGCATACACATTTGGGGAATGCGATCGATGGGCAATGATGAAGGGGAGTCATTCTAATTTCATTAAATGCACATCCCGATCATCGGAGGGGAGACAGAACCGTCTGACAGCTCGGTGCTTGCGTTATGGGATTGGCCAATTATTATTACGGGCGGCGAGCTGCACGGCGGGAACGCCAAGTAGTAGAAGTAGTCGTCGCTGCGCCCGGCCGTCAGAGGCTTCGGGAGCGTGAAGATGTGACAGATATGACAGAAAGGTTATATTATTTCTATAGACAGAGTGGTTCATCCTCAAGGGTATTAGGAGAAAGCGGGGTGATGAATTATTACCCGGCTACTGCTTCTATAGGGGCATTTACACTGCGAACAAAAACCCTGTAGTTTATTTTACATTCCCAAGTCTTGTTGGAAGTTGCTTAAGGGCCACCCACTACACGATGAAAATCCTGAATCAAAAACCTCTGGAGTATGGTTTTCAAACTCAAGCCAATTAACCCTCCACCTTTTTTTTTGCAGTATAAATGCTCACTCTCAAAATATTAGTCCGGCTTTTGCTTATGTGACTCTTCTCACTTCTATCACATGCAAAACAGCGACAAGTCGCGCATATGCACTACATACTCACCAAAAAATGGTATGTTTTGATGGAAAGCAAACACAGATGGTTTTTAAATGGTTTTCATGTAGTGTAAATGGTTCTCCCCAAAAACCCATGGCTTTTCAAAATGTTTTTTTTTTTTTGCAGTGTAAATGGGCCATATGGATCTTGTTTGTAGGCCAGACAAGTTAGGGTTGAATTTGGAGCTCGCCTACTATCCTTTGGGTTTATATATGTTTGTCAACCTGCTGGAAGCAAACCAAGTTTACATTCGGGGCAAGCTTTTAGTGCTGCCCTTGTCAACTTGCAGTAAATATAATTTGAGTCTGTTATGTGATATTGTGGGAAAAGTAAAAAAGAACTTGATAATACAGTTATTGCCTGGACTCGAGACAATACTTTGTTTATAGATCATGGCATGTATGCAGTTTTATCAAGACATTTTGTGAGAGTGATGCATGAACTATAAGGAGTCCTTCCTCACTAGAGTGCCAATAGTGGATTTCTAATAGGTAATGTAATTGCTTCTACATAATGACTGTTCCATACAATATATATTGAAAAAAACCTTATTATGTGTGCTATTGTCTTGAAGTAAAATTACCAAATAATTTACTTTAAAAATTAAGTCTTATTACCAAAAGGACAAGTTCTCTTTATCCATCATCATATTTTCTCACAGCTTGGAGGTTGATTGACACATTTACCCGCACACCTGTGTTCTCTTCCATTTTCTTAAACCTGTGTAAAATTAATGAAGTATGATTTTGTTTTGCAAAGGAGAAAGCCTTTGGATTTAATCGATGAATGAGCAATCAATTTTCAATGTTTCGCAAGGTTGAAACATATATTTTTTTGCCATCCCCAAGTTCTGACACTATACAAGAGAAATGATACTGCAAAATGCAAAATCACTCTAACATATTTGACAACAGTTCTCATTTTGTATACCTTTGTGATATACAAGAAAGCCTGGCCCAGTTTAATAGAAGCAACGATTCTTACTTTTGATACTCTAGACTGAATTAATTTCATTGGCAACAACAATGAGTAACAACGGAGAAGACTGGTATAGAATAATCAGGAAGAGAGGAAGAGAGGAAAAAAGGGCTCCTTATTCAAACAGGATACTACTGATCAGTTATAAATGGTATCTGATATTCATTTGTCATTAATTTTAATGCAATCTAATTGTGTTGGCCAAATGCGCTGTCACTTTCTCATCCCCCTTTCTTGCTCATGCCAGCGGTGTCACAGCCTCGTTTAATTTGCATGAAATATAGATGAGGGCAATTTATCATCCGTCGTCGCAAGGCTGTCTCCCTCACTTGCTAGCATCAGGTCTTTCGGTGGACTTGCGTGACGTCGTCATTGGATCAAGGCACACATGGCAGTTGTATTGTAATTATGAGATGGCATGATGTAGGTACGCAGACGCTCTTGATGATAGAGAAGTCATGAATCTTCTCACAACGTGCGGTAGGTCTTCGTGTTGGCTCAGAGAATGGCAGAAAAGAAAGTACAGGAGGTACTTTTGTACTTGCATGCACCCATTCCATGCTCATTATCACGCGTCCTTTATATACAAATGAAGTCTATGCTTTAAGAGATGAACTATACAGTCTTGAAATGCACCTTTAATATACAGGGTTGTCCACAAGGGTTTTTCATATGTCAAGAGGCAGAAAATACCAATTACAATTGAAAATAACAAGTGTCAGAGTCAGTGACCGGTCTAGAGTACCAAAAGTATTTATGAAATATTAAAGATCCTTAGAACCCTTAAGCATATTCTGGACCCGTGGCCAGCCACAAGGGACTATCAGCTCTGTCTGTGTGAATCAGCTCATACTCCTTCCAACTTGCAATTGAACATGTTTGAATATTTGCTCATTATAGACCAATTTGCTCTGCACATGTCAGCTTCATCTTCCATATATATTCATTGATTCTCCAATGTTTGTTTAGAATACATTTGTTGTTGCTGGTTAACAGTGTGCAATCAGCTTTTCCCCAATATTTTGCATGGAATCTCACTGGAAATGTACATATGTGTAGTACATGTATAAGTAAACAGGTGAACATTTTGAATGACGGATATTGTCTTTATCAATTGTTCATATGATTCTAATCAGATAAACGGTTGTGGTTCTGATTATCCACATGAATATCGTATGGGCATGTTGTGGTTTTAGTTAATGAATTACATAGAGGGCTATAACAATCACTTATGTGATCAGGTATTAGTGTCATTATTAACCCTGTGGAGGCTATCTAGAAGGACACCCAGAGGTGGTCTTTTGATTGACATAAGCAATAAACAAATCTAAACTTGATGGTTTGTTTTTTCCTGACTGCTAAGAAAGCATACAACTTCATTTTGAACTTGTGGTTTTGGATCCATCATACCACTGAACCAACGTGTCTCCCCTCAACGTATAGGTGGTTGCATACATCTATGCAGTTGACATCTGGAAGCAAAAAGTTGGAATTGAGTATTACTCCTAATACTAAAGTACAGATTAACAGAAGGAACATAACTGTTCACTATTTTGTCATTTTTAGATCATTTTTTCAAAAATAAAGAAGAAATGTAATGTTCAGAATTTCAAATACAGAGGAAAGGCTTTGTGTGTTTGTTAATATGGCTCCATTGATGTCTGTCAATTGTGCATTCTGGGAGATCCTCTCTTCCACATCTTAAGATAATATGATTATATTTTGATAATTTTGAGATGAATACAAGATTGATGACGACAAAAATGGAAGATGGGTTGAAGAAAACCAAGACGGAAAAACAATATTCTTAATTTTCCCAACTCATTTGACAAGGTAGAGGTTTTCTTTGTAATTTGTAATACAATCATCAGCAATTTCTTCTGCCTTTCCCGTAATTTGACGAGGGACAATATTCCGGTTTGTAATTTGGAGTACATCCAGAAGGCAAAACCATTTTTCCTTGTCCCTCGCTTGCGTAGGTGTTGACGTCACAATCTTTCAGTCGCAATTCAATCGATGGGAAATTAACAACTCTAAATTGATAAAGGCGACTCTTATTTTTCAACCTTAGAGCAACTTATGTGAATAGCGATCATTTGTTGTGAGGAGGAAACGGGGTGCTTTGTTTCCAGCCAGATATTGTAAAATAAGAGTACGAATTGACAACTCGTTTTTTCCCCCTTAGTCTCCCGGGCAACTGAAGGCCAGAAAAATTGTATTGAATCTCGTTTGGCTGGAAGATAGAAGGTCAACAAAATAAGGATCTTGATCATGAGCATGTTTCATTAGATATTGGCGAATGTTTCGTTATTTCTATTATGGAAGTACATCAAAATATCGATATGGCACATTTCATAATCGGCGTCCTTCAGAATTCATTTATGTTACAATATACATGAGCTGTTAACATTCATGAATCATGTACGAGTACCTTTGAATTATTTCTTTAGAAAATGAAAATGAAGCTGATTTTATCAATTGGACGGCCATTAGAAGAATGATTTATAGCGTGCTACATTGAGAACAGGAATTCAATGTTCTGCTGCAATTGTTGAGAAGCAACAAAGAAAACATTTTTTGTGAGAACCGACAAATGAAATGATATTAGGGGCATGAAATATGATGGCATTATAGGTTCTAAATAAATTGCAGTACTCCACAGGTCTCTTGTAAGTACTTAAAATTCTTAGTATTAATAAAAGTAAATTTCTGAAAATGCTTGATATGCTGAAAAGTTTATGCAAGTTTTAGTGCATTTAGCATCTATTTAAATATTAGTGCTGCAACAAGGGATGGTCAACAATCAAGTAGACAATGTAGATCATATTTTTACAAGTTCATAGAAAACCTTGCCTTTTCGACTTGTTTTTAAAAGGAGGTAGTGTATATTCTTTGAAAAGGAAGGGGCAGGCAGTTATTAACTCTGAAAGAAACCCTTAATATGTCACAAGACCTGGTACTACGGCCCTCCCTGGCAATCGATACGCCGCATTTATGCACTGAGTATATACATGTCAATACAACACAGTGTAAGGAGAGAGCAATATAATAACTGACATTGAACATTCAATATTAGGAGCTCATCCTCAGACAAGTTGCTGGTATTTGCAGAGTTACTCCAAAACACACAAAAGCATTCAGGAGAGAGAAAGGGAAAATTGCTGCCGATGGGAAGGAGAGAGAGAGAGAGGGAGGGAGAGAGAGAGAGGGAGAGAGAGAGCGAGCACGGTTGAATTGATTGTGCGCATTAGAACTCGCTGAACTTGTTGCCACTGTTTGCCTGGCTCTCGTGAAAATATGCTCCCCGATGCTCCCTGATTGATTTTGCGCCGAACGAATGAGCATCTCGGTGGTGGAAGGAAGGCAGGCGGATGGATGGTCTTGGAGCAAAGATTGGGTTATTTGTCTCTCTCTCTTGTAACGTGTATTGGGATACATGCTTAGCATCGGGAATGAGACCTGGGCATTGTGTGTTTTAACTTTGTGCCCTCTGTGAGTATTCATCAACTGAGAGGTGAGCTAGGTTAACATTTGTATCTATCCTTGCAAGTGTTTACTGTGTGTACGGGACTGGGGGGGGGGGGGGAAGGGGTTGGAGGTGGGGTGTTAAGGGAATATAAATGGCAGGAAATAATATTATGTGGTGTGATTGAATGGAAGTGAGGAAGGTGACTCTTCGTTTCTTTGTTGAAGATTTCTCATCATGTTCTTTACTTGCTACCTAAAGCTACGGTCACAAAGGTTCGTACGAACGATAATTTCGTACGAATCTCCCTGTTTTTCCATTGTATTCCCGAATTTCCATTGTCTTAAAATCATTCATACAGCGTTGGTAGCAGTTCCTAATGGCATTTGTGACCGAGGCTTTAGCTACATGCATGTATGGCTATTTCTTCTGAATGAACATATGGGTTACATTGCAAAATTATATACCGGTAAACCATTTGATTTTATAATATCCTTGCATCAAGTATATTGTATTAATGCTGTAGTATGTTCCACATTTATTTTCTGTTATACAATTTTAAGTGTATGTAAGCATCATTTAAACTTAAATGAAAAATTGTCCATTTTACTACTTGAAAATGATCTGGATTGCAACCAACCTGTCCAGACCTAGGACATATGGGTACATTGTATACAATATGGAGGGGGAAAATGAATGGAATTACTGGAGAATATTCAATGACTAGGAGGATTACGTGATAAATGCTCCCTGACTTTATGCAATCAATTATTGATTCACTTATTTACTCTCTGCCTGGTCTATTTCAAAGCCAAAGTCATATCTCCCATCATCCCCATGAATAATGCACAACGCATAATGATATTTCAAGAATTAATGGACTGAGGACAGACGACGTCGTGATGAATGGCATGTAGTGGAATTCCGTTTTTATTGCAGCGCATAGACAACGGGGGAATGAATATTATATTTGAAGAGTCATAAATGAATCATGATTTTTGATGGAGGAGTACATTATGCTCTGATAGCATGGATGATATTGATAAAAGTTCTTCAAGACAATGCAAAACACATAAAATAAAAGACTTTTACTCAGTTTTACAGTTTGATTTGACATGGAAGGTTGTTTAATAAGTGTAAGCTGTGTAGAGAGGACGTGGGGGAGGAGACCATAGGAATGTAAAAATGCCCTTGAAGACCTTGAAGAACATTGAAGACCTTTTTGAAAATTATAAAGCTTCATATTAAAAAAACAAAAACAACAACAACAATAATTTGTAAAATTGGCTGGTATACTTTTGAGGATTGTCTTCAAAATTGTGATCTTTTTGTTTAGTGTGAATCACAATATGGAGATTCTATATTGTCATGGCTTTCATTTAGGAGGATTACATTATTCAAGTATCTAAGTAGAAAGAGAATTTATTTTTGAGAGAGAGAGTATGTTGCAAATTTTAGAACTTTACCTGTAAGTATTAAAAAGAAGCATCAAATATTAACATTGACAGTATTCTAGATAAGTTATTCATCTTATTGAGTTCATATGAAATGTGTTGCATTTCCAAATTCATAACTCATCAATCTTTTCACCCTGTTATGTGTTTTTAATTCACCTTGGGTCTCATGTTCACCTGACTAAATGGCAATAACGAATTCCTGGAACCTTTGTCTCTCCCAAACACACCCTCACGCTTGTAGACACAAACCAGGCATATACATTACACATGATAATGTGTAAAAATTTGATTGCATTTGCAAGGCAAATAACGAACCTTGATGCATGCCAATGCCAATGCCAGCCTACCTGCCTCCCTGCCTCTCTGCCTGCTTGCTTGCTTGCTTGCTTGCTTGCTTGTGGAGGAGGGTATATTACTGGGCTCTCGACCCAAATAGCCAACGAGGCTCTCTCAGCAAGTATTAATGCAGGTTTAAATACCCATGTACATTTACTCTACACTTTCACGCTACCCCGTAAACTGCACACTCCCACCCCTTCACTCTCTCTCTCTCTCTCTCTCTCTGTGACTCACTCTGTCTCTCTGTCATACACTCACACACACAAGACCCTCTCTCTGTCTTCCTCTCTGAGGCTCTCTCTGTCAGCACTCACTTGCCAGCGGGATGTTCTGCCGCTCCGACAGTCCGTCGTGTTTTGGGTATATTTTAGCGTAGCAAATGGGTCTGCCTGCCTGCCAATGGATCCTTGTAGTGCAGAATGATTTCTGACGGACGATAAGGGCAGATGTTATTGCATTTTCTACTCTTGGCATTGGTGCTTTACGGAGATATAGAGCGGAATTGGCCGTTTACCAAGCTGGATACTACTTATTTATGGTCCGGAGTTAACTGCAGTGTGTACATGTAAGTGTAGAAACAAGATCTATATTTGTTTTGAAGGTTCTTTCATTCTCTTCCTTTTCTACTGAAATAATAGTATTTATCTCTTAAACTTTGTCATAAAGCATGTTGAATCATGCCCTCCTCTCTGTATCCTGTCATATTTTGATTTGTTTTCATTAAACAGCTGTCTTGGCTACATTTTGACTGTCGAACTGGCTCTCTGTTTCTCTGTCTGTCTCTCTCTCTTCCATCTCCTCCCCTTCCCCTTCGTCCCTCCCTCCCTCTTTCTCTCTCACCCTTTCCTTCCCTCTTTGCTCTTTCTCTCTTTATTTCCTATCTCTCCTCCCCATTCTCTCCTCCCCATTCTCTCCTCCCCATTTCTCTCTCACTTTCACTCACTCTTACACATGGTCCCCACACACACAAACACACACACTCCAGCATGCTGTTGTTTACTATTTACCCTACTGTATGTTTACCTCTGGCTTAGTCATGTGTGTAGCATGTGTGGTTTGTCCATTAACGTTTCTCATCATGCCGATCCCTGTTTGTGGATTCATCTTCAGAAGATATGAACGTGTTCCTTGATGGCAGTGCCTCCAAACTGACGGCTACTTTACAGCTTAGATTGAATTTTCTTTTAATTCTCTACCTTTCTTTTCCCTTACTTTTTTGTGGCTGTTGAAGGATTTTCACCTGCGATAGGTTATTATCAATCTACAATTCGGAGGTGCTGTTGGTAGTGGTGCATTCAATTGACTCTCAATCCTTGGGTGGAGGGTTTGAATCCTATCCTGGCACAAACATCCACATTTGTCACTCTCCACCCAGGTGTTAAACGGAAACTGACAATTGCCGGGGTAATAATGATCGCAGGCCCCCAGGAAGAACAGCATTGATGCTGATGAGGTTTCCCAGGGTAAACAAAATTCTTCTTATTAGCAGTATTATTAATTTCTTGGTGTGATATTATTGTTTAAAACCAAACTTGAGCTCTGGCTGAGCAAATTCATTTTGAATTAAAAAAGTGGCTGACAATATTTATGAACTGTTTAAAGGTTGATCATCTAAAATATAAGTATTGGTGTGTACTGCAAGGTTCTGGAATCATCAAAATGATAAGAAATTTGGCCCAGTTTTGGTAAAGTTACAAGCACTGTACACAGAAATATGTAGATGGGACTACGGGACACGTGCGCAATATCTATCAGGTCCACGTAGATATAATATTTTACCAAATATATCAATTAGTAGGTGGTTTCTCTATTAGTCAAAACATATTCTTTCACATGATTGGTAATAAGAGCTTCCATTTCATTTTTTGAGAGGGGGGCGTTTCCAAAACTGGCCTTTTTCTTTAAGATATGTGAAATATAATCAAATAAAAACTTTTTGCTAGTAATAATACATACAGGTGAATGTAGCCAAAAATTTTGTAAATAGAAGAATAATTTGTATGCACGTGTGGTTGAACAACTACATGCAGCTATTTGTTATCCTTAATTCTTGTTGCTCTTACATAATCATTCTATGAGAATCATTAAGGCGATTTTCAACTGACGTTTAAACATTCCATGTCAGCTTGGTTTGATTCTGTGAGATTTCATTTTCTCTCATTACCATGCAGAGCTCTTGACCAGACCTGCCTTCGAGTTTGGTTTTGTGTTACGGTAATTAACCTGTCCTGGATTGTATTTATTGAGATATCCTGATTACTCATTAGCTCAATAATTATAGTATCACTTTCCCTTAGGCCCATCGTAAATTATGTTCTGGTTGTAGAGGTATGCAGGCTGTAATGTACTCCCTTTTATCAGTATGGAGCATTAGCCAATCTTACATCAGTTGACATAATTTTCTATTTTAAGTTAATTTACAGAAAAGCATGATCCAGGCTAAATGATAATCAAAGTACTTGCCAAATACTTTGTCATGGGGCAACATGCAAGTGCTTGTATATAGTCATGTGTTTGTAGCACTTTTGATAAACATAACAGCATGTGATGTCAAATATCCCGAAAAAAATTTGGTATGCAGTGAATATTCAACTACTTAAAGATATGTCATAATAATGCAACTGTTTAAGAAAAGTAAAAAGAATTGTTTTGTTACAATATTTATCTTCCTGCCTCTATTTCCATTTTGGCATTACATTGCTTTGTTCGAAACCTACTATAGAGATGTTTACAAGCCCCATATTATGTTTTTCCTTGCAAATTGAACAACTTTATCTGTAGCAACATCTTCATTTCGATGCTGAATGTCCATCTTTCTCCTCTTGTCTTCACTCTTACGATCTCCATATTCCTTCTATTATCCATGGATGACGTCTTTTCTCTCGTAATGTGACCTACTTACATGTGCATCCTGAAAGAAATTGCATCAAAATGAATCTTGTATAGACATCTCTTCATGCATTCATTTCATAATAGCAGTCAGATGCATCTGCTTATCTTGTTTTTTTGTTTTGAGGTGGAGCTATGCTCTTTTCTTTCTGAAATGTTGTGTTCTCTTGAACTATTTGATTATTACCTTGTCCTTCTTCTTTCTCTCTCTGTCTCCCTCTCTCCCCTTCCACTTTTTATTTCCCAGCTCATGCTCTTCCTGTATTGTCACTCTCCATCCCTCTCTTCATCTCTACCCATTTCTTTGTCAATTTGTCAATCTCTTTCTTTATGTTTGCTTGTATTACTATCTCTCTGTCCCTCTCTATCCCTCTCTTCTCTCACTCCCTCATCCCCCCTCTCTCTCTCTCTCTCTCTCTCTTTCCCATCTCCATCTTCCTATCTTCACTAATCTCCTCCATCCCTGTCTCATTCAATGAAGCTGCCTGATTGCATGTAGACGGCTATATTTCGGTTCATTTTGGGGCCGCCGTGGCCTAGTTAATTCAACCCCACACTCATGAACAGTGGGTCCATGGGGGACACCTAGTGTACTGCTTCATATCTCTGCATGGGATTGCATTTTCCCCTTCCTCTCTTATTTCTCTTTGAGGTCTGTCTTGTTGATGCTCCCTGTCAGAGCCTCTACACACCATGCTGATGGGCGCTCCATGTTATTTTGTTTTCCCCGATCTCATATATTATCTTTGTTGTCTCATCAGAACCAGAGAGGCGTTACCTCTGTGTTATGATGTGAGTTAATGCCCTTCTTACACTCCAAACATTTATTTTAATCTCTGTCTGCTTGTTTTCAAACATCCTCTCTCTCAGTGATTTTGCTTTTCCATGCCAACAACATTAGATTTTTCTAGCCTTCTAATTCTTACATGTACATCAATAATTTGTAATTACTGCTACTATTGTGATTTTGTGATTTTCTATTTTTTATTATAATTCTCCAGCCTTCCTTTGAACCTGTTATGTTGGTATCATCAGCTTACCAATACTGCAATTATAGTTATTTATATATGACGCTTGCATTCATTTCTATTGAGAGCAATATCTGTATAAGATTATGTTCACTTTCATGATCTAACAGTACTTTTATCACAAGTGAAACTGATTTTTTATCAAGCTACTGATAGCTTTTGACCTCTGCAACTCAACATGAGATCACATGAGATCACATGACAATTTATTGCCAGGATATGGTGCAAACATTGTTTATAGATAATTATGCCGGTCAGTTTCGATCAATTATGCTAACAATCATGGCTTGCGGTGTTAAGATGCTCCTATCTAAAACAGGCTTTTACTTGTCAGGTGGCTTCCAAATAGCCAGGCGATATTTTATTCAGAGGGCATTCATACAATTAAATAGATAATACTAGTAAGAGCTACATGTTCATTTATCTTGTGCATATATCCACTCCAGGGGATGTTCGAGACATTGCAGCATTAAGGGTTAACTTCATTTCATTTACTGTACCTGGTTGGAGATTGGCAAATGTCGATTAATGTGTTGTGAAAGGGTAACAGTGCCAGGTAGGACTCACACCATAAACCATGTGATCCATTTTTTGTGATATTTTATTAAAAACAATACTTGCTTTTTCATTATACAATATCTAGATGGGAAAAGAACTGATAACTTATGTAGAGGTGTTGTAGTCTACTGTGGTGTGTAAGTCTCCAGACTGTAAACCATAAGTTACAGGGTTCAAACCGCTGCAATACCAACATCCATTGGCATTGATCTACATTTACCACACTTGACCCAGGTGTAGGAAGTGGGTATCTGGTAGGATTTATTCCTTGATTGAACAGAGCACTATGGTTGCCGGAGCAATATAGCTGGGGTAATTATCATCCAAAGACCTGTGGAAGCTCACAGTTATAGTCATAGAGACATTATATCATAATGTGATATAAGCTATATATACACACATAAGAACACATGCTTATATCATAATGTGGTAAGATATATACACATGTAAGAACACATGCTTATATCATAATGTGGTAGCTACACATAAGAACACATGCTTATATCATAATGTGCCATAAGCTATATACACACATAAGAACACATGCTTATATCATAATGTGATATAAGCTATATAATATACACACATAAGAATAAAAATCATTATCATTATTCAGATTTTTGCTAGTCGGTGTGAGAGAGGGGGGGGGTCAGACTAGCTTGGAGGTGAAGGAGATACTCAAGTTGTAGTGAATACCTTATTATCATCTACCATCCCTCCCTCCCTCCCCTTGTCCACTATCCCATCCATCCAGCGACCTTGTTTGCACACAGCGCTGTGCTAGGAAGGCGTGAAGAAAGTGAAGAAACTCACCCGTCTTGAAGGGTTTGTAGCGCCTCAGCAAACAAGACGGTTGCAAAGGTTTTAAAGATCAATGTGATCAATAGAGGTTGCCACCCTAATGAGACTGATAGTTTGGTCAGAGCAAACACACAGGTCAGATCAATTCATCAATTGGATAGCGTTTCATTTATCTCACGCCTTGCATGCTGCCCTCGATATCCAACGAGTATCGGACTCTATTTCTCTATATCTTTTTGTCCTTTCCTCTATCTATCTCTCTCCTCTTCTCTAAATTGTTATATTTGTTCTGTTCCCCTCTTTTTCTCTCCCTCTCTCTCATATCTGTCTTTTTCCCTCTATTTCTCAATTGTAAAGAAGAAACATGAAATCTCATTGATCTCTACTCAAAGATATTTGCATATCACATAATGAGTTTTGTGAAATGTTTCATTTTGTGGTATGAATAAATATAAGAATTTGTTTTTTAGAAAGTTTTTTATTAATTGAAATAAAATTCTTATCAATGCCATAATAATGTCATACAAATTGACATGTCTGTATCATAGGTATGTTAGTGTTAATCAGTGACATTAAATTAGTCAATTTACCCATGTGTCAATTCATTTCATCAAAAGGGAGTTTCTTTCACGACCTTCCTTTATCATGATTGCAACAAGAATATAAGGAATATTGATGGTTTACACTGTTACAGTGCCAAATTAAAATCTTTATAGATACCTGAACATACGGAAAGAATGATTTAACTTATTTTAATGATATGGAAATACATATTCAAAATCCCATTCGTAAAAAAAAACCAAGTTCAAATTGGATTTGATGGGAATACCTTCCAGATTGTCTACAAACAACAGTTGCTACCGGGTATACAAAAAATGAATATAATTTTTCTTTTTTGTACTTGTGTGGACATTCTGTTGACCATTGATAGTGTATTATAAGAAATATTTATTGATTGTAGTGTTGTTAGGTATTAAGTTGGATCATCACTCGACTCTAGAAGTCAATAATGGCCCCATCACTGTTCATTCCAAGCTGTACGCACAGCTCCGAATAAAAAGCATACTTAATGCCCCAAATGAGCACTTCCTACTAGAAGAATTGGGTAAAGGTTAAAAGTGTCTAGCATACAAGCTATCTGTCTGTATTGACAGATTCTGTCTTCGGTAAATCTGAATCGCAGCTAAAAATAAACCGAAAGGGGAAGGAAGTGCCAATTAGCATTTATTCAGCCCCCTTTTTTGCGGTCAAATAGATAACAAGGAGGAGGAGGGATGGTAATGCATTATGTGAACGAAGAGTACCATATGGTAATGAAGAGGGAGAGGGGGAGTGGGAGCTGAGACGAGGAGAGGAGGGGGCATGAGAGAGAGAAAGAGAGAGGTACACGTATCCACAAGAGGATTTCCTGTTGAATTATCAAAGAGAGAGTGATGTCATTGCTGAAGGTTGCAAGAGGGAGAAGGGGGGGGGGGGGGTTGTGGGGGTAGTGAGGGAGAGAGAATGGGGAGAAATGGGGTCACGTTACAGCTTGAATGGGTTGATTTGTCTATTTGTTCCAATTCCACAAGATGTATGTATTACATTTTAAAGTAAAAATGTACAGAGGAAGATAACCATATAATAATGTTCTGAGGTATAGTCCATACATGAAGGAAGGCAAAGAGTAAAAGAGAAAGAAAAAGATTAGATGGAATTAAGAATATCAATCTGTCTGCATCATGTGCATGGTAGACGATGTCAATGGTGACATTTACTTGAGGCAGTCGATATAGAATTTACCACATACAATTTACCAGTCTTGAAGGCATTGATTAAGTTATCAAATCACAGTGTTGGATTCTCAGCGAATTATGTCGTGACATTACAGATCCCATACCTCCTCCCTACCACAGCACAGCACAGCATAAACCTAGGCTTGTGTGTTTAAGAGTGCTAAATGTGATTTGAAAAATTTCTGCTGCCATGATCTTGGAAGAGGTTATTTTGTTTTATTAATATTCCTTAAAATACAAGGGGAAATACTGAAAGTTTGAAAACAATGATTTTACCATCCAGGTCCTGTAAAAAATTGTGATATACATGTATATAATTATGTACATGTAATTTCTTTAATCTGTTTTCAAAGACTTATTGATATCAGCTCTTAGGATATGAAAGCTAATTGAAATTTAAATTGTCTATAATAAATGAACTGAAAAATACATTACTTGAATTAATGCTGAGCAAAAAAACATGAACAGTGTGACGGAAGCACTCTTGAGGTCATTGCTCTCAACTTCTATTTCTCTCTTTCTCTCTCTCTCTCTCTCTCTTTCTTCTTTCTCTCTCTTTCTCTCTCTTTCTCTCTCTCCCTCTCTTTCTCTCTCTCTCTCTCTCTCTCTCTCTCTCTCGCTCTCTCTCTCTCTTCCTCTATGCTGGGCCATATACAAAAATGGAGATATCCAATGAAGCATACTCAAAATATAAAAAAATAAAACCACCAGCAGAAATAAATTGTTAATGGCTTCTTGATTTGTGTATATTTGCGAGAGAGCGTTCTCTCGCATTATCCAATATACTCGAGCTAATGGACAAGCTATTGCTTCGCTTGGAGGCAACGTGTACTCGCTCTTTATGCTAAAGGGGTTTCAACCTTGTTTTTCTTTCAGTTTTACATATATATGTTTGTTTTATATATTAAGTCTTGTTTAGATAGATTAGTGAGGTCAAGCAGGTAGTTTTGCTCTGTAATGATTGGGAGATGCATTGTATATCAATATTATGATGAGTAATTAATGATGCACTTATGGTACGATAAATTTGTAAGCGCAAGTTCTCCCATCATGTTCATAAATAACACATAAATATGAATTAAGTTTAAGTGCATAAGATACATCTAAAGTATATGCTTGATCATGATCAATGTTTTTACAGTGAGAAATAATTGAATTGGAATTTTTGATACTCTGGGCTCCAAGCAAATATGCACATGTAATTGAATCAATAAATTTCCATGAATTTACATGAATGAAAGGTTCATTTAACTTGTCAGTGTCATACATGAATATGTATTCTTTTATTGATCAATATTTTTGTTTCCTTTTCAAAATGAATGATGGATTCATGAATTCATCTGTTTGGAACCTGACAGGCCTTAAATTTCAATATTTTTAGGGCAAGGCCACTTTTCTGAAGGGCACATTCCTATATTTCAGCACAAATAGCAGCCTTTTCACACACAGCTAAAATTCTATAAACATGACTAGTATAAACGTGTTTCGAACGTGTTTAAACTAATCACGAGCCTTTCACACACAGAAATGTCGGTGCGATCGTTAATTGTTTCGTGATTAACTACTGCTCGTAAAATGCGCAGTAGTGCCATTGCGCATTGAAGGTCATGTCATGTCAATCAAAGCGCACGCTCCATCCAGTTTAAACACGTTTAAACAAGAATTTCCTTTCACACACAAAATGTCAAGCTCTCTAGATACGAACTTCGTATCTGCAGCCTGCTTTTAGGGGCGTATGGATCGCGACTTCGTATCTATCCCAACATCGTATAAACGATGTTCACACTGGGAAATTTTGTCTATAAACATGTTTAAAATTTTACGATGATTCTAATCATCACTAGATACGATGAATTTTAGCTGTGTGTGAAAAGGCTGCTGGAAGAATTTGAAAGGGCACACAAATCTCCAAGGCCAATGAGAGGGGCATTGAGGCCAATCAAAGGGGCATCCACTGCCATGGCCTTGGGGGCCTTGGATTAATTTAAGCCCTGGAACCAGAAGGGTATTAACTCATAAACTTTAAATCAGAGTAAACAGCCTTCTGCCTCTGAAGAGATGAATTGTAAAGTTACTGGTAGATATCATGGACAACTGCTTATACACAAATGAATATTTGTTTCCCACAGCCACAGGCTGTATTTGTGGTGAACCTTGTCAAGTTTATGGCACTTTAAAGGTGATGTTTATACATGTGAATTTTTGTAGTTGTTGTAATGAACAGAAGATTTTGGTGTGTAATGTAATGGATTTTGAATATGTGTTAAAAATAACAATAACAACCACAACAACAATTAAAAAAAAAATATCAACATTTTAATCAAGATTTTTACATCAAATGTGTTTTATCCTTTACAAATGTTGATATGTATGAACAAACACCCACTGTAAGTACTACAGAGGAAGGAGAGGAAAGTGAAGCTTTCCATCTTTTTATAAAAACAGTTTATTGATAAATGAAATTCCATCGCGATATATCCTGACATCCTGACCGCTCTTTCCCGCCTTTCATTATTAAGTTAGGCATAACCTTTTGAGTCTTTCTCATTCAATACAACCACATATCCTGATGGCAAGAAAACACTAGATGAATGTATCGTATCAACTGATTCAATCTACCAATTTTCTGCCCCACTTTTTATTTTCCATATTTTTCTTTTCCATATTTGATCTCCATATGTCTTCTCCATTGTAACAATTTGGGCAAGTTTTCATGAATACGATGGTTGCCCTGCCCACCCAATAGAAATGTATTTAATCCAATGGATTGGTTGTTATAGGGAACCAAAGAATAAACAAGTCTGGAAGATATTGATAAAGACATAAGATGCAAATATTTTCTCCCTCCCACTTGAATAAAACAATATGAATTTGTTTGCAACATGCTGTTGTCTTGTAATGTGTATGTACTGTATATTGGATTATATGTTTGGTTGTTGTAATTTAGGCATTTCCCTCCTTTATTTGCTCTAGGGTAGAAGTATATCTGGGGTATCTTTCGATGCACTATATGAAATAGATTGATAATGATTGTGATACATTATTTGTAGCCTTAAAGAATAACCCCCCCCCCCCCCGATAAAAAGGCAGAACAAAACACAAAGTTCATTCGATGACGTTCATGTCCACTATAGTATAGCTCCTATTAAATAAGCCATATATATAAACCATTATACATGCTGGGTTTGGGCCCTGATTGACCGCAGTGCACTATAAACTTTCAAGTCTTGATTATTTACCATTTAATGTGTTTATGGTAGAGGTCAATCTGACTCCTGACATTCAACTTTACAGGTTTACCAATGCTTGTTAGGAATGGATGGCCTTTTGCATGATACATGGTTGAAAAACATCATCAACGTTTATATTTGATTTGATTGTTTGCAATATAATGCATAAACAAAAAGCCATACAGGCAACCTTTTCAAGTCTCCTGCAGCTTCATCAAGTTTATGTATTCCTGAAGGCCAAACTTAATTGCTTATTAATTCTGTTGGTAATTGAATTTCCCACTGCACAGTGCAGTAGAAAGGCAAAACCCCAATCAATTGTGAGTGGTAGATCAGTCTAAAATATCATGTTTGATTTGAAAATGCTTATTATGACATTCAAAGTTAAATTCAAATTTGTTTCAGAATTAACCAAAACACAATAAATCTTGTGAAAGTACAAAGAACTGTAAATAAAACTGGAAAATTGTTGATTTCTTATATATTAATATATCTTTTAAATACTGCAGAACCAGAAACTAACATGTCATGAAGCATTAGATTTGTTTTTGTTTTTGTTAAATGTCATTGTCACTGCAGCAATTTTACAAAAGATTTGCTTGATTGGTTGGTATTTAGTTCTTCCTATTAATAGGAAGTGTTGAATCAGGGAATTATTATTGATGTGGATGAACCAAATAGACCGCAAAATAATGGGCATACCAAAAAAATGAATGATTTAAAAGATTCTCATTTTTTCCTCCGTTATCTGGACTTTTTGTATAAAGTAATATGCTCCATTATAAATAGTAATGATGATTATCGCTCATCAAATGGTATGACCCTCAGAATGGTAGAAAAAAGGTAATTCAAGTTTCTGCTCTATCAGTCGTGCATAGTGCATGGTGTGGAATCCTGCGGATATAGCCAGAGCTATCGAAGCAAGGCAGGAAAGTGAAATGAACTGTCATTGACCGCTTACCTCTATTTTGTCTTTGTAATACTATTTCTCTCCTCATTCCTCCTTGTGTGTATTAAAGGTGGGTGTGTCTCTGTATGTGGATGTCAATATAGAGGCATCAATGTGTGTCCTCTGCTGAACAATTATGGCCACCGGTAGTTCAGCATTGGTAGAACCATAGGCAAACATGTACAACAATAGGCAGGAATACCATTCCAGAATTTTAGGGTTGGTCCCTGATAATTGAAAATCTTTTTTTCTCCTTTATTCCCCCTCAAAACTAACTTTAATGGGTTATAAGCATGTTTTGTACAGGAAAGTTTAATTTTAACCGAACAAGATTTTTATATTTGTCATTCGTAGTAAGTCCCCCACAAACCCCCAAGTTATATTTTTTTTTAAATACAAGTGACATCCCCAGGGGGCTATGGGTTTTTTGCCAATGACACCCCCTCCCTGTCATATCCTATACCCCTAAATACCCCCTTATATTCAGTCCCTGTTAAAGTTTCTATGGATACTTTGAAAGAGAATACATGTCATGTATCTGCAGATACTTATCTGGATTTAGGAATGAATTTTGTGAATGGGACCAATATCCCTTTCTTGCAATTTGCTCCAATTCTCCAGCTTTACATTACATGTTTGTAACATTCAGCATTCACCTCATCTACATGATTACTGTTGGATATTTTCTGGTACTTGCAATATTCCTGAAAACCGATCGTCTCTGAATACATTCAGTCTGGCTTTTGTAGATTTCCTGACTGGTGCCACTGCGATCCAGTTGGAAACTATAGGAGGGTCATCCTGTAAAAAGTAACATGCATTTATTGCAGAATCCAATGATACAGTAGCACCATGTACTTTTGCCGGTTCTCTGTCTCTGTGCCCTTTAATCGTGATGAGTTTGGGTCTTTACGTCGCCCTTTGCTATGAGACCTTTGTATCACTGTTGGATTATTCTGCTTACAGAAGTTCAAAGAGTTTGTTATGCAGGATACACGGATACAGTAGTAACATTTACTTTTGCCACACATACCCTGTCTCTTTGGATTCTTACATGATGTTCAACAAACCCTTCTGCTACTAGACCTTTATCACCACAGGATTTTATGCATTTATTTTTACAGAAATTAAAAGCAGTGCCATCTACTTTTGCTGCAGTTATTTGGATAATTACATCACAGTTAACGAATCTCTCCGCTGTGATATCCTTGTCACCTTGTCATAAATCTTGATTATTATGTCCATTCGGAGCCATAAGGATGTCACTCATATACTTTCACACAGAGTTAATGCCCTTCTGGCTCTCAACAGACGACTAATGTTATTGGCCAGGGCAGTTGGGCAGGGTTACTTGTTAATGTTGCATTCAGAAAATCCTAACGATGGTGATATCCTCCAAGCATACACTGCAACTAACACACAGACCTATGTCCTCGTCAAAATAGGTACCTTGCTAGGAAGGATAGCATTGGTGTTGATTGGAAATCACCTTGATCACCCACTCTCTCTCTCTCTCTCTCTCTCTCTCTCCTCTTGTCTTATAAATTGTGCTGTATCTTTATATTCACTCGCCTGTTGTTCAACTGCGTTCATTGCTAGGCTAGAATAGATGTAAAGCTAGCACCTGCCATTTCATTGGATATATGAAGAGACTTTCATTGCTCCATTAATTCATATTGCCTATAATGACCTTCTTGTGGGGGCCTTGTAAAAAAAAAAATGGTGACATTTCTTCAACATCTACAGCTGATTTTTGCAGTTCTCCTATTTTCCTTAAAGACAGCTTTCCTATCATATGTGATGAAAATGATAGGTCAAAGAAATCAGCAACAATATAGAATTATTTGCTGAATGTTTAGACCCAAAATAGATGATGATAAAAGGGAAAAAAGGAAGAAAAAGGGGGAGAAAAGGGTTCAAAAGAAATGTTAAAATGAAAGAGAGCATCATACATTGAGAGAAACAGACAGAGGAAAGAAGAGGATGCAAAGTAATAAAAGAATGTGGAAAAAAAAATTGAATGATAGAAACATGCTGGAGAGTAGCGGAGATACAGAAAATGTGAAGAAGTTGTTGATTATGACAGAGAGAGAGAGAGAGAGACAGAAAGAGCAGATTTTAGAAGATGTTTAGATAAAAAGAGAAAAGAAAGGAAGAAGAGAGGAGAGAGAAAGAGGGTGATAGGTAGTAAAGAGAGAAAGAAACAACCAAACAGAGAAGTGGTGAAAGAAAGGGGAAAATACTGCACCCTAGACATTGTTGCATTTGAGTGGGAACACGTCTTCATCTACTGTTGATCTGTGATGGGGGTGTAAGTGTGTGTTTTTTTTTGGAGGATGCGTGCGCCTGTGGGTTGAAAGTGTGGGTTGAGGGGAGGGGGGAATGCAACATACAATGTTGGTATGGGTGGCATGCCTGGTAGCCCATTGTAGATTTCCCTGTGACCCCTTGTCCTGTGGTTGGGAAGCAGCAGGTGAATTTCTGAAAAGTACATTACACAGGGTACTCAAATGTCAGGGCAGTACATTGTGCAGTCTGTGGTGGGAGGTGAAACAACGATGGATGTAAATAATGTTATGTGTCTCTCCCCATTAGGGATTTGGTAAATAGAAGTTTTTTATAGGGCTGAGGGGTAGAGGAAGGATGAGAGAAAAACATGTTTGAGTAGGATAGAGCAATAGCATTATGAGTGCATGGAGGAAAGGATCACAAGTACAAAGTAAGTTTTGTTGGTTTTTATGAAAGAGATAGAGAAATGGAGTAGAAATATATGTAGTAGAAAGTAGAAATTAATAATGAGGATAATGGTATTAAAAATCTTTTATTCTTTCTTCCACTCGATGATCAGTTGCAAAAATGCATTTATATGACGTTGAGGGTGATATATCACATTAACTGAAAAGTATTTTGTGTCATTAACCTGCTGTGCATGAAGATGACAATACTTAAAATATTTGGATGAGAGGAAACATGATTCAGCAAATATTGCATGTTGAAAATATTTGATTGTTTAATAATGCAATGTTAAGAGTAGAGGAGATACAAAAATGTAAAAGCATTGTTCACTCATTGTTACAAAGACATGATATGTAAATAGATTTCAATCATTGGACTAGAATAGAAAGAAGAAATTTTCAGAAATTACAAATGATGTTTTGTAGAGTTTAAGATACCAATCAGTAATGCTAATCTGCAGATCATTTTGTTTCATTTTGGAAAACCTGAAGCATAAGTAGGTAAACGTAGCAGAGGGCAGCAGTAACAAGTATCCATATGTTACATTAGTTGTCATTTTCACCATATGGGACCCTCGTTGTACCTTAAGCGTGGTCAGCGGCAAAATTGGGGATGCCTGCCTGTACTCAAAACTTGAGATCCTTATCTAAAAAACACTCTCATGATTCTCAAGCTCAACTGTTTTCTCTCCCTCTCCCCGTGTTTTCGTTCTCGTATCTTCTCGCTCGTTCACTGTGTACCTGTCACAGGCGCATGGCTCATTTGACGCGGGCTCATATAATATGTAGGCATATTATGACAGCAATCGGAAGAGGGAAGAAAAATAGTGCCCTCAAGTAAAGTAGGTACATTTTGTAATCTTCCTGTTAAAGGTTGATCGCGTACTCACGAGTAAGTTGTCTCAATTAAACTGTCAATCTCGGGGATGATCTGCTTGATAACAACAAAAGGAATTATGTTTCGGTCGGGAGGTACTTGGAAAGTTCTAAATTTATTTATTTATTATGTTCTGTTCGTTTCCCAGGACTTAAAAAAAGGCGGCATTGAGAAAAATTGCTTAATCATGAAATTAAAGAAAATTCAGTTCATCATCATTAATCAGCTTATAAAACCTAAATATGTCACTGAATGTGTCACAAAACCGGTGAAGCTGCTTTCAAGATAGTTGGCATTAAACTGGAAACAAATGCAAGGGTTGCCCTGGTCCCTTTAAAGTCACCAGCAGACTCTGGAACCGTAAAGTCTTGAGTGTAATGTGCCATGTATAATCTGTTTACTGCAGGACGCCAAGCAAAATATGGAGATGAAATCCATGGCTGCATTAGATGAAAAAGTAGACCAGAGAAGAAGGCAGCTGCCCTACATAATGATATAGGCTTTTGAAATAGATCTTTACCAAGTTTGATCGAATGAGTCAGAATATGTGTAATCCATGTATTTGCTTTTCATATAAAAGCTGTATTAAATGTTAGATAATGAACAATGGCAGTGGGAATTAATTTTTTTCAAGGTATATCAAGATCTTGTGTTATTTTCTGCCAGTTTTATATCAATCCTATTTTTTTGTAAATGAAAGATGGTGTTGGATCATCAACATTAATGTGTATATAAATAGTGTATATATATATATATTTATGTTTGTATATTTTGTGGGGTTTAGTTTTATTTGTTTACAAATGAATGTTCATGAAACATTTATAACTTTATGTAGAGATACGAAAGTTGACTTTTTGAAACCAATTCAGTGCATATTTTTTCTAACATTCACATACCATAACACATTTCCCAATATTTCTGTATGCATACTAAATGTACACGGTTTGGTCTGTCTTGTATTTCTTTTTAGCATTTAAAAAGAGCAATAATATGAAAGACTAGTCTAATTAACTTATCCCAATATCCTAGTCTAAAGATATTTAGGTAAATTTATGGCTTGATTTGCAGAGCATGTAATACCATGTTAATTTCATCCTCTGATGCCTGTACACAAAATATATGAAGACGAGCTTCTTGCAAGTAAGCAACTGAGATGGCATTGATATAGGGAGAAACAGGAGCCCTGGTTGAACACGGAACGGGAGAAAAACATGGATCCCTGAGGGCCCAAACTATTCTAAACGCAATCGAACACTGTCATTGTCATTTAGAAGAATATGGACCACTTTGATGCAGCAAAAGAAATTGATGATTATTCTTGAAGGAATCGTCTTCTTGGTTTGTCGTGCTGTATGATTTTTTTAAACCGTGACATGCAAGATTGAGTGCTCATGCGAAATCTGCACTGGCTAGCCCCGGGGCAAGAGTCTTGTGTCTGTGTCTTAGACTTGGTGTAAAGCCTTCTTTTTTTTCTTCTGCGTTCTCCTTTTCCAATGAATGACAAGAGAAATTTGTTTTTTGATGTGTGACATGGCAAGTAGATCTGTGACAGCCTTTCCTTGAAATCTTGTAAGAAGTAGCACGCACATGCAGAAGGGAAGACAATGAGGGATAGATACATTGCAACATAGTGAAACTTGGTTAGTGCAGGCAAGATAAGTCAATATATATGTGTAGGAGAAGCTACATTATAAATGGATACTAATTTAACAATTAAGTTTCATCTTGAACTACGATTACCAACATGAGGACCAACTAATTCAAAATAAGTTAGTCCATAAGCTGTTTGTTTATCGAAGGTAGATAATCAAGTATTAATTAATTATATATCTTACAAGTATTGGTTCATCAAGGTATAATTAAACAAATTCAGTATTATCATAGGATCCAACGCTCAAAATACACGGGGGCGGTGGGCGATTCGCTCCCGTGAGCTCCATAATCGCCCCCGTCAGGTTGCTCACGGGGGCGATTGCAAAATTAAAAATCGCCCCCGTGGAATTATAAAATAAAGATTATCTTTTCTGATATAACTTTAACACAATATTGAGTATCAATTTTCAAACCTTAAACCAATGAAATGGAACTTAGATGGCGTTATCTCTCCCATCTCTATGAGTATTACCGATATAAAAAAACGGAAGCTCGCACTATATTGTGCGGTCGTCAGCAGTGGCTATACTGCGCCGGTAGTACAGGTTTGCACGCTGACGCCCAATATCTGCTGGAGCTGGAGACGATCACGCAAAGACTGAAATATGCAGAATTTTTTTCGTTGTGAAAAATGTGAATCCTCGGAAATCTGGTGATTCTAAAAGACCAGCAAATTATGTACCTCGACCAGTAAATTAATATCGAGAAGAAGAACAAGACCAAAGATGTTGCAGGGGCGGATCTAGGCGGTTTAGGTGGTTTAACCCTCCTACCCCCCCCCCCTCCCCCTTGGGCTGCCAAGTGAAAATGTGCATAGAAAAATGCCATCTTGTGTCCAGACCTACACAGTATAGATGTCAGTAGATGCCAGGAAAGCATCACCTACGGGGGTTCAAAAGAGCACCCAAAAAATGCTCCGCACGTTAGTAGATGCCAGGAAAATATCACTTACGGGGGTTCAAAATAGCACCAAAAAAATCGCCTCGCCGCTTCGCGGCTCGTGGACGATGCTCCGCATGTTAGTAGATGTCAGGTAAACATCACTGTCTTACGGGGTTCAAAATAGCAACAACAAAAATCGCCTCCCCGCCACACGGCTCGTGGACGATAAATGATAATGATAAAAAACAAGGAGTTTCATGGGTACAAATTCAATGGAAATTTGTATTAAAAGAAGAGCCCCCGTCAGCACTAAAAGAGCCCCCGTGAGAAGGCTCACGGGGGCTCTTTTTTTTTGGGAAGAGCCCCCGTGGACAAAAAATTAATTTGAGCCCTGATAGGATCGCTTCTAGCAAATCAGTTCTCTGTAAAAGTAATCGTTTAAGAATGCAACAATAACATAATAACCTATTTAGAGATGTTGATTACTACTGTAGTGATCTTTCCAATCATAGAAAATTAACTCTACCGGTAATCAAATTGAGTTCACTTGAGGTCATACATTGAACAGATTTCCTTTGAAACCATTTTTGATTCAGTCAACAACTGCTTGCAGCATTAGTAAGCATGATAACGTCGACATGTGACGTATTCGTCATGCATATGCATATTTCCCTCACGCGCAGCACTTTGAATGAGCTCATAACTAGAAAACAGCGTTCTTGATTGAGGTGACTGTTAAAAACGTTCTTGATTCTGGTAATAGAGAGGGTAGACAACGTGGCATATGCGCAGATCGTCGGAATGATGTCATCATGTCCAACGGCAGTTCACTATATCGATGTGATGATAGAAATGTCCTTAGTGCTAGATTTTAGCATGTCCTTTTGTTGTTGTTGTTGTTGACAAAAGGTGTGTCTAGAGAATTCTTGGTGATATGACAACAAAAAGAACAAAAAGTTATTTTGAATGTAATAAGCATTGTGACATAACCCTTAACCGGATTGTGGGTTCTCAGGTGAATGGTGAATAGATTATTCTAGCATAAGCAATGAATATTTAAAATGTCAATTAGCACAACTTTCCTTTCCTTTATCATGAATGTTCCATCGCTGTAAAGGTATGAGCAGTTCATCCGTAATCTAATCTTCAAAATGCCGAAAGCGGTCTTAAATTGAGCTTGCATTTGGAATGGGCAGATAGCATGGAGTAAAAAGAAGGAAAAAAATTGTGTCGAGCTAATTACTTTTGATACATTGTAGCTATGATTAACACCATCTGTGTATGTTGGTTTGCCCAAATGAACTCATTAAGACGAGTTCATAGGATAGCATGGATAATTAATAAGATCTTAATGAACTTTTGACGGAGATAGAAACAGTGCTAGATTGTCATTACCCTTGCCATATTTCCCTTTATCCATCCTGTTCCCTAACTCCTCCGCCACCTCCGTCGATCCGTCTAAGAGGTGGATTGTTATAGCAGGCGCCTGCCTTAATTCAAAGTAGAAATGTAATTACTCCACTCAGTTGCATATTATGTGTAACTCAAGGAATGAGGAAATAATGACCCTCTGCAGGTTTGTACTCAGTTAGATTAGCCATGCGGGCCACTTGTATGCTCAGAGTATGTTTTCGGGAGTAAACAGGCTGCATAACAAAGTGTGTGTGGGTGTGTGTGGGTTAGTGTGTGTTTAGTGCATTTTGAAAGCCATTGTCGCTGGTGAGTGACAAGATTCGTGACAAGGACTCTGAAATTTGTTTTGTGTTCGTGCCTAAATGGATATTACTCTAAAGTACAGCAGTTTGTGATGTGTGATAGATTGCTGGTACATGTCTTCTGGGGAAAAGCTGCTTGTTTCAAACCCTTATTTAGAACAGTATTATGGCTGAATTTCGTAAAGGTTGTTCATTATTTATTGCGATGTTTACATTATATATTGTTTTGTTTACATTATTTATTGTCTTGTTTACATTACCTGATATCACTGTTATGAAGGTTTATTAACGTAATCATACACTGTATATGTATGTTGATGGGCACTTGATAAGAATCATAAATGTATGCAGAATTGTTGTTGCAATTTAACAGGACAATTAAGGTAGAGGTGTTGTGGTCTAGTGAACAAGTCGTCGGACTGTGGATCACAGGGTCTGCGGTTCGAGTCCTGCTGTGGCACTAATGTCCTTTGGCAAGACATTAACCTAAATTTGCCACTCTCCACCCAGGTGTTAAATGGGTACCGGTAGGAAGGAATTCTCTGAATGCTGTGAGCGCTGAAATCGGCAGCCTAGCAGAACCGGGTAATATTTGGAGCGCCTTGAGCACCTTGCATGGTGAATATGTGCGCTATATAAATATCTGATTTATTATAATTATTATAAACACATACAGGGCTCTCTAATATTTAAAGTGGAAATACGTTTTTGCTTCTGACTTGTTAATCGTCATGCTTTTAAGTTTTTGGTACTCATTTAAGAAATGGGCTTATTATTATCGATGGTACTGGCATATTCAAAGTAACACCATGAATAGCAACGTGACTTTAATAATAATTTTCTTCTCTCTCTCTCTCTCTCTCTCTCTCTCCGTTCTTTCTCTATCTCTCTTCTCTCTCTCTCTCTCTCTCTGTTCTTTTCTCTCTCTCTCTCTCTCTCTGTTTCTTGCTCTTTCCTTCTCCACCACAGACATGCAGTTCCAGACATCTGATTGACCCAAATTCTTGTGTCATGCCTGCGCCGTTGTGATCCGAAGGTTCTATTAAGGATTAGCATTACCCCCACCCGGGCGTTGCAGCAGAGTGGTAGAAAGAGGACTGTGTCACAGGAAAATTACTTCTGAAATTACATTGGAATCAAAGGTGAAACCCTCATCAGCGCATCCAGCAGGAGCAGTGATGATATCGTAATCATAACGGAAAGCAGGAGAGATTTGAGATATCTATACACACATTTCCAGCTCCACATGGCTTGGAAACATTGCATTCAAGTAGCCTAGTGGTCGCTGGAACCGAGGACGTTTACAACATAACGTAATTGCTGTGGTTCGCTGGGAATTTTTGTGAGAAGCTGCCGTAGGCGTCTTGGAGTCGACCGAAGCGTTGACGAGCGAGCGAGCTATGGCACTCTCAATATGGGACAAGCTGAGCCCCAATGAATTTGAGATTCTGCTGGACTACGTGAGCTGTGAGTATGATCTATTTGATTCGCTTTTGCGCCATGTGTCTCACATTCTCTCTCAACTCTCTCCCAATATCACTTCCCTATGGTTAATGCCTACCTGTATATATCACAATGTTTCCAGTTTTGCTCTCTCACCTCAATCGTGTCCCTCCCCCTATACAAATTTCAGTACGCTTACACGCGAGCTCGTCAGCGTGCTCGCCAACGAGTTCGTTGACGAGCAAGCAGACGAACTCGCCAGCGAGCTCGTTTCGTTCCAAATATGCAAATTAGCTACGAACTCGTTGGCGTGCTCGTTGGCGAGCTCGTTGGCGTGCTCGAAATATACACGCTCGTCACTGGCCGATAAGCTCGTTGGCGAGTTCGTCGGCGAGTTCGTCGGCGAGTTCGTCGGCGAGTTCGTCGGCGAGTTCGTCGGCGAGTTCGTCGAAGAGCTCGTCGGCGAGTTCGTTGACAATCTCGTGGAAAAAATGGCTGCACGCTTTATAATGGCGTGCTTAACAGCAGGTTGGCATTGAGAACAAATTTGTGTCTACATATAGAGGTGAACTTGATGATCCTGTTGAGCTATTGGCAAGCATATATATATATTTATCTAACTTATTAGCCTTTCAATATCCTGGTAACATCTGCAGGCTGGCCATGCAAGGGCAATTTAGTTGGCTAGCTGGTGAAGAATACAGTGATACTCTTAGGGCAATTTAAAAGCTCATTACTTCTGGGATATCAATCAATTAAATCACTAATATATCAAAGAACAGAAAGAAAAGATATAACATAAAATGTAACTTAAAACAAGTAGCTCTTTATTAGAGTCAATACAAACCCTGTATAATGCATGTTACCTGTATGCAGGGTTCACAACTTCACACAACAATATGAATGAATAAATGATTTCCAAATTATATAATTACACTGTATAATGATATTAAATATGTGAGTAATTACACTGTATAATACTCTGCCTTTGAAGAAATATTATTATCCATTTTGGTAATTATTTATCCATCATTCTAATCACTCATAATATTACAAAGATCCAAACTTATAAAGCGGTATTCATACAATAACTATGTAGCATCCCCCCTTTTTGTCAGTGTATTCACCAACCCAGGGTACCAAGTAATGATACATGTACACTATAGGATCTCTAGAACAATCCCTTCTTAATATCCGCTAGCAAACTAGTTTTCAGTATTCAGACCAAATGCATTCTTGTGCTCTCATGTTGCCTAAATGATAGGGTTTGTCAGTCAAGATACAGAAATGTTTACATGAATATAACCTTATCACATAGATATCTAATGTTACTTTATTGAAGTGAATATACTATGTGCTAGATAGATAAACAAAATTCCCAATATATGAAAAGATATCTCACTAGAAAGAGAATGAATACATGATCTCATTAATCATTACTCTACACTTCTCTTTCATAAATGTATAAGAGAGGTAGGCCTAACTGTTGGCCTAGTCTTATTATAAATACACAATAGAACATTTAGTTAAAAGGTGTGAGAAATTAGTTTTTCTCTTACCTAAAACAAAGGAGCTGCAATACCATTCAAAACCCATGTCTGCTCTCCACAACAGCAAGATAGAAAAAGACTTGACCAAAGGGGCCTAAATCAATTCATTCTTATCAGGAATGCTACCAGTGGTAATTCCACAAGAGAGAGTACACAAGAAAGTGAGAGAGGGGAGAAGAGAGGAATAGGGATTTGTGTCTAAGCAGGGGGGATCCTATGTACATAAGGAGAGAGCAAGATAGAAACAGGGAGTTGACCTCGAATCAAGCACTGGGTGTGTGGTCTTATGTAATACCTGATAGTGACATTTCAGGGTGTTAAATATATGATACAGTCAGAATAAATGGCACCCCCCCCCCTTCCCAATCTGGTATGCTGCAAATAAATGTTTCAAAGTTTCAAAAGAATTTATTTAAATTTACAAGAAATTTGACAGGTTACTTCAGCATGAAAAAGCTATTGTTTCAATTTCAACATAAATTTTCTGAACTTTCAATGTAATTGCATATCGATACTGGAGAGATTTCACCATGGATATTTCAGATCCAAGTATAAAAATAAAAGAGTATATTCTATGGTGATAATTTTGTCCATGTCTTAATGCAGATATGTAGTGGAGATAACTTAAATAACGTTGTGTTTCAAAACCCTGGGTTTAAATTTTTATGTAAGGTGAAACCCATTTTTTGCCCTTTTTAGGACGTACACCAAAACGTGACATGAAAAAACATAGTTCCTGGTAATGAGTATTCTCTAAATTTGTATGACTATCTGATGTTCAATTATTGTCTGGTAGTAAGTGCTGAATCTACATGTATTTATGCTCATGTCATTAATAACCTTAGGTTGCGTGGCAAAGTTTTTTCATAATCACCATATTTCACATCTTGTAACAGTTGTTATGCATGGTGTCCACCATGCAACACCCGTTCCATTTGGTGCTTCTGCATGATGAATGCACATTATATGAACAACTTTGACAATTCCCAGTTTATTTCTTGGAAGAACTCCATGGATCAAATCAATTAAAAAAGATGAAGCTTAAAATGTTATAGTTAAAAAAACAGCACATGTTTGAAATTCTAAAAATTCTTTGGTGTCCACCCATAACATGCTTTACCGTATATGAAAAATACAAAATACAATTTTGTTAAGAAAACTTCATATATAATCGTTCTAATCTTTCACAAGAAAGGCTTTCTACATTGTGTATATAAAATTCATTGAATTGTTCAATTTTGAATCAAATAGATATTTTTAAAAAAATTATGAAACTTTGGTGTCCACCCTAGAGGGCATGGTTTACCAGTTTAACCCGAGCTCGCCACGAACTCCCCCTTTTACCCACGAGCTCGCCACGAGCTCCCCCTTTTACTCACAAGCTCGCCACGAGCTCCCCAGTTTACCCCCGAGCTCCCCAGTTTACGCCCGAGCTCGCCACGAGCTCGCCACGAGCTCGCCACGAGCTCCCCATTTTACCAACGAGCTCGTCACGAACTCCCCCTTTTACCCACGAGCTCGCCACGAGCTCCCCCTTTTACCCACGAACTCGCCACGAGCTCCCTCTTTTACCAACGAGCTCGTCACGAGCTCGCCACGAGCTCCCCCTTTTACCCACGAGCTCGCCACGAGCTGCCCAGTTTACCCGCGAGTTCGCCACGAGCTCGTGACGAACTCGTTCACGAGCTCGTGAAGATTTTGTAAGATCGTTACTAGCGTCCTGGAAGCGTGTTACGAGCTTAAAGCCTAAAAAACGATCTTATTAAGCTTACCACGAGCATAATACGAGTTCGTGACGAACTTAAATTTGTATAGGGGTCACTTCTTATCTTTCATTCTCTCCAATCTTTTGGGTTTTCTCATGCTTGTATCTTTTATGAGATACAAGCTCCCCCCCCCCCCTATAGTTAATTGAAGAACTTGGATGTTTTGCAGTGAAACGTTTAAGGATCTTTTTATTTACCTAAAAAAAAAAAGTAAAATATTGTCCCTTCCTGATTTATATCTACCATACATATCCTTCAAAATCTATTTGGAGAACTGGTCTCAGTTTCTGAATGTTTCTGTATGTTTTCTTTGATTTGTTTGATCCCCTCTCGATCTACCTCTATATCTTTTCTGCTTCTTTTATCCAAGCTACTTCGTTTTTCTTTTCTATTTCAATTTTGCATTCTTTGTATTTTCTGTGTGTTAGATTTCCTAACCCTCTCTTTTTCAAAAATACCCCTCATTGAACAACTGCGCCCTCTGTCTCTTCATTTTTTCTTCTTCTCTATGACATATACTTTTACTTTGTCTTCTCTTTTACGTTTGTTCTGTATTATGATCTACCTTTACCCTTTGATACAGTGTTTTAAAAAAAAGTATACTCATTATACACATTGTTACTTTATACAAGGTCATTTAATAGGAATATGATGGCATTCTCAATTACATTGTATAATTGTCAGAATGACTGGTAGACTATCAAATTCAGTAATGTATTTTTCAACCAACACCTGCATTTGTTACTTTATCTAAGACGAGGTCAATGAGAGGGCAGTCAGTCAATCCTTTCATTGTTATTAAACAATCACACTGATCGATTTACAAATGGACTGATTGATCAATTGCTTGATTGACAAATTAGGATGCGAAAGCTAATGTGGTTAGATGAGCAAGTGTGCGCTTGTAAAAATGACGCCTGGCTGGAATGCTCCCCAGGGAGTGGAGAATGTGCATACATGTACATTGTGTGTGGGTAAGCCTGAATCCGATGACCGGGGTAATAATTGATATGTATAAAGCGCTTTGAGAGGGCCTTAAGCAGTCACGTACAACCTGTACATGAGTAGTACGCTACAAGATAGACCTCAGTACTGACACAATTATATCCATGTAACCTATATTTCATGAGACAGATGTGAACAAGAATTTGTTTTCCTCTGGGGAAATCACAGGAATATTCTTTCGTAAATTGAAATAACGAAAGCCAGGAGAAGCGAGGATTACACATACCTGTTGTGTCTGTGCCTGTTTGTATTGAGACTAGATCAAGAAGTGATCTTTGATTGGTGTTCATATGATACTGTGTTATTCATACCAAGTATTGGATGTGTTGAATGATTACGATGTATATAGCCTACGTGTTGAAGAAGCCTTGAACTTCTAAAAGTTATTTAACTGAAAACTGTTTGAAAATGCATGATAAATGGAAATGAAATCTTCTCTCAGAGTTCCAACAGGTTCAAAATGAATACTTTTATGGATTGATTGTCATAAAGATAAGCAATATAAACTGAAATTTGTATCTGAATGCACTTCAAACACACTTTGTTTCTTAGACATGTACGAACTTGTAAGAGTTGTAAAACAGAAACTGTTTGAAAATGCATGATATATTGAAAGAGAATCTCTGACCGGTCAGAAGTGAAGAATAGTACGACTTATTGCCATAATCATTGAAGCTAGAATATGTATTAAACTGAAGGCACTTTGTTGTAAGAAACACTTGTATCATACCCACGAACAACAGTCAAAAGGTGAACAGTGATTAGACGTACATGCACATCAAGAAGGGAATGCAGTCATCTTTGAACAGGATAAAAGCTCTTTCTGGTTGGGTTTTTAGATTCTCTATGAGATGTGTCCAGATGATGTGAAACACTTTAATAGCATAGTGAAGGATACATGTACTTCTCTACCTTTTAGCGTTTGTATATAGAGTGTAGGTTATGTCAAGAAAATATTGATGAAATAGCCTGATAGAAGCTGTGAAGGTGTGAAGTAATTACTATTGAAGACTATCTATTGAAGACTTAACTAATGCCCCTTTCACAAACCCTCAAGAGCGCATAATATGAACAGATTATAGGAGCACTATCGGACCATGATCGGACTTTAGTAATACTGTTATACGCGCATCAGAATAATGCACTTTTTGTTAGTGCTGCTATT
Organism: Strongylocentrotus purpuratus; assembly: GCF_000002235.5. Lineage (NCBI taxonomy): Eukaryota > Metazoa > Echinodermata > Echinoidea > Camarodonta > Strongylocentrotidae > Strongylocentrotus > Strongylocentrotus purpuratus. The sequence goes on from NW_022145612.1 coordinate 6,534,571, forward strand.
ATGCGCATTTAATAGCTACATTTTAGGCATATGCTAGGTTTACATTATTACAGCCCTAGCATTATGCTACCGTGATATCAGTCAAATGTAATTTGATTTCCAGTAACTTGGCTGCTCAGCTATGCTACAGATCTCATAGATGGACACCCTTAAAAATAATACTTCTACCAAAACTTGATAATTTATGGACACTGATTTGATTGCTTAATGCGCATTATTTTAGTGCGCATAAAACGAGCATGGGATTCTGGAAAGGGCATGAGTGCATCCTTGCTTTTGAAGGAGAGGATACACCTGCTTATTCAGGCTATTGGTAACTTGTGAGTAAACTCACCCATACTGTGAATGGGATGTGTAGAAAACGGACAGGTGGCTTTTCTGTTGATATTACGGTAATGGTGTTATGTTAATTGGATGACCTTTAATTAATGGCGGTTACTATTGTTTGAAATAGACCTGAAGCTTTTCATCCAGTATGAAGTACATGTATGTCCAACTTTACGAAAATCCAATTTTGTTTTGGGGTTTCAAGAAGGGTGTTAACTTGTGTACTTAAAAACAGAGCTATAAATGCCCTTTTGGCTCTGAACAGACGTTGTGGTTAGCAAAAATATAGCATACATACTCTTGACAACCAAAAGAAATCCCCAAAGGTTTTCACATATTTTCCAGCTGCCTTTTTAAAGTCCAAAACCTCTGACAACCCCCTCCCCCCCCCCCAAAAAAAAATATGGTTCTTACATTTTTCAGGTGCAGTTTTACTCAAAATTGCAGGGGAGGGAGCAAAGTACCAAGATAAATGTTTTGCTACCTTTTTGTGTGTGTGTGTGTGTGGGGGGGGGGGGGCAATGCAATTTAATTATGCCAGATTATCTGCAAGTGAATATTACATTTGTAGATCTATGCACATTTAGTGTACAGTATATATTCTAACACGTGTGTCCAAGTTGTAGGTAACCCACACCCGGCCCATTCCTGGATGTGGATATGATACTGTGTTAGTCATACCTAGCATTCAGGGTGTTGAAAGATAATCTTATGAAGTGAAGGTGCCATTTGTTTGACAAGAGCATTGCCCAGGGGCGAGGTGGAGAAGAGAGAAACAGGGAGTGAGAGAGAGAGAGAGAGAGAGCTAGGGGGGGGGGCGTGGGTGGGGAGGGGGAGAGAAAGAGAGAAGGGCAGATAAATGTAGAGGGGAGTTACATGTAGGGGGAGGATACATTTTTGAATATATCAAGGAGAAACAAATTATGGAGAGGAAGGAAGTTGGAGGTAATAATTATGAAGATTCATGCAGTGATTATTAATATTTTGAGTATAGCAGGAAAATAACTATTGTCCTTCATGGCATACATGTATGTATCATAATTAAATCAAAATCTTGCAGGAAATTGTACAGTATTACTCTTAGGCCTACATGAACTATTAAACCAATTAAACTCGCAAAGGTGATGTAGTACATGTATCAATTTTCAAAAATCTTCAATGTATTGTTTGTATACTCTTTGAAGTGTTTACTGCCTCCGTCACAATGCCAGAAGATCGACTACATCTATAGCTTCTTATTTTTAACCAAAACAAAAAATGTAATAAAATCTCTGTAATTGATGCAACTGAAACAGTTCACACATAGATCTCTTTGAAATTCACAGATTTGTTTTTGTCCTTCCACTCCAAAATGACAAGTGAGGAATATCTTGTGCACACTCCAGAATTGATTTTTTTTTGTCTTTGGAGACGTCTGCCGTTCTATGAACCATGGGCCAGCAGCCTTCCAGGAAATCTTCTTGTGTCTCCCCCTCCGTATCTTAAAGAGAAGGTAGCGTTCTGGTCAAGATGACAAATAAAACTGTGAGCTTGCACATTACTTGTATGTTAGTAGATATGTTTCCTATGAAAAGATTGCTCTCAAAAATACCTTTTTAAAATTCAAAGAAGTTTAAAAAATTTAAAGAAGCTTAAAAATTTGATCCTAACATTTGTGTTTAATTTTGATATACTAATTTCTTTATGCAGTGCTTGTGATATTCAGCAATACTGAGTCGAGTTCCTTTAATCTTGATCATTCCCAAACATCACCAATTTTTATATTTTACGCATTCAACCTATCCCAAATGCTTCCCGACAGTTTCTTCCACAATATTGCCATCTCAGAACTAAACTATATCTTTAACGGAGCGCTTGTTGTTTGTCCTCGAGTGGAGGGTGATTCTCTAGAATTTGCTCAGCATTGTTGGAGGGTGTCGTCCTCAGTCGGTCGACAGCGAACCAAGGCGGGCGGAGCCCTCATCTCCTGTTTGCTCAGAACGAGATGCTGAATTGGGTGGATTAGTATCCAGGGAGATTCACGTATCACATTCACATTTATTTGAGCAGGAATTGGATATTATAGAGGGATGGACGAGGGCCCCATGCGCTGCCTTCACGAATGTGAGTGAACGACCTCAGTCAACGTTGTATCGGATTGGAGACGGAAAACTGAAGGAACTGGTTTTAATGGTTGAGGTAGATGTCTAGACAAAAATCTCACACTGTATAGGGGCGCTTATTTGGTATCTTTCAATTCAGATCATTCATGATTTTTGAGTAACCATCTAAAGTTTCATTTTTACAAATATAGACATCAAAGTAAGGAAGGCATATAATGCAAAAGGCATTTTTTTTGCTGCCACAACACAGCCTCACTGCAGACAGCCAGAAGTATAACATCAAATTATGAGCATTCATTCAGTGCTCTTTTAGATATTCAGTATTAAAATTTAAACAAAATCATCTACAAAAACTGGGTTCTTTTTTTTTACAAAAAATGCTTGATTTCATTTTTTTCTTATACATGAAATAGTTTGATTCAATTGTAATAAAGAATCAGTCCCTGGCAAATAACAGAGCAAACAACAAGACATGTAACAATGACGTACCTTTCAACTTAATGTGTGTTTTTGCAGATTAAAAGGGAAAGCCCTTTTTACCGATCACTAAAGTGCAGGGTACAGGGTAGTTGAGTAGCACACAAATTGTTTTTGTCTTGCCCAATCAATGTGTAGGTGGGTATGTATTGAGACCCTGGGCAAGATTCCTAGAAATGAGGCAGGGTATGTATGTAGGCTGTGGCTGCCTGACAGTAGGGTGAATGGATTTGAGGATCTTCTTCCTATCTCTCTCTCTCTCTCTCTCTCTTCCCATCTCTTTCTTTCTCTCTCTCTCTTCCCATCTCTTTCTTTCTCTCTCTCTCTCTCTCACTCCCCTCTTCACTACCACCCTCATTTTTCTTTCTTGCTCTACCTCTCTCTCTCTCTCTCTCTCTCTGTTCATCTAATTATCTGTTTCTTTCACAAGTTCTCTATTCTCTTTTTATCTCTTTTACTCATTCCTTTTATACTTCTGTCTCTCTCGAAATCTCTTTCTTCTATCTGTTTCTTTATAACTGGTCCGTGTCTTTCACATTATGTCCTTCTCTTTTTCTATCTCTTTATTGTTATTCCTTTCATTTCCTCTCATTCTCTGTCTCTATTGTCCTTTCATTATTTTGATCTTTCTCTCTCTTTCTCTCTCTCTTTCTTTTTCTCTCTTTCTTTTTATATCTCTCTCTCTCTCTCTCTCTCCTCTCCTCTCTCTCTCTCTCCTCTCTCTCTCTCTTTTTCTCTCTCTTTCCCTCTCTATCTATCTCTACCTCCCTCTGTACATTGCTTGTCCCTTTAAATCTTTACTAATTCGCTGTTTACTTCTGCTTTCTTCATTTTTGTCTTCAATATCTTGCCAACTTTGCTCTACCTTTTTGTCATTCTACCCACTCTCCGTCTCTCATCCCTTCTACGCCTTCAACATTGACTCTCCTGCCCTGCACAAGTCATGACTGTGAATTTAATCAACCATATTTGTTGACTAAAAAATCCACAAGTATTTCCTGAATTCCAGCGAGACCTTGAATTTGAAGCGAATCTGACCTTTTTTCCCTGCTCATGCGTGCTCTCAAGAAGTTATCAGTTTGACAAGTCGCTAGGCATATGAAAGACAAGAGAAATACGCTTGTAATTTTATCTTGTGGTAAACTCTGTTGCACACATATGTCATCTTACATTGAACTTCATTATGCATTTCATTGTTCATGGAATTTGAAATGATTACAAATTGACACCATTGACCTTGTTTTAGTAGTATACAGAGGTCATATTTTAATAAATGATAAATAAACTACCTACATGTATTCATGTTAAAAGATGAGGTGGCAGCATAGTACAAGTAGACAGCCCTGTGTTTATGACCAATTTGATATTGACTTTTGTATGTACAATGTACTTGTACATTATGGTACCAGCAAATTATTTTAATATACCAGGTAAGAGGGGGGGGGGGGATGTTGGTGTCTTATATCTGATGTAAGCAATTATTTTAAAGTAGGTTACCATGTGATATAGTGAAGTACAAGAGGAAGCATTTCTGACTTTGATCTATATAATGATCTAAATATATATTTTTTATACAAATTAGGATTTGTTGATCTACTGAAGATATCAAAGTACTGTGTGTATACCTACATATTGCATCTCTTCATATTGACTTTTCAGATCTGAGTATGTCATTATGATATAGTGAATTATGATATAGTGAGGTACAAGTATTTCTGACTTTGATCTAAATAATGATCTAAATATTGATTTTTATACAAATTAGGATTTCTTGATCTACTGAAGATATCAAAGTACTGCGTGTATACAAAGATATATTGCATCTCTTCATATTGACTTTACAGATCTGAGTATATCATTATGGTTTCAGCTTATTTTTCTCAAGTATATATTTAAAAGAAACATCACCCTGAATTCATTTGTGTGCATTCAAGATCGAAAACAGGTGTGATAAGTGGGTCATTGCAATACAATTAAAGAGTGATCAATATTTGATACAGGTCTACATGTATGTAATTATGTAGTACATATTGCATCATTCTCCTCTACATACATGGATACTTGCTTCTTTCTGTATATACATTCTGTGCTCAGCTCTTGAACAGCTGTTCCTTGAAAAATCCATGGCGGATTTCCAATTCAAAATGTCAACTTATTGAATTATTAATTTCTTCTGGCGTCAAACAAACAATCAATCTCGCTCGCTTTGACCTTGACCCGTAGAATGGTGTTTCGCTACTTCTTCCCTGGAAGAGAAATTGTGATCATTTAGGTTAAAACGTCTCTGTGAATGAGGATTAATTTTATCATTATCATATGGTAGCTAGCTACAAAGGGAGGAGATAGTGCACACAGTGTGTAAACTTGAGGAAAAAATGATCATGAAATTGATGTGTTGAAGTAAAATAATGGTAGTTATTTTTAAAGTACCAGTATTACTATTATCTTAGGAGCAACATGTTTTGAAAATGATTATGTACTGCCCTCGGCTTTAGCAACAGGTACTGCTTTACACATACATGCACAGAATGATGCTCAGAGACTTTTTTTTTAAAGAAGAAGAAAGAAACCGCAGACCCTTTAATGTACAAACGTTGTTCAAATAGTTACATTTCATTACCTGTAGTTCTATCATAATTCACACTGATGCTTCCTCCAACCCACACTGGTGCCTCCTCCAACCCACAAGACCATTAAATTCATCTGCTTGAAGCTAGAAGGGCTTTAACTCAGTGTTAATGCCCTTCTGGCTCTAAACAGACAAATTAACGGGGGAAACCCACCCTACGTCTTTTATCTATTTCTGCCCTACAAAAAAAAAAAAAACCCTTCTTGTTATAAATATTGCAGAGGCCGAGTAATCTTTTGAAAGTACTCCTTTGCAGCGATAAGGATCAGTTCAGGTATTTACTACCTCATTTTGAAGATATTTTATTCATTGCTGAGTGCCTCGAGGGGGAGAGGGGGAAGGGGTGGATATTAGCAGTGCGTGGTGGTAGTTGAGGACACCGTGGGAAGGGATATCGCGATAATCATCAATTTACTCCAGCAAAACTTGTGGATTGTGGGGAAGACTTCATTCTAATCCAGAGGATCTTGTTTTTAAGCTGTCCTCTATTCAAATGGCTTGCTCAGTCAGAACATGAGAGAGAGAGAGAGAGAGAGAGAGAGAGAGAGAGAGAGAGAGATGTAGATGATGGAAGTGTTCTAAATAGGGTTTTATACGTGAATATCAAACTCACCTATCTTGCTTTTCTGTTTTTTCCTTCCAATCGTTGTGTTATATTTTAGCCACTTTGATTGCAATCAATTGTGACATATTTTGGCTCGTACATGTAGGTATATTCAGTTGGTTTTCTAGCCAGCATGAATACACAGATGCTATCTATGCCACACCAAGGTGTCAAGTGGAATATTTTTAGTTTACTATCTGTCTTTGCTTATGGTATGCATTCATGTGGTAATGGTGTTGATTTTAACTGAAAAGGGACCGACAAAGAAAATTATGCACATTCCAAGTGTAAGAATTCCATTGATATTTTATCTCTCACTGTACCATACTAGTCTCCCCTCCGTTAAATAATAAAAATAATGTTCATACATTTCTATTGGTTGTACTGGCAATGGATATCGGTCTTTAAATAAGCATGCTTGTGTACACCCTTTCCTCGGGTTTTCGTATTTGTAGACTATATCTTCCTCTCTGTATGGTCTGTGCTTTGCACTATTTGAAGTTTGAAGTCTGTTATATATTCGCCATTAAGTATTTCATATCTATGATAATGCATCTTCCAAGTGAAAATAAAATACAATGTACAGAAGTGTCTCTGTAGTAAACGTTTACACTTACATGAATGTTAACTTCCAATAAGGTCCATGCAATTAACATGTAATTTGGGCTCATTAGGTGGTAGTAGAGCATGAATGCTGAAACTTCAGACAAATCACAGATCATACACCTTTTCTCTGTCTCCCTCACTCACCTAGAGCTGTCTCTGTCTCTGTCTCTCTTTCACTTCCCCCCTCTCTCTCTCACTCTCCATCTCTCCATCACTCCCCTGTCCCTTTCTATCTGCATCACTCTTTCCATCATTCTCTCTCTCTCCTGCTATCTCTTTCTCTATTTCATTCCTACTCTTTCCTTCCCCTCATTCTTTCCTCTTGCTCCCACTCCTTCTGTCTCCCTCCTCCATCTACACTCACACCTTCTTTCTCACCTCCCCCTCAACCTCTTGCCCCCTCACTCCCCTCCTTGGCCTTTCAAACTCTTCTCCCTCACTGTTCCCTCCCCCCCTCTCTCCTCTGTCCTCTCTCCTCTGTCCTCTCTCCCTTCCTCATTCTCGACCATCCCCGCAATGACAGGCTGGGACGTCTTCGTCGTTGTCCCCTGCATGCCAACGCTTTTCTAGATTCTTGATGATGGGGCCCGCCAATGTTATGATTGCCCATCCAATTAAAGCAAGCCCAGTCGACCATTCATTCTGCATGTACGCACTCCTCGGCATTCTCTTGCTCTAATCACTGACGACGGGGGATGGTCCCGCTGACTGGTGCATTGGCAAGGGTTGAATCACCGCTAATTTGCCCAGCAGGGCCCTCCGTTGCCAATTTATCGCGTCGTTGTCTGTAAGGAATTTGGGTTGAATTTCTTTCTTCTTCTAGTAAATATGGTGGTTATCACAAGACGGTGTTTCACTCGTAGAGATCTGTATTGTCCGAATGTAAGGTCATATATGTATCGGTTGGTTGTGTTGTAGCTTAAAGTAATGTAACAACCGCATTATGATATGGATATACATACATGGATGTCTCATTCCCAGGTCTGTCTGAAATGATCACTGTTCCCTTCTCTGCTTGACAAGTGATTCCTGTAGATATCAGTAGGACATTATGTCTGTATAAAGTATGGGAGTTAACACCCTTCTGGCTCTCAACAGACAATAATCATTGCAGGGTTTTATTGTGATTAAGTATATTATTTGTTCCTGATCATACATTCAAATTAAAATTCCTTTTGCCTCAGGATGCAGAGATTGATATTCAGATTCATTCATGCATCATTCCCTGACAGTCTAGCAATCGGGGCACTTCATTCAGCGGAATACCGTGTCAAGGTGTCAAATAATTCAATCTGTTGATGAAATGTGATAAATTATGGACGAAAACCGCAATAATACGCAAGAGAAGAAAAAAAACGGGGCTGAAATCCGAGGAGAGAGGCTCTCTACACCAAGATGTTGCACGAGGGAGTTCTTTCATTTCATCAATGCGTAAGCCGCAATGCGATTCAGCTTCTCCTCTGCAGGCTTAGACGACAAAATAGAAGCGTTGAAACCGAGTATTTACGTCACTGACTTGTCATTCATCATAATCAAGCCGCCACCTCGCCAGCGGTCCCAATCTCCATCCATGTGACCCCATCAAGAATCTTTCATTATATTTTGTCTTCCTTTTGGAATATGATTTCAGATTCAATCTGAGACTTTTTTTCTCTTATTTCATACGTTGGAAGTGTTGAGGCAAATGTATTTTATGCAGATTCAAGTGCTTTCATTTGTATGCATCTGTGGTGCTAGAGTATTGCATTCACACAATCATTACTCATTGGTTTAAAAGTAATTAAATGTCAATATGAATAAATCAAACCAATTTTGATGAGAGGAATGTTGCTGTTCTTCAAGAAGGAGATATTATTACACATTGTAGATAATAATGATAATATGCCATACTTAAAAAGCACATATTTCACAGATATGTCCCTATGCGCTGTAATGGAAAGAAGGAAAGAATAAAGACAAGAGAAGAGATATGCTCAGCATACTTTCTTAAGTCAACAGTCAAAATTGGAGATCGTTTCTTAAAAGAAATGTTTTAAAACATATTCAACTTTTCAACAGTAATTTTTTTTGGATATATTCTGGCAATTTATTCTAAAACCCTGCTGATGCAACCTGAAAAGATAGAACCCATAGAACTTTGTATTTATATTTGAGGGGTAGTATTAAAGTAAAGACTTTGGGGAAGACCTGAGGTTTTTGTTAGGTATATCGTCCCTATTTTCACGAAGTGATGGTAGTGAATGAAAATCGCATACAATTTGTGTGCGGATGTTCCTTACTACCGTTACTTCGTGAAAATAGGAACGATCTGTATTCGGTATTAAAGCAGTTCAGTCAAATACACAATAACCGGGAAGTGGGTACAAAGGATGTAAGGTGTACAAAGCATGTGACTAATGCAAAGACAAATGGAATTTAAAATTACAGCTTAAAAATTATTTCTCTGTTTACTCTTCTCCCCCTTTGGTGTGCGCATTTTTGTTATTTTTAAAATTCCTGTAGCAAATAGAGCTAACATTACATTCTGTAAGTCTCCTAGTTTAGATAATTAATGACCTTCAACAGTCTTCCCTTACTTTAACCCAAAGCAGTTTGTGTCACCTTTTATTGACGTTCTATTTTTATTTTTTGAAACAGAATGCTCTAGGAGTACATCTGAGCAGAAAGTGCACAAATCGATGGAAAAATTTGAGCCCATTCCCATCGCAGCACATTTTGCCGTTCATGAATAATTTTGAAAATAATCATTAAAGTTTCTACATTGGCAAATTAGAGGGAAATTTATGATCACTATTTATTGTTGACTTTTTATAATTTTCATTCACACTGTTTCATCTATTATACTTTTTTTTTAAAGGATGACCTTTGAATAGTTATGGGTTAAATGCAAGTACCTACATGTAGAGAATGATAAAGCATTGATTTCTACAGGCCTTTTTTGTTATAAGGAGAGGTGGTTTAAAGAAGATTGAATATGTATTACAGAAACTGCTTAGGATAAAAGCATGCTTCATCATGGAAGTGAGATTCATGAATGTGGAGAGAGAGAGATTGAGAGTGAGAGAGAGAGAGAGAGAGAGAGAAAAAGAAAAACAGACAGACAGAAAAGGGAGGGGGGGGGGTAAAGGAGAGAGGATATTAAAATAAAACAGATTACACCTGTATGCATGAAGAAGTTGGTGTCGTGGAGTAATTTGTCTTACTGGAAGCAGAACACCACATTAATCAACAGCGAAGGGGGCTGGAGCTGCATTTGAGCCAACTCAAGCTGTTCTCAAATATTTGCATTGAAACGGGCCACGGAAATTAAGTTATAGTAACGCTACAATACCAGCACCTGTGGTTCGATTCGCACCCCAGGTCAGAAATTGTACCTTGCACGGTGTTACATTCATGTCGCTGCGTATCTTTAAAGGCACTATCGGTAGCTGTAAGTATTTTTGAACACTGTGCTATGGCTTAATTTTGAAAGTACCATTTTACATGGTGACATCGTTGTGTATTTGATTTGTTTATTAATTAATTTGATGGTTAATATTTATAAAATTCCCTACAGCATCCATGAAGGAAAATACAATGTTTTGTGAAGGAAAGATTGATTGATTTTAGAAGGCAGAATATTAACATTCTTTTGATTCAGAATGATAGAGTTGTGCTGAAGTAGTAATCATTGATACATATCATCAAATGGTGAAGTGACAGTCTGAATCTGGCTTCCTATCACTCTTTGAACCGATTTGTCAACGACATATTTTCATTGCATATTTATGAACTTTCCTTTCAAATTATATTGGAGCAAGAAATAGTCAAGTAACTCTTTTAGATTGTTTATAATAATGCAAATTGATACAGACATACCCTTTATTCTCATAGTTCCCCATTTTATTATGAAATGTAAAATTGTGATTCATCTTTAAGAAGAGAAAACTTGAGTCCCTCTCCAACTAAGCTGATTGTGATCTTGAATGAAAAGAACCCTTATAGCTGGTGCAGGAAATAAACACTTTGTGCAAATCCAATTTCAGTAAGCCTAGGATGAGGATTGTATAGTGCCTGTGGGATAACATTAAAGACATTGCTATACTCATTGCAGCAAAAATGCCTTGTATGTTACCTTTTTGGATGTTTGTGTAGATTTATTTTATTATCGAATTATTGATAAATGGATTGTGGAATAGTTCTAAAAATAACATGAATACTATCATAATCAGTTTGAATAGAGCTGGGTTTTCAATGAAAAGTTGATAATCCTCAAACTGAAAAGAAAATAGAGAAAGAGAGAGAGAGAGAGAGAGAGAGAGAGAGAGAGAGAGAGAGAAAGTGAGATGGATAAGAAGGGTTAAGAAGACATGTACCAACAAAAAATTAAAAATATATATAGATATGTAAAATATAGATACAAGTCTAAGAGTTCTGTCAAAAGTCTGGAAAGTATGATACATGTTAATCCAACTACACATGAAGAATGCTAAGATCTAAAATAGCACAGAATGAGCCAGAGAATGTACACGAAGGGTCACTAAAGTTCAAAGTAATAAGGAATGGGCCCATTGAGTTACTAATCGAGACCGAGCATGGAGTATTGCAAAGCTAGAGCCAGCGCTCCATGTCGCCCAAGCACGTTTATCACAGCAAAACATTTATTCATAGCGTGAATCGCTATGACTCATCCACCAAGCATCTTAGACAAACAAACTCATTTCTTTCCGTAATCCTCTTCGTCCATCTTTTTATTCTGTCTCTCCACTTGTAAATGTCAAAGTTAGGATACATGTCAGGGTTAAAGGCATGGCAGAATGAACTGCTTGCAACGTGGTGGTACTCAATTGCTCTCTAAATGTAATGCTCAATAGAAGTAGCAGTGGTAGTTGTATTATGCACGGGTTACACATAATTCAAACATGTATATACATATTGTAAGCCTACAAATGTAGGGTTGAAAATAAATTTGATCATACATGTATGAAGAAACCTCAAGTTCAATATTCATTCACAACAATCTATGTTCTGGAGGAGTTTTATTTTTGGTTATTTCCTGCATAAGTTTGAAATATTCTATAATCTTCTGAGACCTTTTTATGCCTTTCATTGTATATTACTTTGTTGTTAATTTGATATTTAAGTGCATCATCTTCAAAGAAGAAATATTGTTGATACATTTAACAGCAAAAATGTTATGAGCTCTCAAAATTATATTTTCATGATTTTATACTTGATCATTCATTCATTTCTGCATTTAGTTTTACCGATAATGTAAACCATCTGAGATATTGCAAGCTAAATTATGCATAAGGGTTTCATGTATATTCATAAGAAGATTAGGCTAATCAGTCATTATTTGAATTTTCAGAACTATGATTTAGCTAAACTAGATATAACTGGTGAATGTTACCCTCTCTCCTTAGATGCATTTTCCTTGTAAATGAATGATGCATCACATTTTTCAGTAATTGTATTTAAAAAGATTTAAAAAACAAACAAAATCATCTCCATGTGAAAATGATGATTTGGATGATATGAAGATAATATTGATGTTTATGATGGTAATATGTGGCTTTGATGGTGACACCCCCCCCCCCCCCACAAAAAAAAACATACAGAAAATATAGGATTGAAATATAGAATTGGGAAATTGAAAGAACGAGATGAAAGGTACATAAGAGAGAGATGGAGAGGTAAGACAGAATCGGTAGGACATGTGGAATTATATAATTTAAGATATGCAGGTACATGTACTGTAGAGAGAGAAATGGAGAGGAAGAAAGAGAAAAAGAAAGAGAGGGGCAAGTGAGAGAGAATAAGTAGGATATCGGGAGGTTTTTCATCGGCTTACGTATTCAAGCTGTTGATGTTTGAATTAAGAGCCGCTTACCGAGGTCCGATGTCGATCTGACGACGGGACATTCTAGGAGGCGATGGTATCTTGGGTTGCACACTTCAAGGCCATTTTCTTGATTTTTCGATGCACGCTAGGTGTTTGCAGGCTGGCATGCTAAACAAGGAATCTTATGTGACCGTTTCTCTTTCATCCGGCACACACAGTGCGTGACGGTAGTAAGAGGGATGTGGTGTGCATTCAGAATTCGATTTTGTGTACAGCAGTGCAGAATATGTGCCCCATGTTTTTATCAAACATTACCAGAACCACCCCCTCCCCCTTCAGGTTATTGACATGAAAGGGCTACATTCTCCTTCTAAATTGAAATCTCGTCTGTTTTAGGAGACATGTTTTTATCAAATATAGTTGGCTATGCTTTATGATGCCAATATGATTCACTTTTTGGTGTAAGATATCTACATTGTTTGAGAAAGTAACAAATACTGTAAAAATCAGTCTACGCGTACATCACATGAATGAGATGTGTAAACAACCATTTTCGCATTTAGCAATGTGCAAAGATGTGCTACATTGTAAAGTCATTGATTCCTTTCCTATTCTGTCATGTTTTAATGTGTACATTATAAGGAAATATGACTCTTTGCGGTGTCTATTTTCGACTTTGGTAAATATTGAAATGCAAATATGAGTTCATTGCCCACCTCATCATGATGATGCAACATGAAATGCATACCAACATATACAATGCAATTTCAGAGAAAGTAATGCGCATTTGTACATGTTCTATTGTCTACAGCTGTTAATTCCCATGCATGTGTTTGAATGCAGATAGAATTTTGTTTAAATTTATATCTTAAACAAATTCATGATATTAGCCCTCCCATTGACTAAAGATGATGAGCTTTTAACAAAGCTCTGCTACAAGTTAGTTCCTCTTTTCTCATGCTTTTTCTATTATATCTGTTGTTTCATTGCATACTTTTTGTGATATAAATATTCTTGTATTATTGTTTTGCATGAGAAATAAAATCATTTGAATTGAATTGAAATTGATTTTAATGAAGAAATTATTATTCTACTCTACATAGTTATAGGATCATCATGTTTGAAAATATTCCAAAAACTTTCCTTCAGAATCATTTGGCAGATGTTATTTATTTACTTATGTATGTGTTTATTCATATATTTATTTGTTTATTTCTCGATTGATTGGTTTATTTATTTATCTATACTTTCAAATAATTTGTGTTAAAGCTATGCTGGATTCTGTAGAATTCTATTTCAAGCATCAAAATTCAGGATTTTCTTTAACCTCCAATACATGGATGGTGTAGGACCCCTTTAGATGCTTACACAATCCTTCCTCTACTTCTTCATCTCCTCTCAATTTGCACTGTGTAAATTGGAGCACATTTTGTGATGGATGATAACCATTAAGTGAGAATCCTTGCATGAAATTGCTTTCGGAGTGACTCTTTAGCTTTTATCTAGCCTGGATATGCAATTCATAATGAGGCTACAAATGGATTGAAAAAGAATGGCTCAAGAGCCACTTATGGACACTCACTGATTTTCGCCTATGTTCATCATTCTTTCACTCTCTCTCTCTCTCTCTTTCTCTTTTTCTCATTCTTTAACATATCACCATCACTGCATCTCACTTTTCTCTTCTCTCCACTTATTAATGTGTTCATTATTTATTTCTCTCTGTATCTTTCTTTCTTTCTACATCCCTTGCTTTATCTCCCATTTCCCATCTCTCTCTCTCTCTCTCTCTCTCTCTATCTCTCTATCTCTCTCTCTCTATCTCTCTCTCTCTCTCTCTCTCTCTATCTCTCTCTCTCTCTCTCTCTCCTCATTTTATCTTGCTTTCAATTACTTTCTATCTCCTCCCTCTCTTTCATTTTTTGTCATTCTTTATCTCAGTCACTCTTCTCTTTTTCTGATTTTCTCTCCTTTCTGCCAGGTTCTTTCTTTTCCATGCTCCATACGTTTCGCTTAAATGATTTTGGAATCTGGAGAAGAGAAACATTTCTGTTTGAAAGTGTAATGAGATAATATATTGTTGCTCTTCATCTGCAAGCAAATGAAAGATGGTTGAATTAAAAATTGAATTAATTCTCTGTCCTATTAAATTCTTTAAAAATACATTTATATAGTCCTACATTTGCTGATATTCCTTGACCTGGGATCCATTGATTTCCAAATCCTACATACAAATTATGTACATGTTCTGCGGTTCAAACTAATTGCTTGAAAGCTCAACATTCATTTTCATGGGCAAATCCACCATATTCAAGTAAAAGGACATACCGGTACCAATGCCCCGCCCATAGATTAATACTGCCTCATTATATACTACATATGTACTTGTGTTTTGGCAACACATCATTAAGCTCCATGTGAATTTGGCTTATAAATACAACAAGTTCAAAGTAGTAAATTCTAATGCAATAATCTTGGCATTTCAAAATTAATTTAAAGATATATATGATTGCAATCATATGTATATAAATATAGATTGTATTTTAATCTCAACACAAACGTATACTCCATTTGTCAAGAAATTGATAAAATGATAGAAAGCGTAAGGTTTGATTAAGAAGGTTACCCATCTTGGGGTATAGAAAGAGCACAGCTGTTGCATGCATAATAGGCCATCATGGTTATTAGCGCTGGCGGCATCATTGCTCCCTCCCTCCATGTAGTGCAGAGCAGACTTGATGCAGTGTATCAGACCTCCAGGATGGCCTGTACGTCCTTCATGATTCTTCTTCATTCTTCCAAACCCCATTCACACTTTATAAACAATTAATTTTTATTGCAACGTGCTTCGTGTAAACACCTCCTCAGACTTTAACTGTATGAAAAACTTCATGCTGAGTAATTAATATTTTTTTGTCCGAATTGGGATATATTCCTCTGGTGTGAATGCTCCAGATGAGGAGGCCTCTTCAGATGGGAGGGTGCTGGATGGAGATGGAGAGGGGGACCTTGTGAGATTAGAGATGAGAGTTTTGAAGGAAAAGACCTTGTAAAAAGTAATCAGCACCAGGTGGATTCGCTATGTCTTGTGATTTCATTTAATGTTTTTGTCAGAAAACCTTGCCTTATTTGGCAGAAGTAGCTTACAGTTTTTCATACCTTACAGAAAATGGAACGATAATCAATATAGCATTGTGTTATTTTCTACTGCATAATTGCATAAAGGTATATGTATTTACAGTGTCTGTTTTGCTCTCCAAAATGGTTTGAAATGTAGGCCTATTACGAGCTGAATTGTATATGTTCATATCCATGTATCCCCCCTATACGATTTATAAAGTCCCCCCAAGATTTTTTTTATGTCAAAATAAATCACTTGAAATTGAACTTGGGTGTCACATTAAAGTTTAAAAAAAAGGAACTTATATTTATTCTGTTTTTAGTTAAAATGCTAAGGAGTATAAGGAAAATAAAAGATAACATCTAAATTGTTTACATGGAACCCAATGTGAGCTTTCTCATTAGAGGAGGAATTTTGAAGCTAATATTATGAATACAGGTGCAGTATACCAGTATGGAACCTAAAACATTTCAGAGCAAAACAATGTATGGTTATCAGTCCCCTTTCAATATTGCTCATGTATAATGGATCTTAGAGGGTATCCTTTAGGGTGTCCTTAGTTACCTCTAATGGATGAAGGTAGGGGTAGATTTACTCTTTAAGGACACAACGTGCCGTTAATCTCTCTTCTCAAGGGGCGTGAAACCTCGCCCCTCTCGCCTCCTTGTGTTTCCCGCGCCGCATTGCAGGCCCTCAATCGCGGGGTGCAAGCTTCGGTTTCATTCCTGCGCTTTCTCACAATTTCAATTAATTGAAAATATGGTCTTCCTTTCAAATTGGAGGAGAGAGATGTTAAAGCTCTTCTCCATAGTTTGTGTGTACCAGCCTTGGCTTTTGAATATATAAATTAATATATCTTGAATTGAAGGTACATCAAATCCTGGATAGTTAATGCCCCTCCAACTGGACACATTCAGAGAATGTACTGTTTCTCCGTGGTGAAGGTTCGTTTAGTGTAAGGAATGTATGTAGATGGTACATCATTAATGTTTTTATTTTCACAGAAATTTTAGAAAGATGCCAAATATAGAAAAATATGATATTAAAGTGTGAGATATTTCCTCTCCTCCTCTCCCTCTTCTCGTAGCCCTTTCTCACACTCTTTCTTTGTCTTGCGTAATAACAAGTAATATATATTCCCCCTCAGATCAAGTTCGTATTGTGCAACATAAATCATTTTCCTTTTAGTTGTATAGCTACATGTAGGTTTAATTGCACTTGCTAAAATTTTGAAGGAATGCTAACTGTGTTAAAAACAGAAATTGCCAATTACTCCATTATTTAAGGGAGAATGCAGCTTTAAAGCAGCACAGAAAATTGAGAGTAAGAGAGGATGACGTCAAAGCGATTTGACCCCATCATGGCTGTGTCACTCCCGGTTTATGCCGTCTGAGTGGATCGGACAGAGGATGAAAATGAGAGAAAAACAGGAGGTGTGTTGAAGTGAAGCCGTGGTGGCAAACTCAAACTCGGAGGGTGATAGACAGTGAGTGAAGACTGAAGAGGGAGAAATTAATCGATTACAGAAAGAAGGGAGGAGTGTGAGAGAGAGAGAGAGAGAGAGAGAGAGAGAGAGAGAGAGAGAGAGAGATAAAGGGAGGAGAGGAAGGAGGGAGAAAGGATATATATGAAGAAAACAAAAACAGAAGGAGGTATGTACATGTAGAAGTGAAACCATGGAAAGGAGGGAGGAGAATGAGATGGAGAGAGAAAGATAGAGGGAGGGGAAGAGTGGGGAGAAATTTTTATTTTGAAGTCTTGATTGCAATGAGAATGAAATGAACAGACTAACAAGCAGATTTGAATTAATAAAGACATACCTGGTATGTAGCTTTAGCAAGTCAAACATTATAACCCCAAACATTTCCATATTAATATATTGTAGGCAATGCATAGGTATTCTTCTCTGTTTATTAGTTATTTAAGACTTCTAAAAAGGACTTATTTTAATAATAATATGATGATATGAGAGAGAGAGAGAGAGAGAGAGAGAGAGAGAGAGAGAGAGGGGGGGGGGGGAGAGGGTGGATGAGTGAGAGAGGAGTGTAGAACAAAGTTTCTACAAGTATAGCAACAAGCACTCCAAAAATAGTTTCAAAAGTCCTTGGGTCGAGCCTAACTTCATTGTGTACACTGTAACTACAACATACATGTATAAACTGGAGTAGACAGAATACTTGTACCCTCCCTACTCATCATCCTCCTCTTTGAGGAATAGTCTGCTTTTCCAGACCCTGTGTGCATTATTTCATGCACAAGATATCTACAGCATACATACTCAGGTATGCTGAGCTAAACTAATAATCTAGCAATTCCAGCGCAACATACTCACATTGGTAAAGTCTTAAGTAGATGTAGTTTTGGTTGTCAATGTCAAGTTTTGTTAATCGTAAAGCGTAAAGGGTCTGAACGCCCAGACCAAGGCTGAGCATCCCCCATCTCGCTGGGCACTGGTGAGCGAAGCAGCTGCTGACTAGATCCCCGTTTAATCGTTTTTCAATATGGGATAAGCATTCTCTGCAAAGATGGAGGACGAAGGAGAACGGAAGACGAGGGGGCTGAACTCAAAACATCTGCGTGTTTTTCATCTCGCAAAGTGGAGTCATAAAGGATACAAGCGACGGCATGATTACTCTTTTATATCGTGCAGTATTAGATCAAGAGTTTCTTGGAAGAAATGGTTTGAATGGTTTGAAATGTATGAACACCTGTCCTAGGGTGCCAAGGCCGACCTGCTCTTCATTTAGAGTGTGGTGCTTTCTCTAGCGATTCTGTCTAAGGTTATATAGAGCTAGTCCCACTCATTCAAATACATGTATATTAATTTTCTTTATAGTTTTGTAGGTGATTACCAAGGTTAGGAAATAATGATCATAGCTCGTCATTCGTCCAATAAATCCCATTATGAATTTGAAGGGAATGGTGAAATAAAAACTGTAATGAGTTACTTTCAAGACTGTAAACAAAGAATGTAGAAAAAAGTGTCCTTTTCATGCTACTTCACCATTATACACATTGAAAGTTTTTTATGGTAGACAGATGATTAAAGCAATTATTGGTATCCACATTTAATGTTGTTATTAACCAGACAGGTTTAACTTAATGTTCATATTAAATGCCCTTTTGACCCTCCACAGGCAATCATTTAGGACAAAACTCTTAGCGTTTGCTATCTTGTGAAGATGGTAAAACAGTCAAATTACATTTTGCCAATTACACAGAATTGTATATTCTTTTTATGATCATTATGATCATTTGCAAAAGATTTTACCATAAAACATTTCACTGAAAGTCATTTTTCTGTATTGAATGTGTCAGATTTGGTCACCGTCTACTACATCCGATAGTAATCTACTTAAGATGTTGAAGAACTTTCATATATATATATATATATATATATATATATATATATATATATATATATATAGTTCTAACAAGATGAGTAGGATTTTAATATTGGCAGTGCACTTACATCTGCTAATGTAGCATGAATAGACTGTCTGCAGTGGTGCTAAATGTTTGTCTAGATATTTTGCAAGAAGTCTTGCAAGAATCTCAAAACACTCAATTTTTACACGAATGTCCAATATAGGTGTGGATGCAGTCTTTTGAAGATTGCCTTGTTACCTTCATGTGCCATGATGAGATCAATAAACTGTTCAAGTAACTGTTTGTAAAAAATAATTTGCAAGAAGTCTTGTTGTAAATCTCTCACATCTGTTCTTCAGAACACAATATTCAATCAAGATACCGATATGAAAATTTTATGCTGTAAGCTGATTTTTCAAGAATTCTTGGTAATTGCGGCAATCACTCTTCACAGGTGAGGTATAGATTGAATATTTCATGCCATAAGTCTTCTAGCAATTGTAGTGTAAGCCTTCATAAGAATAACCAATACAAATTTCTTTTTGAAAAATTGATACCATAAGATGATATCCAAAGAGTTCTTACTTGATAATTGCAGCACCTACTCTCAAGTCTCAACGGTCAAAGTGTCTTTGTGAGGATTTCATGCTATGAGAGTTCCGGGTAATTGCGACATCAATACCCTTGTTGAGGTCCCAATGTAGAGACTTCATTCCATAAGATGATTTTCATGGAATTCCAGACAATTTTGGCGTCTACTCATGTGCCCTCAACCACACAGTCTGTAAGAACCTTGGGGATAGCTGTGAAACATTCACACATTTTAAGAGCAGCTTATTGAGCGCTTATCCTGTGGGATCTGCTGTACCACTCAGTATAACATGCTGTCATAATATTGAGGTCTGTTTCCACTCTTACTTATGATTCAATGCTCAAATGCTGCCAATATGCTTGATTTTCAAGAGGTAAAATTTTTACAAAGCAGACTGTCAATGTGTTTCTTTAAAGTCCATTCCCACTGTCAAGAATGAGTGTACATTTTTGTAGGTTGTGGTCTTGTGGATAATTTTGAGAGTGTTTATTTTTAAAGATTTCACTGGGGTAAAGGTATGTAAACTTGAAATACAAGTAAAGGCATTGCTGATATTGACAAATGTTTTCTTTTTGTGTCTTCAGAACAGTTTTGGAGATTTGCTTGCTAAAAATATATTTCATCAAAATTTATGGTATTTCTGGAAGAG
Organism: Strongylocentrotus purpuratus; assembly: GCF_000002235.5. NCBI lineage: Eukaryota > Metazoa > Echinodermata > Echinoidea > Camarodonta > Strongylocentrotidae > Strongylocentrotus > Strongylocentrotus purpuratus. The sequence goes on from NW_022145612.1 coordinate 6,554,871, forward strand.
CACAACAGAACATTGAATGTAAAATCATTTAAAAAATTGCCCTTAACTTCTCAAGTAGGCCATTTTTTTCAAAATATAATCGTCTTTAATAATACAAGCAAGAAAAATTTGCCGTAGGTTGTGAGCTCTGTCCTTGTCCTTCCCCTCTACGTGACCTCAGAAGAAGCCTCTTTTCCCTCCTTTCCCCTGTAAGAACCTTTATTCACTGCATCGTTGTTGATGGCGCGATGTACCGCGCAGCCCCCAGTCTGGTGCCATGGAGTTGCGCTTGTTTATACAGGGGCCAGTAGTGTTCATGTCAGCTATGCATGGCTGATATTTGTTTTAGCAACGCCAAACCTCGGCGGGAATGCTCCCTCCCTCCCACCGATGGGTGGTGGGCACCGGCTGCAACCCAACAAAACTTCAGATAATTTCCTTACTGTCTTTCATTGCATCTGCTTAGGGCCAGAAAGGTACTAACCACATGTATTAGTACAAGGATAAATCCCCTTCTAGCTGTATGGTAGCTGCAACCCACCAAAACTCTGCATATTTTCCTCTCTTTCTTTAAGTGTATTTCCTTAGTTCACCTCCTAAAAGCCAGTGTGGTATTGACTTTCTATATAAGAGTATTTGAGTTCATAATGACCTCCTTCATGTAGCTTTCAGCTGGACACTCACTTTTGCTATTAGTATTCTGACAATAAAATGATTTAGATATTTTTTTTACTCTTTTTGTGCTCTCAGTTCTTCTACTATTCCACACCTTTTATGCCACTTTGATACGAGTATGTAAATTAAACAAAATTTGATGCTAGGAATTAATATTTACTGATATTTCATGGATATTACTTTAATGTTTAAGATAAAGAATAATTACATTTTAACGCTATAAATATCCATTGTCTATTATTGATGGTTGTATGCAGCTCTACAGAATCTGTTCTTGAGTAAAGACAGAGTGGACAAGAGAGAGAGAGAGAGAGAGAGAGAGAGAGAGAGAGAGAGAGAGATGGTGTACGGATAATAGAATTAGGGAGAGTGAGAAGTGGAATGGGGAGAAATTAGAGAGAAATTAAATATCAAGAGAAAAAACAATGCAAGATGGAAATGAAGGAAGTAAAGATTCTTGGACATGTTACAATTTATACTTGGAGTGTCGTAGATATGATCTGGCTATTGACACAGATTCTTCTGTGTCCATTTCCAGGTCCAGCATAAACTGGATCAATTAATGCACATGTGTACGCTTGATCTACTTCTGTTCTTGATCCCAATCACAGCTGTAAACAAGAGAATGAGAGAGTGAAGGAGAGAATGAGAGAGTGATGAGAGGAGAGAGTAAATGTGAAAAAGGAAAGTGTGAATGAGAGGAGAGTGGACGAGGGAAAGCAGAAAGAGTGAGAGGGGGAGAGAGAATGAGAGAAAGACTTAGAAAGAGAAAGAATGAGAAGAGTGACCGAGAGAGAGAGAATGAGAAAAAGAAAGTGTGAATGAGAGAAGGAGAAGGAGAGAGTAAAGGAGAGGGTGAGAGATGGGCAAATGAGAAGAGAGATTATAGGCCTTCACCCGAGAAACTGAGGAAAGAAAAAATAATTTCTCAAGTGTAGCTATAAGGTTTCTGTAAGGTAAGATTTGCTCATCTGAATCCATATCTTATTCCCATTTTTGTCATTGTATACATCGTTTAAAAAAGATATTGATGTACAATTGTAATTTTTAAATATTTTTTGAATAATACAAATTGTACACCGGACTGCCATGACTGTGTCATGACATAATTAAGGACAGTGAATCAACTTCATATTGTGTTGTATCCCAATGCTGATATAGGAGTAGTGCATCTTGCTATTTTTACATTTTTGCCTAAAGATAATAATGGGTATCAGTCAGTTAACTAAATCATTTGATAGGGTTTTCTCATCTCAGGGGAAAGTGTTCTCAATATTTGGGGATAATATTGCATCTTTTATTTTATTCTGTAGTGAAACTTGAGACTGTTCTAAGAGAGAGAGGGAGAGAGAGCGCTCGTGGTAGTGATACTGAAATAAAATAAAATCTTGATAACTATCTGGGGAATGGGAACACTAATTCAATGTATCAGAAATATTACTCCTGCTCTCTCTCAGGAGAGGTTGAAGTCGTTTGAATGAAGGACAATTATTCCAACTCAAGTGTAAACTGCATTGAGTGACCAAATTATATATATCCCCGGGTGAGGTAGGTAGGTATGCCAAGGTCTGTCTTACTCTCCCTGCTGTGCTGGTCAGTTGTGTGCATCTTCTTAAAGTTACAATTCACTCTGATGAAAAATGAAACATATGACATCTTTGGATTAAATTGGACAAATTCGTAATGCATGTCAAATAACAAAATAGCTGTTTTTATGTAGCACTTTCCACTTACAATTAACTGATGAAAGCATTGTCAAAACACGTTACCCCTTTCATGGATTCAGGTACATTTTGTTTCATGTGCAGTGCAGACTATCTACTCCACTGAAGTGCATTCAAGCAAGGAGGTACATGATATTTTCTTGATTGAAGCTGTCACCTTTCACAGATGCATATATGCCTATCCATTCATAACAACACTGACATTCTTTTGTGTACCCTCTTATACACCTGAATAGAGAGAGGCAGTATAAATAAAATGCCTTGCTAGAAGACAACAATTTGACATGTGAAATACAAAATGAAATTCATCAAACAGGTTAATAATTTCAATTACATGTGATGTACTGTATTTAATAATTCCAAAGATGTTCTACCTAAACAGATACAGAGTGAAAAATTTATGCTAAAAAGGGTATTTAAATCATTACTGAAAATTGTCTGTCCTGATATTAAAAAAGTACATGCATATGCCGAATGGATGAAGAAAAGGAGATCCTAAATTCACAACAGGGAACAGAAATAACAAATATTTTATAGGAACTCTGATAGGAAACATGATAGTAAGTAAGTAGGGCACTTTGCGTAGGAGGATATTTTTATTGTTGTAGCTTTAGAAACGTAATGCAAACAGGACATCCTGAAACCGTATCAAAACAACACCAGTAGAGACCAAGACAATATGAATGCAAACAAATAGTTCAGTTATATATACACATCCAGGTGTAAAAGCAGAAGAGTGTTGGTTTTAACAGTTTCAGGTAACGATATACAATATGAATAATCTTTAAGTATTAAGTAATGAATACACTGCCAAATAATGAATATAACACATGTTCATTGTACAGAACTTATATCAGTGGATAATATTAGTCTGTAAATAATTTATTTACTATGACTTGTCTATTTCACCATATGATTGTAATAGTTTGTGTGATTAATGCATTTGTTAAATGTTTCAAATGTAAACTGTAGAAATTTGTTTCATCACTCCAAATTATTTTTATATATGAAACTGTATGTGTGCACATCAAAACCTTGCATAATCAAAGTTTCTACAAAAGCAGAACAAACATTTAGAATGCACATTAAATTGACTGTGATAAAGAAATGATGAGGGGAAATGCTGTGCAAGATACCGAATGGAGAAAAAGAAGTTCAAGAATTGAATATATTCCAATAGCTCCACTTTTTCAGATATTTTTTTGGTCAGGTTTAGCAATCATTTAGATGCAGAGTCACAATTCTCACTAGCAATTGGAGACTCATCAATTCTGACATTTTGCCCTTTTTACAGAAAATGTCAGCATGAAATGATTCCTCTAGCAGTAGCTCTTACAAGATGTTTTTTTTTTTTTCATTTTGGAATGAAGTGGAATGATAGAGGAAAGAAATGATAAGCTCAGAATCTAGTATTACTCATCGTATATGTCAATATCGCTGCTATTTCCTGGTGCCCTTCATGTTTTGTTGTTGTGATTTCCTTCTTTAGTGGCAATTTGGCTGGTTGGAGTTGTTTTCTCTGTTGATTTGCGACAGCGGTTGTTTTTCATTATAACTCCTGCAGAGTATACTATGCTGTTTTCGCAAGGAAATATAATTATTGCCTTGATATAGTTTCGTTTAAATAAAGTATATCCTGTAGAGTATATTAGTCTAGGCAAGCGTGTTTCAACCATTTCAAAGTAATGGTGCCCTTTCAAGAAATAATTTGTTTTGCATCACTCTGGCACTTGTCAAGTTACAGGTACATCAACAAATGTACAAATAGGCATATGGGCACATTTTCACAAGGGGAACTGCATGGCACCCTTCAGGCTTGTTCAGACGTAGCACGATAAACTGCCTCAAAACGTGTGAGATCTGTGTTTATAAGATAGGGAAATGAGAAGCGTAGTACACTCTACAATACATCATCATTAAAAAAACGCAGTGTTTTTGCCTTCGAAAAACGCTAGTCTAGGCTGCTTTTACACCCATCACCATATTAGCATTTATTAGTTTGTCTGCTTGCGGACATTTTGTTGAATTTGATGACAATGAATATCGGTAACCTCCCCCAAAAAAATAAAAAAAAAATAAAATAAATAAATAAATAAATGAATGTTCAGTTTGTATTCCTCTGACTCTGCCCATCTTCTTTCTCCCATATTTTTACCCCCTCTGTTTCTTCTTATTTTGTTTAATTCTATCTTTCTCCCTGTCATCTCTTCCTATCTGTCCTCTCCCCTCTTCCCTTGCTCTTCTCCTTAAGTTTGATGTTTTTTTAAATATATTTGCTTGTTTTATTAGTTTTGTAATGTTCGGATTTGATTGTTCAGTCGTTCTCTCTCTTTCTGTCTTAATGCAGTTGAGAATAAGTAATGAGAATTTAGTTTTAAATTTAGAAATGAGGTCTGAGGGGAATATTCACAAGCCCTAGTATCTTTTCCCCCATGTTTTTCCCGCTTCCTCATTACTGCAGAGGGAGGTCACTGACCAACGTAAAACACACTTACCTGTGTAGAAACATGCGCTCCTCTATTTACGTGGCAACGTGATGCGAAAACCAGGCGGACATTGGGCCTCGGATATGGGCCGATTGTAGCTGGCTGATTGATTGCCAGCATTACAAAATTTGACTGTTTACTTGGGAGAAAGTGATTATTATTGCCAAGTATATATATATATCACTAGACTGATTGATTTTGAGACGAACAGGGAAAAAAGGAGAGAGTCCATTCCCAACTCTTGTAATGGATTATGCCCCCCCCCTTTTTTTTAAATTCTTGTCTTTTTACATTCACACATTTTATGAAAGCTTTTGCATGATAGATGGCTTGTTATGTTGCATTCAAAAAGATAGCCATGTGATGATCCATTTTAATAGCAGCCACATACACACTCTAAATAGCCATGCTCCTGAAAATGTATGCAAATATGACTTCAAACATCAACAGGGGGGGGGGGGGGGGGTCTGTAAACAGTCAAATATTGTGTAATAATCCAGTTATTTAAAGATGATGATTCTCAGTTTGCGCATAAAAACATGAAGCCTAATTTTCACTCAGTCTCGGGTAAAAGAAGATATTGGAGTTCGGAAGGACAGATGATGATGTAGCTAAGAATAGTATTGAGACTTCTGAGTTGTTTTGAAATAAAGCAACTACTATTAAAGCAGTTATAGAATTTAAAGGTTAGAAAGGAGATGAACAGAGAATGAGGTGCAGTGTTATTATAATGTGACTGCTGAGCAATTCTTCTTAGTATGTCTATTGATTCTTTGAACATTATTTAGAAGTCACTACTGATCAATTGTTTACACAATGGCTATTTATTCTTCCAATAGATTTTTAAGAAACAAGCATTGTTTGGAGAGAAAAACAGAGACAACCACCGAACACATTTTAGAATTCTAAGTTAGAGATGATGTTCTAGGAGTCCTGAGATATATCTATATATACACACAGAGATCCAGTATCATATGAAGGTCACTGATGATTACACTTTCTTGTTAAGGTTATCCATTCTCAGAATAATGTTAAGAAGTAAGAAGTATTTGAACAAACAACCACCAAGCAAAAAAAAAATAGAATTTAAAGAGGTATGGTAAGATTTCCATGTTTACAAATATATATATATATATATATATATATATATATATATTCAAAGTAGAATTTTACATTTATGCTTAGCTCTTGTTTACAATAGAATTATATATTCACAGACTAAAGTTAAGGAATAAGAATCGCTCAAAAAATCAACCACCAAACAAAAATAAGAATTAAGGTTAGAGTGCTGTGTCACTGATGAGTACCCCTTTGCAATATGATATGTAAGAATATGTAAGAAAATTAGCCAAGCAACAGCCAATGACAGAATTTTTCAAGCTAAAAGAAGAAACGTCCATGTTTATTGAGATGTATACACATTATCATTACAATGTCACTGCCTAGCACTCCTAACAACATAGCTATTTAGTCTGTGCAAATGTTTACACTATGCCTGTCATGCTGTAGTCTCATCTTTCGTTCTTCCCTGCATACGTATGTCATATGGTCTCCCTGTAGACTGCCAGCACGTGATGCGCTCAGGGAATATCAGTGCTCACGGACGGATCACGTTATAGTGGCCTAACCCGATCTGACCGATGATAGATATTTCATTAATCGGAGGTACCGTAAAGTAGTGTCTCTGTTTAGAGGCCTTCCTTCCGTCATATGTTAAAGTCAATAAAGCCATAATGTGGATTTCGAGGAAACTGAATAATTTTCACAGTAAAGCAGCACAAATGGCATTGCATCTTGTGCAGGATGGATCCATGCAGTTTTGAAAAGAATCAGCAAATATACTAACTGTTCACAAATCCTAAAAATGAGAATCTTTAAAAACAAATTTACAATCAATTTTGACACAGTGAATTAATTTACCACAATGACATTTGTTAATGCTTCCTATTAGAAAGAAGTTTTTTATAGAGACATGAATACCTGGATTGATTCATGAACAGATTAATCAGTTGTTCCATGGCATGTATTTTTACTTCTATATCTGGTGTCTGGGGTATAGCTGTGTTATCGGCAAACATATGCACATTATGATTAAATGGAAAACTTGCTTATAAGCTCTCTTGCAAAATGTGACTGTGACATTTTATTGTAAACCGAGAGTGGTTTATTACTAATTATTCATGTAAAATAAGACCCCTTCAAATGACATTAAGTTATTTTGGTAACAAAAGCCACATTAGCAATGAGTTAGATGCTTTCCAATTCTCATACAAAGTATGAAAGTGATATTGTATTATACCCCATTAGTGGCTTATGATAAATACTTTATAACCCTCATTTATGATAGTAACCACATTAACATGGTACAAGGAGAATATAGTTTCACATTGCAAATTTCCAGTAGTTAGTTTTAACGGGCAATCCAACTTATGTAACAAGTTGAATTATTGAATTAAGGCCCTTCATATTCTATCAAATTGTGCCCTCGTCTGTGCGATTTGGGGCCTTATCATGCCTGCTACCACTTTGAGTCTTTCTCATTTTAAAATAAAAACCTGGTTCTAACCCTGGTTCATTCACGTAAAGTGGGGGCATTGCTACAAATGGTTGATTTCACCAGGGAGAGTTTAGGCCCTTCTCATCAATCAAGCAACGTAGGAACAATTTCAATCTAATTGAAGGTGCTCAAAACAGTTACAGCCACATTTTGGTATCAGGCAAAGGAGACTAAGACTGATAAAGTGATACACATAACTTGATATTGAGAAAAATCGAGTTCATACAGGCCCCCCCCCCCTCGTTGACAACCAACGTATTGCTCTTTAAAAAATAAATGTTTGAGGCATTCATTTCATAGCTGCGATGTATAGATTGTAATTTTATACCTGCTTATCGTGATTGAGATTGGATCTGTATTACGCTTTCAAGTTTTATACAGTATGTGAATAAGTCATTCTGTTGTAACCCTTGAGTGGTTTATTAGAAATAATACATGCAACCCTTTCAAAAAGTAATTAGATAAATTGATAAGTACAGTCATGCACATTACATTAGCTTGGACAACAGTACAAGGACAATGGAGAGTGGCCTAGTTGTTGGTAATCATAAAATGGTGATGAAATGGTCCTGTCATTGATTGAACACTGGGTTTGTAATTTTTCTTACAAAATTTCCTTTAAATATTTACTCGCTCGCACCAAGCAAAGTCGTCCTTACCTGATTATACATGTCCTAACTCCTAACAGAAATTAATATCATGATGCTAAATAAAAGGTGAGTCAGATATTCCTTTCACATATTATAGCAGATTTAGTGAAACGGGAGTTCAGTACTGAATTTTTAATTGAATTTGCAGTCATGTTCTAAAAATAATTGCAAATATTTTCGAGAAAAAAACCTGCCCTCTCCTCCCTCTCCCTTTTTTTTTTTTTCTCTTACTCCATTCCTTTCTCTCTTTCTCTCACTCTTTCTTTTTTTGTTTAATCTATTTGAGTCAATTTAAAACTATTCTCTCTCTCTCTCTCTCTCTCTCTCTCTTTCTCTCTCTATCTCTGTGTGTGACTCTTTCACTCTCTCCCTCTCGTTCTTGCTCTTCCCTTATACATGTACAAATTATATATTTAACAAAAAACATCCCCCTCCCCGTGGATGATGTGTGAGGGCAGGGTCATAGGAGGCAGTCAACGTCAAGATCATCTAAACAATCAATGAACAATTTATCTAGCTATTAATAATCTTCAGGTATGCATGCTCATAGGAACAGCTAGTGGGTGCATGCATGGGGACCAAAAACAGCAGAGCTATGAATGGTGTGATATAATCATTCTTATCCTTTTATCAGTCAATTTATCTGTTTTCTTATTTTTCTTTTTCTCTACATCTCTTTTCTTTTTTTGTCTCTTTGTGCCTTTCCTTTACATCTCTTTATCTCTCCTCTTATTCCCATCCCATTTTCTTTTTTCTCCCTCTCTCTTTCTCTATCTCTCCCCCTCTCTCTCTCTCTCTCTCTTTACTCACTGTATCATACCGTATACCACATCACTCTCCTTCCCATCTCTTTCTTTCTCACTCTTTCTCTCTCCTGCACTCTTTCTCCCTCACTCTTTCATATACCACATCACTTCCTTTCTCATATGTCTCTCTCTCTCTCTCTCTCTTTCTCTCTATCACCATATCTCTTGATGATGTTTGAATGTACCTGTAAGTGCTTTTCGGCACAGAGACAATATTTTTCCTCTGCAAGTGTACAAAAATAGGCCAAGGCTCCAAGGTATTTAGTTCAAGCCATCCACTTCCCAGCAGCAGTGCTATAATTTGGACGGGAAAGATATAGCGAAAAAGAGCTGCCTATATATATATGTACTCCGTTGTTAGCGCACAGATGTCGCCTTTTTTTTGACACTGTGAATACTAGGATAGTAGGTTGATGAAGAGGATCGTTGTATACTTGAGCCGCCGTTTTAGCAATAACATTAATGATTGCTGTCTGATAAATGGGTTTACTCATCGTGAGCAGAGGATCCCCCCCCCCCTCTTTGCCGCGATACAAATGGTTTATGTTCCATGCGTGTTTGAAAGGGATGTATTGAAATAGGAGCATGTATAGTGTAACATGATGCATTTTAATGAATGGGGATTTTAGAATCATATTAAATGGTCATGTAAAGGGGATTAGATGCTAGTTGGTTGGCGATGAAGAAAGTAGTAATGATGGTGGTGAAGATGACAATAGTGCTTGTGACAATGATTACATTAAATGAGGAATAGAAAGATATTGTAATTTTTCTGTAAAAATAATCCAAAGTATTAAAACTTATATATGTATAATGAATTCATCCTACCATTTTTTAAATTTCTATTTTTTGTCATAATCCTTTTGATGTATGCACCTGCATGTACTTTTAGCTTACAATTACAGTTGTAGCTATTAAATGTGTAAAGAAAAACAAATTGAATGTGTAAGGCTGTATGATGCACTTATTTCACATTTCCTTGAATGACATTCTTTGTACTTTTTTCTTAACATTACACATATGCAGGGTCTCCAATTATAACAATTTTAAGGAAACTCAATAAATAAGACACTTACGGTAAATACAAATAATGCTTACCTGTAATCTTCCAAAAGAACACATCAAATTTTCTGCCAAAGAGGCCTCTCTATTTCCAATTCAACCTTGACTTGCCTCTAAATATAATAACCTTAATCATCAGCTATATAATACACGATTCATCATTACTTGTCTGATTGATGAGTACTAGTCAGATGAATTGGCCTAACGGGGAATATATTAAATAATCCCTTTATCGGGATGCAATTCATTCACTGGGGATTAGAGTCTATCCCATCCATTTTCTTCCCTCGGAGTAGTCTATGGCCCACAGGTGCTGTCAATCCCTTCATTCAGACTGCTAGAATTTATTATACAGCTATGCAAGAATCATATAGCTATTAGTCATTTTGTGTTCAGTCTGAATGTTACATAAAGACACGTTGTCTAGCAAAATGTGAAACGCATGTTTGAGCATTGTTTCAAACAATAATTGGTAAAGATTCAAGGTCCTAGCTGCTCTAGTCTAAACGTTGTATCCTACAAAAGCCCAAAAGGGCTAATTGTGAGTTCACTCTGATGATTAGCCAGATGCCATGTCAAGTTTCGTTTCAAAATTTGTTCTGTTATACAACGCTTCTACAATGTTGTTTTTAGTCTGTATGCTATTCTCTACATGACGTTTCTTTATACAAGAATCATAGAAATGTCCTACAGTCTGAATGGGCTACATGATGAGTGAATGCAGTATAGTTTTTTGAGAATTGATCTCTTTCAAAGGAGAAATATAATCTCACAGTCAGCGCTTCATCGCATTGTATAGGGAGATGGTTTGGATTAGTATTAAGATGTTTTGTAGCTAACCCTTTTGACAAATTTATATGATTTGTATTGACAGATATCTAAAAGATGGATTATTTAAAGAGGTAAAATTGATAAGATTATTGCAGCTAAAAGGTTTTGGTATATCAGGAAAACTGTACATGATGGCATGTTGGTGAGATGCAGATTCTGAGAGCATTGAATGAGCCTGTTACTTAGGAACCTAAAAAGTGCTACTGGATGTGTAGTTATATGAAAATAAAAATGTGTGAGTCAAACAAAAATTGTATTTATAAGACTCATAGCTGTGCCATAAGAAGATATTAACTCTGTAAAATGGAGGGGTGTAGATGTTAAATATACAAAAACCCTTGTATTATTTTTTCCTTTTCCCTCTTTATATCTTCACTCATATTTTCATCTGGAAATGCCTACATCAGTGCCCTAACTCTAATCCTGTCTTCTTTCTTATTTTCTTTAATTATCATTTTGTTATCTTCATCACTTTTCATCAGCTGAAGCCCAACAAATGTCATCATCCTATCACATACCCCAAGATATCTTTTTCATAATCCTCTGTGGACCTGAAGATATACCTCCTTAGAACATGCCCCCATCCATGTCTCATTTCTTATCTCTTCCTCTTTTTCTTATTTCTTGTTTCCAAAATATTTCAGTTTGATTAATTTGGAATCCAATCCCTTTGCCCTCATAAATGTCTATCTTCCCTCCAGTAGCATCTCTCATGTTCACCTCTCCATCCTGTCTTCAATGAACATCCCCAATCCAAAACATACCCCGTCGTCGGTTCTTATGGGAGAGCCTTTTCCATCCCTTCCCAGTTTTCATTTTCTTCATGATAAATCCATTTCTTGTTTCCATTTCCTGCATCTCTGTTCTGTTCTGTTCTAATGGTATACCCTTTCATTACTATCTCTCCAACATCCTGGTTCTTTCCGTTGCCTCCGATCCCACCCCTGTCTCCCGAATATTGTTGACCTCCTATAGGGGTCAATACTGCGCTAGTAAGTCCCTGGGTCTTTGGCTGCTGGGGGATGGAGCAGGGGGCTATTTTTAGCTCACGTTTGACGTCATCGAGCAGGATGATGCCTCTTTGCTGCCCTCCTGGACGAATTATGATTGACTTTTATTAAGAGCAACCAGCCGGTTGAATGCCTGTGGGAGCTGTAACTGAAAGCAAAGCCCAGATAGCTCTCGGCCTTGCTTGTCTAAGTACCCCTCCGCAGCACCCGAGGAAAATTGTACTCGCACAATTCCAAGCAAAGAAAGAAAGAAGATGCGCAGCCCTGATCCATTTAGCTGTTTGCATCACTCTCTGTTTCTCCTAATATCTGAATGATTTTCAATGACTCTCTCTCTCTCTCTCTCTCTCTCTCTCTCTCTCTCTCTCTATCTCTCACCTTCTCGGTTTCTCTATCTCATCAAGTATTTGATTCTCCTTTCTTCCCATTTTAGCTCCTTATTTATCCTGTAGTGCCTCAATCCAATTTTCTGTCGCCTGTTCTATTTTAAGATGCGCCCTAGTCTCATATATCATCAGGCCTGTTTGTGGAAATTGGTTTGTGGCTTCTTTTTCCCCTTTCTACTTGTGTTCTAAATGTCTTGTTTTTGTCTAGGTAATAGTTGCCATGTGTACTGTAATAACAGAAACTTTCATGGCATGAAACTGCCACAATAATTTGGTGGCATTTTGGAATGCCATGTCATTTGCTTTTTATTTCTGGAAGTGAAAAAGGAAATTGGAATGAAACTTATTCAATGTAATTTTTTTCCACTAGTTTCAAGAGATATGTCAGATGATCTTCTAATAAATCCATAATACAATAAGGAACTCTTATTAATTGGAGGCTACTCAACAAAAAATGCCTTGCTTTGCAATCTCACAGAGGATTGTGCAAAGTCATGTGCACACCTATATGTTGGTTTCACACATATCTGCCACATATGTGAATTTACATCACAGGACAGGATCTAAATTAATTTTTACCTCTCATTCTTTTGATATTCCATAGAAAGAGAAAATAAGACCTCGCTGGAACTTGGTATTTGTGGTACCTTCTATTATAAAAGGCAATCTGATTTTTTTTTTGGTCGAGGAAGGGGGGGGGGGGTTACTGAAAATGTATATATGTTTTGCCAGAGTTTACTTTAATATATTTTGATAATGTTTTAACTAACCCCATATTTAGACCACTAGTATTCCTTGTATAGTTATGAGATTCTCATTGATTATGATAAAGTTATTAATTTAACCTGGTCTGAACGTCATATAATGATATCTTATATTTATAACGAAACGTCATGTAGCGAGATGCCTGTTTGAGCATTGTTTCGAATGATAACCTGATAAAGAATCAGCATCCGGTTCTAGTCTGAATGTCAAATCGTGCAAAATTGTTTAAATGGGTGGAGCTTATCATGAGCACGCACTGATGATTGGCCAGCTGTGATGTCACCTGACCTTGTCATGTCACCTGACCTTGTCAAGAATATTTTCTTTATACAATGCTTATTTAATACAAGATTCATATAAATTTCCTTTAGTCTAAAAAGGCTGTCGATCAGTCATGTTTGTATGATATGAAAGTATGAAATGAGGCATTTAGAAACTGTTCTCATCCTTAAACTCTCATTGTTTTTATATCTCGGCCGGGTTCAGACTTCAGATGTCTGGAGGAATTGGTTGATTTATGACCAGCCCATCTGTGTGTAAACAATCAATGTATACATCCAATATTTCATACATACGTCATACGCCACATGCGCACATGCAGTCGTCATATTTCATTTATGTGCAGCCTTCCTCCACGTATGTTCCATTGTCTACCATACCATAACATTGTTACCCCCTTTTTGATGGGCGTGTATCATCCCGAATGTTTGTGCTCATGTCTTCATATTATGAAACAAGTTTTATCTGTTAAGATCCTCTCATGCGTCAATGGGATTACATATACAGTTTGATTTATGAGTGCCTGTCTCGTTCTCTTGATGCTTTGTAATGGCAACATTTTGAATGTTCTGTATTGCTGAATGTATAGGGGTATTTACTAGTTGATTGCATAGAGATTGAATTGGATGCACTTTATTTATTGATGTTTGACAGATAAAGCTATTGATATATCATGATATCATATGGGGTTACTTATAATGGGACAAACATTGACTTGTCTAGATTTTCTTCAGTAGTAAAAGTTAACTGTATCTTTGAATATATTCATATTCTATGTCTGACAATTAAGCCTTGCAGTTGTAATTTTTTAAAAGTTGTAAGTAAAATTTTGTTGGAGTGACATTGCAGTAAAATGTGTTAGAAAAAAAGAATGATATAGCTTATGTATGATAATTCACAGAAATGATTTAGCTTTGAGCAATTTATAGTTGTGCATCTATTTTTTTTTTCTATTATGAATGGTTACTCTTTAACTCCTGAATTAAGTAAGAATGAGATTATAATTGTTAATATTTTACTACATACATATGCAGTATAGAGAAAAAACCAAATCAAACTCATATAGAAAAACTATCTTATTTTTTTGTCAATTGCTGGAGTTTACGTACTACATAAATTTGATTTGGTAAATCATGAAATTCCCCTCCAACTAATATATTCTTGATGTTACCAGCGAATGAAATATTTCATTTGATAGTGGTTATTTGTAGAAATAGGTTAATCGCCTGTTCTGAAAATGATCGAAGCTTAAATTACATGCTTCAGGTTTAAACTACTGGTACCTACAAGCATTTATAGTAATACAGTAAATCCCGCTCATGAAAGATAAATCCTATGCATTAGTTGTATCTACTGAAGGTGAATGCTCTCATTATTCTTCATCGAGTCAGTGGCTTAACGATAAGAGGGTGGGGGGGGGGCAAGGGCAGTCAAATGGTGGAGAGAAGAAGAAGGGATAAGAGAGAAAGAGAGAAGAAATGGCATATGTTTGGAGCCATTAATTATGTATAAAATGATAAGAGTTTTGTGCCCTTCTGGCTCTGATCAAGGTAACTTCTTGCTCTGATCAGACAATGGAAGGGGGAAAAGAACATTAAAAAGAAGATGATACTTCTTCCTCTCACACCCAACCCCTAATCAATGGCCTTGTTAATGTACATCTTATCCACCGAGTAACACCCCCCCCCCCTCCCCCATAATACCAGTGGCCCCTCCATAAACAAAGTCTCACTACACCACTGAGAAGGGTATTAGTATATCAAAGGTATTCATGTACATCTGTATAGTAATTAGGTAAATCCCCTTTGGAAGGACATGCTCTCATTATGTTTCATCAGGGTATTAATGTATCAAGGGATTCTTATATCTGTTCAGCTATGAGATAAATCCCTCTAATGCTAGATAAATCCTGCATCGGTTTCGAACCATTGAATTTACAAGCTCTCATTGGTACAACCCTCATTGTACTTCATCTGGGTATTAATATATCAAATGGATCATAGAGATGAACGTTCCAATTCATTTCTTTAGTTATTGGTGATTATAGTCGTTAAAGTGAGTAGCATCTCTCCATCTCCAAAAAGCTTTTGTAATTCAGATGTATATCCTTTAACAAGTTAATGAATCTCCCAATATTTGTCTTTTCATGTTACTACTAAATAAGTATTTTATTTGATGGTGGTTATCTGCAGATATTGGTTAATTGCCTGTTTTGAAAATGTATCTGAAATTGCATGGATCAGTCGTTATAAGGTAACCCCCCCCCCCCCTTGTGAAAGATACATCCTTTATACGCATTGGTTTCTAACCAGTGGCTGCACAAGCTCTTATTGGTACAACCCCTCATTATACTTCATCAGGGTATTAATGTATCTAACGGATCAGAGATGAACGTTCCATTTTATTTCTTTACTTAGTGGTGATTAAGTGCTAAAAGAGAGAAGGAACTGCTCGTCTCTGGATGCTTTTACTTATAAGTGCTCCAGGCATCAATGCATTATGATACAAGTCTTGTGTGATGATACAAAATGCTCTTTCAAACAGATTTAGGTATTTGTGTAATGTAATAAGTCGAGTTATTTGATACAGTTTTGACTACAGGTATATAATTTGTATAATCTAGGATAAAGTCACAGTGTAGTGATCAAGCCCTAAGCTTTTTGTAAATGCTCATCATTAAACTGTTTTGTATTTTTAGTCGGGGTTGTGGGTATAAATATATGTTTGCGCTAGTACATCATCTCAAAATTATTGAAAAATACTGGGAGGAAGAGAGGTAGAGAGAGAGAGAGAGAGAGAGAGAGGGAGAAAGAAAGAACAGGAAAATGGAGGGGGCAGGGAAGACAGACTAATAAGACAGAGACCAATTTTGTTGATTATTTGATGAAATTAAATATTTCCCAGGAAATGTAAAATGTAGATGGGTAGAATTTGGATTTTGAGTAAGCCTTCCATCATGCTATTTTTCTAGTAACACGGTGGCAACTACTTTGGACAAATTAACATCAACATCTTTGATAGCCGTGTGCATCACATATTGAAATTGCAAACATGACATTCACATATTATGTAACCTGATCATAATTTGCATGGGACATACAATAGGGTACTGAAATTAGCCTTAAGTCTATTTTTCGGAAATAGATGCGATGGTGTTTAGTCTACTCTTACCAGTGAATATTCACCTAAATACGGCTGTATTAGCTTAATTAATCTATTCTAAAGCTAGGGCCGTATCATTCATTTAATCACTCCAAATTGCCTCTACACTGGATCAATCATTCTCTTTTCTCCTTTATTTTTCTTGCATGTATGCCTCTTGATAATGGTATTGGATAACTATTAGATGATTACCATTAATTAATCTTTGTGGGGTGAAAATTCCCAGGTCTTTGTTGCGTGTAGAATTGATAATGCAGACTGATCGAGTGACTCTAAGTTTGTCATGACGGCACCCTTTTAGCTTGTGCTCTGGTGTAAGACATTGTTTAGTAATTAATTGATAGTATATCATCAAGTATTCATCACTTGTCTGCGTGATGGTATTGGATCCATGTTGTGTACAAGGATAGGCCAGGGTGTGTGTTTGTGTAACTGGGTTTTTACAGACGTGTATCAATCACATATGATTATTTACGTCTGGGGGGCCGATCTTTCACATCACCATCTAAAAGACTCTACTTGGTTTCGAACCAGGGTCGCCTGAGCTAGTTTGTAGGGTAAGACACAGAGCTGACCAAACGAACGTACTGCTAGACCTACTCACATAATCACCCCACCCCCATCATAATCATTTTCAGCTATGAAAACTTGTGTAGTTATGTTTGAGTGCATCACGGACTATGCTGTGTGTATCAATAGAGGGGGTGATTCCTTTATAGCTTCACATCATGTTGCTTGAAGCACTGGAAATTCAAATATTCTGTCTAGGGCAAATCCAGGCCTATTAACAATTTAAATTGTCTTAATCTCTATTATCTCTTATTTTGAAACATTGTTTAGTGATTACCTTATAGATTTGTAGGTAAAGTTTAATTGTTTTTACAATATTATTGAAATCAATATGAACTCTAAATGAACACTTGATGATTTTTTAAAACATAAATTAAGACAATTCAACAAATCAATTAAAATCAATTAAGTTTAGATGCACCCCTCCCCCCCCCCTTAAAAAAAAAGACCCAAGAATTTTCAACTTAGATGAATTTCCTAGAGAATACATTTGCAAACATGTGAAGTGATTAGCATTAGTGAAGATATTGAATATAATGCTTATGTCAATAGAGGGCTCACTGTCATTACAGGCAGATATGGAACTATTACTGTTGCATTGGGTGTCTTGTTTTCCTTTGCATTTGCATAGATGTTCTTATCAATGATGGACAAAAATAACATACATGCACAGAAGGGGAAAAGAGGGGAAATTAAAAGAGGGATGAAAAGAAAAGTTGTATATGATTATTCTAATTTGTGATTAGAAAAAGTCTTGAAAATCAATAATGAGTAAAAACAGATGAAGATTATCATTGCAAATAGGAAATAAGAGAAAAATAAAAAAGCTCTATGATATTGGATGGAGGAAAGGGAGATAAAACACACAGGACCATGGGCGTAGATCCTTACTTAATATCTATGAATAGATCACCCCCCCCCCCCTCCCCACCTGAACAATAGGTATCAACTACAGATCTATGCCCATGCACAATAGACAATAGAAATGGTAAATTAAATGTTGGATTAATGTATTTCAAAGAGGATAAAGCATAAATGTACATCACACATGTTATTTTAACTCAAAGAATGGGATTGAAAACAGAGTCAGGGATTCACTGATATCATAAGATGGAGAGAAGAGGCACTATGATTTGATTAAAGAGATGGAAAGACGGACACAAAAAAGAACAAGAGATGAATGAGGAATCTAGTACAATTATGCACATAATCTCAGCCCACACAACTGAGATGCTATAAGAGATAAAGAATCATGACAAAAAATGCACCTTTAATACATTTATTCTTTTTCTTCACCAGTCACCCCTCCCCCCCCCCCCCCAAAAAAAAGGGGGGGATGGTGGTTTATATAGCATATGCACATAGGAAGACACTACGGTAGTTCATGCTAGAAAATTAAAGATGGATTATATGATTTCATATTTTATAAATTCATGTGTTCTTCAAAATAACACAAAGATTTTCAAGAAATTACCTTACAGTAAAATTTGATAGGCCATCAAACACATTACTATGATATAGTCATATCCATACATGATTTCTATGGGCAACACAATGAGGCATTGAGATCGCCTTTGAGTCTTTTGCATGGTGTTATTCGGTGTAAACATTTCATACTGACAGGTTTCATTTCAATCAACTTTCATGAATGAGATGTGATTAATGTGTGTGATGTATTTATGATATTAATCAATTTAACTGTATTTGTACAGATACTTGGAGAAAATTGTAAAGGAAAAGGCGATATATATCAAATACTCTGTGATTGGCTAGAATTGAATGATAGGAATAGTTGTATTACAAGTAGGCTTATATATCTAATTCTTTTTTTGTCTGGGCAATGAAAAGGTTACAACATCGACATAGAGGAAGCAAAATGAGATTTAAAGTGTTCCGTTAACACCACATAGTCTCAGGAATAGGAAGGGATGCATTCCACTAGCGTTGTATATACATACATGATGTGAATATGATCTGAAATGTCTTTATGCCTCCCCCGCATTTGCCTTGATCTAGATTTGGCCCCAGTCCTGGCATTAGTAATGCTCCCGCTGATACTCTTGCACATTTCTTAGCAGCTGTTACAAACGGCAATTTACTGTCGTTTGTCTTCTTCTAAGATACTTGACTCATGTCTCTCCTACTGATTTAACTACTGTAGTATGATTTTGTTCTACTTTCTGTAGCTAGTGTTAATGATTTTACTAATGCTTTTACCAATCCTATTATTGCTACTGCTACTATTGCTACTCATGCTGATGTAGTTGCTTTTGCTACTCCTTCTGTTATTCCTGCTATTTCTTATTCTGCTCCTGCCACGTACGCTTCTGAGAGGCTTGTACTATTGGAAAAAGCGCGGTATAAGTAATGATAATAATGATAATTGTTTTTGCTGCTGTTGCTACTTGTATTTCATATGATAGTACTCTGTTTTTACTTCTGCAGACAAATCTTATTCTGATGGAGTATAAATGTAGTGAATATGTTGCCCTATTCGAATAAGAGGTGAAACTTGATAAAAAGGATAACATTCACAGGAATTTTATTGTACAAAATATATCTTATAGGAGTATGACGTTATACTGGCCTATAATACTGTTGAATATAGATTTCCATTCTTTACTGGCACTATCTTCCCTATCTGTTATTGATGCCTGGAATGCGTAATTACTTCTTATCACGCTTATCATCATTAGATATGAAAGAAGCGTCAGTCTCCTCTGACCAATATGCGTCATTACGTCACAGTGCCGCTCTTGACATTTGCCAGCCAACTTTTATCACTGTTGCCAAACAAACTTGCCAGTTTCCAATCCTTAGATCTCTGAAGGATATCAAGGGAGAGACTGAGAGAGAGAGAGACTCAGACAGAGAGACAGAGAGAGAGAGGGAGAGCGGGAGAGAGATATATATCAATAGAGGGGGAATAGATAGAAAGAGAGAGAGAGATGGAGAGAAATATCTTGTCCTCTCATTGTGCTGCACCCATTAACTAAAACTATCATGTTTATACCTATTTATTATTAACACCAGAAAAGTAAACGAGAGGGAGAGAGATAAAGAGAGAGAGAGAGAGATGAATAGAAATATCTCACCGTGTTGCTATGCGGGGATCATTGAATAACATTATCAATCCTGCAGCTATTTACTATCAACACCAGAAAGGTTAACCATCTCATTTATCCCATCTCAAGATTTGCCACATTTCGCCACACTCCAAAGTTTCCCAGGCAACTAAGAGAAAAAGGTGTAGTTAATGATTAATCATCAAGATATCTAAGCATCTACAACGGATTTCCTTATTTCCCCCATCCCTTTCACTTTGGGTTGTTGTGCCCCCCATACCCTTCAAGTGCTCCTCTTTCCTCCGCATCTTCTCCTTTCTTCACATGCCTGTATTTTCTTGAGGATTGATGCTATTTCAATTTGCTGTAAGAGCTGTTGTATGGCCCTTTGACATTTTCTGCTGGTGATTTGTTAGAGAGCCCTCTGCTTGGCTCATAAGATAAAGTTCAGGACTCTGTTTGTGGGGGAGCTATTTCGCCAAATCAATCACACTTATAAACACTATTTTTAAATTTGCTAAGTATTGCAAGTTTTGAATATACTGTTGGTATGTACAAGGATAGCAAGATAATATTCATTTGAAATATGCAGTGATACCATCAGCTCTTATCAAATTTGAGCTAAGATTTCTTCTGTACATTCAGAGTGTAATAACATTTAATACACTAAATACACTAAATGAAGACCGAGGTTAAATGTAGTTTAATGCCTGCAATATAAGAGAAAAAATGAACAGATAATTCTGAATTTGATAAAGGTAGAGATCAGAATTAAGGTAGGATAGAAGTTCATAAGAAGAAGAGTTTGATAATAGAGAAAGAGAGAAAGAGGGAGAGAGAGAGAGAGAAAGAGAGAAAGAGAAAGAAAGAGAGAGGGAGAAAAAGGAAAAAAGGAAAAAGAGGTAGAGATAGAGAAAGAGAGAGGGAGACAAAGACTGATATAGAGAGAAAGAGACAGAGACTAGAAGTGACATTAACTGAGACACGTGAACAACATAACAAAAGGAAGTGCAATGAAATCAATATGATTATGATGAGATGTATAAAGCAGATCAATATCCTCCTCTGTAGTCATATTTCTTTTGGAAGGGAATGTGTTGATGCATCTCCCCCATACATTCTTGCCGACATTCAAATGAGGATTAACGGTAAACGCAGCCATTCTGTCGCAAATTAATGAAACGCTGTTGATATTACAGCTAAATTGTGCGGAGAGCGGATCTGCGTGGAAGTGCATATCAGGGAGATAATGCTTGTAAGACCGCACTAATTTGTGAGCAAGGAAAGGAGGCTCATAGCGCACTCTGCAATTTTTATTGCGTTACCCTCCCACGTAATCCAAGAGCTTTTAACAAAAAGTGGTGGGCAGTGGGGCTCGAGTCAGGGGGGGGGGGGATGGTCGATATTAAGCATCGGTAATGATGGAATAATTCAGAAGGATCATCTTTTGTCGTGGTCCCTCGTTGGTTCTGTCTTGAAAGCGGGGGACGGGATTGATTCATCAAGTGGTTAATGAAAAGTGACATGGAATAAAGAGAGACTGCTTTGAGAGCTAGAGCAGAACGTGTTGCTTCATCTCCCAAACCTCACAGTTTCGCTCCAGAAAGTTGTCTGGCGACTGTGGTTTATGTAGGTGGGGAGCGTGGATGTATGTACTCATACGTGAGATGTTTAGATGCATGTTCACTTTTATGCTTGATGCGTAACAAAACAAAATGTACCTCACGACCGCTTCTATTTTTATTGACCTGTTAATGGAAATGTCATATTTATAGAACATAGATCTCATATGAGATTGAAGTGTTAATACATGCAGGCTTAGTCTTAACCAAGTTAAAAAATACTACAGGTAGATCTCAACCGTCTCATGAAAAAAAACATTGTACAATTCCAAGGTGATAATCACTGGAAAAAAAATGAACGCTTTAATTTCAGTCAAAACAGTTTATTTTTGTGCATAAATTTTTCTATATATTTTCTGTGAAGTATATTTATATATATATATATATAATAATATGCATTGCTTCTTGAAAGTATTTCTGTATTTGATATGTTTAGCTTTATACAGTAACTTATAAACCTTGCAAATTATTTGTTTACTTTTGTTCTAATGTTCCATTTCTTCCTCTTTTTCATTTCTTTTCATACGATGATGCCTTCCCATCATGACTGCTTCATCTTGCTTCAATCTACTTCTCATTACTTCACATTTGTGATCGTTAGGTAAGTATTGTCTTAACTATAAAATCCTTTAAAAACACAATATATGTGGAATAAAAAAACAATGAAAATGTCATGTTTGTGTGTGAATTTTTAAACGCTCATCATGTCTACCTTTAAATGTAAATATTTATTTGAACCATTTTGTCTGTTGAGAACCAGGAGGGCGTTAAGTCATGTCCTGTGATACAGAGCTAACACCCTTCTGGCTCTCAACAGACAGTATATCATATTTTGCGGATGTGCTCTGAATGTGATTGCAGGTCACTAAGTGACTGATAAGCTAGGGATGTGATGAATGTGCATGATAGCGGCATTATTCAATGAGATGATGTGAGATATTGAGGATTATAACAGGCAACACCCCCTAAGATTGTAAGATAACATTTCTCCTTATATAGGACCAGAAAGACATTTTCTCTAAAAAGCCTTGTCTATCATACACAAGTACATGTAGCAAGATAATACCAAACATCACCAAACATGGACAATTAAACGAATCACACTCATGCTTGAAATGTTTCTACATGTAGCTATACATCTTTGGCGGTTTGGCGTAGTTGCCGAGCAAACTTCACTGAAAGATCGAGGTCAGGCCACGGTGGGGCATGTTTGGTTGCAAGTGTAAATGGCCCTTATTATATGAGATTTTTTCATTTTTTTTTAGGATCCAATTGTTGCTTTCATTTGTCAGATTTCTTCTCCGACAAAAAATTCTCATGTTGACATTTCAATATGCGCTGCCTCCATTCCTGCATGTACTCTGAGCTAGAAGAATAATATTGTTTAGCATTTTCTCTCCTTCCCTGTGATTATTCCTGGAAAGCGTAAGCCCTGGTCGAAGAAAGTTCACCATCCTCGTATTATTGCCTACAAGCCTGCCATCGAGTGACATCATCAATTTGTTTTTCTCCCTCTTCTTGTATTACAATAGAAGGTTTCACACCATCTCTAGATATATATATTAAAGTTAATCGTACTGTCACTATTAAATAGAATAATCTTTATATGGGATTACCTCATTATTTTGATGATATTGAAAGGTAAAATTACGAGGGTGTTATGAATCATGCTTTTAATCATCATTTGGTGGTGGCAAATTATTAATACGAGTAAGGTTTTACAAAAGCTTTGTGACTGACTGACTTCTTTTTGTCTTTGGTAATAACATACGGATCCAGAAGATTCTCATCTGCAGCTTCGCATCTCTGGAACTCTCTCCCCACTACCTTTCAATCTCAACTGAAAACCTACCTGTTTAAAAACGCTTTCTAATGTCATTTAAACTGTATTATTGTATTCATCAAAATTTAATTACATTACTGTACTTTTCTATAATTTGCCTTCATTTCTCTGTAATTGATGTTTATAATGATTGATTATTATTAATCTTTTCCTTATTTTGATATTTCTTTAGTTCATGAATTAGTAGTTAATATGTGTAATTTTGTTGTATTAATATTGTAAAGCGCATTGTTGTATCGAAGATGAAATGCGCTATAGAAGTCTAGGTTATTATTATTATTATAACATACATAAAACGAGCTGTAAAGGTACATGAACATTTGTCTACATCAATAACCTACTTCTTGTAATGGCCAAAATTAAACTGATTGAATCTTTGCGCAGCACAAAACATACAACCATTCAGTACAAGGGTCTGAAAATCAGACTATTACTAAAACAATTGCAATCACTAAAGTTGATTCAACAACTAATGCTCGACCGGGCAATTTTTTGTGTTAATGAGCTCTAATTGAAATGTATGATCCATTTATATCAAACCTTCCATTTCACCCTCTCCACATAGTGAGCTATTAAGGTTCTCTCACATTATCAGGATAGCTGGCTAGGCCTTGTGTGAAGCGATTATGATTTGTCTGAAATTATAAACCGCAGACTCTCGCAGCATAAACAGCCTGATTGTCATGCTCAAATCTTCTTCCTTTCTGAAACCTGAGATGTCGTGGTGCACTCGGCTTACCATTATGTTTTTCATCTACAAGAGAATCTAGGTTTTTCATGATAAATTCATTAATTCAGGGTAAGAATTCTCAAGTTTTTGCCCTGTAGTAAGATTTTTTTCTGTCATTCTTTTCTCTCTCTCACACTTTATCTCACTCTCTCCTTCTTCTCTACCTCTTCCTAGCTCTCCCTGTGTAGCACTCACAATACCTCTTTCTCTCCCCTCTCTCTCTCTCTCTCTCTCTCTCTCTCTCTCTCTCTCTCTCTTTCTCTCTTCCCTCCCCTTCCCCTTCTCCCTCTTTGTCTAAATTCTCTGCCTCTCTTTTCCTATTATATGAGATTTAAGGTTGACTATTAACGCAGTGATCAATTGTTCATTAGTAGAATTTCATTTTAGAAGGATATTAGCCCCCTAAATGGAAATCTTCACATAGAAACAAACCAAATGTAAAGCCTTAACCATTACCCCTCCCCCCCCCTCTCACCCTCTCGGGCACGCACCCACCCACCCACACACACCCACACACACCTTGCATGGAAACAAACAAAAATGGCTGTTCATACATTGAGCACTTTGGTGAAATGTAGGGCTAATTTTGGAACCTGATCAGAATCTCACTTTTTGGAATGTTTGTAGGTTTAACTTCCTCATATGCATACAAAATGAGGCTCCAGTAAAAAAAGCTAACAACCTTTTTTTATATCATTATTTCTCTGTCTGTATCCCATTCACTCCGTTGGACCGACAATAGACTAAGGGGGGAAATATCAATACTGCAAATGGCTTTTGTCAGTTAGGATTCGGGTTAGAGTCAGTTTGGTGATGTCACTGCTCTATACATGAATCATCATTGTGGAATTGAATTGTATAAAAAGCATTATGCATTATTGCAAATAAACAAACATACAATCATAGATTTAAAAGGTTGCAAATCCCCTCATCTGAATCAGGAATACTTAGCCTAGAAATCAAATTGGCAAACTCAGTCAGATGTGTAGATGGATAAACCTTTGAATGGGGACAATGCTTACCGGTAACCACTATTTATGGTGAAGTTACTGGTCCAAAACAGTTTTGATGAGTTCTTTCCAAAAGTTTTTTTCTTTTCTTTCCCCTCTCTTGTTTTTTATTAAGGCAAAGTTAGATGAATAGAGTCAAGAATGTGCATGAGATAGTTAACTCATTGTTGCTGTGAGGTCATAACTTTGAATTTAGTGAGGCATTATGCCGACTGGTGGAACAACAAGTATTGGGGTGCGTTTAGTTTAAAACATGGTTGCGTTCAAGCAATTTCAAGCGATTTTTTGTCGGTCGTAAAAATAAACGTGTTTCAAAACGCAAACATGAAATGAGATTCTGCAGAATCAATGTCGCTAAAAATCACTTGAACGCAACTGAAATCTCAATCATGATTCTATGACGTCATTATCGTGGCCTGCTTCCGTTCAAAACAGCAGCCGACAGTCGACCGTAAACAAATTTAAAAAGCGCCGAAGTTGACCTATACCTAGGTCAAACTGCGCAGTGTGATGCGCAGTGGCTGGGCTTAAAATGAGCGAGAATCAGCATTGAGGGAAAATCGCTTAAACGATCTGTAACTGTGTTTTGTAATGGCATTTTGATTTGTGATTCTAGCTTTAAAAAAATCTCTTGAACGCACCCTTGGAATTTTGCCTTCTCAATTAAATCCATTTATTTTTAAGTATGTCATGGACTATTACCCATACCCTAGGAGAAAAAAGGGTTGCATATTTAACTAATATGTGTGATCTCGGCCTGTGATGAAATCTAAATGCCTGAAACATTGTTTGCAAGGCTGAAGGAGGAACCATATTGAGCTTGAAATTAATTTCTACAGAAACCTGTCTTGAAGCCAAACACAGACATATATATGCTTAGCTTACTTTCATCGCTGAGATACTGTCTGATCTATTTCTCTTCCTCTGTCTACCATTGGTTTAAAGTTCTATCGAGGTCATATCGGTTCTGACATTCAAACTAAGGATATATACTAGGATTGCTATTACGTACAGGAAGTAGGCTGAACACTCCCCGCACCTATACCACTACCTCTACTCTTTTGTGGAGCCACCCCTACGTATAATATTTCAGGCTTTTAATGGCAGGGATTTGCCATTATGACCTGATAAGAACCCAGCTTTTAATAACCATCGCCCATTTCTGGTTGTCCTAATCAATGTGTCATTCATCAGGAAGTGCTATGCTTGAGTACCTCTTTTGATAAGAACATGAATGCTAGGATCGGTGTTGCCACTGGTAGCAGATGTGTGACTTTGCCTCGCTGGGCTTTCTCCATCTCAGCTGTAGTGGCGTGTCAGTTTTCAGGATTGTATCGATTTTGTTTTTGAGCAAACGTGAAAAGCGATCTACCCTCATATATCCTGCGTCAAGGATATTAGTACCGGGCACACACAGGTATACACGTGTGTAACGTGTCGTACCAGGGAAGTGATCGAAGAAGAAACTCGTCTAACTTCCACATCGAGCAAGTGGGTATTATATAGTGACAACTCGCGAGTCTCTCTCTCTCTCTCTCTCTCTCTCTCTCTCTCTCTCTCTCAGAGTCTGAGCAAATTTGCAGGACAGAAGGGCCCTGGCATTGGATGTGCGGTGCTCGCTTGCTCACATGTAGTGGGCAGCATTCAACAGTTTGTGTGTTTAGGCCAAGAGAGACCATGCTCATATTATCACATTAGCAACATGCGATAACACTGGGCAAACACACTCGGTGGGAGGATTCATACCTTGTTAAGACGAAACATTTCTCTTCAGGGAGGTTTGAGGAAGACTCTGGATCCATCATTCTGTCTTCTACATCTCCTCCCTCTTATCTCCCCCTTCTCTCTCTCTCTCTCTCTCTCTCTCTCCCTCTCTCGGGCTCACCTTCCCGTTTGCGACTATCTCCCATCTTGAGATTGCACGTTACCTGGAATCATACAGGCTACTGGCTTTTAAAGCGGGCTCTTTATATTTAGTGCATGATACACTTACTAATGCTCAACTGTACCGCAAGTGCTCTGAAACTCAATCTTTGTGGTCACGTCATTAGCTGTCCTTGCCAAGCGCATATATACAGCTTCTACTTCTATGATGGATTTTAAAGTCTATGTGTGCAATTGCTTCAGTGGATGAAATCAAGCTGAGAAACTTTTTTTGTGCAATTGGAAAGCTCATTCTAACCAGGATTTTTTTAAACATCAATATTAGCATTCCTCTTATTCCTTCAACTTTCAAGTTGTTGTCTCTGGTAAATTTTGTTCAACCTTTAAGTTTGGAGCCCGTCATTTTGAACTTTTAACCTTGTATTTGGTTGATTTACATTGCCTCTTATTTTGGCATATTCATTAGAACAATTGGTTAACGTTAGAGAGTGTGAAACCTCCAACTAGAAAAAGAAACTCCTACTCTCTTTCTCTCTTTCTCTCTCTCTCTCTCTCTCACTCTCTCTCTCCTACATAGTTTGTGATTTTCTGAGTTACTGTGTGGGCTGATGTTTACGGTCTCTCTCTCTCTTCCAAATAGTTTGTGATTTGTGTGGGCTGATGTTTAGGGTGCATTAACATCGCAACAGTTGTCTGCTACCTTTGACATATGTCTCATATTGCTTATTTTTCATAACTTAAAAGTCAAATTGGATTGGAGGGAGTGGTTATAGCAAAAGTCTCCCTCACTCTCTCTGGAGAGCTCAGCCAGGGGCATCAAAGCTTTGCAGGTTCTATTTACTACTTCTTCTTTAACCTTGTATCAAGCTAGCAGCCAGAAATGTGCAGCTCTTTTATTCCTTCCTTGGAACAATTTCTTCTTCCAATTTCTATTTATTCAACAAAGGGAAAGTATTAGGATCCAATTGAACCAGAACATTGAAGGACAGCATCACAAAAACAATTCTGAAGGACTTTAAAACCAGACTGAATTCGACGAAAAAGGAAGGATTTATGTGAAATCAACGGAAGAGCTTTCCAAATTCACTTCCTAGACAAACAATAGCTTGAATATTATTAGACACCTTTCTGTGGCTTTGCTTGGTCGTTAGTCAGGGCAAACGCAGGCTACCTGCAGTATATACAAACAGTGCTGTTCATTCCGATGCATGCCAGCCAGCTAGCCAGCCAGCCAGCCAGCTAGCCACTCAACGATCTGGTGTGTTTGAGTGTGTCGCTGCTACACACATCTCTGTCACTGCTAGCCTGACCACCTCAGTAGAAACATCTCAGCGAAGGAGAAGAGAGGAGAAGATCAAGAAAAACCTGGGAAAAAAAGTGATGAAGGCTCCCACATTTGTTGATCAAGTACATAACAGCTGCTTACTGGAGAGCTACAAGTTATTTGTAATTTTGAATGGAATAGTGCATCAGAGCAGAGCAGTTGATCATCTTGTTGTTTAGTGAATAAATAGCAGGAAATATTACCTTCAATACAGGCTCTTACCTTAAAACAAATTTGAAAAGATAAGAGAGCAGGATAGAGCTGGAAAGGGGATCCTTTTACAGTGTATGTAAGCACTTCAACTTGCGTTTATTTTAATAGCGGTGGATGTTTTTTTTCCATTCTCATTTGCGAAGCACCATCTGCAGTTCAGAGGGAATAATTCTGCAATCTTGTAAATTACAACGCTGCTGCCCAGGAAGGATGGCAATCTAACGACTCGCAATAAGTGGATTCCCTAATATCGCAGGTGCATCCCCTCTCTCCGTCTCTCTCCCCTTCCCCACCCCCGCTATCGTCCCCCGTAGACTGACCAACAAAATCTTCTCATTTTGCTTGTTGTGCGTGGTTAGAGACAGTTAACAGCGCTCATGAATCGCACATGCCTGCCATACATCAACAAGCCAACCAACTTAGGCCGCACTTCAAATCTCTCTGCTTGTGTTTGGAGAATCCTCAAAAATGGCGATGTGAGGTAGCACGCCAATTTCTGTGAAAAAACAACCACTATTCCGTCTTCCATTCTGTGGTGTGAATATATTTTCCCCTCTGTACTTCACTTTTTGCATAGCCTTTATTTTTTTTAAACTCCTTTATTTTTGTTTAGATGAGGGTTCATCACTGGATTGCCAAAAGACGAGCAGATGTTTTATATATTCTCAGTGGAATTTTGTTTTAAGAAGAAAAAAAATTCAGAATTTCATGCTCTCAATCTCACCAACAAGCTACACTGCCAGCACATTTCTTTATCATTACTCATTCGAACACACTCTCCGTCATAATTTGACATTTATCGTGAGCATTCCATCTTGCTGTGAAAAACCCTACTGCCAAGATGCCTGCTTGTAAGGGAACATGGCCTTTCTCTCAGTCCTATGCCTCCCTCGGCCAAACGGACCAAAAGAGACAGAACTCCAAGAAAGAGCGACCGAGCTGGAAGTACCGTCTCTTTCGCAACTCCAAACGAGGCCGGCAGAAAAAGGAAAAGGATAATAGGATTTCGAAACCCCTTTTTGTGCCTTGTACCTCGGCCCTTGTGATGGCGCTGCAGGGCCAAGCTCAGGATGTAGTGGATATCGTCATGGTAGGTCAGTATAAGTCGCAATTTTATACACTTCTTTTCAAAATATTCCTAACTTGTTTTCGGTGAAGAACAGTTACGAGGAAGGGCTACTGAAAATACCAAAGGATATTTTATGGCTTTGGTATATTACCATCCGCTAAACAGGAAGTGCAGGCGTGTAAAGTTGTATTTGGTTTATAGGGTTTGTGTTATGTCCTAATGTTATGCCTGCAAAATGAACAGAGCAATATAATAACGTTCTCGTTGCAAATGATAAGAGTAGGTATCATATAATGGGGAAATATCCCAATTGACTGTCATATTAGGGACTCGCTTTATATAATAACCCTTTTAATGATTCATTCTCTAATCGTGATTAGCTGTTAATTGTGTGATGTCATATTGAGAGAAATGGCGATCATAGCTTCATTGGGTGGTGCATACAATTCCATTCCGTGATAACATGTTACTGCATGAAAATTGCAGGGCTGTTAATTGTCAGGTATACTTATATGTATACATACAGCCATGATAAGCCTGTTTGCCAAATTAAAGTACATATTTACCCAAGCATTTTTCTTGGATATGTTTATGTTTGTTTTTTCCATTGTCAGCTATTCCTTGGGGGGAGGGGGGGGGGGGTAATTCTTGTATCCCCAACTCCTTAAAAAAAGAAGTGTAGTACTGAAAGACTGACAAAAATATTTCCTCCCCATTTTCACTTGAAAATGCTAAACGAGGAAGTGCCCCCTACTGCCTCCCCCTCTTGCATCGCTAATGATGTTTGATGTCAACATGAGCAAAGAATTAATCACACATAAAGAATATTGCCTCCATTGAAACTAAAACTCTGCCTGTATTTATAGCCAGAGGATCAAAATAATGTGTACCTTCTTGTATTTTTAATGAGCCATTATATCCTCGCTTTCAATATGATGTGTTTTCATGTCATGTGAGCTTGCTCTAGCTTCTGTCAAAATTTCAGTGTAAATCATTGATATAAAACTCAGCCTCATTTATCACAGATTGCAAGTCACATGGCTATTTTTCTTTCCCTATTTTTTTCATTGAAAAAATGAACTATCTACATAAACATCATTCTCTAATTATGACTCATTAAGTTCTAAATTCCTTTAAGCAAATATTTGGTTCCATTAATCTATAGGTACATGCCTATCCTCCTTATCTGGAAAATGTTCATGTAATTTCTCATTGGAGTGGTTCAATTACGTATTGAGACTGTAGGCCTACGTGCAATTTTGGTGTGTATACAGAGCTTCAGGATAAATTCCCACAAATGAGCCCCAAAACCAATTGCAGAATTTTCTCAAACATGTATTTTATGCCGGTTTTGGACTGATTTTGTAGCTGGTTTTGCAAACCCGTTTATGTGTTTACATATGTTCACATAACCATTAATGAGTGAGGGGGAGGGGCAAACAAAACCTATCGACTTTAGAAAAAAACCTTTTTGCAAGGTACTAGTGGCAGTTTTTTGTTAAATATTCCAAACTTCTGTATGGATGTAAATGATACTGTTGAAAGATTAGAAACTCAGTATCTGAAAAAGTCACTTCAAATTGTATGAATGATTGGATGAGTGTGAAAAAGCTGAAAGACTAAAAGTAAAGAGAACATTGTTTTAGAAATCTCATTCCTGATCCATCATGTAAATCCCCTTTGTCCCGAGTGTATATCGTTATCCCTTTCAATTACCCTATGAATTATTTACTACATAGGCTCAAGCGAAACCAACCTGATTGCTAAAAGCATGCCATCATACCATGAAAATCGTCGCTGAATTCCATTGATATTCAGAAAATTGGTAGTTTGGTGAAGCAGGGGGAAATACCCATTTAGCATATTTCATCATAATCACTCCGATAGTTTATGAATGATTTGGAACGAGGACAGGTTAATGTATATAGCGAGTGATCAGTCTGAATCAGTGGCCAGATTATCTCAGATTTAGTGGCTTTCCATGCATTAAATACTGTGGTCTGACTCAGAGAATGCTGGAAAGTGGGTAGAATGAAGTCAATTGCATGTCATTGACATTCAAGTTAGGCAATTTAGTGTATTATCCTACCAGCAAAAATAGGCTATGTCCGGATATGTTGTGGATATATAGTGCTATATTGTTTGTATGTGTGTGGTTATACTACTGCTGCTGCTGCTACTACTACTACTATTACTTCTACTGCTACTACTACTGCTACTTCTACTACTACTACTACTACTGCTACTACTACTACTCCTACTACTGCTGCTATTACTCCTACTACTGCTGCTACTGCTACTTCTACTACTTTTA
This sequence comes from Strongylocentrotus purpuratus, assembly GCF_000002235.5. Lineage (NCBI taxonomy): Eukaryota > Metazoa > Echinodermata > Echinoidea > Camarodonta > Strongylocentrotidae > Strongylocentrotus > Strongylocentrotus purpuratus. The sequence continues at coordinate 6,586,887 of NW_022145612.1, forward strand.
CTACTTTTACTACTTTTAATCTACTACTAGTAGTAGCAGTAGTAGTAGTAGTAGTACTACTACTACTACTACTACTACTACTACTACTACTACTGCTGCTACTGCTACTGCTGCTACTACTACTACTACTAGTAGTAGTAGTAGTAGTAGTACTAGTACTACTACTGCTGCTACTGCTACTGCTACTACTTCTACTACTTCTACTACTTCTACTACTTCTACAACTTCTACAACTACTATTACAACTACTTCTACTACTGTACCTCTATAGGCTTCCCACATTAAGAATACTGAGTATACATGTATTTGACAGATATCTGGAGTAGCATGCATAATTGCATATTACTGGGTTCCTGGTTTCCTTTCATAACGAGTAGCGGTCAAAGAGGAGTGACTGCATGGTGTCAGAGATGTAGCCGGAAGTGACCTAATTCTGAAAGGAAGTCATAACCAAAATGTGGGTTAATGTAGCAAACATTTCAGTTTTGATAGAAAATTAACCTATATGTTGGGGTGACATCACAAAGTATCTATGAAAAAAAAAACAAGCTGTATTTAAACTTATTTTGTCCTTTATTAAATTATGTCATCTTGTCGGAATAGATATGACGTATCGTAGCTTCTGTCAATCTATTTCAAGCAAAACTTCATTATTCAAAGTAATAATCGAGTCATCGCTTTCATATCCGTATTGAACAGATTTTAAAGTCTCTCTTGCTCCCTGCTTGTTCTTTCTAATCCTTTTCCAAATTGCTTATTCTATCATTCTTCACCTTCCCCTTACCTTCCTAAACTTGATCATTCAACGTAAAAGATAAGTTTTTAGTCTTTTCTTTTGCCTTCTCCCCTTATATTTTTTGTCTATCTCTCATCTTATTTCTTTCTTTTGTCTTTCCTCATTGCTAAATCCTCTCTTTATCATATTTCTCCTACTCTACCTTTAAACAACACTGTATCATTCAATGTATGACTCAAGGGGAAACTCTAAGTCATCTTTGTTTGCCATTCTCTTGTCTACTTTTCTTTTTTTCTTATGCAATTTTCTCTTTATCAATCTCTTCTCTTTTGCCCACACTCCCTCCATCCAATCTCTCCCTTGTCTACATCATTATTGAATCTCTCTCTCTCTCTCTCTCTCTCTCTCTCTCTCTCTCTCTCAGCCTTGTCCTTTCAAGACCAATGCTGGCACCTTAATGTTGTTGAAGCGTGTCACATCTAATCCCCCGAAGCCGTATGTCCCGCTTCTGCATTTTCCTTCACTGGAATTCGCAGTTTACACGGGACCCCTGACCTTCTTGGTCTTGACACCGATCAATTTAAGCATCACTCCCGGGTAAACAATGCCCATGGATGCCGGGGAATATATCGTGCCAAACAACCTTGATTCAACAGCACAAATGGAAGTAGAACATTGTTAATAGACGTAGTGGAAACTAAACAAATTTAATAAAGGATGTTATGTCTTTGTTCATTAAAGCTATTTCATTTCTTTTGTTGAAATAAAAGCTTACAAATGATACCTTGACAATCAAATAAAGTGGAGGGATAACAAAAGTATTAATATTTATTCCCTGAAACAATAGCAAAGCAAATTGGATGTACAAAGTAAATAATTGAAATTAAGTTAAAAATGATATGACTCTTACTCACAATAAGCATCATCTGCATCATATATTTTTGCTTAATCACTCACATAAACCCGTATTCTTCATCAAATGTGTTTATAATAAGGAGCATTGGCATTAACTGAACAAGAACAGATTTGTCAGATCTAAATGTACCAAGACAAGCATACAAGATGCAGCCAGACTCGTACCATTTGGATAATGGTGATATCACTGGTAAATCATTTTGAAAACTTAAACAGCATGCATTGATGTGAAAATTGTGTGCAAATCATGTAAAGAACGATACCGGGGTCACTCTGAACCGAGCTGTAATGTTTTGCTGCATTTTAAATGTCATATTATGTATATTTAATCTCTTATCGCACCTGCTGAATGCATCCTGGTTGTGTTATGGGAATAAACAGTTTTTTTATTTTTAATGACTGCGTAGGCAGCTTAATTGCAATTGTAGTTGTACTTTAGTTCCTTTCTTTCCTGTTTCTTATTTTTCTGGTCTTTTTTCCTGAAGACGCTATTATCAGGGAACTGTCTTGTTTAGTCTTATATTCAATCATGATATTATTGTCTGTTCAGAGTTAGGAGGGTGTTAACATAGGGTTAATGTTGTTTTTGCTCCAAACAGACAATACTTTTTTTGTCATTTCCTATCGCAGAACAAGCTGCATGCTCCCGGAAGTTCAAATGTTCTGTTTCATCTAGTTTTATTTTTGGATTTATGTGGTTTAATTGGGGAAGATCATATCTTGTACTCAAAGCCTGAAGGAAATGAAGTTGTATTATTTAATGTACCATCAAAATAATTATGCCCTTGTGGCTTTCAACAGATGATATGGAATAAAGAACAACCATGTACCTTTTTTACATTATATTTCATTTTAATGATGAAAAATTCTTACACTACATTATTGTTCTTGAATTCTATTTGTAAGTAAGGAGAATGTAGTTCTACCCTTTAAAGATACTATGTCCCTTTTGCAGCCAACATCAAATTCTGTAGAACTTTGCAGGAATTATGAATATGTTATGTATGTCCTATCTGTGAAATTTAAACTTGAGCAGTGTCCTAATATTCAAATTATGCAAGGAAACCCGTTTACTTGCTAGACTTCACTGTCAGACACTATTGAGTGACTGACTGGCTTTTTTCATCTTTGGTAATAACATACATAGAATGAGCTGCAGAGGGTACATGAGCATTTGTCTACATCAATAACCCACTTCTTGTAATGGCCAAAATTAAACTGATTGAATCTTTGCGCAGCATAAAACGTACAACCATTTGGTACAATGGTCTGAAAAATCAGACTATTACTTACCGGCTCTATAGCTCTTAAGTCGACTCGATAACTAATAGTCGTTATTTCCTCCTTTAAGACATTTTCAAGCCCCCCCTTTATTTTTAGGGAAGTTCTAAATTAGTATTGTCTTTCAAATGCCGTTGGAATTTAACCTTTTCATTTTTTTGGCCTGAAAATGGGACGTAGTACCTTTAAGTTATAATAAATATTGCAGCTATTGTGTGGGCATTTGAATAGGCTTCTGTTTTTATTTGTATCACATGAAACGTCATATCCACAAGTGCACTTAGAACAATCATAGCATGAATTGCGTAGGTGATAGACGTGTGTAAGTTATTAAAAATCTAATCAATCTTGAACATTTGACTCCCACTATCATGTTGCTCATATTGCGATTGGAAAGTGTTTTTTACTTTTTCTGCCCACATACCACTTGAGCTTCAAACTGGCAGTATGAGAACGACCCTCGGCTGACCTACTGGAAAAGGTCACACAGGCAATCATCTTTTCAACCATTCTCTTTTTACCCGCTTTCCTCCCTTCTCCTCTGTTCTCTAAATTTAGCCTGACTGTGACATTCAGAAAAACACATTATGTAGAAGAAGGCATTCCGGGGCTAGAGATCAATTGCCTTGTGTTTATAGCATTCCATTATGGGTGATAGGGCAGGCAGAGCCGATAAACAGTGACGCAGAGCTTGAAAGCCAGCCTCTACGCCCGGCCAGAGAGTGACATACGGGGGAAGGACAGGAACTAATTTTAGAGCCTGGCTAGATAGGAATAGCCATGGTGAAAAGACAAAAGTTTAATGAAGTAGCTGGAATTTCAATCTGTGCATTCTCTAAACGGGTTGATGATCAATTTTGTCTGTTTTTGTATTCGTGGGCATGTATTTGTCTGGTACACATGTTTAAGTGTTGTAGACAGTGCCATCAGTGTAGGGCCATACCACATAGTCTTGCTGCAAGTTGAACATTGCTTTCCTGTAGGTTTTTCTTTTGACTTTGCTACACTACTTTTGACTTTAACTTCCAGAGACTATGCTGGTTGTCCTTGCATGTATTGTATAGATTTATTTAAGGATTGAACTTTTTTTGTTGAGACTCCTTCCTAATCAAGGAAAATTCCAAAAAATAAAGCCACAGCAAAGAAAGAAATATTCATATCAGGTGCGAAAGATATAGCCAGTGTACCTGTGATTTGTATGAAACCAATCTCAATCTGTTTTAGCAGAGCTCATTTCTGTGCAGTACAAACTACAAAGCCAGAAAGGAATATTAATAAGCACTAGAATTAGTAATAGAAAGAAATAATTTAAGTACAATGGGGAAAATAACACAAAAAACATTTGATCTGTCTTAACAAAAATCTGAATCTGACAGTAAGACAGTAACAAATTCTGCCTTGTCCTTGCCTTTTCCTACCCCACATTCGGCCTTTCAGACCAAACATTGATTAATCGGAAAAGTTTTTCCCGCCGGGCATTCTCCATTACAAATTGGCAACTGTACCTCAACATTCTTGTAATCAATATCAAAGGAGGAACTGGAATTTTCAGAGATGTGAGAAATGTTTTGTATTGAAAAATTGAATCTGCAACACTGGCCTCGTAAACTGTCCAATTTTCCACAGTCCATGATATTGTTTTTCAAGGAAATAAAGGGATGGTATTATTGTTTTGATGATACTTTTTTTTTTTTTTTAAAGATTATATTCTATCAAAAATTGTAAAACTAAGAAAATATACTTCCTTATAGATAAAGAAGATAAATCATTAAAATAGACACTTTGCTTCATCTGCTGAAATCAATAGGGCTTTAACTCATTAAATTATACGATATGTGCTTTCTTAAAGATGCAGGAATTCCTGAACAAACTGTTTGTTGCTTACATGTAGGCTTATATTCTACCCTCATAGGTTGTTGTGAATAAATCATATATTGTCATTTTGGAGCTAGATGTGTAATTGACTCTGTGTAAAATGACATGACTTAAACCTTCAAAACCTTTCAAAACCCTTAATTAACTCAAGCAATGCAAGCAGCAACTTTTATGCAGTATTTCTTGCCCTTCTGGCTCCAAACCGATGACCAGGTGATGATACTGATTAAGGAAATGGGAACAGATAGGGAAACTACTCTTTGGTTGACTTTGACATCCACCACTACATCCAACCGGCAACAGTCTTAAGAACTACAAGATCGTCTCGTCCTTACTGTTATCGTGTCATGCAGTCACGAACAGAGCAACATATTCACTCCTTCTTTCCTCGCACTGTTCGACAGTGGAACGCTCTCCCTCTTGAGGTTGTCCTGGCTCCATCAGTGGAAGCCTTCCAGCGACAACTAAAGACCGGGGGAAAGTAAATTCCGGCAATGTTTTTTTTTTTTTTACTATGTATATATATGTATATATACACCTCTCACCTGCACACCTGGACATCCCCATGTCGCAACACACATGCACTCGCACACATCTGCAAGAATCTTCAGCAGTGAAGGAGGCAGATTATTTTGAAGAAGAAGAAGAAGAAACTACTGGATAATAATATACAAACTTGACCCCTTAACTTTTATCTAAAACCGTTTATTACCTTTCATATCTCTGCAACAAACTACATGTACCTTTAACAAAAGTAATATAAAGTGCAAACCAATAGCTAGCTACATAGAAGGTCAGGGACGAATACATGAGATCTGTGAAGAATTGCTTGCGGGCATAAGACCTTGCTACTCTCACACTCCACACCATCTTGTACTTGTAGATGTATGAAAGGTTCACACGGCAGTCTATTATCTCAAAGTTAAGGTTCACATAGCAGTCTATTATCTTGAAGTTAAGGTTCACACATCAATCTATTATCTTGAAGTTAAGGTTCACACGGCAATCTATTATCTTGAAGTTAAGGTTCACATGGCAGTCTATTATCTTGAAGTTAAGGTCATGGTTATAAATTTTAAAAGTTATCCTGTACTTAGAGACCGCTCAGATGCACTTGTAATTACGAAATTTTAAGTTAACTAAAAAATACAAACCAAAAAAGTTCTTAAGGTGAGCGCGATAACTACAAGCATGGGGGGGGGGGTCCTCACTTGAATTTTTGTGCCATGGTGACGCGATTAACTTTGAGGTTACGCCAGCTTGTAATCAACTTTAATAGATACCGTAGTTGTTTATAACTTTGAGGTTTTGGAAGCTTGAAGTTTGAAACTATGACGGTACCGTGTTAACGTAGTCATAGACAGTGTCTGCAAAAAATCAGTCAAGATGGAATAATAGCTTTAGGATTTTGTGTTTACTGGACGATCATTTTCCTCAAGAGTGTATCTAGATCTTAGGGACACCAGTTGCAGAATGATGCGTTTGATGGATCTGTGTGTGGTGTAAAGGTATAGGGCAGATAACATGTGGGGTGATTCGGAATGTATAACCTGTTGAGAGCTAGAAGGGATTTAACACAGAGTTAACTCCCTTTTGACTCTGAACACTCAATGTATGTGATTAGCTGAATGCATGCATTGTAGTATAATATTGATGCGATATATTAGGTATGAATGCAATAGCATGTTGGTATTTGGGGTGGTTAGCCACCTTTAAAATTTCATAGCATATGACGTGCCTTCTCTCCTGTCCCTTACCAATACCAAAGTTGATCATACTGTCTACCTCATGATCTTTATCCCTCTCTCTTCCCCTCTCTTCCTCTCTCTTCCTCATGCCCCCTTATTATCTCTCTCTCTCTGTGTATCATACCATCAATGTATCTCCTAGCTCTCACATGATAACATTCTATTTCTCCCCCCCCCACACTTTCCCATGCCCTAGTTGATCATACTTTATTCCCCATGGTCTACCTCATAAGTTTTTTCCCCTATCTTTCTCTCTCCATCTCTACCAGCCCACATTCATGTGATTAAAAAATAATTTATCCCCGCATAACCTCCCCCTCATCTCACTCTTTATCATACCATCTATGTATCTTCTATGTCTCTCACGATAACATACCTTTCCTCCATGCAGCCCCCATCCCATGCCCTTGTTGGTCATACTGTATTCCCCATGGTCTACCTCATAATATTGATTCGTGCCTACTCGTCTTTTCACAACACGGTCTATGGCAGGACAGTGACCTGCGCATGGAAGGCACTAGTTATCTCTCTCTCTCTCTCCCTCTCTTTCTCTCTCTCTTTCTCTCTCTCACACTCACACCCACACACACACATATCACTACCTCTTGTGTCTATCCCCTCCTCTCTCCTGTCCCTATCAATCTCTTTCTCTATTTTCTGTTTTGTCTCTCTCTCTCTCTCGTTATTTATTTCTATCCGGACAATATTTTGCCGCCATCATGCAATTGAAAATTTACCTCCATGAATCATTGAGCATTCCCACCAGTCTTAGAGAGTGATACTTGCAGAATAACTCTAGCTTGTTCAACAAAATAAGATAAATTAAGCTCCTCCATCCCCACTCACTGTTAAAGGTTATTCCTCCAGTACATGACAAAAAATTATTTCAACCAAAGTCAGCCACTTTAAATTCTGATGAAGAAAACAAACGGAATGAATGTTTAGGCTACTTTTTTCAGTTATAATCATTTCTGATTTAATTGAAATTTGTCTCACTCGTATCATTAATGATTTGTTATTTGATGAGAAAGTACTATACAGTGAGTCTACCTGTTGGTCCATCAGTTTAGTGATTTATTATCATAGATGGATAACGAATTAAGGATGTATGTGTAGATCTTTTTGCACAATTGCTTTTAAATCATTGAGGTATTAAGAATATCTTTAATTAATAAATAAGAATTTCACTCTTTGAGTTCTCACATTAAATAAACAATGTCATTACTAATGTCATTTTATGTTTTGTTGCCACCTTATTTGTCTAATACAAATTTAAAGTAGCATATGTGATCAAATCCCTCTGCTTTCTGGGATGTTTTAGCTAAAAACAAGAAGAAAAAAAATAGAATGAAACATAAAAACAGATTCATGATGCTCCTGTAAGTTGAGATGTAGATACAACAAATGGTTTCTGTGGCAATTTATAATTGAATAACAAGGTTAACATGTATTGGGGTGTAGCTGCGTTTGTTCAGTTCTTCAATTTTGTAATCTAATAATGCATTTCAGAGATTTGATTGTAAAAGTGAGCCCATGTGGAGAATTGTTTTCAGCATAGTCACATAATTGGGTCAAGAAAAGATGTTTTGGAGAGTTGTGATGGTGGTAGTCCCTGGAATTCTGGCGAAATCAGCTGCTATCTTTTTGCTCAACATTTCATTTGCTTTATCTTCTGTATTTTTCGTGTAGTTATACTTTTGCTTTGCTACTCTTTTATTAACTTTAACTGATCCTTCTTTTTTTCTTTTAGGCTTTTTATATCATACCTCTTTAGTTTCTGGTCTACACATTCTCATCCTTATTTTTTCTTAATATTCTCTTAATATTCTCCTCCTCCTGCTCCTATGCTACTATATTTGATAGTCTATATACCATATGTCTCATAGAAATATAAATTCATATATCTTGAGGATTTTTGTGGCAATATTGCATGCTACCACTTGATTTACATATTGAGAGAGGAAGAAAAATCAAAACTTGGCATTATATCAACACTCAACATTCCTTGAACGTGACCTTTCAACATGTGTTATATGTTGGTTATTTATTAGCTCATGCAGTTTAAACTGACAAGTGAGAACATGTTCCTGTGCCTTTAATGTCCTTTCAAAAATATTTGATAAGAAATAACAGAGTGTTGAAAGTTAACCAGTAACTGCAAGGGTTTTCCCCCATCAGTAACAGACTTGTTTGTCATGGTTTAAACCAAAGGATGCTAGGATTCTTCCAGAAACTGCTGGGAATAAGTTTTCCGTGATGTTATAATATAGTTAGGCCATTGTTCATTACTCTTCTCCTTTGTTACAAAATAGAATGAAATATTAATGTTTTTTCTGTTTTTATTTTAATAGATCATTAACACAGAATTATCATGCATGTGTATGATTCCTTGGTGTCAATTTATTTATTTATTCATTCATTTATTTATTCAATTATATTCATACAGGGTTCATAAGATCAGCATTTTTACTGTTTTCTGTCTTGGCCCTGATATTAACCTCATAAATATATGAACAATTATGAAATTGTAAAATTCATTACAGACCAAATGATAAGATGGAAAAAAAGAACAAAATAATCCAATTAAAATGTATGATGAATATAACAACTAAATAACAGATTACAAAGAATAATAAACATATTAAAATATTTTAACAAAGAGATAAGAGGGTATTGCATTGTGAAGGGTTTAATATTGATCTTTCATTAAAAAAATAATTATCTAGGGAGTTAAGGAATATTTGAAAAGGTATTTCCTTGCAGAATTTTATATGTATTTGTATATACATACTAGAGCTTGTTTGGAACTCTTTGCAGTTACTACGATCTCCATTTACTTGAAGTGTAGGAAATCAGAGGATTTAATCTGTGTAGGTCAGCCATGGAACAGCTAGACGTCCTGGAAGTGACTGGTGGTATAGACATGTCATTAAGTAGCTATAATGATCTCCCTTGTTACTGGTCAGGTTGCAGAGATTAAACACTAATTGGACGAGAATGAGACAAAATGATCCGCTCTCATCCTCTTAATCACAATAAGGTCCAAAGGGGCTTCATGTGTTGCAGCAGTGTTTCACAAACTGAACACCCTAGGATCTCAAATTAAAGCACATTATGTACCCTAGATTGCAAAGCACATGGAGTGTCAAGTCTAAGAGACATGAGTGCAGCTCTCAATAACTCACTGTCATTATACACGTTTGCTCTATGTATTGGTCTGTGATCCACCATTTGCTCAAGCGACAAATGCTCTGGGCTTTATTTCATCAAAGATATAGGGTTCTGGTTCTGGTTCCAATCAGGATTAAGGTTAAAATTAGGGAGAGGATTAGTGTAGGAAATTTTCTGCAGAGCAATCGTCTTCAGAGCATACGCAATACAATTATTGATAACTTTCAAAAACTCTTCTGTATCTATTTAGCATAAGTTAACTACCACTTTTCCTTTGTTTCCTTTGTATCTGGGAAGGCAGTGGAAACATATAAAATATTATAAATCACCTTTCTTTCAAAACTGATACCAGTTTGTCAATGTCCTTTTAATTTTGAACCCTGATCAGTTAAGATCAAGTAATGGTATTTTTGGTGTAATGTGAATTATAGCAAATATTGAATCCTTGCGATTCAACACTACTAAATTAATTTAATGTACAGTCTTTCATGTATGTATTATTACTATTTACTTATTAATCCTAAATTTCAAGAAATAGGCTTCTGCAGCAATCATTATTTTGCTCACCTAAACTATAACATCTATCATAATCAGTTTCATTATTGCTTTAATCCACATCCTATCGTCTCATGAGTTGTACGAAATGTGATGATAATTACTAAGTTCATATCTTATGCAGACAGCAGAGAGATAATGTAACTTTTTGTTTCTCCCCCACATCCCCTCCTTCCACCCCTCTCCCCCTCTCTCTCTCTCTCTCTCTCTCTCTCTCTCTCTCTCTCTCTCTCTACCAACTTCTCTCTTGGGTATTTATCTCTTCTTTGAGAGGGTCAATAATCATTATGCATCAAATGATAACACAGGATTGCATTTTCTAAGCTTTTCTTCTTAAATTTCCTTGAGGCGTTTTGTCCTCTTTCCTTTAGAAATTTGCAGTTAGGGTATCAATTTGACTCATTAACTGCTGGTAGAAATCCTCGTTTTTTATATCCACAGATTAATAGATGCATTATGAGTACTGATATTTAATATATTTTTACTCTGAAGATAGAGATTGAATGATTATTGAAGTGGAAATTTCATTTAAAGTAATGTTTGTATTTTAGCTACAAACATATTAGACTGTACATGTCATTTATTTGGAACCAGAAGGTATTAACTCATGTACATTATTTAACACAGATTGGATGACATTCTGACTCCAAACAGACATATATAATTTTGGAAATGAGTAAAAATGCAAATTGGGATTATTTTTCGGTTAAAGAAAGTTCTATAGAATATATCAGATGCTATTGGTGTATGAAGCAACAGGAGAGGGATTGAAATTAAACTCATGCCTGGGAGTTTCCAGCCATTGCGTAAAACAAGAAACGATAAGATATAACTCAAGACATGTCGGATGCATGAGCACACATACACTCTCCCTTAACACACATCATGAACACACAAGCATGCAAACAATATACAGCTGTGATCTGTTTTGGTTATAGTGTACTGCTGATTGCGCTGGCCCACAAGCGTTCAATGCACATCTACTTATTGGACAAATCAGAGAACTATTTTTTCGGTGCTGTAAACTCAGGGCCATGCAGCCCCATGGGGTTTGTCTCAGGTTTGCATCTCTCTCTTTCTCTCCCTCTCTCTCTCTCTCTCTCTCTCTCTTTCTCTTTCTCTTCTACAGCTCCTAGGCTTGTGATAAAATATGAATTGAAAATCTTGCCCATTAAGGCACCAGTCGCTATCGCTTTTCTTCATCTCCATCCTCCATCTTTGTCAACTCGCTCTTTCTCTTCTTTCTCTCTCTCTCTCTCTATTTCTTTGTCTTGTTCTTTTTTATCCCGCTCCTCTCTCTTCTTTTATTCCTTGTGCATCTCCCCTCCCGCTCTTGATCTTTTGCTTTATCTCTCTGCCTCTCCCCCTCTCTACTCCCCCTCTCCCTCTCTATACCCTCACCTCTCTACCACTATTGCTTCCTTTTTTCTGTTTGTCTGTCTCTCTCTGTCTGTGTCTCCCCCTCTCTCTATTTCTCCCTTTAGAAGCCATATGGGAACTCTTCTTCTGTTCCCTTAGCTAGCTTTCATGAGACTCTCCACATTCTCCCCCTACCTTATTTTCATCTTCACCATAAGGTTATAGCAGGTCGTTGGTACCCACGTAAGGAAATGGCTCTATTACCCACTACTTAAAATGCCGAATTCTCGTCGCTTGTTTGTCTTAGCGAGTGGTGCTCTATGTTAGCGTGTGCAGTTGTTTTTCTTCTCATTACCTATGGCAATGTGTCTCTGCATGAATATGATTAAGCGTGTTTGCGTTGAAAATGGTCCCTTCTCTCTTTTGTTTTTTTACCCATTTCACACACTATTTAAAATTCAATCTTGTCATTTATCTTATTCTAATAAATGTAATTTGATGAAAAAGTTGATAACCATAATAAGGTGTTTTATTGATCACAAAAAAATTCATCAATGCTGTTCACCTGTCATTCCAATGATATAAAGATACCCATCTGAAATGCCTCTACATGTTTGCATGTACATTGAAATCAAATTGATGATAACAAGAGATGTCCAGTGCCCAAGTCCAACCAAACATAATGAAATATTAACTGCTATCCCAATCCATTAAAGGGGAATAGTTGACTATCGTCCGGACAATCCTATTGTTCAAACAGGTGGTTTCAGACACTGAGTTTGACACGCAGCTTGGCTATTTGAAAGAGAATGAGACGTGGAGCGCCTGTCGTTTATTCATATCTCGTAACACCTCTGGTGATCGAAGCTCAGTCGCATATGTCATCATCACCGCTTGTCCATGGGACAATATCCTGGTATCCAACGAAGGAAAGTGTGAGAGAGAGAGAGAGACAGAAAGAGATATAGAGAGAGAAAGAGATAGGGGAGGGATACGTGAGAGAGAGAGAGAGAGAGAGAGAGAAAGATAGATTAGGGAGGTAGAGGAGAGGGAGAGATAACAAGAATAGAAAGAAACACAGCTGATTACTAAATGGTGTAGTTGTCCACAGGACAATATGACATCTAATGAGATAGAAAGAGGGAGAGAAAGATGAAAAGAAAGAGGTTTAGAAGGGAGAGAAAGAGAGAGAGAGGGGGGAAGGGGAAGAGATTTTTACGGGGGATAGAGGAGAGACAGAGATAGATAGAATGGAAAGGAACACAGCTGATTACTACATGATTTGGTTGTCCACAGGACAATATGAAGTTCAATGAGACAGAAAGAGATAGGGATAGGGGAAGGGAAGGGAAAGATAGAAAGAATGCAAAGGAACACAGCCGATTGCTAAATGATATAGCTGGCAGAGACACAGCCAGAGGGGCAAAATATTATTTGTTGATGTAATTCAGTTTGCGCCCTATTTGCGGTCTGGGAGCGTATTTAATCAAAAGCAGACGGTGATGCCTTCCAAATGCAGCTGTTCTACGAGATGGTTGTTCTCGCTTAAGGTTATCAGGTATTTCTATAGGAAACCAATATCCACACGATGATATTCTATTTGCAAAATGAAAAGCTTTGTTTATTGATTAATTGCATTGTGTTTTGGAGAGCATGCTCAGAGGGTACTAATTGCAGGTTCATCGAATAATATATTTTTACTGAAAGGTTTTAAGAATCTCTAGATCAGGCCTTCTCAACTGGCGGCGCGCGCGCCACTCGTGGCGCTTGCGGTCAGTCAGAGTGGCGCGCGGCTGTTCCAAAAAATAAATAAAAATAAATAAAAAAAATTTAAAAATTAAAAATTAAAGAAAGAACAAATTAAAAAATTATATTTCGAAATAAAAAACTCAGCAAAATCAAAAAGTCGCAGTCGAAGTTGAGCCCAAACTGTAAGCAAGCCATTTTGTATGTTTGATTTTCACTTCATTTTGACATTTTCCGTGTTTATTGCACCAAAATAACTACATATAACTTGACTTCCAGTGTAGATTTTAGCCAGGAATTATAGTAATTATTTCACATCAATATGAAATTATGATTGATGTTTTATGGAACAAAAAGGTGTTAAAAATGCCACATCTGGGCCTTAAGAACGCCCTAAAATCCACTAGCTTCCGGGGCCTTTGCCCCTGGACCCCACCCAGTATCGGCTCGGTCGCTACGCTCCCTCGCATTCACCAAACATACAGGTTGGCACTTCAACCTCAATAAATTTTTGTTTTGGCGCTTCTAATAAACTAGTTGAGAAGGCCTGCTCTAGATAGTCAATTATCCTTCTTTTTTGTGTGTGTTTTGCTATTTTATTATCACTTCTCTTTTGGTTTCATCTTCAATAAGGTGTATTTGTAGAATTTTATTTAATAATATTCTGCTTTTATATAGCGCCCAATACATTGATACAACAATGTGTCTAAAAAGTGCTTTACAGATATATTATTACCTCGGTCATCAAATTCAGGCTTCACCACACACAATGTATGCACATTCTCCACTCCCTAGGGATCATTCAGGCCAGTCGCCTTTTTACAAGCGCACACTTGCTCATCCAACCACATTAACTTTCGCATCCTACCGGGTATACCCATTTAACACCTGGGTGGAGAGTGGCAAATATAGATTAACGTCTTGCCAAAGGACATTAGTGCTGCGGCGGGACTTGAACCCTGTACCTTGTGATCTGCAGTCCGGGTGACTTATCCACTAGACCACAACACCTCTACAAGCTTTAAGCTTTTAATTGATATATAGTAGTTAAAAACATTTAATTATTTAATTAAATTTTCCCCCTCCATCCTCTCTCGCTCCCCATTTCTGTCATCTCATTTTCTTCATCTCTGTACATTGTATTAATAGAAGATTTTCTCCTACCCTTACCATCCTTTCATCCTCTGTATTCTGTTTTAGTATATTTCTCTTTCTCTCTCTCCTCCATCCTCTCTCTGCTCCCTGTTTCATCCATCTTCCTGTTTGTGAAGTGGATTGGTAGAGATACTGGAAGGATTAACCCAGTTCTGCATCAATGAGAATGCCAATTTATCTGCACGTTCTAAAATTAGCACCCCTAATCAGAATGGTGGGTCCCTTTTATCCTAGCCTCCAGATCAGACTCTTGGTTTAAATTTTCATGTATTTTCATCAACTAATAATAGTGTATCTAAAGGCATATAATGCTGCCTAGGACATCAAGAAATCTCATTATCATATTTTTATTTTTTCTAAATGTTGAAGTATTTAAAGGAATATTGGTTATACTTAATGAATAAACAACCCTATTTTGAAATTATTATGAAAACTTGCTATAAGTTCATGAATGAAGGTAAATAAAATATTAGTCATTAAACAGATGTTCATTGTTTTTTAGTTTTTAGTTCTTAATTGCAACTAAAAACTTTTGATTTCATACCTCACAAATACCTATTTAATTTAGATAATATAAAATCTGAGATATATTTAGGATACAAAATGGAACTCTTAAATGAATAACGAATTCTTTAGTAAATAGAGAACTTATTCAATTTGTTTGTCCTATAAAGTAAACTTGTGCAGATTGTGCATCTGCTGAAGTTGTCGTTGTTAGGGGGGAATGACTTTTCTTAAGCGTATATGCAAATCAAGAAGATAATTATGATTGGCGCAGTTAAGAATGAGAGGGTCAGAGATTGCTTACCCGAGAATACGGAAATGTCAAGAGTATAAGATTTCAACCATCTTTGAATAGACCAGTCAGTGGTTTTAGGTGTTTGTGTGTCCGCGTAAGTAGACAAGGCCAATGTGCACATGTACATGTACATACAGCACATGGAATATGGTTTATCTGTCAAGGAAAGAACCAGAAGGGTGTAAGCTCATACTTTTAGACAGAGTTGCCACCCTTCTGGCCCTCTACTTTATAGTTGGTTATAGAATCAATTTATGAATAGTAAAAAGATATGAAATTGATCTCAATGTCTCTGTGTCTCGTGTCTCTCTTTCTCTCTCTCCAGTCAATTTCTCTCCCTTTATATATATATATATATATATATATATATAAACATACTATATTTCTCTCCCTCTCTCTCTCTCTCTCTCTCTCTCTCTCTCTATCTCTCCCTATTTGTGTATGTATCTTTCCTCTCTCCCACACCTTCCCTGATTTTGAAGAGTACAACTTTTTAGAAAAATGATAAGTTATTTAAAAATGGAAATACAGAAATGTCATGATTATCAGATTACGCAAGTGAAAGAGTGAGCATTCCCTCTCTTAATTAAATTGGGTCCTTATGCTGGAAACAGAGAAATTAATAAAACATGATTACATCCGCATGGAGCAGTTGTAATGTGGAGTGTTTTAACATGTGTGAACATTTAGCCATTCTTGAAGTAGAGATAAGATTTAATAAAGTGATATAGCATCTTTATCAAAGAAGATTCTAAGATAAGAAGCAATGTATCTCAAGGAAGTTACTGGTATTTGGCCTTTTCAGGCAACATTTTGATATTGCAGATCCGGTAAAAAAAAAAAAAAAAAAGTTTTTACACTTTTTCCTTAGTTCATAGTACTTTCATGGTACTCAGCAATAATGCAATTCATATTATTTTATTTGTAAATTCATTGAAATCAAGTGCATTTTACTAGAAAATTTTACTCTGTCATTCAAAAAAGTATAATTTCTATACTGACAGAACTTTATTTAAAGAATTTGTAATATTTGCAATGAAAGCTAGGAATGGTATGATATGTTTGAAATTATATACTAAGTATATATATATAAATAGATCCATCCGCTATTTTACTCCTGGATTCTAATATAGTTATTCTAAATCCATTGAAATTGGGTGCAAAAAGTAAAAGAAAAACCAAAAAAATATTATTAAGTTCAAGAAATACAACTACATGTATATAGGTGGGCTAGAAAAGTCAGGCAATTAAATATAGAAATGTACATGTATGAAGTTTGCATGCATGTACATGCAGGCAATAATGTATGTTATATCTGAAATGGTTGCTATGTAGATTAAAGCTGTGCCCACATCACATCACAACTTTTATTTGCCCATATATATACCCTCTAATGACGTGTACCAGCAACTCTGTCACCTTATAACCCATCTCAACAATCCATTAATTGATTATGAATAGCTAATGACTAAAACATGCAAGCAAGAAAAAAAAGGTGACTTTAAATTTCCTGCAGAATGGTTGATCGTTATTCAGGCCGTTGTTTGCTCTTACCCCCTCGCCTAAAAGCGTTTGGCAAACTGTGAAAAGGGGGTTTGACTCTTATTGGCCTGTTGGCTTTTCATTTGAGGTTAGGCTGATCTGATTACGTGAGATTAATTGGATGAAGAACGAGAGATCGAGTCAACTTTGCTGATGGTAATTAGGTATTTCAACACTTGTAATGGCATCTGACATGCCTTTTAATGATCCAAAGCTACAGCGGTGCACAGTTTAATTACTTAATCATGTCCTAACTTGTCTGTTAATTCAGATTTATTTCTGTCGTCATAGGGAGAGAATTCTCTCTTTGTGCATACTGAAGTACAAACTAACTGTCATGTTCCCATATGAAGAGCATGCAAGACATTTTCAGTAAATTTGATGAAACAGAAAAATTAACGAGGGTGCAAGGGAAACATTAAAATCTGACTAGCATTCCTGTGACATCATAAAGCCTTTCTCCATCGCTCTTCTTGTTTTCATATTTCTGCGATTCCGTCTCGGTGCTTCACCATGACACACACACACACTCTACAGTAAAATACGTCAGAGACCCATCTGTGTTAGCTTCCCCCTCTCTCTCTCTCTCTCTTTCTCTCCATCCCTCCCTCTCTCCCTCCTTATCTCCATCTCCCTCCTTATCTCCATCTCCATTTGGTACTCCCACGCCAAACTGTTGCTGATGATGGGGAAGATAAATAATTCAGTATTTTCATCATGACACAAGGTGCTTTGCTTCACACACTCCAAGCAGGGCTGACATCATCAGTGCCTAGATCTCCTCCTACCATCCATCCCTCACTCCAAGCAGGGCTGACATCATCAGTGCCTAGATCTCCTTCTACCATCCATCCCTCATGAATCAATGTTGAAGGTCGTATTCTCCTCCATCCTCTCTCATGCTCTCTGTCCCTCTCCCTCTCCCTGCCTATTCATCTGTTCATTTCTCCTTTCATATCTCTGTCTTTCTTTCTTTTTCTTCCTTTCTTATGTCTTTTGTTATCTCTCTCCAATTCTCTCTTTCTCTTTCTTCCTCTTTACCTCTTTTCCTCTTTTCCTTGTCTCTCAATGTTCATCTCTTTCCCCCTCTCCATCTCACTCTTCATCTCTTTCCACTCCCCTCTCTCTCTCTCCTTCTTTCTCTCTCTCTCTCTTTCTCTCTCTCTCTCTCTTTCTCTCTCTCTCTCTCTACCTCTCACCAAACGGGCGTTCTGTTGCTCTTTTTTATGTACAAGCACGTTCCTAGTAACGTGGTCATCTCTTCTCAAAGGACTCGCTAAAACTAAAGCTCCCATAGCTCATCAGTGCAAACACTTTATCATCTATTGAGAACCAGAAGGGCGTTAACTCCTGATGAAGGACAGGACGTAACGCCTTTTTGACTTTCAGCAGACCATATCTCCCTTCACAAGAGATTAGGCTTCTAAGAGACTAAAGCACCCTAGAAAAAACAGCCAAGTTGATCAGCCAGAAAATAGACGGAGATACAGTTCTTATTTTGTAATTGTTTTGGCTGTTCACTAATGTAGGGTGACCATAACCTTGACACAAATGGCCGTTACTCTCCAATTAGGAACGGACGAGATAAGCAAGTAAACAAGTTTGTAGAGTGGTTATTCGGTGTATTTGACCGTGGAAACAAAATGAGGATAAATAGAAGCGTTTATTTTAGTATTTCATTATTAAATCTGTAACAGTTTGTGTGGAGGTGGAACGAATGACATTAATCCATCTTTGTATGCACTGGTGTGTTGAAAATAATCCAAAATTGTGGATTCCATTTCAATAATTAAGTTAGACATTTGAAATTTACATTTTCTATTGACATTATGATACACAAAATTTATAAGTTTTTATAATGCAAACAATTGATGTAAATATAATCAGCAAGGATTTATATTGTTACATTATTATGTATGGATGTTGTATCTTACTAACATCTACCGAGATGAATATATACAATTATTATGTGTACTTTATGCATAAGGTGACGTATGTGGTACTGTTTTCATGAATAGTGTAATAAGATAATGAATATGATAAAAGAAAAAAGATTTAAAAGATAGTGATTGAAAAAAATTGACGTCATCTGAAAGGAAAAATAAAAGCAGAGATGTGCTTGTAATGAGGAACACTGATTTTTTCTTCTTTTTGGGGGGTGGGGGATATGTGTAAAGATGTAAAGATGTAATGATTTTTGTGTGTGAAGTATTTGTGTATATCACTTGCTATTATGTCTCAAAAATCAGTTTGATTTTTTAATATCTTGATAAGCAAGAAATGAGATGTACGTTTGCAGTACATACAAGTTAATATCTCTTAAAATATTATATATCAGTCATGTTGTCTGATGATGATTATTTGAATGTTTCTTTTTCTTTTTCTCATCCTGATTTTACAGATTCAAGGAAAACACTCAAAGATGTTTTAGAAGAATTCCATGGAAATGGAGTATTATCCAAATACAACCCCGAGCAGGTGAGTTTCATTGGTCCATCATTACTCGTCTGTTGAGTGTCAAAAGGGTGTTAACTATATGTGAGTGTATAGGAGTTAATGTCCTTCTGGTTTTCAGCAGACGGTGTAGTCACTGCAATGGTTTCAGATCTAAGGTAGATAGCAACCCTAAACGGTCAATCTTGTTCTAGTAGCCACCTGCCTATAGTGGTCATCAATGTTACAAGTTATGTTGAAGAACCTGTTTAGAAGGGCCACCTGTTTACAGTGGGAACAGTGTGTGTTGCCGTTGGGTGGCCTTAAGAAACAGATTTGACTGTACTACTTGATATACATTCAGTTAGTTTAGTGCCATTCTGCTTAGGAATGGGGACATTTTGACAACACTCCCTAACCCATAGATGGTAGGAAGCGTCATAGGAGAGATTGTATCTGCTCAGAGCCAGAAGGAAGTAAACGCTTGGTATTCACTCTGGGTTGACATAAATGAAAAATAGTTGCAGAGACACCGTTACACCATGTTCTTAATTTCCATTTATTTTACCCTTAAAAGGGTGCTTGAAGTGGCCAGTGATTAATTTGGCATTCTGTTATTGTGTGAGTGCTCCAATGCAAATCTTCATTAACTTCATGTTTGAAGCTTGAAATATCTGTAAAATACCCTTTTGCTAATTTGAAAGTGTCCTTTCCTGTTTAATGGAAGCAAATTTTATAAAAAGATTATCAGGATGATGCATCCTTCTAACAATTACAAATTTGCAGCTTAGAAACTGCAGCATGGATTTACTATAATTAAACTCGTAAAAAGACCAGTCCCCCTCTGCATCAGTCATGCCCACTTTATGACAACTGGCACCCAATGATTGAGCTTCTGAATGAAGCACTTCAAATGAAATATGAAACACTGACTCTCATCAGACTTGTTAATGTGGTATTTATTAGGAAAGGAAGCCCATCCCCAGGAGAGTAATCTTCCTTTTCTTCCTCTCTCCATATAAAGATGCCTCCATGGCCTCCATGTATTTTTAATCACACTTCAAAATTGCTCTCCTAATGACGCAATTGGAATATCCTAGAATGTCATAAGAACGGTCTACGCAAATATTTTGCTCCCACGTTGTGTTTGCTTTGGGTCTTTCTTGTTTCAATGGACTCCATATAGTTTTTGCTTTAATCAATAGATATATATGCTGGAGGAACTACAATAAATGGAGGGTATTCTTGAATGTTTTTCTACAGATTTTTTTTTGCAAATAAAATGTCTTCAAATTTATGTTTTCCTCTAAAAGTTGCCATTGTTAAGACATTGAAAACAAAAATTAACTATTTTCGTAGGGTACTATGATTTGATATCATAATGTTAATTTCTATATGAAAAAAGTGTCTTGATGTTTGTACTTTGCTGTGGTGAGCTTCTAGTTAACATTAATACTTGGTGTTGGGAAAGAAATTGCGCCTGAGATATTGGAAACAAATTGGAGAGCGCCTTAGCAATTTTAGTGTGATTGAAACAAATTTTGGAATAAAGCCACTCTCGTTACAGAAAGGGAAACATGTATATAGACTTTAGGCTGCTGTCAACATATCCTTCTAAAAATGTGTTCAAAGGTTTATTACACAAGGACAAGTCGTACTGCTCAAGACATGTGAATCTGTCCAGCCACAGATATTTTCTCTTGTAGATGTACAAACCCTGCAATTCCCCATACTGCTACCCATGATCATTCCTTTCAGAGTGGTACTCGATGGAATTTAGTCATAACGTTTCAAAAATTGATAATGGCATATAAAGAGGATATTACAAGCAACCATGTCATCTTATTAGGTACTTGTCTTGGAAGTGGAGGTGTGTTGGTCTAGTGGGTACATGTATGTCTCAAGACTGAGGATCAGTATTTCACAGTTCAAATCCCAGCTCTAACTCTGGCATGTCTTTGCAAGAGATTATTACCTCTCTTTTACCCAGCTGTACTTGGTACCTGGGCCGGTATTCAATTCAGTACTTAGCATAAGTAAGAAATTTACTAAGTAAATGGCTATGTTAAGTAATTTACTTATCTCGTATTCAAATCGCATTATAGACTTATACTTACATAAGTCAAAATTTAAGTAAAATACTTACTGATAAGCATTGTGACATCGCACGGTCAGTCAAAAGTAATGCGCAATTGATGCATTGCAATAAATGCGCGCTGATATAATTGTGCACGGGATATAATACTGCGTAAGAAAACCATATGCCTGCCAATCAAGGCCACCAAATAATTGGCTTAAGTCTGGTATGCAGTTGGCTTAGATTGAAAGTAAAATACTTACACAAAAGTGTGAATTGAATACCAAAATTGGCTAAGTATTTTATGTAAGCCAAATACTTAGTAAAAAGCTTAAATTTTGTACTAAGTATTGAATTGAATACGGGCCCCAGTCCCTGTTTCATAAAACTTGTTATCAATAACAAAAGCTAAATTTCTATGACAAATATGCTCTCAGCCAATCAGATCAGATTTCAGTAGCTTACAACTGTTATTGTAACTTCTCATTGATTCCATGTTTTATGAAGCAGGGCTCTTGTCCATGTACATTTTTCAAGAGGTGTAGTTAGATAATATCTCCTAGGAAGAAATTCTCTCAAAGCCACACTTCTGCATCTTTTAAGATAGATTTGTGTGTTTTTTTTATAAATATAAATATTGTCATTTATCATTATTCATTTGTGGATCCTCTTCAGCCCATCAACTATGAAGGCTTCAAGCTCTTCATGGAGACTTACCTTGACGTTGACATGCCAGAGGATCTCTGTCGACACCTCTTCCTCTCCTTCGTCAAGAAGACACCTTCCGTGTCCAGGTCTACAAGTAGAGAGAAGGAGAGGGGCGCCATCTATGATGTCGGCAGTGCCGTCGCTACCGTGACCACCACCGCCGCGTGTGCCGCCATCACAGGGAGCAGCTCGCCGATTGAAATCGCTGGGCAGACGAGCGGCGGCAACAACAACACAGAAGGAAATGAGCTCACAAACGGTAAGAGGAAGAGTATGTGGAAGTACGAGTATATTCAATGAACTAGATCACAAACACTTTCAGAAATTCAAAGTAAGGCGATTTCCATAACCTTGTCCATCACTTCTTGAGATGTACAAACATAACAATGACATATTTTGTTATCCAGAATTTTAGGGAGATATACAATAAGATATAGAAATATGCCCTTTAGTTGTTTTATTGGAACTGTTAAAGATAACGTTGAGTTCTGGTCATGCGATTGCATTGTGAAAGAAACGGTGTGGAATCGATCAGAAAAGATTGATCATCTACCATATAAGTATATGTGTGTACTGCAAGGTTCTGAAATCATCAAATGATAAGAACTTTGGCCCAGTCCTTGTAAAGTTACAAGCACTGTATACAGAAATATGTATATGGGACTACATGAACATGTGGCGTAAAAATCTGTCCAGATTTTTATCCTGTTACATGCCATATTCAAAATATTAAGGCTTTGACGAGCCATGCTTTTCAGGGAACATTTTTTATCTGATGTTCTTCCATACTTGTATAATAACAATGATAATGGTCACAAATTACTTTTCACCTCTTCCCAGAACTCAACCTTCTCTGTAAGGGAAATGTTCTAAATAGCCATAAAAAAAGATGGAACATATGTACTGCATATCTCATATTCCAATGGATCTTGCAGGACTCATGTTATTATTCTAGCAAGTTTATTCAACCCACAGTACGGGATTTTTATTAGATCAGGCAATCAGCTCAAACATGTTTGTGCATCTAGCAAACTAATACTCCTTCCAGCTATTGCAAAGCACCTCGGTTACCTGTCTACGTGATATCTCATACTTTCCTCCTTTTTATTTTATATTTGCTGGTCTTTTGTTGATTGTCCCCTTTTCTGTGTTTTAGGCCACAACATCATTAAACTGTTTGTTTAGAGGCAGAAGGGCATTGCCTCTTTGTAAAGCTAAACGAGTTAGTGCCTGTTTGGCTCCCAACATGTGATGTTCCTGCCATGTGATGATGGGTTGTTGTCATCATTTGTATCATCTCATTCTATGGAAAGATGACATGATTCTCAACTTTTTTATACTGTTTTGTAGGCCTTCTCCTTATTCCATCCTCCATCTACTTTTCCATTCCTTTCTCCAACTATTTTTCAAATCATAGAGTATTATATAGAGAAGTTCCTCGTCCTTTCTTTCTTCAGCTCATCCACCAACCCACCCACCCACTCACTTTCTGAGTCTCCTGTAATGCTTATCATTCAAACCTTGTCATGAATAACCCCGCTGACATTTGCACATTTTGTTAGCTCAGCCCTCTTTGAGATATTTTGAAACTTGTGTAAGCTCGGCTCCTTCAAGAGTGTGTACTGTATCCATTAAAACTTCCAAAACCACGGCTTTGCTCAATGGATTGTTTTAATAAAAACTGAAAACTAATTGAAGTAAAGTTTTTGTTGCTACGTGTGGAACTACACAACCTCCTGCCCACATGCTCATCAGTTTAGAATGCAAGATTAATCTTGTATCAAATGGCTGGAGAGAAAACCCCTGGTGGAGAAATTAATTGTTCTTGCCTAGATATGAAAAGGTTAAGGGGGAGACAAATAAGATTAACGACCTCCCTTACACGGCCGCAAATTTCCTACTGACATTTGCGAAGACCGCCACCAACAGAACCCACTGTCCCTTTCTTATTGACATGTTAGGTGAATCATCGGACTAAGTGCAAGGGTATCCAGAAAAACAAGTGATTCAGTTATAATGCATCCCCCTTTCTCTCATCCCATAAAGTATTAATTGTTTTGTTTTTTTAAGTTGTGTGATTTTTCCCTCTGTGGTTTTGTTTGTAAAAAGTTTGGTACCCCAAAACATTAATATGTTTATGTAGTTTGTTCCTCAAATTTAAAACATTCACTTTATGCTTAGCTATATTTTCTACTCTTGTAATGGTTTTTATTCACCCCCCCCCCCCTCCCCAATATGATTATTTAAATGAACATACAAATATGGTCCCTTGACCATACAATACTCCAGCTTCTCATCATCATCTTCATTTATTAAAGTCATAATTTTCCCTCTTTTATATAAAAGGGTTATTGACTTTCACACCATGATGACACCCCCTCCCTCCACTTTTTGTCTTCGAGTATCCTCTTCATTTAGCCCAACTTTGGTGCTTTCCTTTCTTCATCATATCTAACCATGAAATGTTTGGTCCTCTTATGCCACCCACTTCCAGATACCATGCTCTTTTCACAGGTTCATCATTTTCCCTTCTCATCACATGACGTATCCATCTCAATCCACTTCTCTTTACCACTTCCACCACATTTTTCTCCAGACCCAACCTTTCCATGAGCTCACTTGTGTTCCTCCTATCAGACAGCTTCACACCACACATCTTCTGTACCATGTCTCTTTTTGTTCTACTCAAGATACCCTTTTCTATTGTCTTCACATTCCATGTCTCTGAAAGGGAATTCTAAACTCATGTTCAAGGGATGAAGTATGTCGGGGTCATGGATGGGAAATGCGAGGAACTAAAAACAATGTGATATTCCCTTTGGCCTTTAATGGAACATTAAATCAATATATGACCTGAATTTCTTTGACCTAATCTGAAAGCGAGGTTGACTTTGTCTTTTATGCCTCATCCACTAACATTGATCAGTTTGCCTTCACCTTTCTCTCTCTCGCTTGGTTTTTTTTTTTCTCTCTCTCTCTCTTTTAATACAATGACAACAATACATCTCTTGTATGTCTCTTGCTGTCTCTTCATTTGTTATTGCGGATTTTTGATAAATGTGTTTTCTTATGGCTCATGTTCTTTCATCTATTTTCCTCCTTTTTTCCTTTCTGATATGATACTAAGTCAACATGATGATGTTATATTATTTTCTGTAATTCCATTCTTTATCATTTTGTTATTTATCTTGCTCTCTCTCTCTCTCTCTCTCTCTCTCTCTCTCTCTCTCTCTCTCTCTCTCTCTCTCTCTCTCTCTCTCTCTCCTTCCCTCTCCCTATGTCATCTTCTTCTCTTTCCATCCTTTCTTCTTCTCCACCTGCATACCCCTCCATGCAATTATTCAATCAGAGCAGGGACTATATTTATTACATTTTACATAGACTTTCAACTGATTGCTTCATATAGAAATAAAATTAAAAAAACAAAATGAATCAACCCCAAACACAGACATGCAAGATAGACCCATCAAACCTTGTTCATACACAATGCATTATACCATCTCAAAAATGTGCCTCAGCAGAATAAAAACCATTTTATGTCAAAGTCAATAGCGGGTTTGAGTGGAAGAAGAAGTTATGTACAACAAAGGCCTCTAATAAGATTATATACTCTCTTATCTGTCTTCTATGATTTACAAAAAGTGTGAAGTGCTCTACACATATATAATTTTATTTTTCAGAGGTAGTTAATTTAACCTATTGCCTACAGGAACTGGTTGGGTTCCCATATCAAGCCAATGGGAAAAGACAGAATTCAGTAGTAAATGGGTTTAGGCAGTCTAAAGTGTTATGTATGAACGAGGCATCAGTTTCCCTGTCCCTGTCTCTTTACTTCATCACAACCATCTTTGTACTACAGCGATGATGGCTTGTCATTGCTGTGATTAAACTTCCATCACCGATGTTTATCAAATTTGCGGGCGATAAGAGTATCTGCTGCTTGTTATATTTGTAAAGCTTGGCTTTTTCGGCTGGCTTGCAATGTTTACATTTTCTTCATTATGGAAGCATCAACTTGAGATGTCAAATCCCAGTTTTTTATGACAGTATTAGATGGTGATGTGATGTCTTAAAGGAGCAATCATCATATTGTGATGTATTAAAGGAGCTCTCATTAATCATCATTAATTTGCTTTTGGAGAAGAAATCTTACGGTATTCAAAGACCAAATGGACAGTAGTTTCTCAAAAGGTTGTAATATCTGTTAAAGGGATCGTTTAACAATGTTAAATCTGAGATGCATGGCCCTACATGTTATCGGTGTCTGTGATATGGTGTTATATTGAAGCCCTAGAAAAAGTGCCCTTCAAAATGATCAAGAAGTGCCTCAAAAAAGTAAAATCCTTTGAGTGACCGGTTTTACCATACTCGTTTTCCCCAATGGACTGTAGTGTTATGAAAACCGTTTGAAATTTGATTTCGATTTTCAATCATAAATATCCTGATAATCAGACAGGTGATCAGCTTGTAAAATTCATGGGGCTCCTGACTGACCTATAGGTTTATAATTATCATTGCAGCATGAGCTAAATCAAGGATTTTTTGAAAGGATCCAAGACAAAGTTACCAGGTCCCTTTAAGAACCAAAAGGGTGTTAATTAGGTTTTAAAGCTATTCTAGCTCTTAGCAGATAATGAAGAATTAGTAGAATATTGCCTACCTGAGTAAACATGGACATATTCTGTGAAGCTTATTGTCTACTGAGAGCCAGAAGGGCATTAACAGTGTAGAATGATACAAGATTAAGCCTTTCAGATGGCATGCTCTGCATACAATTTATTCACACTTGTACACAAGTATGTTTGCAGATTTTGTGACAAATACCATGTAGAATAATAAGTAAGGATTATGAAGGAATCCAAAAAGAAAAGAAGTGAAAACAGAACACTGAGAGTTGATCTACAAGCATAGATACTGCATGTTTGTTCCAGACTTATTCACACTGAACCCTAGAGGCAGCTAGGGTTCTGCATGTACCGTTTACGCAAACACTGTATGCCTACCAGCAAAGGATGTCTCGACAAGGGGAATCAGCAGTGCCCAAATACCAGGGAGATAGATGTAGATGAACCACAAACAAACTCATTACCTGTGTTTGCATGATAACTGTCTTCTTGAACACACTATGAAATGTACATTGAAATGTAAATCTTGTAGAAAATGTGTGTTTTTTAAATCCAGGAAAATATGGCTAATGTGTGATGAAGGAAGCCCCTTGTTTTACTCATTAAAGGATAGGAGGAATATGATATCTGAGCTGATCTAAGAATGCTAGATGTACTTTTTATGCTCTTTTTATGTGCTAATTTATGCTCTTGTTGGGATATCTGCATTTTTATCTGTTGATAGAGCCACAAAATACTCTCAGGAAATGATTTGTGAATTTTTCCACGGATGCAATTCTGAAAGATGTACTCTTTTTTTTCTTTGTCTAATAATTTATGGATTAAATTTCAGCACCTCTGTATATTATTCTCTTTGTAGATAATGACTGCCAAAAATGATTGTAGACCTGTTTGTTAACATGAACCAAATTAGAGCTTTTTATTGAATTGAACATAATGTTGATGTAATCATTCCTCTTAGATTGGTAACATTTCTCACCTGAACCGCTTGTCATGCAAGGTGGATATGAAATGAAGAAAAAGGATCACAATCAGCTGCAAGAGCTTATGCCAACCCTATTTGGTTTCTCCCAAAAGTAAGAGAAGAAAGCCCCTAAGATAAGCAGTCGTGACGTCTGTGTTTGTATCGTTAAGATAGCCGCCACCCCTCCTGCTCCAATCGGAGACAACAAGCGCCGTCCTTTGGGGTTTGCAGCTAAAAGCGGCGCAGTGATTAAATGCGCTGCGACGGTTTTAGCTGGTCCGCAGCGTGGATGCGTAGAGAATCTAAGGCTCGGCGTCTTAACGAGTGTGACATCATCACATGGTCCAATCCCCATGTTGATCCACATGACGCTTGCCTGATGATTAGGATCTCGGATCAAGGTCTCAAATCGTTATCCCTCTTTTTGATTTATTTAGCCTTTTACGTCTTTTATCCTGCGACGTCATCCTATCATATTGTACTGAAAGATATATTTATCAGTTTCCGTGCTTTCTTATCAGACAGTCCAAATAAGATATGCTGGAAGGTATAATGAACCAGCTTTTTTTTTTTGTAGATACAAAGTTGAATCAAATTTTGTCTTAGGAATCATATCATTTTTATTCTGCTCTGCAAAATTCATAATCTTCACCTCTACCAAAGTTATTTACAATTATACGCAATTGATGCACTAGGGATCTACAGCTTAGCATCGTAGATCAAGGTAATAATAGTGTAAATATACAAAAATACATTAAATATCAAATGAAAATAGATGGGTGATGAAGCATAAGCAATATATATTTGTACAACTTTCTTTTATACTGTACATATATTTATTTTCTTACTCAAAATCTTACTCAAGGTCTCAAAATTGTCATCCCTCTATCTTTTCAAATTTTATTTATTCCACACTTGCATCTTTTATCCTGCAACGTCAGCTCTGTTTCATGCCTCGTCACCAAAAACAAATATATATATATCCTCTCCGGACGTCAAAGTTAATGATCATTTGCATGTATTCCTGTGATTTTAGATCTAGGGATGTGTTTAATTTAAGTTTGCCCCTATAATAACTTTGGAATTAGATCATTCTATTCTGATACCAAAAATTCATTAAAGATTGAAAAAGATCTTCATGTCATCCTAAGCTATTACAATATGAATCATTCTCTATCAGTGTTACTATATGTGTTTGTGTTGCAAAGTTTTACATTTCACCCCTCTTAGTAAGGGATTTAAACAATTAAAGATTGACTGCTGCATTCATCTCTAACAATGTTAATATGTCTGTTGAGAGCCAGAAGGGAATTCAATCTTCTGGCTTGTAATAGATGATACAAACCAATCCCCCCACAATATTGATTATGATCTGTCTTATAGACCTGTATACTTTAATGATGATACCATTGAGAATGTTGACAGTTATAGATACCTAGGTACAGAAATCGACAATGAGCTGTCTTGGGAAGAGAAGTCAAAGCGCACACTAACAAAATGCAACCAGCGCTTATATTTTCTTAGAAAGTTAAAGTACTTTCATGTGAACGACAGAATTTTGTTTCTCTTTTACCAGTCGATAATTTAGAGTACTATTACATTTGATTCCATTATCTGGTTTAACAATGCAAGGCAAAGTGACAAACACAAGCTGAGAAGGGTTGTAAAACAAGCCAGCAAAATAATGAACCATACTGTTGACCTAGGTGAAGTCTGTAAGGAAAGAGTAGTATCTAAGGCCCTATCCATTATGTCTGATCTTACCTACCCCCTTAATGACCAGTACATACACCTGAGAAGCGGACGAAGATTGAGATCTGTTAAAGCAAGAACTAGTCGCCGCATTAATTCATTCATTCCACTTTCCATAAGAGTAGTTAATGAAACCCAGTAAAGAATAGAGAATGTGAAAACCATGCAAAATACCCTCATTGACATGTTACACGAATATATATATTGTTTTAGTATACTTACTTTACTGTTGTACCCCTACTGTTATACCATATCAAGAAATAATTTTTAACACAAAATACCTACTTCATATTAGAGCACATAAGAATTTTTAAAAAATGGAGGGTATGTAAGAAGAAAGAGAGAAGAAGAAGAAGAAGAAGAAAGAGTATTTAAATGTATATTCATCATGACCATGTATATTATATCAAATGTATACTAAAACAGGGCCCTATGAATGTCAATTATATGTTGTTCCTATGTTCTTATGTTGAAGCAAGATTGTTCATGTGCGTATAAACAATTATCCTTTATGGACACAATAAAGAAATGAAAATGAAATGAAATGAAATGAAAATGAATGCCAATCATGAAATTCAATAAAAGATGTACATAATTATGAAGAAACAAACTTTTCTGTA
The DNA here is from genome assembly GCF_000002235.5 of Strongylocentrotus purpuratus. Lineage (NCBI taxonomy): Eukaryota > Metazoa > Echinodermata > Echinoidea > Camarodonta > Strongylocentrotidae > Strongylocentrotus > Strongylocentrotus purpuratus. The sequence goes on from NW_022145612.1 coordinate 6,616,948, forward strand.
TTGACTTAAAGGTAGAATCCCTAATTTACTATTAATCTTAACTTTCATATTGTGGTAAAGTCTCTCATCAAATCCATTTGGTATTTGTCATTTCTTTTTTGACTTTGATTAATTCACTAAGAGTATATTATAATATATTCTGTTATCTATAGCAGGTTCACTCTCTTGTGGCATGCCACAGAGAGATGATAATTATGACGTCAACATAACCACAAGCCTCCTTAACCTTATCTCTTCTTACCACACCAATAGAAATAAGGCGTATTATTCTTCTGTTTGGAGCCAAACGGGCATTAGCTCATATACTTTAACACAGTCTTAATGCCCTTCTGGCTCTAAACATACCACACACAACATCATGAGTGAGATATAAGACTTTATAAGAATTAATGAAATTACTAAAGAATGAGAGACTTTTCTTGTTCTTTTCTCAAAACCGACCGGGATAACAAATATGATTAATTTTTGTTAGTCACGTAGGTAGATGTTTTCTCTTTTGGGTTGTCGATAAGAAATGTCTGCTTCTATTCCTTCTGTTCCCCTTTTTAAATTGATTTTTCTGATGAACAAATTACAATTTATTAAATGATTTATAAACTTCTTCAAGTTTTGAAATTTCTTTTTGCCCTGTTTCCATCCATGTCTCTTCATTTCTGTATATCCCTTCACTCTCTCACTCTCTCTTTCACTTTCCCTCTCTTTATCTCTCCCCTTATTCATCCCTATACGATCCTACTGTTTCATGTCTTCCTTTTTTGTCTTCCTTTTTTGTCTTCTTTTTTTGTCTTCTTTCTTCTTTTTCAATTCATCTCTTCTCCTGTAGAGCCTTCCTGCTCAGCTCAATGTTCGCATGTAACATTTGTATTGAGGAATTGAGAATTCCAGTCTGCTCACATGCGTACCAGGGGCTAAGAGGCACATTGTGGCATGTAGCTTGCATCGTAAGCAGTCAAATTAACAAAAAAGAGGGAGAATTCAGAAAATATGTAGGCGCAATGCTTATCTTTATTGGAATATATTGTACTGAGAGCTAGAAAGCTTTATCAAACTCTGTGTAAAAGTATGTAAATCAATACCTACTCGCTTTCAGCAAACCATATATGTTTGATTAAAATATCATTGATGAGTCAATATACCGCCTACATTATTGTAATATCGATTAGCGGTGCAATTCATGGTATTCTAAACTACATATGAAATGTCATTTTTGGCCCACTCACTTTGCTTACTCTCTCAAATTTTAAAAACATATGTGTCCGTATGTTTACATGGCATTTGATGAGTGCCAGGGTGTTTCAAAATAATGAATTTGCAGTTAGGGTGACATGGAACTTTTGATTCCTTAAAAGGGTTCTGTGACAATAAAAAAAGAGATCTATAATTCGATGTAATCTACGTTTGCATTCATCAGTTGTCAAATTAAATAAGGTGACGTACATTGCTTTTACACCTTATGCAACCTCTTTGCCAGATTTTTCTTTCAATTTCCTCATTTCGGTGTCTTCATCTCTTTTATTTTCTCTACTCTTAAGTTTTCTTGTCTTTACATCTTTCTCTCTCTCTCTCCCTCACCTCTCACCATCTCTATCTTGCGTTATCCTCTTTCTCACTCATTTCCCCACAATAATCATTATACATTATTTAATCAATTTTGAGAACCCCTTAGTTTTGCTTTTCTTATCACGTACATGTATGTCTTCGTGTAGGTACATGTGACACAATTTATTTACTTGATTAATTGATTTTGCTTAGTTTTAAATAAATGCAACATTTATATAAAACAAAGCCTAAGCCCTAGATTTAGTGATCATGGATGTTGATACAATAAACACACAATCAAGTTAGAAGCATTGTTATAATTCTCAAAACTCTAATTATGAATCGTGCAATATATTGCAGGCCCAAACAAGTTTGTTTTGTTTTTTACATGGGGGGGGGGGGGGGATGTTGAATGCTGAGGTGAACCTTTTTATCCTAAACTGTCTGACAAGCAAAAAGTAAACGATTGTAGAAAAAAGAGGGGCAAATCATCTGTAGACAATTTCCATCACTTAGCTTTAAAATTCCCAATACATTTCCTTACGCATTCAATTTTTAAAATAAATATTCTATATTTTCATGTTATTTCATTGTTTAAATGGTAGTTTTCACCTTGGAAGGTGCAAGGCTACATTAACAGTTGGATGGGACATTAGATACAGCTGCATTAATCATGTGCCATAAAAGACACTCTCTGTTCCTTGTGTTCATGTTACGAGTGCTTGTGGATTGGTAAAAATGTTCATTTGAAGATGCATTATATATATTGGTTTCCAGATAGAATTTTCAGTTTAAAAAGGGTACCAGGTATACGATTGAAGAAACTGTATCTCGTTCTAAAGCATTAAGAAGTGATGTGTTCCATAAATCCTGTAGTTGTATAGGACAGAATAGGATGTAATTTATTATCTACTCCATTCATAGAATAAATGGGAGAACTCCATCTATCTATCCATTAAAACCATTTAGGATGCAGCCTCCATTCACTAGGCTTGATCACTTTACCGTAAATTTGAATTTAAAGAAGAATTTGAGTTTTGGTAAACAAAAAATATAGGTCTTGAGCTCTCTCCATCTCTCTATTTCTGTTTAGGATAATATCAAAGTGGTAATGTTACATTAAAAGGAGTGCTCTCGGAATATCATAGTGATTAAAAAAATTATATGTTGACAAATAAGGTCTGAAATTTGATGGTAAAAGTGCATGTAGTCCCAGCTACCCATATCCGTGTGCAATGCTTTTCACTGTATGTGATTTCAGGCAAGACTAAACAAATCTGTTATTATTTTGATGATTCCATAAACTCATGAGAAACAATTATTCTTACGTACTACCTGATCAAGCCTTCTCAATAGCGTTTCATAATGCAATCACATGACCACTACCCAACTTTATCTTTAAAGTCCATTATCTCCTCCTAGTACGCTCTTGCATCGTCGAGGACATTGATGACAACCAGGCGTTTGGTAGGGGGGCATTTAGTCAATCACTGCACGGGCCGTGGACATGGTACTCTGATGGCCAAGCCAGTAACAGCCCACGCAATGGGTAGCGCTGCCTCCCTGCCTCCTAAATCCAAGCTCACCAAATTTGAGTGTCGGGTAGGAGTGTGTAATATTGGTCCTTCTTGATGGCTGGCATCAGCTTTGCCTGAGAGCCTTGATGGAAGATTGGAGGAGAGTGATGCCATGTTCACATGTGACCAGGTAGACCACTTCAAAGAGACCACGTCAGCAAAATAATATGAACATATAATAATGATAAATTTGAATAAGATTTGTCTGCAAAATAATGCCACAAGTGACCTGTATAAGGAAGGTCAACAAAGCCCTTTCTATGATTAGCATGAATGTTTTTGTTGCTCTTCAGAAGTGTTTCAATCACCAACAAATGAGATAAGTTTAGTGTGTTTTACATTTATTCTTGTTTCTCTTCCACTCTCTTGTGACCAACAAGTGATATATGTGCAGTGCGTTTAACATTTACATATCACATATGGAAATGAGTACATTTATGTGATGATAAGAAACAAGTTCATATCTTATGCAGACAGCAGAGGGGTATAATTCTTGTTTCTCTCCCCTCATCTCCATCTCTCCCCAATCTTTCTCTCTTTCTCTTTCTCTCTCTCTCTCTCTTTCTCTCTCTTTCTTTCTCTCTCTCTCTCTTTCTTTCTCTCTCTCTTTCTTTCTCTCTCTCTTTCTCTCTCTTTCTTTCTCTCTCTCTTTCTTTCTCTCTCTCTTTCTCTGTGTACAACTACTGTTTGTTCACTCCCACTTAGTTGCCATTTTACACATAATTTCTTTTTCTTCCATGGCTGTATATCTGAGGAAGCAGTTTACTGTGTCATGTTTGAACAAAGCCAGAAAGAACACAATAATAAGACATACCCTCCTCTCTATATCCCTTAACCCTTTAAATGTCATCCATTTGGATTTAGAAAGGTTGGTGCATATAGGATGGAGTATGGAAGATAAGGAAAGAGTAGACATATCCTCTATGTTAAATGAATGAATTGTCATGGCTTAGAGAAGTTCAAAGAAGGGTTTGTCATGTAAAAATAGAATTTGCTTTTATTATTAATTTGATGAATATGCTTAATTGTCTGTTTTTATCATGTTAGCCACGTACATGTATTGAAGAATTCATCCTGAGTGTGTAATATGGCAATAGGAACAGGGGCTATTCTTTTTTCTTCTTCATTTTGCTGCATTTGGTATGAAGTTTGTTTTGGACATATTCTGCCCAAAGTTTTGCATTAACTTTGAGATTGAAGTTGTGTGGTCTCACCTAACCTCTTTTTGATGGTGGAGAAATGAAAAAGATTTTTACCCCCTCTATCTCTGCATCAAGGGACAGAAGGATGCCCTTTTAGCTCTCAACAGAAGATAAGATTGTGTATGAACAAATAATACAACTGTTTGATTTCAGGGGGCACATTTTTTATTCATGGTTCTAGTTTAAAATGTCTCAACATTTTTGTTGTTTTCTTCCAGGTCATGGGCAGGAGTCAGGGGTTGTCACAAGAGGGAGCCCCACCCAGTCACGGAGTTCATCCAAGAAGTCCAATGCCTCTAACGGAACCCCTTCAAGTCATTCCATTCGCACCGATGCACTCAGGGTCGAACAAACCACTAATGATCATGGAGATATCAAGAAAGGTCAGAGGGCATTGTGTTTATTACATGTAGTTGTAGAAATCGAAGATAGAAAAAGTGATGGGATTTAGTCCAATTCAATAGTATAAGATATTTAGTGTTAACTGTTGAACAAAAGGGAATTGGCTCAAAGGAAAACGCAAGTAGCACTTTGATGTAAAGACTTTAATGGGCATTTGTAGACAAATTTGTAGCATGTTTTGGAAATAGCAAGAGTATTCATAATGTGGTCATCAAGATGCCTTTTGCTCAGTTTTTCCTTTGCTTTGAGTTTAGATTTTTTGATTTTCAATATATTTGTATTTTCCAAATGATTTCATATTTCTGACATAAAACGTTTTTGCATTTCTCCCTAAAACTTTTGCAGGGAAATCCATGGAGAACAATAGGCGGAAAAAGACAGCACTCTTCACCGCCCTGCGCAAGACTAAAAAGAATACCAAAGACACGGACTCACTAGGGGCATTGGCCGCCTCCCGGGGGTCACTCGCACATCCAGATGTCACCAACCAGGTCGTCTACATGAAAGACATCGTCTGCTACTTGTCGTTGCTAGAGGGCGGCAAACCAGAGGATAAATTAGAATGTGAGTTCACTACTTTAATTCTGAGTCCCCCATTAGCAGAGTAGACATTCCAAGATAATTGAGCCAAAAGAGATATTTTAGAATGTATACTTATCGTCTTTGGCAAGGAGAAAAAGACAGTCAGTCGTTACTATTCCACAAAGGAATTGTTAAAGTGGTTTTAAGTGTGCTTTGTTTTCCTTCAAAATAGTTCTGACATTCTGCACCCAGACTGGAAGAGATCAATATTTATATTTTTTAGCAATCTCTGTAGAATTGCTTTAATATTCATAATTTGTTTTCCAGGAGCAAGAAAGATGTAAAAATTATGAGGCCCTACCTTTTGGCTCTTAGCAGATAACTACACGGTTCACACTGCATGCTACAATTGCAACTTCATAAAAGCTAGCTGTGCATGTGACGGAATCTCGGTCTCTTTTCTCATTATATTTTCTCCTTCATCATGCATAGTGTTTAACATATCTTCGCTCTTTCCATTTCCATCTTATTTCTTTGATCCAATTTTCCTGACATTTGTCTCTGCCTTTTTTTCATTGGATGATGTCTTTGTTTATTATTTCTTGAATTTCATCATCTCTGTTTATCATCCATTACATCCCCTGTTTTAGTTTAATTTACCATTGTTTAATTCCTGTCTCACATCTGTCACCTTCATCTTGTTTATTTGGTTTTCTTCTGCTATGTCTCCCTTCTGTCACCATCTGTCCCTTCCTCCATCTCTCTCTCTCTCTCTCTCTCTCTCTCTCTTTCTTTCTCTCTCTCTCTCTCTTTTCTCTCTCTCTCTCTCTTTCTCTCTCTCTCTCTCTCTTTCTTTCTCTCTCTCTCTCTCTCTTTTGCTTTCTGTGTTCTTTTGATTTCTGTCCAAGTGTTTTCTTTTTTTTTTTCCTCTCTATCTACTTCACTTTTTCTTTATTTGTCCCTCACCTTACCCCTCCCTTCTCTCTCTAATAATCTTCTTTTGCTTTATATGCTTTCTCTCTCTCTCTCTCTCTCTCTCCCTCCCTCTCTCTCTCCAATTGACTGATAAATGTGCACATCCCTTCCAATTATAAACTGCCTTAATCTTCTCACTGTCCAACTCTCTCTCTCTCTCTCTCTCTCTCTCTCTCTCTCTCTCTCTCTCTCTCCCATCCTCCCCCACACCAACAACCCCTCCCTCTCTCCCTCTTCATATTTCACATTTGCCTGTTTTTCCCCTCCATTTCCCATTATCTCTCTTCATCTCAATCCTTCCATCTTTCTGTCTCTGTTTCACTTTCTCTTGCAAGAGACACTGATCTACCATCACCTCTCTTGTCCACCCCCACTCTCTCTTTCTCTCCCCCTCCCTCACTCCCTCCCTCACACACATGTCCACATCTCTGCCAACCTAATCAGCTCCTCCATCTTCCCTGTTCTTGCCGTACCTTCTTCTCAATCTCCTCCCCTCATTACGCTGATGACAGCAAAATTAGCCCACCACCCAAATCCAGCCCGATGTAATGCTATCCAACATTGACTCGATTTTCAGTCCGCTTAAGTCCCGACAAATCCGCCAGCCTTGATTGAAGCGCGACGCTCCATACGTCACACCTACACAACGCTGCTGCAAAAAGCAGGGCATGTCGTCAATCTTGTTTTCACATTCCTTCTCTTCAATTTATCCACCAATCATCGATGCCTTGTCCCTTTTGTTTACCTTTTCGGGAGAGATTGGAATTGGTCAATAGAGGAGCCAAATATAGCAATAAAGAAGTAGGATGATATCAGAAATAGACCCATAATGAAGTTTCCTTAGGTATTTAGAGCATAGCAGCTTTCAAGTTGTGTAAATACCTGTTTTCTCTTGGATCACCCATTTCTTTAAAACAAAAGATTGCAGAGTGGTAGGGAGGCCCATTTAGCACTCCAGATAGATATGCTTACTGGTTGTTTTTCAGAGCTATTTGTGATTGTTTTAATGAGATTAATAGTTTGTTTGTTTTTTAATTAAAGAGATTTTAAGCATGAGGAACTATTTTTGAAAAATATGTAAAGCTATCTCTGGGATCTGAAGCATATTTGATTAATTTTCTCTTAATATGTAAGAACTTTTTTGATATTCCCTTTTAACATATTTATTTTTGTGTTTACAGAGTAAAAAAGGAATGATCAAAAATAGTTTGAAAAATGCATTGATGTATTGTGTACCATTCATCAAATCCCCTCATTTGCTCAAAATCTTTAGAGAGTTAAATTTGCAGTAGACCTTTTGATATATAATTGGTGGCCCAAATGTAGGTCACAAATGTAGATGCTAGGGTAGACAGAATAAGAGAAAGAGAAAGAGAAAGAGAGAGAGAGAGACTTAGGGCGCGTTCATGCTTGATTTTGACGGCCAGAATCAGGCATCTGTTACGCGTTTAGTTTAAAACACGCTTGCGTTCATGCTCACTTTTGTAGAATCACCGAAAAACGGCGATCACGATCGCCGATCGTAAACTCACAAAAAGATGCGTTTACAATTTGTAAACGCGTTTAAATGGGGTCAACGCACTGACCTCTAGTGGGTCTACGTAGCATGCGCACACAGGTTTGCGAATCCAGCTGAAGGCCACCCAAGGAGAATTGCCTGGAGAAGTAAGCATGAACACTACATCGTTGAACTGCGATCACGATGAGCGTTTACGATGAGCGTTTCAGATCGCTCATTCTGCCTTCAAAATTTAAGCATGAACGCAGCCTTAGAGAGAGAGAGACACACAGACATACAGACAGAGAGACAGAGAAAGAGAGAGAGAGAGAGACATAGAGAGAGAGAGACGTAGAGAGAGAGAGACATACAGACAGACAGAGAGACAGAGAGACAGAGAGACAGAGACAGAGAGACCGAAGTAGTGAGAGATAAATAAAAATCAATAGTAAACCTTCTCATCAATCTATTTTTGAACATCCATCACCCTTAAGTATATCCACCGTGCATCCATACTGCTTCCCTATGCAATTGTTTTTGGAGGAACCGGCATCTATTTATTTGATTTAGCCCGGCTTGGACGCCAAGAAAATTAAAGTCAATATCTGTGTTGGCCATGTAACATACTTTAAGGAAATTGAAGCTACATGGGTACTGTTAAGATTTGTCTTTTGAATCACTTGTTAAATGTATTGACTTAATATGTAGAGAGTGAAGGGGTTTGGAAGGAATATTTGTGGCAGTACATGAGCATTAAAGTCATTCACGGGCTAGGGTTTGTTTGAAAGGGGGCTGAGCATGCAGTTGAGCAGATTACACAAACATTATGAAACATTGAAAAAGGGGGGGGGGGTGCTACCAGTAAATAAAGATTGCGTGCTCGATCTTGAAATTGAAAACAAGTCAGAAAAAATCAGCAAGATTTGAACCTGCCATCTACTGCTTGTCGAGCACGCGATCTTTATTTACTGGGTGCCAGCAAAAAAAATTAAAACCCACCCACCCACGCCCATCCAATAACATTACCTATGGAGTATTTGAACAAGATTCTGAAATATGACATTGACCTCACCCCCCCCCCCCCACCCTCCACATTTAATCCACTTTTAGTGCATATTTTGACGCATTTTGCTTCAAGGCATCAAAAAGCATTTAGTCACTATAGCAAATAATAGTCATTCTTTTATCACATATTATCTTTTCCATCATAAATTTTATATCCTGAAAATCTTATCACATTGGTTGATGAATTCAATAAAGCCATATCCATTATCCTTAATAGCTTAAATCCATTTCTTCCTCTTTACTAAATTCCTCAATAATCATCTCTTGATACCGCCATCATCTCCGCACTGTTTCCCAGACATCGGTGGTCTTTAGCTGGAAAACAATCACAGTTTCTTCCTTGCTCCCGTCTTTCTGTCTTACTTTCTCCCGTCTTTCTGTCTTACTTTCTCTCGCTTGTTCCAATCATTTTCTCCTCTCCCTTTTGGATGTGGCTGGTATGAGTCTTTCCTCAGCGGTGACCTGCCTGGAATTTAGCTATCAAAACCCAGGGCATCTGCATCAGATTAGCTCATCATATCTCACTATTTTTTTCTTGTCTTTTATCCCCCCCCCCTATTTGCGTGCCATGGTGCTGTGTGGGCTAGTCCTATAGTAGAAAGCAGGAGACAAATGAGAGTGGGACTATTAAAGGGATTTGTTAACTTTGTCTTAGATCCTTTTGAAATAATCCTTGATTTAGCTCATGCTGTAATGATAATTATATACCTCACTTAAGAAATCCAGCCATCTGATTGGTCGAATTGCATTCATAAACTTCAACTGTTCCTGTAAAATTCCCGGTAACCATGCTTAAAACATTTCAATATTTTTAATAACCATGGTTATTAAAAAAATAGGTCAGTCTCCATGGTTACCCCATAGGTTTACATGTTAAAAAATGGTTTGAGCGATGGAGGATACCATACGTGTGCGAAAAATTGGTCGGCAATTTCAATACAATTGAATCTCAATCGATCTTACCGACAATTTTATCTTGCATTGTTGACATGAAGACGAAAATAAACTCTCAAAAACAAAAAAAAAACAACATCTGCCGATAGATCTTGATCTAAGTTCGTGCCAATATGCATTGCAAAAGTAAAAGAAGGGTCCGTTTCATGGAGCTTTTGCGAAGCATCCCTCACGCGGAGCCGTTTTCAATCCATTTTAATGTATATATATTGGAAAAAACTGCCATGCATGTTAACGGCGCGCGATAGCCGAGTGGTCTAAGCGTTGGTTTTCGATACACCTCTTGTTGTACGCAAGAGTTCGAATCCCGTCTTTGACAAAAATGTAAATTATTTTTTATTTTTATTTTTTAGTCTATTTTTTTTCGGCATATAAAAGTATTAATGACTGCTTTAATATTCGAGAAATAGTTGTTTTCATACGCTCTCGGGAGGTTACAATTGGGCTATTCCCCTCGGCAAGCCTCGGGGAATAGCACAATTCTAACCTTCCCTTGAGCGTAATAAAACAACTATTTCTCTCAAAGCAGTCATTAATACTATATTATAAACCTTTAGGTCAGTCAGGAACTCCATGACTTTTACAAGCCAATCGCCTGTCTGATTATCAAGATATTAATGATTGGAATTACAAATTTTTAAAAACCGTTCACTGAATGGTTTTCATAACACTACAGTCTATTGGGGAAAACGAGTATGGTAAAACCTGTTACTCAAAGATTTTTATTTTTTTGAGGCACTTCTTGATCATTTTGAAGCTTGATTTTTTTTTTTTTAGGGCTTCAATATTACACCATATCACAGACACTGGTAACATGAAGGACCGTGTATCTCTGATTTAACATTGTTAAACAATCCCTTTAAGGGTATCCATAGAAAAAGTTGAAGGCTGCCATGTACAGCCTTTAAATTATCTTGGGAAAACCGAAAGAAAGCTGTTTTAGGTTTGTGACTGGGAGGGAGAATTACTGGACATCATGAAGATTTAAAACAGTTTTATGAAACATGTATCTAAATGAAAGAAAGATTAGGAGATAGAGGAAGGAGGTTAAGTTGTTGTGGTTACCAATGATTGTAGTAAGAAGAGTAGAGCTCTTCATTAGATGTAAGGAGAAGTATAGTCTCATCAAAACTAAATATTTGCAATAAAAAAGACAAAAATAGAATGTTTACGGTAAACAAATGATAGAACTGCAATCAGCACTGAAACATGAGAGAAGGCTAAAGTATGTTGTTTTTAATTTAGGATTACATATCAAAGCTTGAATGGCTTTCTTAATTCCAAAAACGGAAAATATGCAGGAACAAAAATATCTGTAAATTAGGTCATGTTGCCTTCGACGGGTTTGTTGGTTGTCTTTCTCCCCCCACCCTCTCATGTTATGCCAAACGTGTTATTCTAGTCTAAAAGTAAAATATATGTGGAAGAGTGGAGATGAATGTTGTTTTTGTTTAACTGTGAACGTGCCTTAAAAAAGTCAGCAGGTCATGAATTTTATAGTGCATACAGTTCAGCAAAGTATTTTTACAGCGTCAAAACCCATTAAAGGCATGCATTAAAAATGTAAGAGATATTGCTTTGATTATCTGTCAATATGTTCCAAGGCATTTAAATCAATCAAACATTGAATAATGGTAATAATTATTTGTCTCTCTTTATTGTTTTCTTTCTACAGTCATGTTCAGGCTTTATGACACAGATGACAATGGTATCCTTGACAGCAGTGTAAGTTGAAGGAGTTATGAGATTTTAAAGTTCTTCTTCTGTTTGTTTTAGACACTTATTATAGTTTTGATTTTTGACTTCTATCCTCTCTCTATCTTTCTCTCTCTCTCTCTCTCTCTCTCTCTCTCTCTCTCTCTCCAAATATAATGTCTTTCTCTCTCTCTCTTTGTTTGCGTTATATAAGAATCCAATATTATTATTATTAAATCATTTTATTCATATTTCACTTGAATCAAACTTTACATTAGAAAACAGACATTTATTTTAATTAATCAGCCTTCTCTGAAGCATGATAAGTGATACACAAATTGCAGTTAAAAACTGCCTAATATAATGAAGAAAATGAAAGTATTATTGTCATTACTTGTGACATACCATTAAACAGCATCCCCTTTATTTTCCTTTTGATTTTGTGTACAGGAGCTGGATTG